>NC_077232.1:288973115-289573115 GCF_027887165.1 Monodelphis domestica | reverse complement strand
TCTGCTGTGGTTTTTTCCATCAGAAATATGTAAAAGCACTTTATTCCAATAAAAATCCATTTTCCATTTCAGAACTATAGTTCTATAAGATAAAATATTCTTGGCTCATGAGATCTAATAAAAATTGCAAAAGGCTTCTTTTTCCTCTGCCTCTGATTTCCCTCTGATTTTAATAGATGTGAGCAATTCTCATTTATGATTTCTTAAAATAATTTTATCTACTTTTATTTTTAAATAAAGGAAGCCTAGTGATTGCTAAATTGTCTCTCTTTGATCTATTTTGTTAGGTCACTTTTTAAAAAATAATCGATATATTAAATTTTCTTCTGCTTTTAAAATTATTTGATTTTGCATCTGTGTTTATTGCTTTAAATGAAAAAAATATTTTAATTTGATTTAATTTAATTTAAATTTGATCCTGGAAATAAACTCTCAGGAGTTTATTGAGCATGTGCAAAGGTGGTGACATGGTCAGATCTACATGCATTTCTGGAAAATCAATTTGGCAACTGAATGGAGGAACAACTTCAGTGGACAGAGACTTAAGATGAGGAGACTATTAGAACACTATTTCAATACCTTAGGCAAAACACAAGCACTTTCACCAGTGTGGTGGCAGGGTAGAAAGAAGGGGAGCATGCAAAAGACTTGATTTTAATTTGGATATGTGGAGAGAGTTTAAATGAGGTGTTGGGAATGACACCAATATTGAGAGCCTGGGTGACTGGGATGTCCTCTACAGTAATAGAGGGGTTTTGAAGAGGGAAAAGTCAATGAATTATATTTTGGACATTTTGAGTTTGATGATCTATAGATCGTCCAACTTAAGATGATCAAAAAATAATGGTGATGCAAGGCTGGAACTCAAGTGAGACTTCCTATGGTCAAAGAGTTTTCTTTTGCTTCGAGAGCCATTGCTATTTCCATTGGACCAAAGATGAGTTTCATAACTTTCATTGGTAATGTGATTTAATTGGTTGGGTCTTAATGTTGGAAGATGGTGCTTCTTCATTCTCACTCTATATAAGGATCTTTAACCTCTTATAGAAATCAGACAGCAAAAATAGATAATCTAAGTAAGAATTTTCCTTTTCCTTGAATCCTTGACATTGATGCAACTTAAATGCACAGATGTATTGTATATTCATGTTATATATGAAATATATAAATATTTGCAGAATACAAGATTCAGTTTAATTCAATGTTCATTAAATAATAACTCTAAATATGGGTGGCTGGGTCTTGTATAGATAGAGTACCAGATATGAAATCAAGAAGACTTATCTTTCTGAGTTGAAATTTGGTCTCACCTATTAGCTGTGTGACCCTGGGCAAGTCCCTTAATGCTGTTTGCCTCAGTTTCCTTATCTGTAAAGTGAGCTGGGGAAGGAAATGGAAAGGCACTCTGATATCTTTACCAAGAAAACCCCAAATAGGGTCATGAAAAGTTAGACATGACTAAAACAACTGAAAAATGGCAACAACATGTGAAGCTCTGTGTTAAGTGCTGCTGGTTCAAAGAGATTTGATGCCTCAAATGTTCTTAAGGAATTTAAGACAAAATGGTGAGGACTTCCAGTTAAGTCTGGTATAAAAATGGTAGAAGAGACAGATCTCTTAAATCTACTCTAGCAATGATAAATCAAAAGTTATCAGAATAAATAATAATCAAGAATTAAAAAAATAATAAGCAAAAAAAAATGAGAGAACTAGAAGGGAGCTCAAACCATGGAAATCAATAAGAAAGTATGTGAATAGGTCAAAAACTTCTTGTAATGCCCAGTCTAGGATGTTCAGGGGAGGGTTGGAGAAATAAAATAAATCTTAATTTTTGTATTAGTTGCATTATATAAAAAAGACACAATTTAGAGCATAAGTCAGTAAAGTTTCTTTTTGTTTATTTTTGTCCATAGTAACAAGTCAAGGCAAGAAGAAACATCATTTGTTCCACAGAAAAGGGAAGTGTCTATGGGGCAAGGAGGCTTATGAATATAAGTTGTTTGAATTCACAAATGGTCAGTCACTGATCTTAAATGCACTTTGTGGTGATTCAAAGAAGGGGAAAGAGGCTCCTATTGACATTGGATTTAGAGCCTGAGATTGGGTGACCTCTATCATTTGGCAGGTCTTGCAAAATAACTGGGGCAAAGTAAAATAAAAACATAAGGGCAATCTTGACTACCTATTTTTACTGAAATAGAGCTTATTCTAACATGAAATTAGTCAAAACAAGTGAATGAAAATGTTGAGTCCTCTTCTTTCTGCTACCCCAGGTTTTACTGATTCCAAAATAGTAGAATAGACTTAGATTCTTTAATAAAAATTTAGTCCAATTAAATGTAATGAAATGATAAAGTCCTCGAAATCCATTCTTGGTGTTCAATCTATCTTTGGAAAGTAGAAAAAGCAGAATAGCAATCTTGTTTCCCATATAAAGAAGTAATAACAAACATGGGGTCCAGTGTACATTTTTAAATGGAAAGAGAAACATGAATAAGGTTTTGTGAATTACAAAGAGGATTTACCTTGAAGAATCTATAAGCATCTGCATATTGTCTGTAAATCATTTATTAAGATTAAATTTCCCACTCCATCCTCCAACCAAAACATATATTGCAACTGTAACAATTAAATTAGTTTCTCTACTAAAAAGTATTATATTTTATGAGGTTTACTAAAGATTATTAGAAATCAAGGATAAAGAAATACAAATAAGAAAGCATGTACAATCTACTCACTACATCTTGCCTGCCAGGTAGAGAGACGCGTGTGCTTAGAAGCAGAAGAAGAGAGAGCCAAAGTAGGCAGAGAGCCCCTTTAAATAATAATTTGTGATCTCGCACTCAGGTGAGGACTCAGGTGAGATTATAGGGAATTCTGGGAACTACCAAGGACTTCTGGGGATTGAAGTCTGGGGTTCAAATCTCCATTTTTACATTACAAAGGTAACAAACTCTAATATATAAAGAATTGGACTAAGAATATAAGATTGGATTCTAATTCTAATTCTTCTAATGAATATATGGATAAGTACTTTGACCTCTTTTTGACTCGGTTACTCAATTTGTAATTGTTTAAGTTGATAAAAATACTTTGTGTTCAAATGGATCTGTGATTTGATCAAGTAAAGTAGTTCATAACTGTGAGGAAGATGACTATCCATTTTGGTTCATCAAGTGAATCTTTTCCATGTCTTCCCAAAAGTTTGGCAGAAAGATTATATTCAATAAGCTGGGGTCCTTTTTTTTTAATTTCTCCTCATGGCATTGTGAGGATACCATTTGGCTATCCATCTGACTTTTCTTGCTCTTGTTGTTTGACCAGCACATTTTCTTTTCCCGTTTTGGGGATTCTTGTTGGTTCTATACTACAGCTGGCTGATACCTTGCTCTTTGTATGATGCTTATTTTGAATTCTTTAGAGGCACTGGTATTCCATGTCTCACTGTCATATTAAAACACTGACAAAATATTAGCATTGAAGAGGTTGAGCCTTTGTTTTCATGGAAAGAGGCTTGGAGCCAATAAAAGTGCTTTTCAATTTTGCAAAAATCTTTCAGCCTTCATTCCTCCACTCCTTGAATCCTGGGCCCAATTTATTGTCCATCTGAATTCATTGTCCTAGATATGCTTACTGTAGGACATGCTTTATAATGTCCATCTAAATTTATCTACAACTCTGGACAATAGATATTTTTTATCCACTTAGTGTAAATTATAGTTTTAGTGTTGTGACCTAAACAATATTAATTATTGGTCACCATGGATATCCCAAATTAAAAAAAATATTCAAGTCAGCTGGAAATTTATGGTGATTTAATTAATATAGTGGGAAGAAATTAAGAAGAAGGGAGAAGGAAAGGGTGTAGTATTTCTCCTGCCTGGCTTGTGCCAGGGGGAAGATTATAGACTTTAGGAAGGTAATGTTTTGGAGAGTAAAAGAGGAAGGAATCAGCCTGAACTCCAAGAGGGCTCAGCCAAGATGCCTGAACCTGAATTAGCTCAAGGGAAAACTCACCACCAAAACCAAGACAAATAGCTGCCACCACGTCAAGATGTCAGAATGCTTAGCATGCTTAGCATGCTGACGGCCAGAGCGGCCTCTCTGGGGAAAAGGGCGGAAGAGAGGAAGCGATGTGCCCTATATAGACAGTTTTACATCACTTTCCTGCGTCTCATCTGTACCAATGTTAGCTTAGCTTGACTTAGGATGGCCCAGGGGTCTGTCAGCTGTTTCTGCACATGTCTGTTGAAGGCCATCTTCTTAGATACTTAATCCTTGAGTATGTGTGCAGACATTCCTGACCTCGTTAAACTAAGTAGGGTGTAGCAATGTAGAGTTCCCAAGACTTGATTCTGTTAGACCAAGTATCTCCATTGTTACAAATCAGGAAATAGCTAGATCAAATCTTCTAAAGTAGGTCTGAGTAGGGTGGAGTAGTTTTAAAATTCACATTAGTCTATCTTATGTGAATGGAAAAGCCACATTCTTTAAATGATTACAGATATCTTATGGGTTGCTCTATAGTGTTTTGGGGCAGAGTGTAAGAAAGGGAAACAGAAGGTCAAAACTAGAAGCTTTCTCTGCTTTTCTCAGAGGGAGAGAGAATATCATATTAGAATTATATTTATATGTTCCCTTGAATGTTATTAGTTTAGGGCAGTGGTTCTCAACCTTTCCAATGCCGTGACCCCGCAATACAGTTCCTCATGTTGTGGTGACCCCAAACCAAAAAATTATTTTGGTGGCTACTTCAAAACTGTAATTTTGCTACAGTTATGATTCGGAATGTAAACATCTGATATGCATTATGTATTCTCATTTCTACAAATTGAGAGGTTGAGAACCGCTGGTCTAGGGGTTATGATTGGGTTTCACTTAACTTCTGATTGCTTTGTTATTTTTAGGGGAAGGGGGATCCCAAGTGCTATATCCAAGGCTTAACCCTTTTCCCATCTGATACCAATTCCATAATGAATACAATTAGAAAAGGAAACTATTGATCCAAATCACTTTCAAAACAGAAATCAATGAAGGCAATTATAAGAAAATGTATACCAGATGATACAGAGAAAAGGAGCTCTTTCACTGAGGGTGAGATAACAACTCAAATAAAAGGATCCTGGGTTTTACCCATGAGGAAAACCCCCCAGAGTAGCCAGTCTCTAGAGCAGCAATGGCAACCTGAAGTAGAACTAACCTCTTTCATCTTCTCTCTTGAAACTGGAAGCTAAGACTATTCAAAGAACTTATTGGTTGTTTTGCTATAGATTTTGATAAATGAGTTTCTTTGTCATCCAAACAAACTGCCTTGATCACAGTTGGTGACTAATACAGGCTTTTTAAAACCGACTTCCCATTTTTTCATAGTAAATCTCATCTTTCTAAAGTTTCTTTTCTCTGAAATCTTTTTTTTTTAAGAATATAGGACAATATTGAAATACTTGTGAGAAGGGAAAGGGGAAATCCAATATCTTGCAATAATTTTCTTAGTTTGTGTAAAGTATTCAGTTAATTTTGACTAAAAAAAAGTCCTAAAATGGAAGGATGAGGAATGGGACAAAGGAACATAGGGAGGTACCATGATTTAGAGACAAAAGTGAAGGTAAAGTAAAAAACTGTTGAGAAAAATGTGGCTCCATTACTCCTAAGTAGGAAAATTTCCTTTGAAAAGCAAAAATAAGAATATGCATTATTCTTGCAAAATATAATTTAATTAAAAGAAAAACTTGAGAGTTAAAGTTTGAGATATATACTTATATAAATATAATTCTGACTTTATTCTTTAAAGAGATAATGTCTATGAGTGTGCTGCATTCACAACTGTAAAGCATTATATGTATAAAATATTTTCAATACATCATATGATTTGGAATTACATTGGACTTTATTTAAAGAATTCCGACACATTGGATTTTTCTCAAAATGTAGATATGAAAACTAAAACAAGCTAAATGACTTTAAGAATATCATATTATTCTATAATTCTGTATCTAAGGGATTACTCAGGAGAGTCTGAACAATTTGATGAGTCCCCTTCATGAGATCATAAGACATGTAATTTACCCTGCAAGTATATAAGGGACACTTCCTCTTAAAAGTGTTGGCATTCCCACTGGACACTAACTGATATGACACAGGAAACTCACCATGATTGGCTAGCTGGGCATCAGAAGGAAGGATTCTTTTGAGATGAGCTATCCTTTCTCTGTTCTATAAAAGCAAGCTGATTAGAGACTCTCTGTCTTTGTCTTTATTTTACCCCCCTCCATTTCTTTCTTATATATATTGTCCTGTTCTTTCTCCTTCTCCCTTTCCCTCCTGCCTCTTCTTTCTTTCTCTTTTTCATTGTGTTTTTAATGCTCTTTGACTAAACTCACTCTTCCTATCTTTATCTCTGTGGTCAGGTTACTAAGAGGAATAATTGTCTACACTTTCTAATAAACTTTATAAAATGTATATCTGGGTAGGAATATTATTTCAGTTCTTACTGACGATGACCAGATTGGTTCTTGAAGACCTTTACTTTTCTTCTGAGAAGTTTTAAATAAGTGCTTAGGCCAGCATAGGTTAATAGAAACTCAGTTGCACCTGCCTGTATATATGACACTTGCTGAGAAAGAGGCAGAACCATCTAAAGCGCCCCTTCAGATGAATTGTTGAGAAAAGTCTCTCCCATGTGTTTCCCCACCTCCACCTGTTTTAGCCAACGGTGGGTCAGTAGAGACCTAGCCAGAGCACAGGAACCCAGCCCAGCCCCGTCCCTGACTTCCCCAGGCACACGAAACTGCTGGCTCATACTGCAGCTTTGCTCCACCAGGCACTGTGCTGAGTGAGGAGACACCCCCTTAACTTAATCCTGGGGGCCCTTCTGACATGGGCACTGTACCCCCAGAAACCCAGGCCAACTATTATCAGGGAAAACTCCTTTGCCCTTGCATCCTTGTGACTCTTAACCTAGAAACACCCAATGACCCCACCCAGGGTCCTGAGATTCTTTTGTCCTCTAGATTTAAGATGGACAAAGAAATGAATCTTTATGCCTCCAGGCAGACCCCAGTCAGATGACCACCCCACTCCACCAAATGCCTGAGGGACTAACATTCTGGTCATCCACACCAGGACATAGCATCTAAAGAGTATATAAACCCCAGAACTGATGCCTCTCCATCCATGCTGTCCCCATGGAGGAACAGCCTTTCCTTTCATGCTGTCCTCCCAGGAAACTGCTCCCCATCTTGCTGTCCCACCTTGCTATCCCCCTGGCCACTCTCAACATTACTTTCTAAATTAATAAATCTCTTTTTGTTTTTAAGCTAAGTTTTGGAGTCATTGCATGCTTGCAAAAGGCATCCTTCCCGAACCCCAAAGGTATCCTTCCATGTCCATAACAGTTCTCCACCCCACCCAACCCCTTTTGGGCAAGAGTGGGGCGGTAGAGGACAGGGCAGGGTCCCGCAGCGTGCCCCCTGACAGTCTGACTTTCCTGAGCGCAAAAAATGCGGACTCCTGTTTCTTCCCAGCCTCTGCACGCTCCCCAGGTGAGCAATACAGGGGAAATTGACTCGGGCTCCCCAACACCTGCTGCCTTTCCCCAGCTCAGCACAGCCCAGTGCATGGGAGCCCATCCCCTCCCCATTCCAAATGGGACCAAGTTGTTTGTTTGTTTGTTTGTTTTAACCAAGGGGCCCTAGAACCCAACAGATCTTCCCCAGCCCAGTGTCTGCCTGACTTTCCCGGCTTACCACACCTGCTTAATCCTGGGGGTCCTTCCAGGCTGTGGACTGAAGTTAGGGGCTCCCTGCCTCTCCAACTTTGAAAACACATGGCTGTTCATTCTGGGGGAGGGGAAGGGATTTAACTCCATTTTTCTTTCCCTTCTCTGTCCCCTCCCCCCCACCCCAAAACCAGTCCTTAGAACTGGGCTAATAGGAAGTGCTTTTTGGAATTATTTTTTTTCTTCCCTTTCCCCCTCAGCACATTTCTTCAGACTGCATTTTAACAAGGAAGTTCTCTTTGAGTTTTTCTCTCTTCCTCCCCCACCCTTGAGCTTTCCTGGTAGACTGACTGCCTTCCTTTAGCATATCAAAAGCCACAACTTTTTTCCTTTCTCTTCCTTTATCTGATTGCTTTTAGATAAAGGCCTCCAACTCTACATGCATTTATAGTGCCACCTACTGTCAAGAATTAAAACTGCAGGAAAATAAAAATAATTCCTTTGCTACTGCTATTAGTGATCTAAAATAATGCTATTAAATTGAATACATTTAAATGAAAGAATTGTTAATAGTTAAATATTAATAATATTGAATTTAAATTAAAAGCAAATTTCTAAAATTGAACAAAGCCAACATTTAAATCAAATTAATAACATGCAATGTTAAGGAATAATTTTAGAACACAATAGTATTAATACTATCAATAACAATAACTACTAATTTTCAATAACTATTATTAGTCAATCCTATTATTAATTACTAATAGTTATTGATAATTGATACTAGTTGTTTATGGTTTGTGGTTATCAATTATTAATAATGATAAGTAGAATAATTGTACATTATTAATTATTGATAACATAATCAACAGTAAACACATCAACAATAAATACATATTGTTATTAATTATTAATAGCAACAATTATTACACAAAATACACATTAGTTATTGATACTATTGCTGTGCAACAATTACTGTTTCCTTACTTTAGCTTTTTGTTTTAAACCTTTTATTGCCTTCCACAATAACATTGAAGAACTTTGTGTCTCCATTTTTTATGTTTTAGAAACTTTTCATTGTTTAAGCTGACCAGTTAGCAATAATCAAACTAGCTTAAATAGGACATACAGACTAGACAATATGGGAAATACTGGAACAAATCAAGGGAAATCAGGAAATATTCTTCCTGATTCACCCCTGCATAAATTTCTTAATTCTTGGGCTGATCCTAATCTACCTAAAGAAAATTGGATGACAAAGAAAGAAGCTAGAAAACTTCGTAAGGCATCGATGGACATATCTTTTACCTGACCAAAATATGGCTTTTTTTACTTCAAAATCATAAAAGATTTGAGTTAGCCATTAAAAAAAAAAAAAGATTCCAAAGTTTATAAATACTAGTTCTTGTGGGCATATCATGTTGATAAATCAACTGTCCCCTCCAGTGAGGAAACCATTCTTTCTTTGGAACCAAACCATTCTAGCTTAACTCCTTCAGTGGAATCTAGCAAGAAACACACTCTCATCCCACCTGGCCCATGAGGAGGTTTCTCCTCATACTGACCCAAACAAGGACTTGAACCCCTCAGCTCTTCTCCCTGTCCGACTTCACTCATTCCTTACTCCTCCCATCCCTTTCCCCCAATCTACCTCTCTACCCTCCCTTAACATCTCACTCATACCCTCCTTCTAACTATGCAGTGCCCACCCATCTCCCATATCCCACCTATATTATCTCTACTTCAATCCTTTTCCATACCCTCCTTTCCACCTACCATAGCTATGACTCCTCTAGACCTCACCCCTCCTACTCCTCTCCACCCTGCCCTCCAGCCCTTCCCCATTCCTCTGCATCCCACTCCCAGTCCTTCTCTTGTTCCTCTCCACTCCACCCCAACCCCTCCCTATTCTTCTCCACTATGCCCCCAGCTCCTCCCCTGATCTTTTTCGCTTTGCCTCCCCACCTGCTGACCAGCTCCATTCAACCACCCCACCCCCTTCTCCTACTAGCCTCACTGAAACCCACTTCATTGAACACCAGAACACAGGCCAAGCAGAAATTACCACAGATGATTCAAACAAAGGTCTTTTCCTTCTAAGAGATGTCCCTACATATAACAGACAAGGAGATTTAGTAAACATTAGACATCATACACCTTTCTCTCCACTAGACATCAAGAGATTCAAAGAAAAACTGCCCTCATTTGAAACTGAGCCTATCTTGTTAATAAATAGGGTTGAGAACATTTTTCATACATATAACCCCACATGGATTGATTTGGAAAATTTGCTCCAGGCCTTGCTAACAGAAAGGAAAAGGAATAAGATTCTTTATTTATTTATTTAATCAGACCAAGGGAGAGGGAACAACTCATTGGCCAACTGAAGATCCAAAATGGGACCCAAATTCAGAGCAAGATTAATTACAACTATGCCAGGCTAGAAATGCATTGCTAAAAGCTATGAGAGCCTGTTCTGATAGGCCTGGTACATGGACTAAATTTGAAAATCTTAAGCAAGAAGACAATGCAAATCCCTCCCAGTTTATTGATAGACTTATTGAGCTGGGAGGAAGATATATTAAGCTCAATCTTGATAGGGAATGGGACTGTAGAAAAACCAGAATATAATTTGTGAAAAATAGTTGTAAGGTAGTTGGAAATTATTTTATGACTAGCTGTCCAAACTGGCCTACTATGGACCTTGAAGAATTAAAAAGAGTGGCAGTTTATATTTTTGAGGGACATAAGGAAAAGGAGAAGGAGAACACTGATTTAGAGGAAGCATTAAGGAAGGAAATAAAGGAATCAACTGCTAAACAGGGTGAGAAGGATAAAGAGAATGCTACTTTAGTAGAGGAATTGAGGAAGGAAATAAAAGAATTAACTGAAAGTTGTAAAGGCAAAGCAAGGAGAGATCATAGCTTCCTTACAAGAATCCACCAAATAACCACTAACATGTTACTTTTGTGGAAAAGTGGGTAATGTAATTATGAATTGTAAGAAGAGAAATCAGGAAAATAGGAATAGAAGTTTCAGGAATAATGATAATAATAGGAGGAATGGTTATTCGAATGAGGCAAATCAAAACTCACACTCAAACATCTGTACTCAGTGTGGGAACTCCCCTCAGTATGGGGGACCCCAGAGGTGTGGACAAAGGGATTGTGATGAATGAAGGTATTTGGGAGGGAAAGGAACCTTGAAGAGTCTGGAGGTGAATTTTAAGCCCTGTCAGACCATATTGCTTTATTGATGTTAACTGTTTCAGTTTGTTCCCCTCCCCAGAATGAAGAAGTCTCTGTAACACAATTCCAAATACAAGGTACATGTAATTTATTTTTAACTACTTCATAAGCTATCAAAATTTAAATTTTCTGTTATATTATCTTTATTTGTACCTCCCCTATGATTGTGCTGAAGAATATCTTTATAAAATCCCATAAATAGCATTTTATTCCTTTTTTGCCTTTGTTAATTGTCATATAGAGCTGATGGATGGACTCCATCACATTGGTTTCAACCTGTATACATTTGTGGAATTTATTCATCTAATAATTTAAATTGATTTTAATGTGTTTTCAAAAATGATTTTTAGATACCTGGGAGCATCCCTACAGAGATTGATCATTTGCCTGCCTCTGAGTTGTTTGTAACAAGAGGTAAGGGTCCATTTGTAGTTGAAGTAGAGTGCATTGGCATTATTGCATTTTTCCCATCTCTACATTTACTGTAAATATAATAGATGATACACCTGAAGTGATTTTTCCTTTTTAGTCCTCGGCTCCACGTGAAAATGGTTGGGACATATTGGAGACAGTTCTGGTACACTGTTACAGTCTCATACCAAGAGGGAGGGAGGTGCCCAAGTTGTTTAGTTACTCTGTGATGTGTTATAATCTCATCTAGTAGATGGGAATGATTTTTTCCTGTGAAGCCTAGTAGCTTCGAAATGGATTTATTATATTTGTAACTATTCATCACAAGGATAGAGTTTTTTTAGGTTTCTGTTTCACCAAATTTTGGAATAATGGTAAAAATAAATTTTGTTAAAAATATCTTTGCCAAAGTTGAAAGATTGGCTAAATCTGTAGAACCTGGGATAAATATTCATGATTTCAAAAGCTTTTTAATGACACACAGCAAGTAGCTATAGAGACTCACGTGAATCCTAATGATAGCTGGTGGAACCTCTCATAGCTGCAATGAATAGGTTTGTTTACAGTTATCCTTAAATGGGCTCTTATAATTTGGGGGATTATTGTACTTTTTAGAATATTAGTTGTTATGCTACTGTTTTTTAAAAGATTTTTACCTGGTGAAAAATTTATGTACTGTGAATCTTAAATTTTCTCAGACTCTACACTGGAATATTATCTTAAGGTTATGGTTAAGGTTATTCCCTATTTAAACAATGGAGGTACTTGATCAGGAATGTATTGGGAACTTTAAATTACTCAACCCATACTTAGGCATACTTTAGGGGAAGATAAAGTTATAAAACTCCTTAGTGAACAATGAAGGTACTTAACTCATACTTATAGTGAGGCAAAACCTTAAAGCTAGGTCTATTTTTAGATCTAATACAAAAGGATTCTAAGTACCTATGAAGGTCAAATTAATCACTAAAAGATCAGGCAACTTGCAAGGGGCAAGTTTAGCAAAGAGGTGTGAAGTACTCAAAAGATATAATCAACCCAAAGAAGGTGAGAACTAAAAAATAAGTGTGGGCAGTCCTAGGAAAAGCATCTACTGTGATTGGTAGATGTGAAAATTTAGGGGAGGTGACATGAGAGAAATTTCTCTTTAAAAAGAGCTGGCTCTCTCAACTTAGGAGTGAGTTGGATCTTGGACTAGTTGGAGTAGCTGGGCCTCTGAACTTAGTTGGAGTTTTGCTTGGGACAAAATCTTGTGGTGAATGGATAAAAGAATGACTTAGTTTCTCTCTTAAAGAGAAAAGGCCTAGGTCATTGGTCTTGGCCCTAGCCTTCCTATTATTTCCTCTTACTCTGTCTCTTTCCCTTTCCTTAATTCCTTGATTTATATTAATTAAAATCTCCATAAAACCCAGCTGACTTGGGTATTTCATATTTGGGAATTTTTCCCATGGTGAGCACTTATTTTTGATATAAAATCAAGACACAAAAATTATTTTTACAGTTTTGGCAATTCAAAGTCTTGAACCCATATTTTTGCTGCCACAGTACACTCACACTGTGGATTCTGGCTGAGTTAAGAGTGATATAAATTTCATTTTTCAGTGAGGACTTTTTGTGTTGTGCCTCTGCTTGGCTAACACATTGTCACATGGAATGTGAAATGTGAAATTATGATTAATTTTTTTTCTCTGTTTATGTTTGTAATAGGATATTTGATTTTTTTCCTTCTTTTTTTCCTAACCTTGGTGATCCTTGCAGTACATGAAATCAGTATTAATGTTTTGTTTTGTTTTTTTACTTAAAGGATAAAGTTTATTGCATAAGTTTACAGTATCTATTAGCCCTAGTAATATGCATACCCAAAAGCTTTAGACTATGAAAATCTGCCTTACATTAATAAATTTTATGGGACTTTATTAAAAGATTATGTCTGATTCCAGGAGAAGGGAACAAAAGAGCCAATATACAGTGCCAAGTAGCACAAGGTCAAAATGAACCAAACCCAATCCAGTGAGGATTGTTGAACTTCTATGCTAATATGATAGGACTTGAACTTAGTGTAAGAATCGAGGTTGTGGCACTTGACTTATTTACCACTCTCCATGTACAATATTCTTAGTCAAGTACCTCAGTTTGGCTATTATCCTGGCACCCCCTATCTCTGACAGTGAAGGTACAATCAGCCAAGGGAATGATTTTTCCAATTTGCTGCTGAAATTTAGTCCTTTCTTTCTTATAGTTTGGCAATTATCTGTAGTTCTGGCCACAAATGGGTAAAGTGCTGTATTGCTGCTATTGTCCTACATGCTTGTGGGACATAAGTCACTTTAATAGAGCCTTGCCTGTGATTCAAGAAACTATTACATGTTTCTTTTTTACTCAGAATTTTATACATGTAAGATTTTATTTTATTTTTTAACATTTTTGTATTTGTTATTTTTATACAGAACTTAATTTTTACTCTTTTGGGATTTGGGGGGTGGTGGTTTGTTTTGGTTTTGTTTTTCTTTTGACAATTGTTTCATATACCCCATAACTCAGTCATGTATCCCAGTGTGATTCTGGTGTTGGTCAACACCCTGCTCAGGGGGGATTATGTAATTATCCTAAAATCCAAGATTTAAAAAATTTTGGAGAAATTTCAGGAAAAGAAATTTGCCAACATCCTGAATCAAGAAAGTGGATCCTTTTGGAGAAGGTGCTGAAAATATGCCTGAAGAAACCACACACTGCATCAAAAGATCCAGAATGAACTTTGGGATATAATGAACTGAATTGAAGGGAGTTGAACATATTTATTCTGAATGTAAACTCTTATGCCAAAGGGAACTGACCCCTAATTGGCATTTTGTTAATATGTCTATCAATCAGTTTTTGTATTTTACTTCTCATGTTCCACTCTAATCACCAACTATTATAACTTTCTCTTAGAAAAATGCAACATTGTATGACTTTTAGGGTCTCCCAAAGGATCACAGGGGGAATTGTGTCAAGGAAGTCCCTCCCTCTCCTGAGTAGCTTGACTTGTCCATCAAACATTCCTGATATAACACAGTTGTTCCAAGTTTGAGTCCCTGTACATGCTGTACATCAATAAATGTCAAAGCTGTGGGCTTGAGAGAGGGAGAAGCGAGAAGAGAATGAAAAAAGGAGAAGTTGGGAACAGAGCAGGCAGGTGAAGGGAGAGAGGAAGAGACTTGTAGGCTGGGGACCCCATAGTCAGATTACTTAGAGGAATGTTTGTCTACCTTTTCTAATAAACTATAAAATATGTATCTGGGGAGAAATATTATTTTAATGCTTACAATGCATTCTAGGAAATATTTTGAGATCTACACAGATATGCTATGTTATGATATAGTATGCTATATTTTATATAGAAACTCCAATCAACTCACCATCATCCTAATCAAGGCCTGGCAAATCACTTTTCTCATTGTCTGGTTTCTTGAACCACTTGAACCATTAATTCATAGACAGAAAAAAATCACTCTTATTGGGAATGTGATTTATTCAGAATTTTAAGGGGAATGTAGAGGTTGAGTGGAAAAGTAGATGAAGACTAGGTCTCAGAGGCAGGAAGATCTGAGTTCAAGTCCAGCTATGGGAAGGCACTTATCTATCAATGCTTTGGCTACCTCTATAAATATATAAGGTGCAGAGAAAAATGCCAATCTGTGCTGATAGAAGAAATTCCATATGTTAGTGAAATCATAGGTCTAATTTCTATTGTTATTCAAGAGCAGAGAAAATATAGATGGACATTAAAGTAAGGTTAGCAAGTTATGATATGGAGTTCATATAAGGATGTTTTCCTTTTTTCCTCACATTCTCACCCACCCATTCTCTGTCTTGCTGCTTCTACAGTTCCCTGCTTACAATGCTCAATTAGACAATGCTGACATACCATTCCTTTTGCTCCCATTGGTGTATTCATAAAAGCAAGGAGTCCCAGCCAATGTGGAGTCCCAGAGAGTTATACTTCCCATTTTTGAATCTTCATATGGTATTTCTGCACCATTTACCCTCAAAGGAAAAATAATCCCTTTGGAATTCTAATTAATAGATGCAGAACTGAGTGCTGATATTTGAGTCCAGCAGTCTCTGTGACATCACTTGATGGGAAGAGCACTCTTAGACATATGGCAAATGAATGAATAATAAAATAAATGAACCATAAGAGTGTCAAATTCAATCTCTTATTTCTTATCCAAAATGTTGATTCTACCATTGTGTATGTTAATACAAATTGACCAAATCTTGTAGTCCTGATGATATCTGACACTTATAGATTTGGTTACTGCATAAAATAATCTACCACTACATGTTTTCCATTACAAAATTCAATTATCTCTAATAGGGATACAAAGATGAATAAAAAAGAAAACCCAACAGATCCCTGACCTTCCAGAATTTATATTATATTTCAGATTAAAAGATACCTAGCCCAAATAAGGCTTCTAACAGGACAGACAAACAGTGTTTTTTAGGAAGTAGCAACAGTGCATTATACTAGAATTGGCCTGCTGCCATGGAGATGGAAATCTTTTGTTATTCTTGAATCTTCTTAACCTATCTACAGCATTTGATATGATTGATCACTTCTTCTAAATCATCTTTTCCCTTTGAGTTTTTGTTACACTACTCTCATATCGTTCTCTTTTTACCAATCTGGCCTGTGAATCTGTCTTCTTTTCTGCTTCACCATCTGCATCAGAACCCCTGACTTTATTTCTTTTTAATTTAATTTTACTTTTTTAAACATTATTTTATTTGGCCATTTTCATACATTATTCATTGGAAAAAGATAATTTTCTTTTCCTCCCCCCATCCTCCTGCCACCCCTTCCCTAGCCGACGCGCGATTCTGGGTATCACATGTGTCCTTGCTCTGAACCCATTTCCTTGTTGTTGGTATTTGCATTAGGGCGCTCATTTAGCATCTCTCCTCTGTCATGTCCCCGCAACCTCTGTAGTCAAGCAGTTGCTTTTCCTCTGTGTTTTTACTCCCTCAGTTTGTCCTCTGCTTGAGGATAGTTTAGTTTTAGTTTTTTTTTTTCCTCATAGATCGCTGCAGGTTGTTCAGGGACATTGTAAAGCCATTACTGGAGAACTCCATTACGTTCTCTTGTACCACAGTGTGTCAGTCTCTGTTTACAGTGTTCTCCTGGTTCTGCTCCTCTCACTCTGCATCACTTCCTGGAGGTTGTTCCAGTCTCCATGGAATTCCTCCACTTTATTATTCCTTTGAGCACAATAGTATTCCATCACCAACAGATACCACAATTTGTTCAGCCATTCCCCAATTGAAGGGCATCCCCTCATTTTCCAGTTTTTGGCCACCACAAAGAGTGCAGCTATGAATATTCTTGTACAAGTCTTTTTCCTTATTATCTCTTTGGGGTACAAACCCAGCAGTGTTATGGCTGGATCAAAGGGCAGACAGTCTTTTATCGCCCTTTGGGCATAGTTCCAAATTGCCCTCCAGAATGTAACCCCTGACTTTAAGTGTTGCCCAAGGTTCTGATCCAGGACCTTTTCTATTCTCCTATTTATTATATTTTTTTGTAACAGCTTCAGCTCTCACAGATTTAACTATTATCTCAAGTCATATAACATTTACCTGTATATCTATTTAACTAATTACCTATCAATCTATCCACTATCCATCTCTATATCTATCTATACTGACATCTGTGTATAATCTTCATATCCTTCTGTGATGTGGGATGGGGATAGTAATGTTAAAAGAAATTATGAGGAATTTCCTAATACTAAAAATTTCTTTAAAAATTCCTAATATAAGAAAATTCCCAATACCAAAAAAAATTAAATGGTTATCTAGAGCCATGGACTCCATTCACACTAATACCTGATATAGGTGGTAAGAAGAATAATCCTAATGTTAGCCTTGGGGATATTCTGGCTGACCTTGGTTGGGTACCCTTAGCCAGATATAGTAGATCATAGTCTTGACTATAGGCTAAAAGAATTATCAATCTGTCTTTATCTTTTCTAGTCACAAAAAGCTCCTATTGGATGGTTCTTGAGGGATAAAAGCCCAGATGATGATAGTATAAACAAGCTTAGTGACCATAAGACCAGTGAAGATGTCCAGTAAAACCATTCAATGTCCATCAGAGAGGAGGAGAGAGCAGGTATTTATTAAGTCATCTATTCTGTGCTGAACAGTGTACTAAATACTTTACATTTACTCAATTTGGTCCTTTCTTAAATACCCTGAGAGGTAGGTATTAATATTGCCCTCATCTTACAAATGAGGAAACTGAGGCAAATAGTGGTTTAGTGGCTTACTTAATGCTGTGTCCCTAATAAGAATATGTTATTATTATTATTATTGTATTATTATTATTGTAGTCTCTCGGTAACCTAGGATGATAATTGTTTTTGTGCATTTTTGTGCACAAAGACACTTGTGCGTGAAGATTTAAGTGGAAAAGTCGGTGCACAGAGACAGTCCCACTCTCTTGGCGTTGGAAGCCTGGGTCCAGTGGCACGAAAAATTGTTACACCTGGAGACTTCCTCAGCTGCATTGGATGGCCGTGTTGTCTTTTGTGCTCCAACACGCCCTAAGCACTCCACAGTGCTTTGCTGCGTTGCCATCTCAGCCGTTGAATCTTCTTGTTGGTTTCTTCTGCCTGTTCCGCTGAAACAGTCTTCACATGCTGGGTGAGCAAAGCCCTAGTTCACCAGGGGTCCACGACGACCTGATGGCTACCCTCACAAGGTTTAGCCGGCCTGTCGAAGCCGTTGCCCGGGGTGTGGCCACTGCTGCATGCTAGCAGCTACTGGGAGCCACAAGAATAAGACACTAGATTTAAACTCGGGTTTTTCTGACTTCAAGACCAGCACTCTGCACTGAGTCACTTAGCTGCCTCAAAAAACCAACAGACATTGACAGCCCTGCAAGATTGGAAGCATTCTTTGCTTTGAGCACATACATGCTCTGGCCACATATATCCCCTATCTATCTTGGTGCTCTGTATACAAGAGTTAACGTCATGTGCCTTTTTATGCATGTTATTTGGACAGTGTGTGCCTTACATGGCATGAATTCTTTAAATACCTTCTTTCCCTCACTGGACAGGTGGTCACCTGCAGGAGAGTGTAGCTAATGTGTGTTTGGAGAAATCTCTTTTTGACTTTTTGTTTGCTATGATTTTTGTTAAGTGTTTTTGTTTTGAATTTATGTAGCCTGTGGCTTGTTAGATTTAAAATGGTTGGGAGCATTAAATAGTTGTAGATAAGAGAGTGGGAGCCATAAAATGTGATAATTAAAATGTTTGGGAGCAAGGGAAATATATAACAATTATGACCGCTGAAATATGTTTTCTACTGTGTCTTGGTTTTATATAAATATAAGATGGTCACCAGGGAATATATTCCCAATTTATGAATATACCCAAGCCAACTGGGTTTTATAGAGAAATTTAATTTATCAATTAATCAATAATCAACAAATCAATAGAAAAAGGGAGAAAGTAAGAAAGGAATAAGAATGAAGGGCCTCAAGTCAATAAGGCCTAGACCTCAGTCCTAAGAGATAAATCAGTCAGTTAGTTTTATCACTCACCCAAGATCTCTCTAGGTAAGGCTTCTCATGCCAACCTCAGGCTCCATCTCCAAGAGAGCCTCCTTTCAAGAAATGTTTCCAGAGAATCCTCCTCCTGAGTTCTCCTTCCACAGCCTCCTTCAAGACCTCTCCAGGAGCTCTCCCTCCAGGACCTCTCTCCTCTCAGACTTCCTTCAGAGTATCTACCTTCTCTCAGTCCTCAGACCCCGCTATCTTTAAGCCAAAAATCTAAGTTCCCTCCCCTCAGTTCTCCCATCTACCAATCACTGTCCATGTCTCCCCTCTGCCAATGGTGGCTCTAGCTTAACCCAGGACCACCCAGAGGTCTGCCCCCTTTGCACATGTCTGTTGAAGGTCATATTCTCAAATAATTAAATCTTGATCTTTGCTAAATCCTGTTACTCTGAGTAGGGTGGAGATTGTAGTTTCCAAGACCTGGTTCTGTCATTCCAAGTATCTCTATTGTATCAATTCTAAAATCAATCATGACTCAAAGAACTTCCTGTTCTATTCTTAAGCATAGGTCAAAGCCCTTTCCATTGTTTAGCAAAAGGTTTCTGTCCTAAAGTAGTCTTAAGTAGGGAGGAGAAGGATCCTCCCATGCCAAGGAGTTTCATATTCCAATAGAGTTCTTACTATCAGTAGGAGATTTTTTTACGTATGAAATTTCCCAATGGAGAAATTTCCAACATTCATAAGTCTAAGAAATTTTAAGATTTACAGGCTAGTTGGTAAAAGTGAAAACATGATAAGAGTTTATGTGACAGATTTTAGTGAATACTAATACCAAAAAGTGCTTCAGGCATGGATTAGCTTTTGGCAGGGTTCACTCTTGAGGAATGCCCTAGATGATATGACCATATGTAAATAGATGCATTATTCTCAAAAAGAAATGGCACTGATTTGAAGAACTTCACATTATTAATAAATCAAGATTAAAGAGATTGATAGATGAGAGTTTTGACTATCAAATTAGTGAATGACAAAGATATTGCAAAATGAGAGCATTGCTTTTTTTTTTTAAACAAAGTTGGCTTGTCTTTAGAAATTTAAGAAACATATCCTTAGGGACTGAATTACTTTTTTGTTTTACTGGAAAATAACTCATTCTAGAACAGATGTTAAAAATCAGCACACAGGAAGAACTGTTAAATGAGTCATGAAAATGTGTTCTGTGGTTCTTGCAATAGCAATATTCAAGTCTATATTATTTTGGTTTGTGGTCACTATACCACATGTTAACATTTTAGCCACAGTTAATGTGATATTCAGGTTAGGAAACCTCATCATTCCCCCCTGGGATTTTTATTTTTCTGATTACTATAACTACCTCTTCAGAAAGAAATCAAATAAACATCGCTGCCATCTGTAGCTTACAATGTCACTGTAATGTTGTTCCTATCTACAGATTTTCTTTTATGATAGAGAATCTAAATCGGTAGATAAAGGGAATGCCACAGATGGAATTTACCTAGATTTTAGTAGATCTTTTGAATAAGCATTCAATTCTCTTCTAGTGGAGAAGACATAGAAATAATGGAGTAGATAATACATTGAGAAGCTTGAAATAGTGTTTTGATGACTGAAGGCAAACAGTAATTCTCCAGTGGACCATTCCAGGAATCTGTGCTTCTACCTGTGCTGTTTAATATTTAATATTTCTATCAAAAGTCTGCATAAAGGAACAGACGCCAGGCATATTAAATTTGCATGTGACACAAAATTGGTTAAGATAGCTAACACAGCAAATGTGATATGAAGTCAGGATCCAAAAGGATCTTGATAATAACATTTGTACAACACAGTGGAACTGCTTGGGAATAACTCTGGGAGGGAGAAGGGATGAGGGAAGGGAAAGAAAATGAATTGTGTAAACATGGAGAAATATTTAAAAAATAAAAATTTAAAAGAAATAAAGAAAAAAAAAGAAAAGAAAAGAAACCCAAAAGGATCTTGACATGTTAGGACATTGGGCATAAAATTTAATAAGGATAAATGCATAGGGTTATACAAGAGTACAAAAGTCAATTTTACAAGTATATGATGGGAGACACCTCATTAGACATCAGTTATTTTGCAAAAGATCTAGGGGGTTTTAGTAGACTACAAGGTCAACCTGAGTTGGTAATATGGTATGGAATAAAAAAAAAAAAAGAGGAACACAATGACGGGTTGCATTAGGAGAGGTAAAACTTTGGGGATTCTTCTTCCTTGGAGGAGTATAGTTACAACAACCTCAACAATATAGCTAGCATTTATATAGCACCTACTGTGTACCAGGCTCTGTGCTAAGTATTTTACAAATATTACTTCATTTGGTCCTCTAAAATATCCAGAGAGGTAGGTATTAATTCATATTAATAATTAATAATCTTAATGATAGAGAATTAAAAATTTTACAGATGAGGAAATTGAAGCAAACAGAGGTTAAGTGACTTATAAAGGTCACACTGTTAATAAGTGCCTGGGGCTAGATTTTACCTCAGGTTTTCCTAACTCAAGT
The DNA here is from genome assembly GCF_027887165.1 of Monodelphis domestica. Lineage (NCBI taxonomy): Eukaryota > Metazoa > Chordata > Mammalia > Didelphimorphia > Didelphidae > Monodelphis > Monodelphis domestica. The sequence goes on along the minus strand of NC_077232.1, from coordinate 289,551,642 downwards.
CCCAGCACTCAGCTACCCCTAAATATTTATTATTAATCAATAAATTTTAGCTATCACCAAACACATTATTTACTTATTGACAAACATTTATTACTTATTTATCAATAAACATCAATTAATTATTCATTGACATTTATTAAATACCTACTTTGTGCCTAGCACTGTGCTGAGTGATCAGGATCCAAACAAAGGTAAAGGATTGTCCTTGCTCTCGATGAACTCACAATCTAATGGAGGAAACAAGATGGAAACAACAAAGTACTTGTGAGTTATAGACAGGTTAAATGATAATCAACAGAAAAAAAAACACTGGAATTAAGAGAGAACAGGAAAGGCTTCATGTAGAAGATGGATTTTAACTGTTCCTGGAGGTGGAGATAATAGACAGATATGAAAAAGGAAGAGCATTCCATGCATGGGAGATAAACCAAGAAAATGCTTCAAGTAGATCGACAAAGACTGGAAGACTTGTCAGATAAGTTGGACTGGAGATTCCTTTTGGGTAGAAGTTGGGTTGCTGTGGTTCCTTCCTGTGGGAGTGGAAACACAGAAGAAAAACAACTCCTTGATTACATGGGTCGAGGCGGATATGATTGGGGATATTGACCCTAAATGAACATCCTAGTGCAAACATCAACAACATGGAAATAGGTTTTGATCAAGGACACATGTAATACCCAGTGGAATTGGGCATCAGCTACAGGAAGGGTGGGGTTAGGGGAAGGAGGAATAGAATATGATTTTTGTAACCAAGGAATAATGTTTAAATTGACCAAATTAAAAAAAAAAAGATCTTACAAGTTCATCAGTCCTTTTTCTGACAATGGTTTATAAGCAGTAAAAATGACTGCCTTCTGATGCTTGGAATAATACTATTTTATAAAACCACAGAATTAAAAATACAGTAAGAGACAGTCACAAATCATGTATAAATGTCAAGAAATCTAGTACTCAACTGACAGAGAACTACCCTAAAAGAGGTGCAGTTCTCTCTCTGTCAGTGATAAAGGTCAGATGTTCTGAGTTAGGATGGTTCCAGTAGAAAAATGCACATTGTCTGAAAATGAAGACATATCAAAATAATTTCTTGCCTCAGGTCATATACCATACATTCATTATGCAGCCTTGGGCTGCATAAGAGGGACAAAATTTCCAGAAATATAGTAATGATAGTCCCACTGTACTATGTCTGTCAGATCTTGTCAGGAGTAATGTGTTTGACTCTGGGCACCATTTTTTTTAAGTTGTTCAAAACTTGGAGAACATTCAGAAAAGAGCATTTAGTATAATAAAGGACCCTGAGTCCATGTCATTTAAGGATTAGTTGAGGGAAGTGGAAATGTTTAACTTCAGAAGAAGAGAAGAAATAATAATTATGTGCTGGTATTTAAAAATTGTCCTGGAAATTAAGAAATAGATTTGTTCTTGATCTCTAAGGGCAGAAAAAGGAAAAATGTGTTGAAATTTCAATGTGAAAAATTTAGGCTTGATGTTAGGAAAATTGGTTGCCCCCCCCCCAAAAAAAAAAAGTGGACTGCCCTGAGAGATGGCAGTGCAGTCAAAAGGAAATTCTGCTACATTAGAACTCTGCCTGAACCCAGTCACTCAATTTCTCTTTTTTGTCTTTATTTGTTGTATGACACCCAAAGACCAAAGAGCTAAATCACTGGTTAATATATAAGGATTTTGCAGGATTCAATTTTTACAATGTTCACCAGATAAAAGATTGAATTTCTTATTTGAAAAATAAGTACTGCTCCATCTTAGTTCAATGAGGACTTTCTACATGAATTAAACTCAAGATTTTTGGAGCTCCCCATCCTTCTGTTCAGCTCTTTAAGAATGTTATCGGGACCTTTCCCTGAAAATGAAAAATAAATTTTCTTTTAAACAATAGTTTTTAACTCTTTCATGATTCTGATTGTGGTTCCTCAATATTTGAACATTTTATTTCTGGTTTGCTGTAGTATTTTTTTTTCTTTTACCTAAAAGCTCTGGGCTTTGGCAATGACATTTCTGGGCATTTGCATTTCTGTATGTCAGTAGATTCTCTCCATTTTATATAGCCCTCTTTTGTCTAGGAAATTTTCTTTAATTATTTCTTGAAAAATGAAATTCAGGTTCTTTTTTTTTTTTGAGGGAGAAGGGAGCTAAGATCATGGATTTCAAATAGTCAGGCAGCTAAATGGCTCAGAAGATAGAAGGCTGGACCTGGAGTTAGGAAGACCTGAGTTCAGAGCTGGTCTTAGACACTTAGTTATGTGACTTTGGGAGTCTGTACTTTCCAGCACTTTCAAGGTAGCATGATCCAAGAAGAGATGTGGTCACTGATCGCCTGGCATATGTTCTGGTATTCACCCCATAAGGGACCTTTCTCCCCTGCTGCTACAAATCATAGCACTCTTCTTACACTTGGAATTGTGAGCATGTCTTCTCTTCCCCTTTAGTCTCAATTACTAGTGCTCCTCTTCAGCCTGGAACTATGACCTGGAACTGTGTTTGGACATTGCAAGAGGGTTCTACACCCATTCCCAGCAAGGGTTCCCTGTAATATCATACTAATCATTTACCCAGCTCCCTTTCTATCTCTGGGATGAAGGTTCCCAAAGCTGTTGCTGCAACCTCCTCTAAGGCTTTCTAGTAGTGCTGCTGTCATACACATTCTGGACTGACTCCCATCCTATTGTCACATAACTCTCTTGCCAATCATCTAAATTTTTTTGAGATGAAAAAAAAAAAGAACCTCTCTGACCTTTTTTTAAGCTCTATCACCCCAAAATTCAGTGAGGCATTATTTTAAAGTTGCTTGTAAAAGAATGTTAGGAGGGGTCTGTCTCTTTTCTGCCATCTTGGCTCCACCTCTGTATTATTTACTTTAAAAATTCTGATTGTTCTGGTAGGCAAATTTTGTTTCTTTGAGATTTTGGTTATAGGATTGTTTAAGTTATTCTCCTATGCGTTGGTCATTCTTGGCTTCACAAAAGACTTTTATTCTTTTAGTTTAGTTTTTTTTTTCCTTGTTGCTGAGGATTTGAGTTTTAAATGCCTAATATTTTGAGAATCAAATCAAATTCAGGACCTTTTTTAACATAGTGGTCTTTATTCCTTTTCCTTCACAATATACACCAAAGTTGTCTTCTCCTATCATCAGTCCAGTTAAGGTCCTGCCTTTGGATGAAGTGAGAAATTAAGGCAATGTTTTTTTTTCTTTAATCCTAAAATGAATGTGAGAATGCTGTTCTTTGATGGTAGAGATATAGTTGAGGCCTTTTCTTTGATGGGGAGAAAGGCTGAGGTCCTTTTCTTCTGCAATCTTTCTTTTTTCTTTCTTAAAGATTAGTTATCATTGTTAGAACAGACTTCTCCCCTTTCAAGTGGAGGCATTTTCTGTTTTTGTTCTATTTCTGTTTTTAATTTTAGCACCAAAGTAGAAGTAATCTCTAAATATTTGTGATATAAAAGAAAATACATCAATAAAACTTTAAAAATAAATAAATAAAATGTTTACTTTCATTTTTATTTTTGACTATTTAAAGAAATTATTTTTCCTAGTAAGTGATGTATCTCCCATAGCAATGGTGTTCACATGCCAGCTTAGACCCTGCCAGGTGGATCTTCAAGTAAAAAGCTGGATGTTCCCTTTTAGTTATATTAGAAGAAAGATTCCTTTTGGATATTAGTTGGAGCAGATGACTACTGATAGTTTTTCCACCTTAAAATTCTGCAATTTTTGCTATAATTCACCATTTTGCTCTTAAATCATTTGTTTTGCTTATCACATTCTTTACTGTCTTCACAGAACAGTTCCATAAATACTAAGCACTTGTCCATACTCACTGAATGCCATAGCATAGAGAACATTGGACATGGGAAATAACTCAAGAAGACCTAAGGTCAGATCTCACTTCAGCACTTACTAGGTCTTTGACAATGAATGTCATTTAACCTCTGTCTGCCTCAGTTTCCTCATCTGTAAAATAAAGATAATGATAGTACCTCTCTTTAAGGATTGTCAGAATCAAACAACATAATAAAGTAAAAATATTAATAAAGTAAAATATAGTAATAAAGTGCTTTATGAACTTTAAAATGTTCTGTAAATGTTAGTTGTTATTATTATTCTATAAAATGAGAGGAATGGATTAGATGGTCTTCGAGGTTCCTTCTAGTTTTGAATCTATCCTCATGTCCAGCAAAGTGTTTTTTTATAAAATCGTCTGTTCATTATTTGACTTGACATTGTTTATCCAAAGAATGATGGCAGTAATGATGATAGTTGAAAAAATACAAGAGGACATTTACTTTGTCGTCTTCATTCATTCTACCAGCAACATTTCAATGGGCGAAGGAGAAAATTAGGTTGGCATTACATCATGAAAAATCTTATATGCCAAAAAGAAAAGTTAATATTTTTTTCCAGAGGTAACAGAATCAACTAATTGATTATATGCTTTAGGAAAAATAATTTTGGCATCTGTGTGGAGGAGAGATTAGAGTGAGAAGAGACTACTAATTGTCTTATTTCTCTTTTCATCCTAGGAGAGATGCTGAATATGACTTTCAACTAATCAGTAAAGTTCTAATAAATCTGTGACTTCTAAATCTCTGTTTTAAAACATTCTCTTGCTCACCATTATGTAGGTTTCTGGCAACATGTACCAATTTTAATTAGTTGCAGGATGGTAGTAATGATGTCTTGGAAAGTCAGTATCTATTCCTGAAACTCCTTTTCACCAGACACCCAGCTGCAATCAATTTATTGGATATGTCAGCATTCTAGGGTTTGCTCAAGAGTGTACACTGGATTCATTTGCTTTCAATTTGGCCTGACTTAAAAATTACCAGTGGATAATAGTTGGGCTTGTTCATATGTATGTATTTTTGAGAAAAAAGTGATACAGTTTGTTATCTTATAAAGAATACAAGACAGGAGATAATCTGGAAACAGGGTAATGAATTAGGAGACTATTATAATACTCCAAGCCACAAGTAATAGGAGTCTGCATTAGGGTAATGATCATGTGAATAGAAAGAAAGGGATAAACAGATGTTTTGGTGGAAGAATAAACAAAACTGTGAGGTGAAGAAATCGAGAGAGCTAAGTCTTATTCCAAGGTTATAAATCTGAATGATTAGGATAGTTTAGCATTAAATTGGTTAAAAACAAGTTAAAGGAACTATTAAAAAACAGGAGAACTAATGCATTGGTGGAACTATGAATTGGAAAAAGTTTGTAATTATTCTAGAAAATTCATCAATACCATTTAACTCATTAAGAACATTATAAGCTATATACCCCAAGGAAGTCAAAGAAAGAGGGAAAATTTTCTTATATACTAAAATCTTTTAGCAGGCATTTTTGTGGAGTGGAAAGGACCTATAAAGAAAGTATACATCCATCAACTGGGTTACGGTTTTTTATACAAATATAGCAATGTAAGGGAATATTATTTTGCTGTAAGAAAGGATGAACTTTAAAAAATCATAGAAATTTGGGAAGATCTGTATAAATTTATGCAGAGTAAGGTAAATCAGAAGAATATTTTACATTGTAGAAATCATAATACAAAGGAAAACAACACTGAACAACTTCAGAATTATGATTAATGAAGTGAACAATCATGACTTCTGAGGCGAAGCATGCCTCTGGTCCTCTCAGCAAAAGACTAATTATAGGCATTGAGTGAGGCATACTTGATCAAATATAGACTATTTGAACATTTTTTTGTTTGATTAAACTTGAATGTTACATTATTGGGAGAAGAAGTCATTCAGAAGTTTTAAGTATACATTTTTAAACATCAATGAGTTGTTTACTTGTTTGCTTTTTTAAAGAAAGATGGAGGTGAACTTAATAGGATTAAGGAAGTTGGAAGAATGACCACTTTGAGGGGAAAGTAAATCAGTTCTGCTTTAGCCATGTTGAGTTTGAGATACGTTTGTAGGACAATGATTTTACAGTGTCCATATGTATTTGGTGATACTGAATTAGAGCTTAGAAAAATGAAGGATATTTTATTTTTCTTATATCAATTTTGTGCTGATTTCGGTTGTCAATCATGTAAATACCAGTCTAGATCCCTAAAGGTTCAACCCTGTGTATTTACAAATCATGCAATAGCCACAAATCTCATAGTGAAGCCTTGACTTAACACATAAAATCAACATAATTCTCTGCCTCTATACATAGATGGGTGTTGTCGCTTATGCCTCTAGAAGCAGCTAAGAATAAAAAAAAGAAAACCTCTCAGGGGAAACTTGTGCATTGGAGGGAAAACTGAGTCTCAGAGATATATTGACAGGCTTGTAGTCATGTATCTAATAGATGATGGAGGCAGGATACAAACCCAGTTCCCCAAAAGGGGAAGCTGTTTCTATGAGATGCAGAATTCCCCTGAATCTACTAGATTCTACATTACTTACTGATTGTTTCCATGCATTATTCTCATTGAATGCAATAGATTATCAGGTTAAATCAAAGACATCTTTATCTTAGTGACCCAGTATTTAGATTATGGTGACATTAGCATACCACACTGTGACTATTACATAGTTAAAGACCATCTTTGATTGAAATCAATTTCTGTGGTGCCTTGCACAAAGAAGATGACCAATAAATATTTTTCAAATGAATAAATATCTAAATACCTCAAAACATCTGATCAATACCATCAAAATTCAATTATACTCAAATGATTATCTAAATAAAACAAAATAATTGTAAGAACAATAAGAACAATTGAAACTTCACTTTGTGATAAACCAATGAAAATAGACAACGTCCAAAAGTTTATGAGAATTTGGGTTTCTATTATTTCTGAAATGTAAGCTAACTAGAAAATATCTTGCTTCTCATAGACTTCAGAGGAAAAAAATATAGTAACCAGAGCCAAAGGTAGCAGCAAAACATATTTGACGTTATCAAATCTGATCTGTTCTTAAGTAAATTGTTTTTTAATGTTAACATAAACTGGATTTTTGCCAGCTGTGTCAGCACAGAATCACATAAGATCTTAAGATCATTTCTAAATCCAAATTGTATTGCTAGAAATTCAACTTTGGACAGGAAATTTTTTAAAACTAGGAATTTTGATTAAAGACATGGTAAATCAATGGTCACAGTAGCATATTTTTGAGATATTTATGTAAAAATACAAAATGCAAGAAAAACATCAATTGCTTGTCCTAGTAATAATAATATCTTGCATTTATATATTCAACCTCATTAAATTTGTTTTAAGATTCACAAAGTTCTTGGCACTTCCATCACTCTAACCCTGTGATGTAAGTAGCGTTGGCATGATCACCATTTTACAGTGAAGGAAACTGAGACCTAAAACAATTTGTCTATGGAAACTAGTTATGTTTTTATGGGGGGGGGGGGAAATGCTGTCTTTGTATTTTGATGTGAAATAACTGTTGGGTTTGGGGATGGAATTTAATGTTTATTTAGGCCAGTAACCTGGTTTGGAAAGGTTACTCAAGCTCAGTGCAGTCAGAGCTAGACCCTGAGATGACACACATACACAGGGAACCCTATGTTATCAATAACAGATGTTTAATATAATAAGGATAGGTTGGAAGGGATTTGGATATACCTTACTCTATTACTAAATATCTGTACCTCCCCAGATCTACAAATCTCTCCATAGAGATTGCTTCTGAGTGGTTCTCCACTCTATTCCTATACTTACTATATAACCCTAAAATTACTATACTTAACTAAACTAATGCTAAAACCCCTTTGATAATCTAAGAGAAAAGGGTCTGTGTGCAAGTCTGACAAGGCCCAATGATGGTCTCACAATCAGCTATTAGTTCTCACAAGAGCAGTACAGGAACTCAGGTGTCAAAAGGCCAAAAGTAACAGGATAATCCAAATAGCCAGTAAGATGTGATGAACAAGCAGTTAAATTCCACAGGGAAAAGCTAATTCTCCTCAGGTCCACCCAGAGGGAAAAAAAAGCCACAGCCTTAAGCTTAACTCTCTCTCTCTCCAACAGCAGCTGCTCTCTCAGAATTTCAGAACTCTGCCCTTTCCTGTCAGTCTGCAAACTCACACACATTTAAGTTTTACCTTTAACAGATGGCACCTTACCTTCAGCTTCGATCCTAATAAAATTTAAGGATAAGTTTGCACATATAGCTGAGGAAAATGAAGTTGTATTAGATCAATCAATTCAACTAGTAATTAATGGCTTGAGTGTAAATAACTTTTCAAGATAGTTTTTTTCTGTGCAAAATCAATGAATGATTGGATAAGTCACAAGCTCTTTGAGCTTATCTCCTCATCCATAAAATGTAAGTATTAGAAAAGATGTTCATTTAACACCATTCCTATGCCTTTGCAAGACTGAATATGTCCCTGATAATACATGTGGTATTAGGCTCACATTCTTCACAGGGTGGAAAAAGTGAAAGAGATCTTAACCATCAGAATCTTGTCCAAACTTCTCATTACTCAAATGATGAAATTTACTTGAAAAAGACACAGTGACTTGTCCAAGGTTACACAAATAGTAAATAGAGAACTGGAATCCAAACCCAGATCTTCTGATGGGTTATCTATTGCTTCCCTCCCCCCCCCCCATTTTAGTAGTATATACTAAATAGAAATTGACTTCCTTTCAAAATGACCCTATGAAATAAGGCCTATATTTAAAGTTGGAAGGGATTTTTAGAAATTATGTAGTCATATCTCCTCATTTTACAGATGATGAAAATAAGGACCATGGAGATAAGTATCTTAACCAAAGTTACTCAGGTAGTAAATGACAAAATGAGGATTAAAATCCAGGTCATCTGACCCAAATCCAGATCTCTTCCCATTGAACCACATAGCCCTCTAATCGGCCTCCTTCTATATCCTCCATATAGCTACCAAATTGAGTTTTCTAAAGCATAAGACTAATTGTTGCTAGCCTATTCACAAAATATTTCAGAGACTCTCTGCTGCCCTAAAGATAGAGCAGAGAATATTCTATCTCTGGACCATCCCCCAAAATGTGACCCATCACAAAGTGGCCCCTACAAGGAACTTTGGGCTTCTACAGATGCACCTCTATTCCAGGAAGAATTCACTTTCAAGGGGTTCAGGTTCTTTTAGAGTCATTAATCCAGAACTCTCCACAAAGATCTCTAAGATGACGCTTGGTCATGGATCCTGTCTGGGTCTCCCCTAACTCAATTTATAGAGTCCCACCCATAAAGACTCAATGAAATTGGGATACAGCTTGTAATTTCCTTTGTTGGAAAAACTATATAACGCATAAAGGACTGTATGAACAAATTAATAAATATAGGAAATAGAAAAACATTCAGCCCATTACAATCATTATACTTTACCCAGAAGGCAAAGGTAACTTGTAAGGCAGCTGAAATTGTATTCATCTTAGACTTACACTGTCAGAGTTACTCATGGCATTCCTCTCTGAGGGTTACACAGATCAGATTTATTGCTCAGCCACAGTATGGCCCTAGTATAACTTTCAGTTATCAGATGAATGATATTTTCTCCTCAAAGAAATTGAATACTAAGAAAATATTCTCCTGCAAGGTGCTAACCAATGGAACTTAATTAAGAGCTCTTAAACTCAATATTTCTAGCCTCAAAGCATCAGGTTTTTTTTCCTCCATGATATTCTTTTGCCACCCAGGGTGCATTAAAAGAAACAGGACATAAGAAAAGAATTGAAGTCTTAAAAGCTCCAGTCAGATTCATTAGACCAACCACATATCTCACACTGATACAGTCTTCTTCTATGTCAAAAATATTGCTGGGAGACTTCCAATAATTTCTCATTAGAAGACCAGAATTGAATAGAAATTGTAATGAAAACACAGGAGTCAAGAGAAATATAAAAAGGTTAATACATATGAGAAATATGAAAATGCTTTATAAAAATAAAATGTTTACATTCTAATGAGAGGGGTTCATGATATAAGTATCTCCTAAGAATTGTAATATGATCGGGGTCAAATAGGATAGAGACCCTGGGAGTGATTATTTTTTAAAATAAAGGGGAAAATGGAAAAGAATACATAACAAAGAAAAGTGGAGATGGGAGAGCTTATCCTGTCTACATAAAAAAGTACAGCCCAAGTGTCACTTGAACCTCATATTCATCTGAACTCTGAGGTACCATTTACATCCATCAGGTTGGCAAAGTTGATTAAAATGAAAATGGTAAATACTGGAGTTGCTGTGGAGAAAAAGGCACATTAGTATACAGTTGAAGGAGCTGTGAATTGGTTCAGTCATTCTGGGAAGAAAAAAAAAGAAGTTTCTAAATTGTGCATACCTTTTGACACAGCAATACTAATTCTGACATTATATCCAAGGACACTGAAGAAAAAAAGTTTTACATATTATATATACATATACATATATATGTATAATCTTAATTTTTGGCCACCAAAAAAGCCATTTACAAATTTATGTTTTAGATGTCTCAAACTGTATATCCTGCAGACATCTTAAACTTAACATGTCCAAAACTGAACTCATCTTTTCACCCAAACCCTTCTTTCCTCCTATCTTCTCTGTTACTGTTAATGGCAACACCATCTTCTCATTTAACCAGGTCTCCGATCAAGATGCCATTCTCAACTCCTCCCTCTCACCCCCCATATTCAATCTGTTGCTAAATCCTATTGATTTTATCTTCATAACATCTCTTAGCTATGTCATAGCATACTTTGAGTCTCAGTCTTGTGGACTAGTTAAGTCTCAATGATAGGAAAAACTAACCTGTGTGGCAGGTACCTTCCAGTTTTACAACTCTGCATCCTACACAGAATAATAGTAGCTGTTGCTCTTACCACATTATACAAGGGTGAAGGATGAAGAAATCCAACCAAGCTCGTTGGAATAGTAAGAATTTCAGTAGGTGGGAACTAAACAAGCCTAATAGGAAATAAATTCCAGAAAAAGAATTATAAGGTAAGGAAGAGAAGAATGCAGAGATTCGTTCCCAAGTCACGTAGATTTGTCAAATTTAGGAGCATTTTGGAATAAAAGCAATTATGGCGAGTGGGGTTGGAAGAGAGATTGCTCCTTTAACAAAGAAAAAACTGTTGCTTGTATCATTTGATAATTCTTAATAAAATCACAATTAGCACTACTGTACTTTGAGGGTGATTATTCCTTTCACATCCTGAATATGAAGCTGCTTTGAGACATTTCCCCTTAAGGATGCAAACAGAACTCAATGGTGTCATGAGAACTAGAAACTACTATAACAAAGTCAAAAGACAGAAGAAAAATGAGCAGTATATCTACTATCAAATGCAAATGACCTAGAAAACATGTCAAGAAGAAATAATTTAAGAATCATAATATTCCATGAACATAATCAAGTAAAAGTAGAATACCAATTTTGAGAAATCAGAAAAGAAAACTTCCTAGAACTATTAGAACATGAGAACAAAGGAAAAGTAGAAAAATATATAATTGTTTCCCAAAAGAAACATCATATGGAAAATACCCAAGAATTTCATAACCCAAATTCAGAGTGTTCAAATAAAAAACAAAACAAAACACAAGACTCTACTGCTAGAAAAATACAGAAGATAAAATTCTGAATAGTCTCCTCTATTTCAGCACTTTGGTTGCCTGCTGCAACAGTAGTTTTTTTGACATGCCCTTTTCAGCACTAATGATTTTCCACTATATAAATGTGGCAATAGTACTGAAAAGCTTGATTAATTTTCTTGCTCCAGCTGTGTACTCCCCCTTCCACATGTGTTGGATAAAATCATCAGGTAGTCCCTCTCTTTATAGGAAAATTTTGGTTTTTATTGCCTCTTCCCCCTATCAAGAGATGAATGCTTAATTTCTAGATATTCTCTCCAAGTCATCTTTCTTGGGAAGCTAAAAGTGTGCCACTGATTCAGGTAACTCACAGACCATAGAGACTGGCCTGGAACATTTTACTAAGTTTTTCATTTCCCCCTAAATTAAGAATTCTTAACCTTTTGTGGATAGACATGGATTTCTTTAGAAGTCTGATGAAGCCTAGAGACCTTTTCTCAGAATCAGAAAATAAAAAGCAGAGGGTTATAAGGGAAACCTCTTTTTTTTTTTTGGCAATACAGTTCAAGGTATGTGAATATATAAACATTAACTTCTAATTTATATAATAGCTAAATGTTTTTTCTAATTTATCACTTCAATATTATTGTTACCACATTGGGTCTTCTTCAAGTATACATTAAGCTAAAGTGAGTGGTATGGATTTTAAACACTTAGACAATTGACTAGAGGCATTTGAATTGAACCCATAGAAATAACTTTTGATACTAGGAATGACTAATTGTGCTGAAAAGAAAGCATAGATAAATGTTCTCTGAATAGAACTATAAATTTTGGATTTCAGGACATCCTTGTCAGACTTTTGTCTTGCTACTAGACTTTAATGAGTCTGGAAATGTAGCATTTTCTCTTGCCAGGAGCTCTACCTAAGGTAAAGCCCAGGGGTACATAGATGGTAGAGCAGATATTGTCCTCAGATATTTGCTATGTGACCCTAGGCAAGTCACTTAACCTTTGTTTATTTCAGTTTCTTCATCTGTACATTGGCGATAATAATTATGGTGCCTACTTCTCATGGTTGTTATGAGGACCAAAAAAGATAATAATTGTATGGCACAAGACTCTCTTACCTCATCATTTATTTCTTGCTTGAGCCCTGGGCCAAAGGTATTACAAACTCACTAAGAAGTAATGTGATCATGTCCAGACCAGACTCCATCCTTCCTGAATACCACTGCACCTTCACTGTTATTCCATGTCTTTGAATTTCTATGAATCTCCTCATGTGCAAGTTCCAAGATAGCTAAGAACTCCTGTCCCTTCCTTCTTTGTTTGACGGTTAAATTTGAGTAATGCTTTCTTCTCTTCTTTCCTCAAAAATGATGAATGAGAGTGGTAACACTCCTAAATCACACAACCTTTCCCATTTCTAAGACTGAGGAAAATTTGTGATCCAGGCAGATCTCTATGCCTGTGAGTTACAAAAGAGGTGCTAATACACAGTAGTATAGTGTGTAATTAGAAAATCTTGAATCCTTGGATTCCATCTCCCAGAATTCTTTTCTTCTCCAAAGAATCCTTTCCCCTTAGTCCTCACATTTGTGTTGTTTGTTGTTGTAGATAAAGTTTGTATAACTCCACTCTTTCTCTCTGTTCTCTCCCAACTGTGGCTGAGTTAGCTTCCTTTTTAATCTAGCTTTTAAATTTTTAGTTATTATTAATAAATTTATTAAATATAATATTTAGAGTTATTGTATATTAATTTTAAGCTTACAATAGAGAGTTTATCCACCAGGAATTCCCTAAATCAGAATGAACTTACAGGTCTCAAAAACAACAAGGAATTGCAGTAGATGCAGTCTTCTATGTTCCATCATAGTCCTTGGGAATTCAGGGTATTCAGGGAAGACTAGTGCTCCTGATTTGAGGGCTTGCCAAGCCCTTTTCAGGGCTGCTCATCCACTTTTGATATCCATCTGTCACTTAGTTCTCACCTGTGGTTCCAAGAAGCTGAAGCATGTGCAGCAGTCATACCCCAATAAACCACCTTGGCAGGCAGGCTAAACCAGATTGAGGGTGACTGATAATTGGCGTCTACCCCAAGCATGCAAAAACTTCCCCTGGTGGAAAGGGTGACTATTTGTTGCACTGGCCATGAAGGCAGCAAAAGTGAGCTCTATGGAATGCTCAGAGCTTGGTTAGACATCAAAGATGCCATCCTCTGCATCCTGGACCACTGCCAGGCATCCAGACTTTTGCCTTGCCGATGGACTTGGACTCTGTAAGAGACAGTGAGACTGATGGTTTCATGCAACTCTGCCTTAATTAAATCCAGTTCCTATATAACAAGTATTATTTTTAAAGACAAGAAAAAATGAAGAAGCAAACAGTAGAACTGGTCAAAACATCAAAAAGTTTGAAAATATGTAGAACATATCATACTTGTATACCTCCCACTTGTGGATGTCTTCACATCTTGCAGGTTATACTCATTCTTTGTAATTTTAATTAACATTTTTAGTGGTTCTTTCCATTCACATTTTAATAGTAATCTTGTATGTACATATGATACTTAGATATAAATACATACATGTGTGTATTATCTCTCCGTATTGATGCATTTACATATTTCCATGATTTTTTGACCTCCTGCTTTGAAAAATAGACCTGATGCATAATATTGCTACCCCCATACATTGTTACTCGGTTTTGGCTTTGTTCACAAATCTTGCTCTTTTTATCTTCAAAATATTTCTCAAATCCAACCCTTTTTCTCCGCTCACAAAGTTAACACATTAATACACTGCCTTATTGCAATCGTCTGATTTATCTTCCCACTTTAAATCTCTGAATATCTCAATCCATCCCTAAACACTCTTAAAGTAATTTCCTTTAACACAGATCTGACCATGTCTGTACTAATTCCTAACACAGACCCAAATAACTTATTGCCTCAAAAAAGTATTTAGCTTTTAAAGTTTTACATAACCTAGCTAGCCCTAATGAATCTTTCCAGCCTCATTTGACATTCCTTCCCCTCTCCAGGCAATCTGAGATTGCAATCCAGTCAAATGAGATTGATGACCTGATGGGATATGGGGGGGGTGGGGATTGGAATTGTTTAGATAGATACAAGATGACAAGACAGTCAGGATAGTATGACAATGGTTCCATGGCTCCATTCAATATGGGAATTGCACTATCATAACCATGATCTTCTTAAAAATACTCTAATTACGGTTTAGCAAGTATACCCTAGAATCTCTTATCTTCTGCTGCCATCTGCTGGGATGTCATGAAAATGATTAGCCCAGTAATCACATCCTGATATTGGTTTCTCAATTAGTTTTGGCAACATAATTCAATGCAATAAATTCATGCTCCAGAGATTATTAGATTTTAGGTCTTTGCTCATCATCCTTTCTTTTTGCTCCAAAGGATATTCACCACCAGTACAAACATGGCTGGGGATTTCTGTGTTCCTCCCTAGTTTCCCTTCTAATAGCTAGTGAGTTTTGCCCTCTGGTGGATAATACATGCCTCTGGCACAAATGGGTTTGTTTTCCCTGTCTTGATTCTGTTGTAGTGATTCACAAGATTTGATGACTTTTAAGACAAACCTAAGAGTTTGTCCCTCATGCTTTCCATGCCTGAGCAGGTTGAAGCTCCTACTGGCTCTTAGTGGCATTCGTTTTAAACATTACCATTTTTTTGTTTTTTGTTTTTTTAAACATTATTTTATTTGGTCATTTTCATACATTATTCATTGGAAACAGAGATCATTTTCTTTTCCTCCCCACCTCCTCCCGCCACCCTTCCCCTAGCCAACCCCCGATTCCACTGGGTATCACATGTGTCATTGCTCCGAGCCCATTTCCTTGTTGTTGTTATTTGCATTAGGGTGTTCATTTAGCTTCTCTCCTCAATCATATCCCCTCCACCCCTGTACTCAAACAGTTGCTTTTCCTTGGTATTTTTACTCCCACAGTTTGTCCTCTGCTTGAGGATAGTGTTTTTTCTCATAGATCCCTGCAGATTGTTCAGGGATAGTGTATTGACACTAGTGCAGAAGTCCATTACATTCGATTGTGCCACAGTGTATCAGACTCTGTGTATAAGGTTCTCCTGGTTCTGCTCCTTTCACTCTGCATCACTTCCTGGAGGTCGTTCCAGTGTCCATGGAATTCCTCCACTTTATTATTCCTTTTAGCACAATAGTATTCCATCACCAACATATACCATAATTTGTTCATCCATTCCCCAATTGAAGGGCATCCCCTCATTTTCCAATTTTTGGCCACCACAAAGAGTGCAGCTATGAATATTCTTGTACAAAGTCTTTTTCCTTATTATCTCTTTGGGGTACAAACCCAGCTGGATCAAAGGGCAGACAGTCTTTTATCGCCCTTTGAGCATAGTTCCAAATTGCCCTCCAGAATGGTTGGATCAATTCACAACTCCACCAGCAGTGTATTGGTGTCCCGACTTTGCCACATCCCCTCCAACATTCATTACTTTCCTTTACTGTCATGTTGAACAATCTGCTAGGTGTGAGGTGATACCTCAGAGTTGTTTTGATTTGTATCTCTCTGATTATAAGAGATTTAGAACATTTTTTCATGTGCTTATTAATGGTTTTGATTTCTTTAACTGAAAACTGCCTATTCATGTCCCTTGCCTATTTTTCAATTGGAGAATGGCTTGTTTTTTTTTTTGTAAAACTGGTTTAACTCTTTATAAATTTGAGTAATTAGACCTTTGTCAGAGGTTTTTGTTATGAAGATTGTTTCCCAATTTGTTGCCTCCCTTCTAATTTTAGTTACATTGGTTTTGTTTGTACAAAAACTTTTTAATTTGATGTAGTCAAAATTATTTATTTTACATTTTGTGGCTCTTTCTAAGTCTTGCTTGGTTTTAAAATCTTTCCCTTCCCAAAGGTCTGACATGTATACTATTCTGTGTTCACCAAATTTACTTATAGTTTCCTTCTTTATGTTCAGGTCATTCAATCATTCTGAGTTTATCTTGGTGTAGGGTGTGAGGTGTTGATCCAAACCTAATCTCTCCCACACTGTCTTCGAATTTTCCCAGCAGTTTTTATAAAATAGTGGATTTTTGTTCCAAAAGCTGGGGTCTTTGGGTTTGTCATAAACTGCCTTGCTGAGGTCATTTACACCAAGTCTATTCCACTGATCCTCCTTTCTGTCTCTTAACCAGTACCAAATTGTTTTGGTGACCACTGCTTTGTAATATAGTTTGATATCTGGGACTGCAAGACCACCTTCCTTTGCATTTTTTTCATTATTTCCCTGGATATCCTTGATCCTTTGTTCTTCTAAATGAACTTTGTTATGGTTTTCTCTAATTCAGTAAAAAAGTTTTTTGGAAGTTCAATGGGTATGGCACTAAATGGATAGATAAGTTTGGGTAGGATGGTCATTTTTATTATGTTAGCTCGTCCGACCCATGAGCAATCAATGCTTTTCCAATTGTTTAGATCTAGTTTTAATTGTGTGGAGAGTGTTTTGTAGTCGTGTTCATATAGTTCCCTTGTGTGTCTCGGCAGATAGATTCCTAAGTATTTTATATTGTCTCGGGTGACTTTAAATGGAATTTCTCTTTCTAATTCTTGCTGCTGAACTGGGTTGGATATATATAGAAATGCTGATGCCTTATGCGGGTTTATTTTGTATCCTGCAACTTTGCTAAAGTTGTTGATTATTTTGACTAGCTTTTTGGTTGATTCTCTAGGATTCTTTAAGTAAATCATCATATCATTTGTAAAGAGTGACAGCTTGGTCTCCTCATTGCCAATTTTAATACCTTAAATTTCTTTTTCTTCTCTAATTGCTACTGCTAGTGTTTTTAGTACAATATTAAATAATAGTAGTGATAATGAGTATCCTTGTTTTACTCCTGATCTTTTTGGGAAGGGTTTGAGTTTATCCCCATTGCAGATGATGTTTGCTGATGGTTTTAGATATATACTGTTTATTATTTTTAGGAAAGGCTCTTCTATTCCTATACTTTCTAGTGTTTTCAATAGGAATGGGTGTTGTATTTCATCAAAGGCTTTTTCTGCATCTATTGAGATAATCATGTGATTTTTGTCGGTTTGCTTGTTAATAATTATGTGGATGGTTTTCCTAATATTGAACCATCCTTGCATTCCTGGTATGAATCCTACTTGATCATAGTGGATAACCCTTGTGATGACTTACTGGAGTCTTTTTGCTAGTATCCTATTTAAGATTTTTGGTCTAATTTTCTTTGGAGGTCATCTTTCATTCACTTTACCTCATCTTTCATCTCCTTTTTCTCATCTTTCATCTTCTTCACCTCATCTTTCATCTCCTTTGCCTCATTTTCCAGCTGTTTAATTTTGGCTTTCAAGACACTATTTTCTCGTTTTAGTTCAAGTGCCTCTGTTTTAAGTTCTTTTCCCAATTGTCTTCAGCTTCTCTTAATAGTGCTTTGAGTTCTTCCACAGCCTGTATCCAATTCGCTGGGATTTCTGATTTATCGTTTGCTGATCTCTCCCCCTCCATTCCATTTGCTAAGTAGAAGCTGTCTATTGTAGTTTCTTTCTTCTTTTTCTGTTGTTTGCTCAAATTCATCCCTTCTTCACTCCCCGTATTTGTCTGTGCTCTTGCTCCTCTCATTTTTTTTTTTTGGTTTGGGGGCTTCTGTCAGTCTCCCTTCTTGGAGCTTTAACAGGAGATCTCTCAGTGTAGTCTCTGGTGGAGGTTTGTTGGGTTTTGAACTTCCCGGTCCTCTGGAGGCTTTTGATTGTATTAAAGTCCAGCAGTCAATGAGGATGGATGTGGAGCCTGGGCTTCCCTGAGTTCTGGAGACTTTTGATGGGATTAAGTTCAGCTTAGTTGGGCTGGGTGTGCTCTGAGTCCAAAACTTCCAGGAAGGTTGGAGAAAATATGGAGGATCTCCACAGCTCTGGCTAGGCTGCCAGTTCTATGCTCCCTCTCTAGCTTCTTCCCTGCTATCTGTGTTGGATGCTCTGAACTCAGCACAGCCCTGGTTGCAATGTATACCCTCCAGACCAGTACCTTTGCCCACCCAGAAGTTCCTGCTGCCACTGGAGTCTGGGAGTCTCAGCGCTCAGGGTGGGAGAGGGGATGGGTCCTGGGACCTTCCTTCTGTCTTCCCTTAAGCCCAAGTGTTCTCAGATTCCAGCTTTTTGGTGGGGCATACCTTTTGAATTAAGTCCAGCAGGAGGGTTTCTTAGCTCTGTCTTGTTGTTAAGTTTGTTTTTCAGTCACCTGGGAGCATTCAGTTTATGATCAGTTAGGAAGGGTATTCAAAGGTCTGAACTTCTGCTCCTTCTGGGACGCCATCTTGACTCCGCCTCCCATTACCAATTTTTAAAACCTATTCTTTGATTTCTTAGGTAAAACTGTAATACGTTCCTTTCCCCCTCCCACTTCCCATCCTCCAATCAATAAGCTTCAAGTCATGTCCATAAATGATTCTAAATTCTGTATTCTAGCATGCTTATATTCTTAAAAAAAAAAAATCTTACCTTCCACGTTAGAAACAATACTGTTCCAAGGTAGAAGAGCAATAAGGACTCCTATTAACTGGGGATTAAATGACTTGCTCAGGGTCACATAGCTAGTTTCTGAGGTCAGATTTGATGCTAGGACTTCTTGTCTCTAGACATGGTTCTCAATCCTGCCTGGCTTCTCAGTTACATGTAAAAATATTTTAATGTTTCTCTTTGTTTTAATTTTTAAAATTTGAGGTCCAAATTCTCTCCTTCACTCACTTCCTTCCCCCTTACTTAAGATAGCAAACAATTTAATATAGATATATGTGGAGACATGGAGCAAAACACATTTCTATATTATCCATGTTGCAGAAAAAAACTTAGACCAAAAACAACAAGTAAAATGAAGAAAGTTTTAAAAGTATGCTTGGATTTGCACTGAGAATTCATCAGATCTTTCACTGGATATGAATAGAATTTTTCATCATAAGTCCTTTTGGAATTGTCTCAGATCATTGTATGGCTCAGAATGTTATTATTTACAGTTTATCATTGTATGAGATTACTGATACTATGTACAATGTTCTCGTTCTGCTCACATCACTTTGTGTCAGTTCATAGAAGTCTTCTCCAGGTTTTTCTGAAATCATTCCACTCAGTAGCACAATAGTGTCCCAACACAATTATATACCACATCTTATTCAACCATTCTTACTGATGAATATCCCATCATATATAGATATAGATATATATGGGCATAGTTTCCAAATTTGGGCATAGTTCCAAATTCATCTCCAGAATGGTTGGATGAGTTCACGACCCTACAAGCAGTTCATTAGCATCTCTGTTTTTCTGTATTCTATTCAGCATTTGTCATTTTACTTTTCTATCATTTTAGCCAATCTCGTAGCTATGAAGTGGTACTTCAGAGATGTTTTCATTGACATTTCTCTAATCAATAATGATTTAGAGCACTTTTTTATATGACTTTTGATAACTTTTATTTCTTCTGAAAAATGCCTATTCATATCATTTGACCACTGTTCAACTGTGAAATGATTTTTAATTTTATATATTTGAGAAATTAGGTCTTCATCAGAGAAATTTTCAATAAATTTCCTTTCCTTCTAATCTTGGCTACATTGGTTTTGTTTGTACCAACCCTTTTTATTTTGAGGTAATCACAATTACCCTTTCAACAACCTATATTGCTCTTTCTATCTCTCTCTGACAGGTAAAATATTCTCTGCTTCCCTAGTTTGCTTAGGATATCATCCCTTATATCTAATCAAGTGCCCATTTTGACCTTATCTTTGTATACAATGTGAGATGCTGGTCTGATCTTATTGAGGTTTCTAGAAAATCCCCATTACAGAGAATGCTTACTGCTGGTTTTAGATAGATATTACTTATAATTTAAGGAAAGCTTCATTTATTTCTATGCTTCATAATGTTTATTTTTAAATAGGAATGAATGTTATATTTTGTCAAAAGCTTTCTCTACATCTATTGAGATAATCATGATTTTTGTTGGATTTGTTATTGATATGGTTAATTATGCTGATAGTTTTCCTATGTCTAATCATTCCTACATTTTTGGCATAAATTCCACTTGGTCATAGTGTACAGTCTTTGTGATTTACTATTTTAATCCTTTTGTGAGTATTTTATTTAAATTTTTTGCATTAATATTCATTAGGAAAATTGGTCTATAGTTTTCTTTCTCTGTTTTTAACCTCCCTGGTTTAGGCATTAACATCATATATTCTTCCTTATCTATTTTTCCAAATAGTTTATATAGTTTTGAAATTGCTTATTTCACTCTGCATCAGTTCATGCATATCTTTTCAGCTTTTTTTTTTAATAATCTTGCTTTTTATTTCTTATAACACAATAGTATTTGAATATAAGCATGTGTCACAATTTGTGCAGGAATTCCCCAATCGATGGACATCTCCTCAATTTCCAATTTTTTGCCACCACAAAAAGAACTGCTATAAATATTTTTGTACAAGTAAGGCCTTTCCCCCTTTTTTATTATCACTTCAAGCTATAGACCCAGGAGGATTACCAGATCAAAGGGTATGCATACTTTCATTGCTTTTTAGGCATAGCTCCAAATTACCCTTCAGAATGGTTGCATCAGTTCATGATTCCAACAATGCATTAGTATCCCAATTTTGGCAACATTTGTCACTTTAATATTGACCAATCTTATAGGTATGAGGTGGTATTAGCATTGTTTTAATTTGCATTTCTCTAATCAAGAATGATTTAGAACATTCTTTCATATGATTATTAATGACTTCAACCTTTTCATCTGAAAATTGCTTGATCTCTTGATCATTTGTCAATTGGGGAATGGCTTGTATTTTTTATAAATCTGACCTAATTCTCTATAATATGAGATAATAATATGAAAAATTAGAACTTTATCAGAGGAATTTGTTAAAAATCCCATCCCCCCAGTTTGTTGTTTCTTTTCTAAACTTAGTTATACTGATTTTGTTTGTACAAAAGCTTTTTAATTTAATATAATCAAAATTATTCATTTTTGTCTTATAATGTTCTATATCTCTTATTTGGTCATAAATTCTTCCCTTCTCCCTATATCTGCTTTAATTTACTTATGCTATAACTTGTTATATCTAAATCATATACCCATTTTGACCTTATTTTGGTATAGGCTGTGAGATATTAGTCTATTACTGACATAGTATTTCCTGATTCATCCAGTAATTTTTGTTAAATAGTGAGTTCTTATCTCAAAAGCTGTGGTCTTTAGCTTTATCAAACACTAGATTGCTAAGTTCATTTATCCCTGTATTTTGCTTATCTGAACTTTTCCATTAATGTACCATTTTATTTCTTAGATAGTATGAGACTATTTTGATGTGTTAAGGTCCGGGATTTCACCCACCACCATGGAAGTCCACGAACAATGCAAACAGGCAGAGAAAGGCCATTTATTGAACTGATAACGTGCATCAGTGGGAACCTCTATCATCAGAGTTCCGAGTTGCTTCTGACAGGCTGGGCTTTTTATACTTTTCCGTAGGTACCTTATCTACTATATACCATCCTTGGAATTTTGCCTGCATGTATGGCTCTTATCGGCTTCCTACTATTCTTGGAACTTTGACAATTCTATATTATTGGGGTCCTCCTGGCCTGTTGTTTGACATATTTATTGGGGTCCTCCTGGCCTTTATCTGGTACCTACTGCAGCTGGCGGTTTGGCATATTTATGGTTCTGACAAGTTTCTCAAGGCTGACCAGCTCATTAGGCCTTCCTGCTAGGATTTGGTATATTTACGGTTCTGACAGGTCAGCTTGTTAGGCCTTCCTGTTTTCTCAAGTTTGGCCATTTTCCGGCCTCCCTCAGATGATTACTACTTTTAGTACAGTGTGAGATTTGGTATTACTAGGTCATCTTTTGTATTTTGTTATTGTTTTTTCTCATTCTATAAAATAATTGTTTGGTAGTTTGATTGGTATGGTACTGAATAAGTAAATTAATTTGGGAAGAATTATCATTTTTATTATCTTAGCTCAACCTATCTAAGAACAATTAATATTTTTCCAATTATTTATATCTGACTTTATTTGTGTGAAAAAGTGTTTTGTAATTGTGTTCATATAATTTCTGGGTTTGTCTTGGGAAATAGAATTTCAGGTAGTTTATGTTGTCAAGTTATTTTAAGTGCAATTTCTCTTTCTATTGCTTACTATGGAACTTTGTTTGGTAATATTATAGAAATGCTGTTGATTGATGTGGGTTTATTCTGTATCCTGCAAAATTTTACTAATATTCTTAATTATTTCAACTATTTTTAGTTGATTCTCTAGGGTTCTTTAAGTACACTTTGCAGTCATCTGCAAAGAGTGGTAGTTTAATTTCTTTGTTTCTTCATTTCCTCTACTTTGATTCCTCCAAATCCTTTTTCTTTTCTTATTACTAAAGCTAGCATTTCTCTAATACAATATTAAATAATAGTAGTGGTAATGGGTATCCTTGCTTTGTTTCTCATCTCATTGGGAAGACTTCTAACTTACCCCCCATTGCAGATAACACTTGTTGATAATTTTAAGTAAATGCTACTTATCATTTGTTATGAATGGAGATTTTTGAACCTTTGATTTCATTCCCCAGAAGTCCTTAGTATTTCCCCAAATTCCCTATAATCTCTCCTGCGTCTCCATGTTGCCAAGATCACGTTATTAGTATTTAACTGGCTGTAACTCCCCCCCCACTCTCTTTTTTTTCTTACATGACTGTGCTGAGTTCAGGTACTTCTTCTTAATTTAGTTATTATTAATAAAACATTTAACATATAAAAGTTAGTTATTGATTATTAATTTTAATCTTTACATTTTGGCAACCATAAAGGGCTAGAATTCTCAAATATTTTATAGATAGAATAGATATATTTTTTCAAGCCTGCACATCTGTTTTCGCACCATTGTGGCCACTGCACCCCTCCCTGCTGCCTGCCACTGCCTGCTATTTCTCCAATCCATCAGCTTAAGCCAGCATTCCTTAATGCTCTCCACCCAGCATGGAGCCCCCTCTAGCCACAACCAGATCTGCCTGCCACTCCAAGCCACGGGTTTTGTTTGTTTGTTTGTTTCTCCCACAGAGGGTGACATATAAAAATCTGTCTGCCCCAATCCCTTTCCGCACTCCACATGTGTGTTTCTAGCCTGCCATAGCCATTTTTCAGCATGGAGAAAAGAACCCCACGCCTTCTAATTTTCAAGCAGATTTTTTTAAAGCTGATCTTGGACTCCTCCTTTAGAAAGGTGTTAGTCAATTTTGGGAAATAAATCTGTTTGTTTTTTTCCCCCCTCTTTCTCTTGACCCAAAACACCAAGGAGCAGTACTTTTTCTATCATATGCAAATACGCTATTGTTTTCCTTTGAAGTTTTGCTTCTAGTTCTCCTAGAACTCATCTAACTTATCATTTAAGATTTTAGATGCTTCATCATTTGTGAATATATGCTTAATAATGAAATCAATTCATTGACTATGTCTTCTATTTTTAAAAAATCATTATCTTCTGCATTAGAATTGATACTAAGCATCGGTTCCAAAGCAGAAGAGTTATAAGAGGTAGGCAACTGGGGTTAATTGATTTCCCCAGAGTCATTCAGCTAGAAAGTGTCAGACCTCTAGATCTGGCTTTCTATCCACTAAGTCACCTTTCTGCCCTTTTTTTGATACCTTTTAGAAAAATGTAGTTTCCCGGATTATCTTTTTAAATTAGTTCTATTTTTATTTTTACTTCATCTGAGATGATGATTCTACCCTTATCTTAGCTCTATATTTCTCTGTTTTAAGTATGTTTTTGAAATGTATTGTCAGATTCTGATTTTTAATCAATTCTGCTAATCCACTTTTGTTTCTGAATGAATTTGCTCCCTTCATATTCACAGTTATGATTATTTCCCTCTATCCTATTTTTCCCCTGTTCATATTCCCCTGTCTCTCTTTTATACCCGCTCCTCTACAAAAGTTTGTTTTGCATCTGACCACTGCCTCCATTAATCTGTCCTCCCTTCCATCTGTTAAGGTCGGGGAATTCACCCACCACCATGGAAGATCAGGGACAATGCAATCAGACACAGAAAAGGCCCTTTATTGAAAAACTGATATGCGCATCAGTGGGAACCTCTGCCATCAGAGTTCCAAGTTGCTTCTGACAGGCTGGGGTCTAAATACTTTTCATGAATAACCTTGGTTGGAAAGTTGCTTTTTGCACCTGGGGGCTCGGGGCTGAAGTTTATCAGAGACTTTGGACAGGTCCCAGCACAAGGGCCGAAGCTTATCTGTCTGTAGCAGCCTTGGCGTTTCTCCTGGCTGAATTTCTCAAGGCAATCTTCAATTTAGATCTCCCTCATTTCCAACTTCTTTTTCTCTTAGGGGGCAGAGGGAAGGCCTGTCCACTGAGGCAGCTTGTGGCTTTCAGCCCAGGGCTCACTAGGGGTCGGTACTGTTCTCGGAGAGCCAAACCCTGGATGGCACCCAGCTGGCCTTTCATGAACCGAACGAGGCGGTTAAAAATGCAGGGGCCAAATGTCAAGAGTAGGGTTAAGATTATGAGGGGTCCTATGAGGGACGTGACTAGGGAGAAGAATTGAAAAGGTGAGTGTTTCCCTCCCCTTCCGTCAGGGCTTCTAGACCTTCTCGTAGCTTGCTCAGGGAGTCCCTAATAATCCCTGAGTGGTTAACATAGAAGCAACATTCCTCACCCAAGGCTGCACAGAGGCCCCTCTCCTTAAGGAAGAGGGGGTCCTGCTTGGCATAGTAGGTCCCTCGGGGTACTATTGTGAGGGGGTGCAGCGGGCAGTGAGGGAGCTAGGGGAGGCCAAGGGCTGTAGGCCAGAACGGGGGCACAGCCAGTGCGCTCCTGCGGGTGGGATAAGGTATTTCCCAATTAAGGGATACTCTGTGACAAGGGAGGGGGAAACCAAGAGGCAGGGGAGAAAGTGAAGTAATGGAAGCGAGTGGGTCATGTATTCCTTTTGCTAGCTGTTTTCCCACTGCTTCTGGTGAGTCGTGCCATCTGGCCAGCCCAGCCATCCATAGGGGAACCACACAGCCTCCCAGAGGGCCAGAGTCTCAGGTCCCACCTGGTTCAGTGCCCCCTGCCATCCCATCCCCTCCTCTCTCCAAATGTCTAAGGGAAAGGGGCGGAGGTCCAGATCTTCTGTAGTTTCTTCAGTGCTGAGCATGGGTGTAGAGCTGTCCCTACCTATGTGTAGGAGAGAGAGGGAGGGGAATAAGAGGGGGAGGGAAGGCTGCAGACAGTGTCTTTAGGGGCGCGTCCTCAGTGGATTCCAGGGTCCCAGGTCGGTGAAGAACTGCCTGGAGATCTGAAGGGTGTCCTGTCACTCCTTCCCTCGATTGGCAGACCGGTCACAAGGGGAAGTCAGCCCCTAAGAGAGAAGTGTACTGGGGCCAATAGCAGATAGGAACAGGACATTAATACAATAGCAATGAACATCACACATTTGCATTTGGGTATCTTAACCAACAGCCTTCATCTTCAGAAATCATCTTCTGACAGGAACAGATCCCTTCCTGAGTTGTTTGCAGAGCTGGTAGGTGATATTTCTGTTAAAGAATATCCCATTGCAAAGTATACATTAACTCTAACATCTATAAACACTGGAGTAACAATATCTTACAGATGTATTTCCTTACCCCAGAGGCTG
Organism: Monodelphis domestica; assembly: GCF_027887165.1. Lineage (NCBI taxonomy): Eukaryota > Metazoa > Chordata > Mammalia > Didelphimorphia > Didelphidae > Monodelphis > Monodelphis domestica. The sequence goes on along the minus strand of NC_077232.1, from coordinate 289,525,386 downwards.
GGGAAACCAAGAAGGCTGTGAGCTATCTTTCCAAGCTCAAGAACCAAACCTCAACTGTGGTAAATTAAGGCTATAATACATGCCATCTAGGAATAAACTCCATCTATTTCTCAAAGCATGTTCCTAACAATTTGAGAATTCCCAATTATTAGGGTTGTTTGAGGAAATGGAAACTTTAATATCACCATTTGCATTATGTGTTGATCATGGGAATTGTCACGAAGGAAGAAGGCCCTGAAAGGGAAATATCTCCAAGTCACAAAAGACACACCAAGCAAGGCTGTCACTTGCCACTGTTGTTCCACTCGAGGATGGTCAGGAAAATTCAGTCCAAAGTGAGCCTTGGGCTGCCTTCTCTATAGCCATCCTAGGACTTTTTCTCTCCTTAGAGCCCTTGCCACTGGGTCCCAGAAGCCTTCTTTTTCCTTAAAAGACAGGTTTCCCCCATTTCAGCTGAGAGAAATTTTGCTTATCAGCAATCCAGAAACAAATCTCCACACCCCCAAACAAGCCTTTAATATCCCTATAAGGCTGATCACGCAATTATTTTCATGTATTTACACATCAGGTGTAGTCACATGAGTGCTGAATTAAGTGGTTCCCTATAAACCAGGGCTGTAGCATCTCCTGGACCTAGGCCATCTGAAAGACTAAGACAAGGTCATGCAGGAATCACTTCAGGGTAACTGTCCAAAGAATCATGTCTGATTTTCCCACATACATGACTTTATATATTATCCCTAAATTAAAGAGCCAATTATGAGAGCAGAACATTCATCTGTTCCCTTTCACCTTCTCTCTCCCTTTCTGTTCCTCCAAAACCCTCTGCTTAAAAGCAGAACACACCGTCCATTCTTCCTTTACAAACCCACATACTAAAGCTTTATGGACTTTAAATCAAAGTCCCTTTCTTCCAAATTCAAACCCCAACATACCTCCCCACTTTCTCTAACATGCTTTTACTATCATAAGTCAAACAACCAGCCCCCTGGTATCACTTCAATTGCTAATCGGTAACCCTAAAGAATTCTGATTTAAAAGATGACATCATTGAACAGTCTTTAGCATAGAGCTCAACCATTATAAATTTCAGTTCATAGTACAAATTGGTAGACTGAGGTAACAAACTATATAGTTGAGTCAGATTTACAGTGAGGTTTTGTTTACATCCAAATAATACTTAAACATATTTTAGCAGCCATTCACATAACAATCAAATTTCTGAGCAAGCATTTTCACATATATGCCATTTTTAACACCCCACCTATTCTTTGGCTATTGTTTGTCACATATATCCTTATACAGATCAAAATGTAATCAAAATATCAACCAACAATCCCCAGAACTCGTATGAGGTAACTTCATCAATTACAGATCACTCAACTCATTTTATCATTCTGGACCTGGAATGTTTGTAGTGAGATTCCACAGCTGCAAACAAGTTTCTTTTCTTTTCTTTTTTTTTGGTCAGCCAGGGCTGGCAATATTTGCTTGCTTGAGCACCTTAAAACCTCCGTTTCTACAATTAAGATATACTTATCTTTAAGTTCTTTCACACAGCGCTTGTTAACTCTTTGAAGCCCCTATGTCAGTTCATAATGTTATAAGCACTTCTTTCTCCTTCCTGGGTGCAAGGAAGGGATTAATAGCTTCTGAGCAATTTTATCCCAAGGCTGCTGGCCTTGACTTAGATTTTATTACTTAGCAAACTTGGCCCATTACAATTTAAAATTTTGAATTTATCAAACCTCTTTCATAATAATTTACTCTCAGTGAATTTTTAGTTTGAACTTCACAACTTTCAAATAACTTTGATTAAGTTCTTTAGCAATCTTTCAGTGTGTAACCAAGCTGAAGTACAAAGCATTTAGATCCTTCATTTTAGTTTTCTTTTAGCGCAAAATATTGCTACATACTTGATTAAATCCCAATTTATAATTTGTTGTATCATAATATCAACTAGTATTTCTATTCATTACTCTCATTGAAATGGAGCACTTCATAAAATGAATCCAGACACCCCCAAATCCAATTATTAACTTATCTAGCTTGGTTACAAGATATGAAGTTATTTCCTTTCACATGTACTTAATCACCTTTCCCTAGTTAGCTGCATGTTACCTGGCGTTCCAGCCTGACCTCTCTGATATACCTGAAGCTGGACTGTATTTAATCCTCATGACAAGCCCTCTCGATTACAGGGCTGGTTGAATTTGTCTTGTTAAGGGCACACAGGCTGTATGTCATATACCCTTAACCTATTTAGGTGGAAAACTTAATCCTCTTCATCATATAATGCATACATATTTAGCATTCACTCAGCATTACTCATTTCCAGCATTTGGCATCTGCATGCATACATACATGTTCATTTCTAGATTACAAATTCCTTCCTATGCATTTTGCATTTTTCACATTTAAAAACAATTCATATAACATCATTTAAAAATTTCCTCTTTTGTAAAACATCAATTCTTAGCACTTATCTCATTAATGCCATGCACAGATTAACCACTTTAAAAAAGAAAAAAAAAACCTTCTGGTGTGTGTAATATAATTTCTTGCTGCTATTTCTGACAGCACATACATTAAAATAAATGTGATTTGAAGGATTCCCAAGTTCAAATTCTAGGATAAGTTCTTTTCAACAACACACATTTTTTCTGAATGACTTTTACATCCATAAAGTAGTCAGTACAATTTCTGTCCATACAGAATAAACTTTCCTCTCTGCATTAGACTTGCTATCAATCACATTTACATAATTCTCAAATTCACTGAAATCATTATGTATTGCAAGGTTTAACAAAGCAAACTTCTAATCAGGAGTTTTGTTGTTCAATAAAATCTGGTTAACATTTTACATTTAACTGATGCAAAATTATATTTAGGTCATATCGAAATCATTAACAATGCTCCCAAATTGCATACATCAAACCATTAATTTTAAGTGAAAAGTAGCCTCTAATTATGGAGTAAAACTCTCCCCTTTTCTGTTCTGAATTTTTCTCTCTTCCACTCCCTTGGGGGCCCATCCAAAGGGAAAAGGAGGGAAGAATCATTGAATGGCTAATTGCACTCTCTCTCCCGCCCTGAAGCCTGCTGCAGTGTTATTTCATCATAGCCTGCTTGGTTGGAACGCAGGCAGAGGGAGCAGGGGTGCAAAATCTATTCTCCTTTGTGACCCTGCATCCCAAGCTCCCCCCCCACCTTTTTTTCCCATTAATCCAGCCACAACAAAGACTCAAAGAACCCTATAGGACCCCCTCTCCCACACATCCACATACCTGCGTCCAAATACAGAAAGACACACGAGACAAACAGCAAAAGGCAGAACAGAGACACGGACACATAAACTACCCTGATCCCAGGAGCTTATCTTAAGATCTCATTTCTTGGCACGTACTTGTAAGGACCATAAAACCATAAGCAAACTGTTTGACAAACAGGCTGATTTTCTGATGTTGAGACCAAGAAGTTGCAAGGAAAGGGTTAAAAACTGCCCAAAGCAGGTAGGTGTCAGTCAGGGAAGCCGCAACAAAGAAAGAAATCTGATACCAGCAGTCAATGGCCTGAGCTGCTCTTAGGGGGCTGGCAGTCAGCCAGCAAAGAAAAAAATGCAGCCGAGCTGCTCTGGGCTGTTGCTGACAGCCAGCCCCCCCTTGTGGTCCTCCCTTACTCCAAAAAAAAAGAAACTCAGTGCCCCAAAATCACCTAGAGATCATGGGGCATCCCCCAGTCTCTCCTAGGAGTGCAATATCTTCCCCAAAAGGGGACTCGAACCCCTTTCCCAAACAGAGACTTGAACTCTGTGCCTGGAATTCCCAAAGGTGCCAGAGTACCTGACAGGGACACGAAATCCCGTGCCCAGGGCCTGAAAATTAGACTGAGACTTGAACTACCGTGCTCAGGGGCCTCAAACACCCTGAAAGTTCTGAGTGCAGGAAGTGCCCTGGACCGTATTCCTTCCCCACCTCTGACCACAAACGCTTCCTCTGGGGAGCTGACTAGCCCTCTTGTGAGGGACATAGAACTGCAGCCATGTCAGAGTCTGCACTCAGAAACAGGTGGGAGGGTTGGACCAATGCCGCGAGGCTAAGCCTCTCACCTTAGAAAAAGGCGGGCCCTTGGGCTTGACATAGGAGCTCTTGTTTAAACTGCAAGAATGAATGCTCCACTAAGCCTTATGACTATCAGGGGTCCTCATCTCCCCCATACACATTTGGTCACCATTCGCGCCCACAGCCACACAAGACTCAGCTCAACTGAAGGTCCAGTCCAAGGCAGTGCCTTAAGCCCTCCTGTCCCAGGGGGTTCCAAGGTAGGGGAAGCGGGCGAGCCCCCAAATGTTAAGGTCTGGGAATTCACCCACCACCATGGAAGATCACGGACAATGCAATCAGACACAGAAAAGGCCCTTTATTGAAAAACTGATATGCGCATCAGTGGGAACCTCTGCCATCAGAGTTCCAAGTTGCTTCTGACAGGCTGAGGTTTAAATACTTTTCATGAATAACCTTTGTTGGAAAGTTGCTTTTTGCACCTGGGGTCTCAGTGCTGAAGTTTATCAGGGACCTTGGACAGGTCCCAGCGCAAGGGCTGAAGCTTATCTGTCTGTATCAGGGCCTTGGCATTTTTCCTGGCTGAATTTCTCAAGGCAATTTTCAATTTAGATCTCCCTCACATCAGTTACTTGCATTTCTCTTATTGCCTCCCCTTACTACTTCCCTACAGAAGATAGATTTCTATATTCAAATGAGTATGTAAGGGATTTCCTCTTTGAGCCAATTTCAGTGTAATAAATTTCAAGTATTGGTTAATCCCTCATTTTCTACTACCCTCTAAAAGCTCTTTTTGCCTCTTTCATATTAAATAATTTTCACCATTCTTCATCTCATTTCTTCTTTCTCCTAGTGTATCCTTCTTTCCCACCTATCTTTGGACAACCTGCATACAGTTCATTATTAGGCTAGTATTGGAAACCACTTTTATTTGTTAAAATTTTTCAGAATTTGTGCTCAATTGGCATAGTCTTTAAGAACCTTAGGCATTAAAAAACAATGGTGTGCTGTAGCCAGCTTTAACTAGTTTGGAGAATCCATTGTTAAATCATAATCATATATACCTTGGATATCAGCAAATACTACAAATCAGAGCTTGATTTCTTATTTTGTTAATTTTCTAGATTTAATAAAGTGCTATGGAACATGTTAATAATGAAGATGAAACTAAAAACTGTTAGTAAATTTCCCCCCAGAAAGCCAACTGTTAAACATCTATCTCTAAATAGTATAGCCCTTCCTTTAGTGGAGAACTCCTTACCAAATCTCCATTAAATATCTTTTTTTTAAGGAAATTGGTCTCAATTTTGGCTCAACCTAACAAGTTTCCTATCACAATTTATTGGGTAGGAAAAGGGGTCAATTACACTTTCACATGTTCTCTCAGAAGAGTTAAAACTTCTGAAAGTGTGGGCATAGCTTTTTTTTGACATTGCATATTTATTTATTTTTCAAATTTATTTATTTTGTCAATTTAGAACATTATTCCTTGGTTACAAGAATCATATTATTTCCCTCACTCCCCTCCCAGACCCTTCCCATAGCTGACATGCAATTTCACAGGGTATTTATTACATGTGTCCTTGATCAAAACCTATTTCCATATTGTTGGTGTTTGCACTAGGATGATCACTTAGAGACCACATCCCCAATCATATCCCCATTGACCCCTATAATCAAGTAGCTGTTTTTCTTCAGTTTTTCCACTCCCACAGTTTTTCCTCTGAATATGGATAGTGCTTTTTCTTGTAGATCCCTCCAAGTTGTTCAATATCACTGCATTTCCACTAATGGAGAAGTCCATCACATTCAATTGTACCACAGTGTATCAGTCTTTGTGTACAATGTTTTCCTGGTTCTTCTCCTTTTGCTCTGCATCACTTCCTGGAGGTCATTCCAGTTTGCATGGAATTCCTCCAGTTTATTATTCCTGTGAGCATAATAGTATTCCATCACCAACATAAACAACAATTTGTTCAGCCATTCCCCAATTAAAGGGTATCCCCTCATTTTCCATTTTTTTTACTACCACAAAGAGGGCAGCGATGAATATTCTTGTACATATCTTTTTCCTTATTATCTCTTTGGAGTACAAACCCAACAGTATTATGGCTGGATCAAAGGGCAGACGGTCTTTTAGAGACCTTTGGGCATAGTTCCAAATTGCCCTCCAAAATGGTTATATCAAATCACAACTCCACCAGCAATGCATTAATGTCCTGATGTTGCCACATCCCCTCCAACATTCATTACGTTCCTTTGCTGTCATGTTAGCCAATCTGCTAGGTGTGAGGTGATACCTCAGAGTTGTTTTGATTTGCATCTCTCTGCTTATAAGAGATTTAGAATACTTTTTCATATGCTTATTAATAGTTTTGATTTCTTTAACTGAAAATAGCCTATTCATGTCCCTTGTCCATTTATCAATTGGAAAATGGTTTGTTTTTTTTGAACAATTGAATTAGCTTTTTATAAATGTGAGTAATTAGACCTTTGCCAGAGGTTTTTGTTATTAGGATTGTTTCCCAATTTGTTACTTCCCTTCCATGTCTAAGGTGATTTTAAATGGAATTTCTCTTTCTAATTCTTGCTTCTGAGATGTATTGGAAATATATAGAAATGCTGATGACTTATGTAGGTTTATTTTGTAACCTGTAACTTTGCTAAAGTCATTGATTATTTCAACTAGCTATTTGGTTGATTCTCTATGATTCTTTAAGTAGACCATCATATCATCTGCAAAGACTGATAGCCTGCTCTCCTCATTGCCTATTTTAATACCTTCAATTTCTTTTTCTTCTCTAATTGCTACAGCTAGTGTTTCTAGTAAAATGTTAAATAATAGAGGTGATAATGGTCATCCTTGTTTCACTCCTGATCTTATTGGGAAGACTTCTAGTTTATCCCCATTGCAGATGATATTTGCTGATGGTTTTAGATATATACTCTTTATTATTTTTAGGAAAGGTCCTTTTATTCCTAAGCTCTCTAGTGTTTTCAATAGGAATGAGTGTTGAATTTTGTCAAAGGCTTTTTCTTCATCTATTGAGATAATCATGTGATTTTTGTCGGTTTGCTTGTTAATATGGTCAATTATGTGGATGGTTTTCCTAATATTGAACCATCCTATATTGCTGGTATTAGTTCTACCTGGTCATAGTGAATAACCTTTGTGATGACTTGCTGGAGTCTTTTTGCTAGTATCCTATTTAAGATTTCTGCATCTATATTCATTAAGGAGATTGGTCTATAGTTTTCTTTCTCTGTTTTTGACCTGCCTGCCTTTGGAATCAGTACCATATTTGTGTCATAAAAACAATTTGGTGGAACTCCTTCTTTGCTTATTCTGTCAAATAGTTTGTATAATATTGGGTTTAGTTGTTCTTTAAATTTTTTGATAGAATTCATTTGTGACTCCATCAGGACCTGGGGATTTTTTCTTAGGGAGTTCTTTGATGGCTTGTTCAATTTCTTTTTCTGATAAGGGGTTCTTTACGTAGTCTATTTCTTCCTCTGTTAGTCTAGGCAATTTATATTTTTGTAAATATTCATCCATATCACCTAGATTGCCATATTTATTGCCATATAATTGAGTATAATAGTTTTTAATGATTGCCTTTATTTCCTCTTCATTAGAGGTAAAGTCTCCATTTTCATCTTGGATATAGTCAATTTGGTTTTCTTCCTTCCTTTTTTAAATTAGATTGACCAGTACTTTGTCTAATTTATTTGTTTTTCCAAAGTACCAGCTTCTAGTCTTATTATTTAAATCAATACTTCTTTGACTTTCAATTTTATTAATTTCTCCTTTGATTTTTAGGATCTCTAATTTAGTCTTCATCTGAGGATTTTTAATTTGTTCACTTTCTAGTTTTTTAATTTGCATGCCCAATTCATTGACCTCTGCCCTCTCTAATTTTTTAATATATGAACTGAAGGATATAAATTTCCCTCTGAGCACTGCTTTGGGTGCATCCCATAGATTTTGAAAGGATGTCTTGTCATTGACATTTTCTTCAATGACATTATTAATTGTTTCTATGATTTATTCTTTGAGTAACTGATTCTAGAGAATCATATTGTTTAATTTCCAATTAATTTTTGATTTGCCTCTCTATTTACCCTTACTAATTATTATCTTTATTGTACTATTATCTGAGAAGGTTGAATTTATTATTTCTGATCTTTTGCACTTTTTTGCAATGTTTTTATGCCCTAGTACAACGTCAGTCTTTGTGAATGTACCATGTGCTACTGATAAGAAGGTGTATTCCTTTTTGTCCCTATTTATTTTTCTCTACATATCTATTAACACTATTTTTCTAAGATTTCCTTCACTTCTCTTACCTCTTTCTTATTTATTTTTTGGTTTGATCTATCTAGTTCTGATAGAGGAAGGTTCAGGTCTCCCACAAGTATAGTTTTTCTATCTATTTCATCCTTGAGCTCCACTAGTTTCTCCTTTAGAAATTTGGATGCTATGAGATTTGGTGCATACATGTTGAGTGCTGATATCATCTATACTGCCTTTTATCAGGATGTAATTACCTTCCCTATTTCTTTTAACCAGATCTGTTTTTTCTTTGGCTTTGTCAGATATCATGATTGTGACTCCTGCCTTCTTTTCCTCAGTTGATATAGAATAGATTTTGCTCTATCCGCTTACCTTTACCCTATGTGTGTCTACCTTTCTTATATGTGTTTCTTGTAGACAATACATGATAGGATTATGCATTCTAATCCACTCTGCTATTTGCTTGTGTTTTATGGGCGAGTTCATTCTATTCACATTTAGAGTTATGATTACCTGCTGTGTATTTCCCAGCATTTTGATTTCTACTCCTAGTCTTGCCTTTCTTCTTTCACTATTGTCTATTGTTTTGTTTTCAATCAGTCCCCTTAATTCCCACTCTTATTTTTCTTCCCTTTCTATCCCCTTCCTTTCTTATTCCCCTCTTATTTTCTTTATAGTCTTTTTAAACTATACCCCCACCATCTCTTATAATTATTCCCTCCCCATCAATACATTTGTTACCCTTCTACTTCCCTTTAGGGCTCAAATCAATTCTCTGCTCCAATGTATTTTATTGTTCTTCCTTCTTTGAGTTAATTTCAATGCCCATAAGAGTTGAGTATTTCCTTTATCCAACCTCTTTACACTTCCAGTGTATTGATGTTCTCCCCCCCTCCTGCCATGAGCTTCTTTGTGTCATATAAATTTACCCCTTTTTGTTTCTTTTCCCATTTTTTGGGTATTAACCTCTTTTCTTAGCTCTAGTTGGACATATATACATATACATATTTATGTCTTGGCATTTCATCCTATACTGTTTGTCACTGTTTCCTCTAAGTATAATTCTTCTAGCTGCCCAGGTGATAACAACAATTTTTAAGAGTTGCCAATTACCTCTTTTCTTATAGGGATACATATCATTTTAACTTATTGGTTCTCTTAAAAAAGTTTTCTTTTCTTTTCTTTTTTTTGTTTTGTTTTTCTTTTTTTCCTCTTTCCTAATTATGGTTTGATGATTGTCTTGAGTTCTGTGCTTGGGCATCAAATTTTCTATTCAGGTCTGGTCTTTTCTTTACAAATCCTTGGAATTCTTCCATTTTGTTAAATGACCATACTTTTCCCTGTAAGAATATAGTCAGCTTTGCTGGATAATTGATTCTTGGTTGTAGACCTAGTTCCCCTGTTTTCTGGAATATCATATTCCATGACTTTTGGTACTTCAGTGTAGATGCAGCCAGATCTTGTGTTATCCTAATTATATTTCCATGGTATCTGAATGACTTCTTCTTAGCAGCTTGTACTATTTTTTCCTTGGTCTGATAGTTCTTGAATTTGGCTATATCATTCCTGGGTGTTGTCAGTTGGGGATTAAGTACAGGAGGTGATCTGTGGATTCTTTCAATCTCCACTTTTCCCTCTTGTTCTAGAATATTGGGGCAGTTTTCCTGAATAATTTCCTGTAGTATGATGTCCAGGCTTTTTCTTTTGTTATGGTCTTCCAGTAGAGCATTGATTCTTTTTTTTAAACATTATTTTATTTGATCATTTCCAAACATTATTCACTGGAAACAAAGATCATTTTCTTTTCCTCCCCACCTCCTCCCGCCACCTTTCCCTCTCCCATAGCCGATGCACGATTCCACTGGTTATCACATGTGTTCCTGTTTCTAACCCATTTCCATGTTGTTGGTATTTGCATTAGAGTGTTCATTTAGCGTCTCTCCTCAGTCCTATCACCTCCACCCCTGTAGTCAGGCAGTTGCTTTTCCTTGGTGTTTTTACTCCCACAGTTTATCCTCTGCTTGTGGATAGTATCTTTTAGATCCCTGCAGATTGTTCAGGGACATTGCATTGACACTAATGGAGAAGTCAATTACCTTCTATTGTACCACAGTGTATCAGTCTCTGTGTATAATGATTTCCTGGTTCTGCTCCTTTCGCTCTGCATCACTTCTTGGAGGTTGTTCCAGTCTCCATGGAATTCCTCTACTTTATTATTCCTTTGAGCACAATAGTATTCCATCACCAACATATACCACAATTTGTTCATCCATTCCCCAATTGAAGGGCATCCCCTCATTTTCCAATTTTTGGCCACCACAAAGAGTGCAGCTATGAATATTCTTGTACAAGTCTTTTTCCTTATTATCTCTTTGGGGTACAAATCCAGCAGTGCTATAGCTTGATCAAAGGGCAGACAGTTCCTTATCACCCTTTGAGCATAGTTCCAAATTGCCCTCCAGAATGGTTGGATCAATTCACAACTCCACCAGCAATGAATTAGTGTCCCTACTTTGCCACATCCCCTCCAGCATTCATTACTTTCCATAGCTGTCATGTGAGCCAATCTGCTAGGTGTGAGGTGATACCTCAGAGTTGTTTTGATTTGCATCTCTCTGATTATAAGAGATGTAGAGCACTTTTTAGACCATTGATTCTTAAGTTGCCTCTCCTGAAACAATTTTTCTCAATCTTCTCTTTTGTGAATGAGGTGCTTCATATTTTCCTCAATTTTTTTTTATTCTTTTGATTTTGTTTTATAGTTTCCTATTGCCTTGTGAAGTCGCTTGCTTCTAATTGTTGTATTCTGATTTTTAAAGACTGGATTTCATCCCTGACTTTTTGGTCATCCTTCTCCTTCTGGTCTGATTTTCTTTGGAGGTCCTCTTTCATCTCCTTTGCCTCATTTTCAAGATGATTAATTTTGGCTTTCAAGACACTGTTTTCTGTTTCCAGATGACTAATCTTGCTTTTTAAATTTTTTTCCCAGTTGTCTTCAGCTTCTCTTAATTGTGTTTTAAATTATATTTTGAGTTCTTCCAAAGCCTGTATCCAATTCATTGGGATTTCTGTTTTTTTGCTTGGTGTTTCCTCATCCTTCTCTGTCCCCTTTGCTCTTTGTTCATTGCCTGTATAGAAGCTGTTGATTGTAATTTCTTTTTTCTTTTTCTGTTGTTTGCTCATATTTAGCACTTCTTTACTCCCTGCAGTTGCCTGCACTCTTTCTCCTCTCATTTTTTTTTTGGATCTATTGTTTTGGGCTTTTCTGTCAGTATTCCCCCTTGGAGCTTAGTCAGCAAATCTGTCAGTGCAGTCAGTGGGGAGGGGTGTTGGAGCTTGAGCTTCCCTGCCCTCTGAAGACTTTGATGGGATTAAGTCCAGCTGGATCAAGCTGGATGTGCCCTGAGGCCAAAATCTCGGGAAGGGGGGCAATATGGAGTGTCCCTGCTGCTGCAATGAGGTTGCCCACTTTTCACTCTGAGCTTCTTCTCCAACTGCTTTCCTGCTGCCTGTGTTTGGTGCTCTGAGTCTGGCACACCTTTGTCCACAAGGTACTCTCTCCAGAGCAGCACCCTTGCCCACCCAGAGGTTCCAATTGCTGTTGGAGTCTTAGAGCTCTAGGTGGGGGAGGAGCCTGGGACCTTCCTTCTTCCTTCCCCTTAAACCCAGGTGTTCTTGAATTCAGGGTTTTGGGGAGAGTGTATCTTTTAAGTTGAATCCAGAAGGAGGGTTCCCTGGCTCTGTCTTGTTGTTAGGTTTGATTTTTAGTTCCCCAGGAGCATGTATTTTGTAATTGGTAAGGAAGTTTTCAGAGGTTTGAACTTTTGCTGCCTCTATCTTGACTTCTTCTCCTGGGCATAGCTTTTTAAAAAAAAATCATTAAGAATATATTAAGGACCTACTACTTGCCAGCCACTGTACTAAGCAAAAAAAGTCAAAAGGCATATATAATGATTTTTTAAGTATTTTCCTTACAGTAGGATGGTGGCCCTGAAGCAAAGATGATCTAGGTTAACATCCTACTGACACATTCTAAAAATGAGTCCTATGATATTAACATACCATATTTTTTTCATATAATTGTACATAATTATAACTTCTAAAAGCATGAACCCACTTCAGGGGATTTGCCCTAATTAAGACCTAGTTGTATAATTTGCTGAGAAGGTACCAACCAGCATTGATAGAGGTTCACTTCAGAGTTCACTTCAGAGTTCCCTCATATAAATTAAATTTCAAGCTTAGACCTTCTACCCACTACCTTCTAGTAAACTTCCAAGACATAGAGTTTATAATTCCTAGTTTACAAATAAGGAATCAAATGTAGAAAGAAGTTTTATTTAGTAAATGGGAGGAACTAGCTCTTGAACTCAAGTGTTCTGACTCCTAGTCCAATAGATTAAAAATATTTTTATATGGGGCATGAGTTTTTAACCCTCTATGTGTGTGTCATTGAATCTTTTTAGGAATAATGTTTTTGCTTTTTATTTAATTTATTTTAAAAAAATACCTTACCTTGCATCTTAGAATCAGTACTAAGAATTAGCTCCAAGTGGTAATATCTAGGCAATTAGGGTTAAGTGATTTGACCAGGGTCCCTAGTTAGGAAGAATCTAAGGTCATATTTGAACCAAGGATTTCCCATCATGAGGCCTGGCCCTCTTACTCATTGAGTTACCTAGTTACCCAAGGAATAATGTTTCTAAATTAATAAAATATATGAGATTACAAAGCAAATAATTTAACTATAAACTAAAATACAGTTATCAAAATATTAAAACAAAAAACAAATGAAAGGTCAGGTTTAGAATTCCTGATAAAGGAGATTTGAACCTAAAAAAATATACAAAACTACCAAAGTTGTTATAATAATGAATCTTTAATCAAAGTAGACTGATTAATCTGGGAAGATGCACAGAACTGTAGCCGTGGGATTTCCACTGAACTACAGAAAGAAGTTGTGCTTGACTAGAATTTAGAGGAAAGGGGGCAGGACTAGAAAACAGCCTGGGTATTTGAGTTCACAAAAGCTTGGGAAAGAATCAGTAGCCTGAGTTTAAGGTGTCTGGGAGCAGTCTAAATTCAATAATCTGAGCTCATGGTGTTTGGACAGATACGTTTGATTTGTTTGTCTTTTCCCAATTGATAGATAATTCAGTCTTTGTCTTTTATTTTAACAGTAGGGCAAGTCTAAAAAGGACTCAATCTAGAAATTCCTGGAAGACAATGTTGTCGGGTAAAATAATTCAGTCAGTGGTCATAAATTTCTAGATCTCTCCTATAATTTCCCCTTTGATGCAAAGGATTTTCTTTTACTCTACTGTCAACCTGAATTAAAGAGAATTACTAAAGCAGCAATAATATATGGAACTTTGACTGAGGAAAGGAGATTGCAATTTGAGTTTTACCACATATGAAGTCATATCCTGGAGAATAGTTTACTTAACATGTTTTGCAAAGTAACTGACAGTACAAAGAGGGGCTCTGGAGGCTTGGGGAGGCTCTGGTCAGAAAAATCAAATACCTAGTTTCTAGTTTCTTTTTCCTTCCTTCTTTCCTTCCTTCCTTCCTTCCTTCCTTCCTTCCTTCCTTCCTTCCTTCCTTCCTTCCTTCCTTCCTTCCTTCCTTCCTTCCTTCCTTCCTTCCTTCCTTCCTTCCTTCCTTCCTTCCTTCCTTCCTTCCTTCCTTCCTTTTCCTCCTCCTCCTCCTCCCCCCTCCTCCTCCTTCTGCTGCTGCCTCTGCTAACACTGCCTACAGTGTTTTATAATTTATTAGAAAAAGAAAAATAGTGCAAAATAAGAGAATGGGTTAGCATCTAAATCAGATTGGGAAAGTGCAAAGGATACTGTCAAAATGATTTCCATTTAGTCCAGATCTGACCACTCAATAAACTCCAATGGCTTCCTGTTGACTTCAGATTTAAATACAAATTATCTGTTTAGCTTTTAAAGCCCTTCACAGTCTTTACCTAATCTCTTTCCAACTCCACTGTACATTGTTTCTTCACCTACACTTTATAATCTAAGGAAACTGGCCTTCTCTCTGATCTTTACATATGATGCTCAGCCCCTCCCCCCCATCTTCATCTTTTCTGGCACGTGTAGCAGGAGCTTATCAAATACTTGTTCATCGTTGCTCATTAGTTTTACTTGCAGACAAAAACTCCTCTGTGCTTAGACACTGAGGCTTCACCCTACCCTTTCCTAAGGATTCTTTATGTATTTCTGTTGTAGCACCACTAGTTCTGATCAGTTCCTATCATAGGGCTCTCTGCAAGCCATAAATATTCAATATATTTTTTGTCAATATGTTTAGGCAGTTCATAAATGAAGCAGCCAGGTTTAGCTGCTCATTTGTGGTGGTTGAAGTTAAGGCTTTTAGAGAAATCTTACATAGAGAAAGGTTTGAACTGGATGTTGTTAGCTCTACAGACTTGGGAAATTCCAAAAAACACTTCATGTTTTTACAACCACAGGCCCCAACTTCTCTGTGCCTTGTATTTTAATTGGAAAACAGATCAGGGGTACGGTCTCTAATTTAGAACCCTGGAAAAGAACAAAGGCTATCTATAATCAGGGGCTGAGAGAGGTGAAAAGACTTGCCACAGGAAGTTAGATCAACCAGATTGTATTCAATCAATTTTAATTGATTAAGAAGCATTTATTAAGCTGCTACATTGTGCCAAATATTGGAGATACAAAGACCATCAGGGAAGTTACCATGTTACATATGCAAGGGAAAGAAAGGAAAAGGGAGGATGTCACCAGACCTTGGTAAAAGAGCCAGGATAGAGGGAAAACCGTGTCACAAAATCTAGCGGTGGCCAACCGTGTCCAATGCCACAAAGAGAACAAAAAAGGAAACTAAGAAAAGATTTGCAGATCAGATCGCTGGGAACTTTGGAAAGAGCATCACGGGTTCAAAGAGGACTGAAGCCAGATGCAAAGCGGGTAAAGGGAGGGAATCGAGAGCCACCGCCTCTATCCTTATTCTCAACACTGAACACAAAAAGCAGCGGGTCGGCCAGGCCTATAATTCCTGGTAGAAGCAAGCCCTCCTTTCTTGACCACCTCCCCCACCCCTCGCACTGAACGGGTAGCCCCCTCCTCCTCTGACTCGCGTCATTCCGAGGCTGGTAGAGGACCAGTGCTCGGCCACTGAGCGGGGCGGGGCTCGGCCTCGCCCAGGCCGAAGAGGAAGAGTAGGAGGCGGAGCTTGGGTGGCCCAAGGCCAAGGCTATGGCGGCGCCGGGCGCTGCGGGTGGCCGGGCTCTGTTCCGGGGCCTCCTCCTCTCTGTCCAGCGAGGAGGAGCCGACTCCGTGTCCCGGAGCCTCCGAAGTAGCGCTGTCAGGTAAGAGGAGCCCGACGCCCTGAATTACCCGGTAGCCCCCGTTAGGATATTCCTGAATTGGGAAGAGGAGTGGAAGGAAGGTGAGGTCCGACCTGGAAGCCAGGCCCGTAGGCGGCATGACTGCGAACAGTACCCAGACCGTGGCCGCGACTGCAGGCAGGTAGTGGCGCCCCGCACGGGAGTAGATAGACTATTCTGACCGCAAAGATTGTAACAATTTATGTTGTGGTCAGTGTCCGGGGCACCGCGCGTGGGTCTGCTTGGCCGCTTCCGCCTGCCAACTACGACCACGGCCACGCTCACGCTGGAAGGAGAGAGGAGGATGTCGTGCTTTGTGATAGGAGGCTAGCTGAGTCTGGTTCTGCCCTTCCCCAAGTCCAGTCCACCCAAAGTTCCTTTGTAGAAATGTATTCCGCTGAAATCCAGACATTCAAACCCACGCACCTCGCAGTTAGTTATTGGAAGTCTTTGTCCTTGCTTCAGGAGCTTCTTGTTACCTTTAGTGCCCCAGCGCTTAGCACACTTCCTGGAACTTGGTGGGGGCTTAGTAAATATTGATTAATTGTTTGACTGATTAATAGGGCTCCAAAAAGTTTTGACTCCAAAGCTTATCAGTGCAAAAAAAAAGTTTGAGCTTGTTTTTAGATATATCTATTCTCATCTCATCTCATCTCATCTCATCTCATCTCATCTCATCTCATCTCATCTCATCTCATCTCATCATCTCTTTCTCTATGTCCATCTCTATTATCTATCCATATCTCTCTGTCTGTCTGTCTATCTGTGACTGTCTGTCTATCTCTATTATCTATCTATCTAAATTAAGGTAGATAAATAGATTAGTGGACATAGTACCAAGTCTGGGGTCAGGAAGTCAGGAAGTCAGACTTTGAGTCCGGAAGTCTTGAATTCAAATGTGGCCTCAAACACTTAGTACCTGTGTGAACCTGTCCAAGTCACTTAACCCTGTTTACCTCAGTTTCCTCATTGGTAAAATAAGCCGGAGAAGGAAATGGCAAACCACTGCAGTATCCTCGCCAAGAAAACCTTAAATGGGGTCACAAAGAGTTGGGCATAATTGAAACAATAAATGATAACAGTGCAAATTTGCAATACCTATTTTGTATAGATTCATATCTAATATATATAGATATATTTGAGGACAAAAAATATATATGATATTAGACTTTTTACTGTTGTTATTGTTTAGGTGATCTGCAGGCTCAGGGCAAGTGTATGTGGGAGGGATTTCCCAATGACTCCTGTGCAACTGCTGCTCCAGGTGGCCTGTTATCACCCAGCCTAGCTGAATAATTGGAGCTGAAAGTTTGGAAGCTTACACACAGAGGGATGGAGGTAGAGTGGGCAATATGGGTAATAATAATAATTATTATATAAATGCCCGATATGTGCCAGGCACTGTACTAAGCACTCACTTGATCCTCACAAGGCAGAAAATTGAGGCAAACAGGTTAATGACTTATCCAGGGTCACATAGCTAGCAAGTGTCTGAGGTCAAATTTAACCTTGGTTCTTCCTGAATCTGGGCCCCTTGCTCTTTCCATATTACCCAGATAGATTGGAGATGAAAATCTTCCCACTTTCTGATTGATCACTGATATATTACACAAAAAGATTATTGCTAGTAAGTCCCATTACAGAGTGTTTTATATTTGGGTAACTTTGAGAGAGCTTCCTAACGCACCCTTAGCAAAGTTCTATAAAGGTATTACTTCTCTGTCTTATTTTCTTTAAAAGAAAATGGTATATGTGCACTTACTTAACCATGAGTCAAATACAGAATCTCTGAGTTTGAATCAATAGAAACATTTATTTATCACCTGCTATGTACCAGGCCCCTGTCCTGGGCACCAAGGACAGAAAAATAAAGAGAAAATTGTCTCTGCCCTCAAGGAGGTAACATTCTATCTGGGGAAACAACCGGTGGATGTGAATATGTATACAATTAATAGGAAGTTTGAGATATTGGCTGCTTAGCAACTCAGGAAAAGTCTCAAAAAGGAGGAAGTGTTTGAGCATCATTTAAAGTAAGCTAGAAATTCTAAGGGACTGTGAGAGGACATATCAGACAGGAGGATCAGCCTATGCAAAAGGCACAAGGATACCTGATGGAGTGTTGTGTGTGAGTTATATACAGCAAAATAGCCAGCTTGGCTCCACCCCAAAATACAACAAGGGCAATGACAATTATTTAATCACACAGTTGATATTTACTTCCAACAAATTGCTAGCTATTTTTTCTATGAATACAAAGTTGTCATTTCCAGATGAAAAATTCCTTTGAGGGATATCTCAAGAAATAGAAAGCTATGTTATGAAAGGCTCTAAATGCTAGACTCAAATTTTATTTGATCCTTAGGGTCATTAGACAACCACTGGATCTTATTGAATAGAGGAATGGTGAGATTAAATGTATGCTTTGGGAATTTCACTTTTGCAGCTACATGAAAGAACAGTTAAGAGGCTGTGACAATAGTAGGGGTAGAGATGATGAGGTTGGGTGGTGTAAGGAAAGAAAGAGGTGTAAGGGATGTTTGGATGGTAGAAATGGCAGTATTGACAACAATTCTATTTATTTCAGGTGGGAGAGGAGCAAGAGTGAACTCTGAGGCTGGGAACCTACATGACTTAGAAAGATGGTAGTATCCTCAATGAAATAGGAAATTTGGAGGAGGCAGGGAAGTTAATACCTTCTCCTTTGTATATACTGAATCTGTGAGATGCCTGTGGGATATCCAATGGAATGGCCATCAGAGAGTAGATTATTTTTTAGATGCTATTATCTGCATTTTATTTTATTTTTTGGGAAATTTTTATTTAGTCAATTTAGAACATTATCCCTTGGTTATAAGAATCATATTCTTTCCCTCCCTCCCCTGTCCCCCCCACCCCATTCCACTGGGTTTTACATGTATCCTTGATCAGAACCTATTTCCATGTTGTTGATGTTTTCACTAGGATGATCATTTAGAGTCTACATCCCCAATCCTACCCCCCTCGACCCATGTAATCAAGTAGTTGTTTTTCTTCAGTGTTTCTACTCCCACAGTTTTTCCCCTGAATGTGGATAGTGTTCTTTCTTGTAAATCCCTCCAAGTTGTTCAGGATCACTGCATTGCCACTAATGGAGAAGTCCATTAATTCAATTGTATCACAGTGTATCAGTCTCTGTGTATAATGTTCTCCTGGTTCTGCTCCTCTCACTCTGCATCACTTCCTGGAGGTTGTTCCAGTTCCCATGGAATTCCTCCACTTTATTATTCCTTTGAGCACAATAGTATTCCATCACCAACAGATACCACAATTTGTTCAGCCATTCCCCAAGTGAAGGGCATCCCCTCATTTTCCAATTTTTTGCCATCACAAAGAGCACAGCTATGAATAATCTTGTACAAGTCTTTTTTTCCTTATTATCTCTTTGGGGTATAAACCCAGCAGTGCTTTGGCTGGATCAAAGGGCAGACAGTTTTTTAATGTCCTTTGGGCATAGTTCCAAATTGCCCTCCAGAATGGTTGGATCAATTCACACCTCCAGACCAGAGACTAGATTATGTGGGACTAGAATTCAGGAGAGACACTGAGGATACATTTATCTGAAGCATGAACCCAAAGGTGAAGTCAAGAAGCATTCATTAAGCATGTGCCAGGTGTTGCTGGGGATAAAAAGTAAGGCAGAAGCAATTCCTTGCCTTCCAAGAGTCAGTCTAATAAAGGAGACATTTGTCTGTGTACAAACAGTGTACATACAGTTGAACTTGGAGTAATCACAGAGAGAAAGGGAAACTTTTCTTTGTAGTTTGAGTGTGGTTTAGAATTCCAAAGAACAGTAACAGGAAAGGCAAGAATTTTCCTTATATACCTCTTATGCAGCTAAGAGAAAAATCTGAAGGACAAATAATTGGGAGAGTGTGGAGCTTACAGTCCAGCTTTTTTTTTTTCCTCCATAAGATGAGATTTGGGAGGTAGAGATAGATTTTTAGCCCTGTTATTGGATAATAGCTGATGCTTTGAATGAGAAAACTGGTATTGTTGGGGAAGTCCCACAGGACAAAAAAACAAACAAACAAACAAAAAACAACAGATAATAACAATGGGCTATAAAGAGAAAGTGTATTATGTAGTAAAGCATATTATGGACATAGGGAAGGTCCATTGGGATGCTGAGAGAAATTAGGTGGCCTAACCTATTAAGCAGAGTGGAGTTTTATAGTTTTCTTAGCTGGGATAAGATAGGGTTCTAGACTGGTAGGTCGAGGTTCAGGACTGATGTTGATTCATTGCTCAGGGGCTAGGGGAAGGGTAGTATAGGGGCTTTGATAATGGCTTTTGGAAGCAATTACAGGCACCTAATTACTTGTGAAATATGAGTTTCTCTTTTGCAGTGAAGCTACATATAGAAGGTAGGATTTTACCCAAGATTTAAAGGAAGCCAGGAGACAGAGGTTGAAGAGGAAGAGAATTCCAAGCATGAGGGACTCAAATGAACCAATGAAAATGGAGAGAAAATGCAGTGCCAGGGTTGAGAAATAACAAGGAGGCTGCTGTGTGATGAACCAATATGAAAGTGGGCACAAGGCCAGCTTTCATCATAATCATCCAACTCTTCATGCATTATCCTCCTAACTTTCTCTCATTGTGCCCCTTCCCATGCTTATCAGGAAAATTATAGCCTAATCATGACCTGGGTAAACTATGACATGGTAGTCCAGGTATCATTTGGAAAATATTATCCCAATCTTCGTCTTTCAACTGTGTTAGATATAATTTGGAGGTGAATTCTAGGCTTGGGGATAACTGTTAGTGAGAGCCCTTCTGTACCTCACACCCACCACTTAGTTTTCATTTAGAGTGGGAGAGAGTGAATCTCACAGGGTGAGTAAGCATGGATGGGTTGTGGCAGATTGATCCTATACTTTTATTACCTTCCCCCTTCAGACTCCTTTTTCTGAACTTTCCTATTTCTGCCAAAAAGCACCTCCATCCTGCCGATCATCCAAGTTCACAAACCAAGTATTATTCTCCCCTCCCCACTTACCTTACCCCAAATATCCAAGCAGTTGTTCTCCATGGTCTAACCTAAATTATCTTTTGCTTGACACTCATATAAGAACACAACTAATAGATTCAAACATATATAGGAAATTAGGGCATAATCCAACTATTAGATAGGATCATAGAAGGGAAGAAGAATGAATTAAATATAATACTTGCTGCTGAGTTGGAATTAGAGACATTTTGATTGTATATTGTGGATATCCACATAGAATAACTGGAGAAAAGCTGTCAACTTTGCTATGAATTGTTATTTGTTTAATGTATTGTTGAGCTTTCAATGAAATCTCTTGTTTGGTTAGCTTTATTGTTCCAGTTAACTCATTAATTAATGCTACCAAATTATTATTTTCAAGTCCATCTTACGCATAGGATGTGCATAGAAGCTGCCCCCCTCCCCCAATAATAAAGCACTCTTGTGACTCTTCACAATGGTCCTACTACCCTTCCATCTCCATTCCAGCCATGGATGCTTCCGTTCCAATAGTTGAACCTTACCTTGTTTTTTTGGACCCAGGCTTCTACGTAACTTACTACTATAGTCTTCTGCCATACTTGCAAACCTTTTCCTTCCTACTCCCCTTTATAAATGTCTATCCCCATTAGAATATAAGTTCTTTGAGGGCAAGGAGTTGTCTTTTTGCCTTTCTTTGTTTCCCATGGACTTGGTATAGTACCTGGCACCAAATAAGTACTTAAATGCTTGTTGTTGACTTGTCAGCTCTCTCTCTCTCTCTCTCTGTCTCTGTCTCTCTCTCCTGTAAACTTTACAGGGTCTCTTTCCACTAATATTACATTATTACATTAACATTAGGTCTAGCTGGAATGGTATTTGTATATAGTGCACAGAAATTACTAACAAGTACCTCTCTGGTTTGGAATAAATTATCCTTCTCTCCCTTTCCCCCATATTAAACTATACTTTAACACATTAAAGCACCCTTTTTCTCAAAGTGACCTTATGCAAAATTACACTCCAGAGACACCTTATTTTTCTGCCTTAGCTTTTTATGTAATTAAACTAAATGACAATAATTTTGAATTGTCCAGGATCAAAGTTAGTATGGCTTTATAGGTACTCTGCTTTGATATTAGCAGTTTCATCTTGGCATTTCCCCTCTATACCTCTTGGTTGTTTGCCTTTGGCTTGTAGTTTGGAGGTCAAGGGCTGCAATGATGGTTTAAATGCATTTTCCTTGGCCAGTTGGATTATGGCTGGGAGCAGGTTTTTATCATAGCTTTTTCCACAAGCCTATATATGTATTTGGCAATAGTTCATGGTTCCATTGGATTTGCAATAGTGTGTTGATTGGTCTAGAAATCTCTGTAACCCTTGATTGATCCATTGACTTAAATTTTGATTTAATGAATACCATTGAATTCCATTTGTAAGATGAGTGAAGAAACTATATAAGCCAACTTCTATTGTCAAGAATTTGCTGATAATGACTTTTAATCTTTTATAATGGGCTTCTGACTTACTTTTATATTAGGATGGATTTTTTTTCTTGGTTGTATAATATGTAACACTTATTTTAAACTTTAAAATGTTCAGACCCTGTTGTACTCATTAACTGATTTGTACAATAATGTAACGATCACTGATATATTGTTTAAAGGTTCACAAAGCACTTTACCTAGATAAATTATTAATAATCACTTGAGTGAGGTAAGTGCTTTTATTATCTCCATTTTACTGATGAGGAAACTGAGGCTGAGAAAGTTTAAATGATTTGTCTAGGGTCACAGAGCTAGTAAGTATTAAGTATTCAAGTCTTTCTTATTCTAAGTCTAGCTCTATCTGTCATGTTCCCTCCCTCCCAGGTAAGCTTGACACTACAGGTATTATTATCACAATTCAAAGATGAAGGAAAAGATCCAGAGAGGCTGAATGGTGTGACTGTAGATGAGCTAAGTATCAAGGCTGAAATTTTCTTCCAAATTAAAAAAAAAAATTAAAGATAAATCCTCCACATTACTCTTCATATTTAATTTCTGCACATTTTAAATGACAATTAAAGGAGAGATAAAAGTTGTTATTTTTGAGGTGGGGTTATGTATATTAAATTTGGAGAGAAGTTTTTTTTTTTTTTTTAGTGTTGGTGCTGGTACTTTCTAGGGTAGCATCCTTTCCCAGTTGGTGAAATTGTAATTTTCTTGCTGAATCACTTTGTGTATCTATCTCTTTTTTGAAGGCTGAATAATTTGTCTTCTATTTTTGATGGGTGGGCACCAAGTACCCTGTCCACTGATGAGGCTGGCCAAAAGAATGAGACAGGAAGTGAAATTGTAGGTCATAGGTTGGAAGGGCACAAGACAGTGTGTTGATGCTCACTGGTTTCTCTTTTCTCTTGTAGGAGCAGCAGAGAGAAGAGATTCCACCTTCCAGAGTCCACCACTGTCTTCCTCCCTTCCCACTGGCCCTGAGCTTTATCTTTTTGTTACTGTTTATTTCCTTTTAAGTAATAGAATAACACTGTCAGGAATTTAATGTTTCCTGATAGGCTGGTATGAGTGTAATATTTGACTGTTTAATTGTCTTGAAATATGAATTAAAATGTTATTTTATCTCTTGAAAAGGGACTTTTATTTCATTTGATAAACTTCTTCACAGTCCTCTATTTTGATTCTCATTATACATCCCAGCAACAAAAAACAAACAATCTTCTCCACTTTTTCAGCTATTCAAAGCCTTAAGCTAAAGTGGCTTTAACTTTAACATGTTAAAATAATTCTTTAATGAAATACCAATCAGTGGAAATTATTTAAAAAAAACATCAATTTGAGGTCAAAATTATTGATATTGTCATTTGTTTTTTAAAGTGGTATTGTCCTTATATTCAGGGCACTGGACTAGCCATAATTTCTTTCAGCCTCAGCTCCTCATCTGTTAAATGGGGATTTTACACCTACCTCTCAGGGTTGTTATGAGGTGCTACATTGTGGGGTCATTGTAGTCAAATAATTTTCATAGTTTGAGCAGATTTACAAGCTCAATCACTCGTTAAACACTTATTAAACACTTATCATGTGTGCTAAAGCATTCAGGATAGTTAGTTCTTATCTTCAGGGGAAGATCACCTTTCTAATATATAATATGTCTTGATTTTTATTTTTTTCTGTTATTGACCTCAATTTTATTGACCTGCCTATAACTTAAAATTACTTAAATCTCTCATATTAGTGGCATTTACTAAGCTGCATTGGGAATACTTCTTTATCTTCTATCAGGCTAACATCAGAAGAAGCCACATTTCTGCAACTAGCAAAGCTTATCTTTTTATCTCTGCATCATCTGTATTATCTATTTTTGATTAGCATCTTTTTATATCACCTTCATATTGTAAACCTTAAAATTTCTTAGACTTATGAATGTTGGAAATTTCCCCATTGGGAAATCTCATACTGGAAAAAATTTCCTACTGATAGTAAGAACTCTATTGGAATGTGAACCCCCTTGGCATGGGAGGACCCTTCTCCCTACCTAAGACTACTTTAGGACAGAAACCTTTTGCTAAACAATGGAAAGGGCTTTGACCTATGCTTAAGCATAGAACAGGAAGTTCTATGATTGATTTTAGTCATGATTGTCATGATTGATTTTAGAATTGATACAATAGTATCAATTCTAGTACAATAGAGTCATGATTGATTTTAGAATTGATACAATAGAGATACTTGGAATGACAGAACCAGGTCTTGAAACTACAATCTCCACCCTACTCAGAGTAAAAGGATTTAGGAAGGGCTGCAGCAAGGATCAAGATTTAATTATTTGAGAATATGACCTTCAGCAGACATGTGCAAAGGGGCAGACCTCTGGGTGGTCCTGGGTTAAGCTAGAGCCACCATTGGCACAGGGAAGACATGGACAGTGATTGGTAGATGTGAGAACTGAGGGGAGGGAACTTAGATGGTTTCCTTAAAGATAGCGGGGTCTGAGGACTGAGGGGGTTCGAGAGGTTTTGCTCTGAGAGGTTGTGCTCTGAGAAGCTTGCTTTGAAGGAGGCTGGAGGTGGAGGCCCCTGAGACTGTTTCTCCATTTTGGTCAAGTGAGTGATAGGGACTGATCTCTTTTCTTTGCCTCAGCTATCTAAGGGCTTGGGCCTTTTGGCCCAGCCTAAACAGAGGGGGTATTTAAGCCCTATTCCCTTCTCTCTCTCTCTGTCTGTCTCTCTCTCTGTCTTTCTCTCTCTGTCTGTCTCTCTCTCTGTCTCTCTCTATCTCTAATACCTTTCTTCCTCCTGTTTGTAATTAAAAACTCCATAAAAGGTTGAGTGCTGACTTGAGTTTTCATTTAGGAATTACATAGCTGAATTCCTTGGTGACCTTAAATTAATATATATCAGTCTTTTAAAGTGATTTCCTTGTCACAATTTTAGAATAACCCTTTCCATGTCCCTATGCAGTGAACTAACTATAATAAATGATAAAAGAAAAAGAGTGAAAAAGTAAAATGAGAAAAAAAACCCAAGTTTCAACAAATTTAGCCAACAGGCCCACCAAGTCAGATTATAATACTGTGTTTTGCATTCATAAAGATAAAGGAGTGAGAAATGTCTTCTCATCTCTTCTCTGGGAGCAAAGTATTGATTTGCTTCCTTTGATCTTTATTATAGAAAGGATATTCTAGTAAGCAAGTTATTTGCCAGTTGCTGTTTCCTGTTTAATTTTAGACATCATTCTGATACTTTGATCTTGGTTCTGCTGTCTCCATTTAAGATTAAGTGATCTCTAAGGACCCTGCTAGTCAGAAGATTTTGAGACCATCATTCCATTTAGAGTGTTTAGATCATTGTTGTTAGCTGGATATACAGAAAATCTGATTTCAACCCAAATGCTAGGTTGTACAGCCTGAAGTCAGGAAGACTGTAATTCAGATCTGGACTCAGACATTTACTAGATGTGTGATCCTGAGCAAGTCATTTAAATCCCTTTCTGCTTCCGTTTCTTCAACTGTTTTTTAATCAGAAGATGTCACCAGTGATGTCATTTTGGTTCCCTATGAGTACAAAGGACAACAACCAAGCAGCCTCAGTTTCCTCCATTGTGAGGAGCAGGTATAACCCCATTGTGTTAATGTCTGATGAGCCTGGAATTGAGCTTGAGATGGTTTAAGTTGCTGACAAAACAGAAAAGCAGACCCTTAGGAATCTGCCATCATCATTATTACCACATACTTTCAAGCAATCCATAGAAGTTTCTCGTGGAACTCAGAGGTTAAGGGTTTGGTTAACTTGGTTTTTTTAGAATATGTATCTTATGAAAAGCCTTCATAAGTTTTACTTCTTGATTATCAGTTTTATAGTTGTTTAAATTGACTTATCTCCTAAGTTTTAGGGTCTGTGAGGACCGGAATTGAACCACATATATGGATACATGCACACACATGTAATAGGCAAGAAGTATATATATACATGTATATACACATACATGTAGACACATAAATGTATATGATAGGTGTATATTAGAATATTACAGGCAGGAGTTAGGCATATATACCATAAATTACATAGAATATTTATATGTGTACAGTATATACATATATGTGCATATAAATATACATGTATTCATACACATGAGCCTATATTATATGTATATTATATGTATATGTATGTACTAAATATACAATATATATATAATTTAAATATATGTGCATTGCACCCCATATCCCACCACCCCATATATGTATATGCATATAAGAATATGTCTCTTGCCTAAATTATGTCATTATTTGGATGTATATATATGTGTGTGTGTGTGTGCATATAATAATGCATATATCATAATATGTACATATATACATGGGGCAACCAAGTAGTGCACTACATAGATTACTGGTCTTAGAATCAGAAAGATTCATCTTCCTGAGTTCAAATCTGACCTCATATACTGGACGAGCCCTTTAACTTTGTTTGCCTCAATTTCTTCATCTATGAAATGAGAAGGAAATGACAAACCCTTCTGGTATCTTTGCCAAGAAGAAACCCAAATGAAGTCAAGAAAAGTTGAACACAACTGAAAAACGACTCAACAATAACATGTTTATACACACATATATGCCTCATGCTTGCTTTCTGAATAAAGCAGGGGACATTAGAAACATGCTAAGAGGAAGTATTCAGTATGTATACCTTATAAATCTATATAATAACAAGTCTATTTAAGTGTGGCTTGTAGATAGAAGATAGGCATTATGGGGTAACCTTTTAATATTCAGGTCACATCTATTTTGAGATTTTTGTAGATTGTGAAAGACCTTAGTTTCAATCTGCTTATTGTCAAATTGCTTTCTGATTTTTAAAGTATTTCCCATCAAATACAGATTCCTTCTTTATGTTATTGTGTTATCGACTTTACTGAACTGTATCAAATTCAATTATTCATTACTGAATAAATTAAATTCAGTTATTGTTATTGAATTCAATTGTTTCTGATTTGCCCTTATCTAGTATGATCTTGGGCAAATCACTCTTTTAGATTCAGGCTCTTTAGATGTAAAATAGGGGAGTGACACTAGATGATCTCTAAAGGTTTCTAAATTCGAAAGCCCTAATCCCATGATGTTACATATGTATATGCCAAAGGGTTGGATGTGCCTGTGTCCCTGACCTGAGTATCTTCTGGCCGGACAGGATCTAGTTCCAGCTGTGTTTCAGTCCTGTTTATTCAGGACAAGTGTTGCCAAGCACACTGCTCCACCACTCCAGTTTCTCTTCCTCTTCTTTGTGCCCAAATCAGCATCCATTTTTTTTGCAGGGGTATGGAGTGCCTAGAGAATATTCTGGGCACAGCCTTGGGGTTCTGGGCTCTCTTAGAAACTAAATACATTTCAACTCTTGCCCTTTTCTCAGTTTGTCATTGCTGGGCCAGGGTAGAGTCCCTGCAGAGGAATAAAGATATCACAAGATTATTCCCAAACCTATGAGTCAGCTTCTATTTCTGCAGCAGACTCTGTTGAGGCTGGTCTTATTTTAAAGATTTGAGTTTTCTTGTATTAATTCATGAGGATTTTGCCCTGTCACTCTCTTGTGTATTCAGCTGCAATTGCTCCAAATCTGATACTTATTTCCTTTTATTTTAAAAATAAGACAACAATATTCTTTGCCAGGCAAACAAAAACAAATTGTGGGTTTTCATCTCAATTTGTTATTTCCTCCTCTTTTTCAAGGTACCATTATTAGATCTTACACTTAGACAACCTTTGAGCTGGAAGGGACCTCAGAGATCCTTTAATTTCACTTCATTTTTCCCAGATGAAGAAACTAAATACTAGAGTATTTCTGACTGGCCCAAATTAGTAGCTGGGACTGGACTTGAAAAAAGGTGTCTTGATTTGCAGGTGAATAGTTTCTGTGCCTATGATTTATAAAAAAAGTTACTTGGGACTTAAACATTGATTTCTTTATAACTGATTTGGTTTTTGTTGTCTAAGCTCCTATACTACCTACCTGTAGACTGACATTACTTTCAACCCAGCCTTTTTAGTCATTATTTGATCTACCCCATTTCCCACCACCACTATTAACTGATGGCCAACCACCATCAATAGGGTAACAAGATACACAGAAAGAAAGACAGGATATGGCATGGGCCAGGACATTCAAAACCACTACCATATCCCCTCAATCCCTAGGGGACATAGTTTAGGACCCTGAGTCCAAGAATCTCAGAAATGGCACCAAACTCCTACTAAAGGCCCTCTTTCTACCTTGGGAGAGATTGAAGATTGAAGAGATTGAGATTACAATCTCTTGTCGAAACAGGAGGGGATGTGAAGGGACTGTCCTTGGCAAAAATAAGGGAACTTCTTTGTCAGAGACAGAAAAAGGAGAAGAGAGTGAGAGATGGCATCAAGAGGTTTTGAGATGAAGAAAATG
Source organism: Monodelphis domestica (assembly GCF_027887165.1). Classification (NCBI taxonomy): domain Eukaryota; kingdom Metazoa; phylum Chordata; class Mammalia; order Didelphimorphia; family Didelphidae; genus Monodelphis; species Monodelphis domestica. The sequence goes on along the minus strand of NC_077232.1, from coordinate 289,496,727 downwards.
GGAGAAGAGGGATTTCATGCTATTATTTCCTTTTTATCCTTCAGTAAAGTAAGGAAAAAGGTCCTGGCTTCCACTAAATCCTCTTTCATAAGAGAGGAAAGAGGAGTTGGTGGAACCTTCTGGAAGAAAGAGAAGGTTTTTGGAATAGCTTCTGTTGGGATTAAGATAGGGAATAGGAAGATAGCAAGAAATTTAATGACTGCCTTATTGCAGTGAACACCCAGTTGAAGTCAGGTAATGTTTCAATAGAATTTATAAACAAATGGAGAAGTTAAGGTAGGCTTTTTAAAGCAAAATTATGCTTTATTAATGGCATCACTACCCACTAATAAAGTAGATCTTTTGGCCCCTTGAGTAGCTAAAAGACCTTGATTTGGGGATGTAAAACATGTTTATAGTCATAGAACAAAGAACAGAAAATCACATCATTAGTTATGAGCTTCGTAACATCATGAATTTAGAAAATCATGACTGGTAACATTAAGGAAGCTGGGCATAGGCTCATCCTTCTCTGTCTTTAAGGAATGCTCCTTGTGAATTTTTGAGGTGATAGTCACCAGATCAGACTTAGAGATATGCAGGCATGACTTAAGGTCACCTGAAATTTAAGAAGATAGGGACTTGGGGGAGACCAAAGTCAACTTGGTCTGCTTCTCAAAAATGGCACACAGGTATCAGCTTCTCACAGACTGGACTCATGTGAAGTAACAAACTTCCCTTGGCCGACCTGATTTATAGGCATTGCTGAGATAGCAGTTCTCATGCTCAGAGTTTCTCTCTAATTAGCAGTGTTCATGGGAGAGCTATAACTTGTACATCCAACCATAGAGAGGGAAACTGAAATTTTGAACTTCTTTTTTTTTTTTTTAATTTTATAGTATTTTATTTGTTCATTTCCATGCATTTTTCATTAAAGACAAAGATCGTTTTCTTTTCCTCCCTCCCACCCCCCGTGGCCGACATGTGATTCCACTGGTATCATATGTGTTCTTGACTTGAACCCATTGCCATGTTGTTAGTATTTGCATCAGAGTGTTCGCTCGGAGTCTTTCCTCTGTCATGTCCCCTCAGCCATTGTAGTCAGGCAGTTCCTTTTCCTTGGTGTTTCTATTCCCTCAGTTTGTCCTCTGCTTTTGGATAGTGTTTTTTTCTCCTTGATCCCTGCAGATTGTGCAGGGACATTACACCACCACTAATGGAGAAGTCCATTATATTCGATTATACCACAGTGTGTTTGTCTCTGTGTACAATGTTCTCCTGGTTCTGCTCCTCTCGCTCTGCATCACTTCCTGGAGGTTGTTCCAGTTCACATGGAAATCCTCCACTTTATTATTCCTTTGAGCACAATAGTATTCCATCACCAACATATACCACAATTTGTTCAGCCATTCCCCAATTGATGGGCATCCCCTCATTTTCCAATTTTTTGCCACCACAAAGAGCGCAGCTATGAATATTTTTGTACAAGTCTTTTTGTCCATTATCTCTTTGGGGTACAAACCCAGCAGTGCTATGGCTGGATCAAAGGGTAGACATTCTTTTATCGCCCTTTGTGCATAGTTCCAAATTGCCCTCCAGAATGGCTGGATCAGTTCACAACTCCACCAGCAATGAATTAATGTCCCTACTTTGCCACATCCCCTCCAGCATTCATTACTTTCCATAACTGTCATGTTAGCCAATCTGCTAGGTGTGAGGTGATACCTCAGAGTTGTTTTGATTTGCATCTCTCTGATTATAAGAGATGTGGAGCACTTCTTCATGTGCTTATTAATAGTTTTGATTTCTTTATCTGAAAACTGCCTATCCATGTCCCTTGCCCATTTATCAATTGGGGAATGGCTTGATTTTTTGTACAATTGATTTAGCTCTTTATAAATTTGAGTAATTAAACCTTTGTCAGAGGTTTTTATGAAGATTTTTTCCCAACTTGTTGTTTTCCTTCTGATTTTAGTTACATTGCTTTTGTTTGTACAAAAGCCTTTTAATTTGATGTAGTCGAAATTATTTATTTTACATTTTGTGATTCTCTCTATGTCTTGCTTGGTTTTAAAGTCTTTCCCTTCCCAAAGGTCTGACATGTATACTATTCTGTGTTTACCCAATTTACTTATGGTTTCCTTCTTTAAGATGTTTTGATAAGACAAAGAGAAGGACTGGGCTGCATTTAAAATACAGATTATGGTAATACAGTAGAATCACTTACAAAGTGGAACAAAATACAAAATAATGGAATCAAATATATAATACCTGATCAATATCTACTTCTTTTAATTCAATACTGGTCAGCTAAGTCTTTGAACAAAGTTCAGATACAAAGGGTCATGACTTAAGTAGTTAGAGAACAAAATAAATTACTTCTAAATAAGATCAGTAAGAAAATGATCCAGGACTGATTTTAATCTTCTTAGTAACATAAATTAGTAATTTACTGACTCATGATGGTTATGAGATTTCCTCTAGCTTCATCTAGAAGTGATGATGGACTGTGGGAGCCATCTAGGCCTGAATATTTACTAGAGGGAAAGGAGAAAGGAATGCATATGTAAACATTTTAATAAAAAAGTGATTTTTGGAGAGCCCCAACTAATAATAACATAAGGAATTACCAAAGGCCTCTTTAAGAAGGTATTTTTTGAAAGAAGGCAGTTTTTTTTTTTTTTAAAGAAGGATCATTTGAATGACAAGGATCTTGGAAATCATGTCATGTGAAGAAGTGTTGAAGGAAATGGGTCCTTTTACCTGGAAATGAAAAGATTTATTAGGTCATAATATCTCCTTAGGGTATTAGAAAGTCTGGCACATGGACCATATTCCTTAGTCACCATCCATTCATCCTTCAGCCCTGAGCAATATGGTTTTCATTCTCTACTCCTATAGAAACTGTTGTCTTAAAGGTCACCAGTGACCCTATTGCCAAATCCAATAGTCTTATCTCAGTCATCATCTTCCCTTACTTCTCTGTAGCATTTATTCTACTTCACACTTATCAGCGTGGCTACTATGAAGGAACAAGGAAATGAAAAATCTGTAGGGAAAGTAGGAAAATCGAGGCAGTAATTTACTGCTGTTGGACTTGTGAACTAATTCAGTCATTTTGGAGAGCAATTTGGATCTATGCCCAAGAGGGTATATAACTGTGCATACCCATTGGTCCAGCAATACCCTACTGGATCTGTAACACCATCCCCCCCTTACCTCCCCACTCCACACACACACACAAAAGCTAGAAAACGAAAAGCAAAAGGACCTATATGTACAAAAATATTTGTAGCAGCTCTTTTTGTTGTGGCAAAGCATTGGACAATGAGGGAAAGCCTATCATAAAGAGAATGGCTAAACAAGTTTTGGGTATATGATTGTGATGGAATATTAAGTGCTATAAGAAATGCTTAGTTGGGTGCTCTCAGAAAAGCTTGTCAAAAGTTATATGAATTGATGCAGTGTGGAGTGAGCAGAACCAGAAGAACATCATACAGAGTAACAGCAATATTGTACAATGACCAGCTAAATGACTTGGCTTTTCACTGCAAAACAATAATTTAAGACAACACTGAAGGACTTTTGATGAAGAATGCTGTACACTTCCATAGAAAAAATGTATGGAGAATAAATGCAGATCAAAGCTTACTTTTTAAATTTTTTTCTTTATTTTTCTTGTTTTGCTTTTGGTTTGTGTTTCCTTTTACAGTCTAATGTGGAAATATGTTTTGCATGACTACTCATATATAACATATCAAATTGTTTACCTTCTCAAGATGGGGAGAGAAGGAAAAGACAGAGGGGAGGGAATTTGAACCTAAAAGTTTAAAAAATAAATATGAAAATTGCTTTTATATGTAATTGAGAAAATAATTTTTTAATGAAAAAAATATTTAAAGGGAAAATTCCCTGGTTTTCTAATCCCTCAGGCTACTCTTTTAACTCTTCTTTTCTGTTCTTTCTTTCCTTAAACTCTTAATGGAAGAGTTTCTCAGTATTTTGTCTTTGGTCCCCTCCTCTTTTCCCCACGTTTCTCTTGACATTTTCATTAACTATCATGGCTTCAGCCCTACATATATGGATCCCAAATCAATATCTCTAGCCATAATCTCTCTTCTGACCTTCAGAAATAAATAATAAAAGTAAAGACAGCATATAGCTTAGACAGTCACATTCAGTAAGTAAGCAATGAATTCAATACCTTCAGACATTGCTTTGTTCCAAAGTATGTTCTTAATGAAATAGCTATTTCTTATATGCTCTATTTGGAGAACTTCCTGGTCATTAAAGACATTACTTGTTTGTTGCTATTTTTAATTATGTGTTAAGAGATGATAGGAATAAGAGCTCCTTTGAAAAATAAATTGTTTTTAGACAGTTTTTGATGGGTTTTTTTTGGATAAAGGCTTCATATTTCAAATATATTGATAATGTTGAATTTATGAGAATGAGTCATTCCCCAATTGCTAAATGGTGAAAATATAGGAAAAGGCATTTCTTTTCTTTCCTTTTTTAAAAGTTCATTTAATTAATTAATAAATTAATTAATTAATTAATTTTGAATATTTTACCATAATTACATGACTCATGTTCTTTCCCTTCCCTTCTCAGCCCCCTCCCATAGCCAACGAGCTATTCCACTGGGTTTTACTTGTGTCATTGATCAAGACCCATTTCCATATTATTAGTATTTGCACTAGGATGATCATTTAGAGTCTACATCCCCAATCATGTCTCCATCAACCCATGTGATCAAGCAGTTGTTTTTCTTCTGTGTTTCTACTCCCACAATTCTTCCTCTGGATGTGGATAGTGTTCTTTCTCCTAAGTCCCTCAGAATTGTCTCGATCATCACATTGCTGCTAGTAGAGAAGTCTATTATATTTGATTGTGCCACAGTGTATTTGTCTCTGTGTACCATGTTCTCCTGGTTCTGCTCCTTTTGCTCTGCATTACTTCCTGGAATTTGTTACAGTTCACATGGAATTCCTCCACTTTATTATTCCTTTGAGCACAATAGTATTCCATCACCAACAGATACAAAATTTGTCCAGCCTTTCCCCAATTGAAGGGCATCCCCTCATTTTTCAATTTTTTGCCACCACAAAGAGCACAGCTATAAATATTTTTGTACAGGTCTTTTTCCTTATGATCTCTTTGGGGTATAATGAAAAGGCAACTTTTGAAGGAAGAAATCAAAGCTATATGTAGTCACATGAAAAAATGCTCTAAACCATTATTGATTAGAGAAATGCAAATTAAAGCAACTTTGAGAAACCATCTCATACCTATCAGATTGACTAAATTGATAGGAGGAAATGACAAATGTTGAAGGTGTTGTGGAAAAATTGGAACACTAATAAACTATTAACTGTAAAGTGATCTAATCATTTTGGAGAGTAATCTGAAATTATGTCCAAATATCTTTCCCCAGTGCTTAACTCAGTGTTCTTCACACATGAGATAATTAATAGATATTTGTTTGAGTCTTAGGGGAGAAAAAGAATCCCCAGTTCAACATTCCTGATCAAAGATCATCCAGACTTTGCTCAGAGATAACTAATGAGGTGGGTATTATTTATCCCTTAAGGATGATAATCACTAAAATTTATATGACACAATGTGCCAGGCAATGTGTTAAATGCTTTGCAATTGTTATCTCATGTGATCTTCAAAGCAACCTTCTGAGTTAGGTGCCGTTATTATTATTATTTTCCTCTGGGAGAAACTGAGGCAAACAGGTTAAGTGACTTTCCCAGGGTCATACAGATACTAATTGTCCAACACTTACTCAGGTCTTCTAGACTCCAAATCCAGTGCTCTAACCACAATGCTACCTTGTTCCACACCATGTACAGGCAACCAATTCCATTTGTGGTTAATTCCAATGATTAGAAAAATTTTCCTTGTATCAGGCTTTGCCCATTGTACTCATTATTCATAGATCATAGAGTAGTAGCTGGAAGGGACTTTGGAGATTATCTAGTCCCACCCTCTCATTTTATAGATGAGGAAGCTAAGGGCCAGGGGGCTAAGTGATTTGCCCAAGATTACTTAGGTAGTAGTAAGTGACAGAGGTAGAGTTTAAACCCAGATAAATTCTGTCTTTTGAGTCTCAGCAGAGCTAGTCTCTTAGGTGACAGACTTTCAGATATTTGAAGACTGTTTTCATGTAACCCCTAAGAATTCTCTTCTACAAATAAAACACTCCCTCAACCTTCAACCAGCCTTTTGTGTTTGAGGATAAGGCTAAACCCATTGGTGAATTAAGGGGGCGTCTGCCCTTGCCCTGGTGAAACAGGTGGATGAAAACGGTTTCTTTCAGTAGCTATGAAGGCAGCTGAAAAAGGTGTTACAGAACCCTTAGAGGTTGGTAAAACATTGAAGATGCCAAAGTCATCCACCGCATCCCAGGCCATCCCCCCTCATCCTGCCTTTTGTCTTGCTGTTAGACTTGTATGGCTCTGGAAGAGAGTATGACCGATAATTTTGTGCAACTCTGCCTCACTTCAATCTAATTTGCAGGCAAGTAAAGACATTATTCTGCAGTGTCACTGGTTGTCTTCACAAATAAAGAACAAACAACTAAATGTGGCATGATCTCAAGGTCCTTCACTTTCTTGGTTGCTCTCTTGGATATTCTCTAGGTTATCCAAATCCTTCCTAAAATATGATATTATGAAATGAAAATACTATTACAGATGCAATCTGGACAGAGCAGAGGACCATTGTAAATCCTAGACAGTCTTTTTTTTTTTTTAAACCCTTACCTTCCATCTTGGAGTAAATACTGTGTATTGGCTCCAAGGCAGAAGAGTGGTAAGGGCTAGGCAATGGGGGTCAAGTGACTTTCCCAGGGTCACACAGCCAGGAAGTGTCTGTGGTCAGATTTGAACCCAGGACCTCCTATCTCTAGGCCTGACTCTCAATCCACTGAGCCACCTAACTTCCCCCTAATCCTAGACACTCAACATAGCCTAATTATTGATTAGCTTTTGGGGCTAAAATTACACTATTGACTAAGTGAAATTTCAGTACCAATGAAACTTCCAGATCTTTTTAGGAGAACATCTATCTTAGTTAAATTCTTTTTCTTATAAATGGCAATTCATTTTTTGAACTCAAGTGTCTGACTTCACCTTTATTCTTATTGCTATCTCCCATCCATGTCCTTTGGGAAAAATGCATTATTTCCTCTCTGCTTCTAACTTCATTGGCAAATGACTATGTGAAAGTTCCTGTGTGGGCCTTCAACTCCTGACTTTATCATTTTATGATCATTAATTGTTTAGTCATTTCAGACATGTCTGACTCTTCATGATCACATATGGGATTTTCTTTGCAAAGATACTAGAGGGTTTGCAATTTCCTTTTCTAGGTCATTTTATAGATGAAGAACCTGAAATAAATAGCATTAAGTGACTTGCCCAGGGTCACACAGCTAGTAAGTGTCTGAGATGACAAGTCTTCTTGAATTCAGGTCTGGCACTATTCACTGTAACCCCTATCTACCCTTATTATTTTTTAATCATTTTTAGCCTATGTAGCACCATGCTTTCTTCTTTTTCCTCCTCATCCTAACCTTAGTTTTTCCTTAGCTTCCACTTAACAATTCAGAAAGCATTTATCAAATACATGTTCAAGGTACTGTGTAAGGTCTTGTGCAAAGACAAAGAGATAGGGTCCAGATTTATACATAAATATAAATATATTTGCACACCCATATGGCTAAGGTGGGAAATTTGTTTTGCTTGACTATGTTTTTAATAGGAGTTTTCTTTTTCTTGATTTCTTGGGAGGTGAGGGAAGATAGGGGAAGAGAGTATATTTTGATTGATTGAAAATAATTAATTTGAAAAGACATGGAGTCTTGGGATGCGAACAATGAATAGACAGACCAGTCTGGCTGAAACATGGAGTGTATGCAATCAGTTTGAAAAGATAGGTTGGAATCAAATTGTACACGGCTTAAATACCAAAAAAGGATTTTAAAAAAAATTCTAGAAGCTTATAGAGAGGCACTGAAGCTTCTCATGTTAACAACTCATTTCTCTTCCTTAAATCTTACCCTTCTTTCTCTTCCTAGATTCCTTTTCTTTTGCTTTGATTCATTGTCCTGCTTCTCTTCCTTTATAGCTAGGGCGGATAAGCTGCCTTTAGTCAAAGCTATATTTGTGGCACCAAGATACCATCTTAAAGAAGCACAACTGTCCCAAGGAACCATACAAACTAAGAACAACTTCATATTAGCTGATAAATTAATCAGTACTAGGTCTACTGAGCACTGCTACTGATCCACCATTTTATTTCTTGGCCAATATCAAAGTGTTTATTGTTTTTATGATTACTGCTTTGTAATATGTTTGAAATCTGGTACTGCTAAGCTAGCCCTTCTACAGTCATAATAGTTATAGCCATTAAACTTTAATAGCAGATATCAGAATTAAGTTGCCAGCAGCAAACTTGGGATGAGTATAATCAAGTCCAGTTGTCTGTTTTCCAAGTCATGCCTATTCCCAAGGGAGGGACCATGGTTATATTCCTCTTGGCAAGGTTTGATAGGAAATATTGCATTTCTGTCGTTTCAGACCTAACCCAGGTCACCAGATTCTCTTCAGGATTACCCTTGGTCATCGATGCCTATAGGTGGACACAGCTATAATACAACATTAGTTGGGTATATTTAGCTTAGTAGTGGTAACATTAGATTTCATCATAGATTCCCTTCAGCAGAGGAGTAGGATGATGCTACTTTGGTGATAGTTGGTTGCCCAGAAGTGGTAATTTATAATGTCCAAAGCCAAATTTTGCATTGTTTCCTGGCTGAGTATGGACTTTACAGCCCTACTCTGAGCTCTGACAAATGAGGGCTCCAACAGCCCCTTTGGATCTTGGGTTTCTGCAGACACGTGTTCTCAACTCAGCTTAGCCATTTTCTTATACTCACTCTCCTCCCAGCTCAGGTCTTATTTCTTCTCTCTGAGATTGTTATTAGAACATTAAAAATTTTTTTGGAGTCAGGAGACCCAAGTCCCATTCCTGGCTCTGCCATTGGCTCTTTGTATGGTCTTGGAATTACTTCAATTCTCCAGATTTAGGTCTCCTAATATGTAAAGTGGGTAGATGGAGATAGATGCCCTCAAGGATAGGCCTTTTCTTACTCTCAATCTATGCTCCTATTTCCTTCTCCCCTCCTGTAATTTGCCTAACCATTCATATGTATGAATGACCAATAGGTCATGCCCTGGATGAATAATTATTATCCCTTTACCTTTTTTTTTTAAACCCTTACCTTCCATCTTGGAGTCAATATTGGTAAGGGCTAGGCAATGGGGGTCAAGTGACTTGCCCAGGGTCACACAGCTGGGAAGTGTCTGAGGCCAGATTTGAACCTAGGACCTCCCATCTCTAGGCCTGACTCTCAATCCACTGAGCCACCCAGCTGCCCCCATCCCTTTACCTTATATTCTTTGTTCAGAATATAATAGGTACTTAAATGCTTGTTGATTGATCCATCAATATTGTCTCTTTAATTGTTTTTTTTGTTTGTTTGCTTATCTGGTTTTATAGATGTGAAGCCACCATTATCTCAGGAACTGAAATGGCCAGACAAATCTGTAAAGAAATACGACATGAGGTAGAATCATGGGTGTCTCTTGGGAACAGAAAACCTCATCTCAGTATCATTTTAGTAGGAGACAACCTAGCAAGCCATACATACGTAAGAAATAAGATAAAAGCTGCCACAGCAGTAGGTAAGTAAGAATTTCATGACAACACATCTCTATTAAATATTAGATAAACATTTTTCATATGCAACCTTCTTACCGGTTTAATTTTTGAACAATCCCCTGCTATTTAACATCATAGAAATATATGACTTGGTATGTCATTGCAGGAAGAGAATGTAAGAGAGATAAAACAAGTCAGAAAAAAATCAAATTAATCTTTTTTTTTCTTTTGCATTAGCTTTGCTTAATTAATAATGTTCTATGATTTAAAAGCAAAGCATAGTGTACTTTAGTGTGACTGGCACATTCTGCTCCTCCCGTGGATAGATGGCTCTAGTTATCAATCCAGGGATCATAGAATCTTCAAGCTGGAAGAACTCTAGAATAGCAAGAGCGATCTAGAACACTGCTCTAAATCTGCTGTATCACTAACATATGCTCATTTAAATCCAGCTTAAATGTTTCCAATCAGAGGGAAAATCACTTTCCCTTAGGAAAGGGAAAAAGGAATATGAACTTCAGAAGACATAAATAAACTGAAGGGTATTATACAGGAAAGAAATAAAATTAAAAGCACTGGTTTCATTGAGATTCAAGGGCAACAAGAGACATAATTTCCTAAGAAACTTGGTCATCTTTCATTAGCAGTTTCAAGATGACTGCAAAGAAATGGGCCATAGTTAATATGGTTGCAATATACATGTCATCAAACTATTTCAGAAAATGAGAAAAGAGTGAAATTCTATGATGACCCTCATAAGATCTTCTAAATCAAGTCAAATATATGCCTTAATATTTAGTCATTTTACTATAAATGAGGGCCCACATGATGGTGGAAAATATGATTTAGGATTAAGAAGTGAAGGAGACCAAGTATGTTGTTCATGCCTATAATTCCTGCTACCAAGGTTGGTGAGTGGCTTGAGCTTGGGATTTTTGAGCTACAGTGGGCTAAATTGTTTGGGTGCAGAAGAAAATGACAAATTATTCCTTTGCCCCCAAATCCTCAAATGGAATCATAAAGAGTTGGACAAGACTGAAATAACTGAACAACAACAACAAACTGATTGGGTGTCCACACTAAGTCTAGCACCAGTATGGTGAGATGTTTGGAGGAAAAGGCCATCAAACTACATAGGAGGCTTCCCATCCCAAATCTGAAATGGAGTGTCAAAACTTCCTTGTCAGTCACTAGTAGAATTGGGACAGTGAATGACTATGTATTTTCAGCCAAGGTGAGATGATTCATTTTCAAAGAAAGAAAAAAATGGATGTCAAAGGTCCATAAACTTTATATCTATGTATTATTAATATTTCAAGAAGAGAATCAGGAGAAACTTGTACAAAAAAAGAAAAAAGAAAGACTATATAAATAGGAAATTTATGGTTTCTTTCATGGGAGTTAGTTCAGAATCAACTGTCAATTGATCATGCTAATTTAGAACATATATACATAGTTGTGAAGATTGTCTTCCACCCTTAGACTGCAAGCTCTTTGAAGACAAGGACTAAGTTTTTGCTTTTCTTTGAATCCCTAGCACTTACAACAATGCTTAATAAAGTTTTCCTGACTGACATTGTCCTCTTGGACCTGTTAGAACATGGGTAAAAATTAACACCAAATTAGATAAGAAAAGATATAGGTGAGAAGATGTTGCATGAAAGGACAGGAGTTCCAACCTGACCTATTTAAGAAAACTATTCATGCTAAGAAGTGAGAAATGAAAAAAAGTAATGACATTAAATGATTATCAATCACTATTTCTTAAGACAGAACTAATGGAAAGTAAATGTCACAATGAGAAGGCCAAAAGAACTTAGAAAATCTTTTCTGGTGGGAAACATATGATTTCTTTGCCAAATAAAGAAGAATGGTAGCCAAAGGTGACATCTTTGTCAACATTGTCTAGGTGACACCTATAATAAATGCTTATTTGTAAAACGTTTCTGAAGTGGATCCCTCCTGGTTTCTTTGGCTTCCTTCAAGGCTCAGTTAAAATTCCACCTTATGCAAAAAGCCTTTCTTGATGTCCTTTAAAACTAGTGACTTCTTTCTGATAATTATCTTCAATTTTTCCTCTCTTATCTTGGTTGTACATAGTCTTTTTTATATTGTATCCTACATTCAACTATGAGCTCTTTGAGAACAGGGATTGTTTTTTCCTTTCCTTGAATCCCCAGTGCTTAACACATAGTAAATACTTAATAAATAAATGATTGTTGACTTGACATGTTGACTTGAAGATGCCTGAAGAATATGATCAGTAATCATAAATAATCAAAAGGCAGGAGTTGGGATAAGTAGTTTGCAGAAAATTTGATTTGACTAAATTTAAAAACATTTATAGATAAAACTTCAAGAGAAACAAATATATATGAAATTATAAAAATCTGCCATTATTTCTAGAGTGAAAAATATATCATCAATAACAACATATTTTGACTCTGGAATCTTATATTGTGTTATAGTATGTGAAAAATTAGAAAGTAAATTTGGAAAGTATAGGCCTAATTTGAGGAAGAAATCCACAAATGAGATAATATAACTTTAAAGCTATCCAGCATGCCAAAAGAGCAACTCAAGTGGGGGAAGGGCAAGGAGGATAGAAGATTCCAAAAAAGAAACAGAGAAGGGCTGAGGAGAAACTGCCATATCACCTCACTTCTCTCTGGGAACTCCACTAGAGTGGTTGGTCTAAGAGAAACCTCTGAGACAGAAGACCTTCTGAGCAGTGACCATTTCTCAGTGAACCCAAACCCCTTGGATCCAGCTGGAGATAAAAGCTGTGGATGGGACTTTATTATAAAGCCATCCACCCAAAGAAGACTTATCTCTCTATCCCCTAAAGTTGTCCTGTGAACTTCCTGCTACAACTAGGGTAGATAGAAGCTAGGGCAGAGATCACAACTGACCAAGGAGAGTCCAGCAGATAGCTTGAACCCTCAGGATTTGGGGAGAGGTTCAGCTGTTAATTCTTAAGGATTTCCCACTTCCTACTTCCCTTACTCAACAACCCTATTCTCCCTGTCATGTGTGTTCCCTTATAATAAGAAAGCTGAACCTTTCCTTCAAGGAGAGTGAGTCAACTTTAGTCATTGACTTTATATTTAACTCAGTTTCTGAAGGGACATATCTTGTCCCTCTAAAAAACAATTGGTGCTGTCTTCACTAGGGTAAGAGAGGGGAGGATCAATCTATATCCCCTCTCCATCTTTTGGCTCCATCTTGTAAGGATAATTTTAGGGTTGTGACCTAATCTAAATTAATTTTGGTCACCAGGGAATATCCCAAATAAAATATCCAAATCAGCTTGGAAATTTATGGTGGTGTAATTAATATAGAGGGAAGGAATTACGGAGAAAAGAGAGGGAAAGGTATAGGATTTCTCCTGCCTGGCTTGTGCCAGGGGGAGTTCAAAGTCCTCTGCCACGAGGTCTTTGAAGATTAGAAGCTTTATCTAAGAGAATAATGTTTGGAAGGTAAAGGAGAAAAGAATCAGCCTAAACACTGAAAGAGAAGTCAGAAAAGATGCCTCACCTGAACTAGGTTACTAGGCTTCTTCCAGTATGGTATCAAGGAAAACTCACCGCTAACCCGGACAATAGCTGCTGCCATGCCAAGATGCTGAAACATTCAGCATGCTGCCACCAACTACCTCTCCGCTGCCAAAAGAGGCCAGAGACAGGAAATGACGTGAAATATATAGACGGTTTTTATATCACTTTTCTGCATCTCACATGTACCAATGGTAGCTTAAGCTTGAATTAGGACAGCCCAGAGGTCTGTCAATTGTTTCTGATTTGTCATTTGCTAGCACATGTCTGTCATAGGCCATCCTCCTAAATACTTAATACTTAAGTATGGGTGTAGACATTCCTGTTTTTGTTAGACTAAGTAGGGTGGAGTAATTTAAAGTTCACAATCCCACCTCTCTCACTCTCTAGTCTCAAAGTAATCATGGTGGGTAACTCCATTCTTCCATCCATTACACCATTTTAATAATTTTCAAGTTCCCTTAAACTGGTGAAGATTCCAAAGAATATAAAAGATTAGATATTTTTTGGAGACATAGGCCTAATCTCTTCCTAATATGTGTATGCATATATATATATATGTTTTATATGTGTGTGTGCTCATTCATTATTGTGAATAAGATAAAAGGAAGAGGAAAAGGACCCATAGGTACAAAAAGCAGCTCTTTTGTGTTGGCAAAATATTGGAAACTAAGGAGATTCCCATCAATTTGAAAATGACTTGACAAATTATGACATATGAATTGATGGAATTTTTGCTGTAAGAAATGATAAACAGAATCTTTTCAGAGAAAGCTGGGAAGATTTATATGAAATGATTCAGAGTAAAGTGAACAGAACCACAAGTATGATTTATATAATAGTAATCATATTGTAAAGATGGATAACTTGAAAGAACTCTGGTTTACCAGTCATGATTCCATATGACTGCTGATAAAATATGGTACCCACCTCCTGATAAAGAGGGAATGAACTCAGTGCAAACTGAGACATATATTTTTGGACATGGCCAAAGCAGCAATTTATTTTGCTTGACTATACATGTTTGTAACTTTTTTTTCTTTCTCAATGGAGGAGGAAGTAAAGACAAATCTTCATTTGAAAATAAAATTTGATTTAAAATAATGTAAAATATTTAAAAATCATTACTGTGACTATTGGACTTTTGTGTTAGGGTCATACAAGATTTTTTTTTCTTTCCTTTGGAAATATGGATCTTTCTAAAATTTCTATGAGAATGGTCTATGCATGTGTCAATGGTATTTTCAGTAGTAAAATGAGAGAGAGAATAGTTTAATGAACAAAGCCAGACTCAAAATCAAAATATCTGGTTTAATGTTTTATATTTGACATGTACTAACTATGTGATGCTGGGAAGTCAATTAGTATTTTAGTACCCCCAATCAATTATCTAAGAATAAAAGTGAAAAAGAAAGCTCTTGACCTACATTGGTAGAGAGAGTTCCCTGCTGGAAGATACTTTTACCAAAGAAATCAGAGGTCACATTACAAAAAATTAGAGCACCTACCAGAATTTCATAGAGAGATATCAATAGTAGACCATAAAATTAAGTGAGATCCAGGTAGTATAATATCCTGGAGGTTTCTGTTGTCATTTTGTGTTATTTTATTTTATTTTTATTTATTTATTTGTCTATTTCTCTTTTGGACTGGAAGTTTATCAGTCATTCACAGGACCATTCCTACTATTGATCAACTTGATAACTTTGACCTGTTCTGTTTATGATTTGAGCTGGTTCAATTCTTCTTAGGCAGCCAGATGCTCCCCTTCCTTGAGGGAACTTATCACATTGATGTTGGATTGAGTATAGTTATTGCAGGACAGAACCCTTCGACTAGCCTCAACCTCTAGGCTGCTTGAGCACCTCGAGTTAGGTACAACTCCCAGCCCCAGTCATTCTTGGAAATTAGTATTGAAATTGACCTATTGTCCCTGCCACTTCTAATATGTACCCAAATTATTGTTACCTGACTCCTTTATATTTTCTTCTAGGCATTGGTAGTGAAGTTATTCTGAAACCTAAAGATGTTTCTCAGGAAGAACTTTTGGACATAACTGAACAACTGAACATGGACTCAAGAGTTAGTGGCATATTAGTTCAGCTGCCTTTGCCAGGTAATGTAATTTTATGGTATGCTTTGGGTGTAATTCTAAGGAAAAAAATGGCATGTTTCACAGTTATCTCCAAAGTGTTGCATTTTATTTCTAAAATAGTGGAAAAGAGACAAGTATAAAAATGTGTCTATTATAACATGAAAATACTGAAGGCTTTTGAAATTACCTCATTCTGTAGCTTTATTTTCAACAGTCTATTAAAATGCCACAAGCAAAAAGATAAATGAAAATGTAAGCGAAGATGTAACATTATGTAGCTTTGGAAGATATTCTGTTGGATCTGTTGGCTACATAGCTTATTAGATTCAGAAAGCATTTACTAAGTAACTACTAGGTTCAAGGAGAAAAATATAGACAACTATAGTCATGCAAACATAGGTAATCCTATCTCACAATTTAGCAAAAAGTATTATCTGATATAAGGAGTCAGGTGGTACAGTTGATAGATCCTTTGACCTGGAGCCAAGATGTGAGTTCAGATCCATCATCAGATATTTATTCACTGGGCAAGTAACAACCACTATCTGCCTCAGTTTTCTCAGCTTAAAGATGGTGGTTATAAAACTACCTAGCTCCTAGGTTTGTTGTGAAGATGACATGATCATATTTTTAAGTCTTACAAACTATTATACAAATATACATTTAATTATTTGAGAATATGGCCTTCAACAGACATGTGCAAAAGAAAGGACAGACCTGTGGGTGGTCCTAAGTAAAGCTTGAGTCACCATTAGCACATGAGAGATACAGGAAGTGAGGTAGAGAAGAGCCTCTGGAGTTCTGGGGACTTCCTGTGAGAAGGGCTAGAGTGCAGATGGATCCTGGAGCCTGAGGTTTGAGGAGCCCCGCAGACTGTTTTCCTTCAGACTGGTCATGTGAGTGAAAAGGACTGACTCCTTTCTGTGCCTTGGTTCTCCAAGGCCTTAACACCCGCTTTGGCTCAACTCGAGCCAGAGTGGTTCTGAGTTAAACTCCTTTCCTTCTCTCCCTCTTTCTCTTTCCCTCTAATATTTTCTTCCTCCTGTTGCAATTAAATCACCATAAAAATTTGGCAGTTGATGGGTATTTTATTGTTTGGGATTTCCCTAGGCGACCATTTAAATTTAGACTTTTTTCAGTCTCAACTATAATTTTAACTGTTACAGGATGTATTTCTGGGAATGATAAAGGTGGAGAAATACACTGGGAAATGGAAAAGTGGTATACAAACAAAAGATATCAATTGAAAATTATTTAAACTAATTATGTCAGTCATCAATTCTAAATATCGGACTAGGGGGAGCTATTTGGCTCACTGGATAGAGAGCCAGGCTTAGAGATGGCAGATTCTGGGTTCAAATCTGGCCTCAGATACTTCCTATAAGTATGAACCTGGGCAAGTCACTTAACCACATTGCCTAGCCTTTACTGATATCCTGTCTTGGAATCAGTGCATAGTATTTATTCCAAGAGGGAAGGGAAGGTTGTAAAAATATTGTATTAGATTTTCTTTCATTAAAAATACATTTTTTGGGGGGTTCAGATGAGTTTATCAGGATTGGCCACAAGATAGCAATGTTGATCCATTTGTGATAAGTATTAATAGACTATTTGGTCTGTGGTAGAATTCTCTGACTCACTCTCTTAAAACCAGGCAAGCTACATCTTCCAGTTTTTAGACGAGTCATATGGGATGTTTGAGATGTATAATTATGAGAAAACTCCTTTCATTAATCTTAGAATCTGACTCTATTTTCAGACAACATAACCTAGGTCCTTGGTTAAAGGTTTCTAAATAGCAGCTAAAAGTGGTCCAGTTTCCCAGCCATACAAGGCTAGGTTTAAAGAATGCTATAAAGTTTTCTCTCAGTTATCACAACTGAATGAACTTTTCTCACAAGATAGAATTTGGATCAGGTCCATAAATGAATAGAAAGGGAATGAAACTAGCTTCAGAATTAAGTCACAAGATAGAATTAGTGTGGTTCACTCAGTTCCTACAAGTAACCACTTGCTGGCCTAATCTCTATGATTTTCTCTCAATTTTCCTCACAATTCTATATAGCATTGGTCCCTGATTCACATTCAGATGTGGCATGATTGCAGGATAAATCAATCTACTGGACTGACGTCCTAAAGGTCACTTCTGAAAATCACTTCTTGCTCCCTAGGGCATCAAGGATGGGAAACTTTACCTATACTTTGACTCCTGGATTCCTATGGTTCACTCACACAACCTTTCAAAACTCTAAGGTTGAAAACGCCAATTCTATCTCAGGACTCCCTGAATGAGTCTCTCAGATCCCTCGCATTACTGAAGCTAATAGGCATTTGAATGCCTTATGTTCATCACATTCCTAGCTGATCAGAACAAGTTACCTAATATCCTCTTGAGTTCCAGTCTCCCGAAGGCACTTCCCTTACATGATTTTCTCAGAGCAACTTTCTTGTGTCTTCCACATGGAGAGATGCTATCCGAATTGGTCTGGGCATGTGGCAGACTCCCATAATGTTAAAATTGATCTTAGAAATTATCTCATCAATCTATGGCCAGCATCGATCAATTGGTTAGTGTTTCCATTTTCCTTTGTTTGTTTACAGATACAAGGAGTGGGATTCCTTTTTTCCTGAATCCAGGAAATTATGCCTATTCACTCTCCCCCTTCTAACCTGGAAAGTCCTTAAACTTTCATCCAATTAGAAATCATATTATTCTTTCCTTTTAACCAATTGGTCTCATTTGATTGTTTTTACTATATAAAAGTCCATTTCTCCCTGTTTTCATGGTCCAGCCCTAAACTGGGGAAGGGACTTGGTCCTAATTTTTTGGGCAACTGGCATGCATTGCTTAATAAATCGATATGCTTAGAAAACCAAACTTTGTTTCCTGGATCATTTTATCTTTTGTTTGTTTCATTTCTTCTCCCCATCAGCTAAAGTTTAGCTTTAAGCTGACTATTTGTGCAGATTTATGGTTGAAGAAGTCACTATTCTTTCTCACTTAATTCTTGATCATTATTCAGTGTGGAAGCAACTTCAAGGCCCTTCTGAAGTAGAAATGTGAAACGTAAACATCTGTCCTTCCATTTAGTCAGCCATCTTTCAGGGCTATCATATATTTTCATTGCTATGAACTCTGAATAACAGAGTTCTTATGTAGCAATCATAGTTTAATACCAGAATTAGGCAATTCTTATTTTGAAAGAACTAATGATCTGATCTTTCAGTCCAACTGTGGCTCATTCTTTATCATGGCTAATTGTCATATGATTATAGTTGAGGGATACCTCAAAGATAATTTAACCCTAGCTTCTTTTTTTTTTTTTGACAGATGAGCAAATTTGTTCTAGAGAGGTAAAGTAACTTTTTGTAGGTTATATAGTTCATATCAGAGCTAGCCTACTGATTGGTCCAATTTGAGCCTCATCACAAGTAATAGCTACTTGTTGACCTGGGAAGTTACTGAATTAAAAAAAAAAAGTTGGTCATGAAACTTGCATTTTGAATTTAGGGTCAGGCAAAGCTACTTTTAATAATATCATCATCACATTCAGATTAAAATAATTTCTCATTTTAAAGAAAGGTCATTGCTTTTACCACGATATGGTTTCTTCTGAGTGCAGACTCTGTTTTTGAAGCTAATTAAATAAGGCTAAGGAATTCCTGGAGGCAGACAGGTGCCACAGTGGATAGAGCACTGCAACTAATGTCAGGAAGACCTGAATTTGATCCAGCTTGAGACACTTATTAGCTGTGTGATGTTGGGCAAGTCACTTCATCCTGTTTGCCTCCATTTCCTAATCTATAAAATGAGCTTGAGAAGGAAATGACAAATCACTCCAGTATCTTTGCCTAGAAAACTCCAAATGGGTCAGAAAAAGTCAGGCATAATTGAAAAACAACTGAACAATAATAATAACTGGCATGTACGTATGCTTTAAGGCTTGTAAAGAACTTTACAAATATAATTTCATTTGCTCTTCATAACCACCTTGAGTCAGGTGCTTTCATTATCCTTATCTTACTAAAACTAAGTTATTTTTCCAAGGTCATCCAGTTAGTATCTGAGGCCAGATTTGTACTCAGGTCTTTTTTTTTTTAATTTTATTTAATTAATCAATTTAGAATATTTTTCCTTGGTTACAAGATTCATATTCTTTCCCTCTCTTCCCCCTACCTCCTCCCATAGCCAATGTGCAATTCCACTGGGTTTTACATGTGTCTTTGATCAAAACCTATTTCCATATTATTGATATTTGCACTAGGATGATTAGAGTCTATATCCCCAATCATATCCCCATCAACCCATGTGATGAAGCAATTGTTTTTCTTCTGTGCTTCTACTCCCCCGTTCTTCCTTTGGATATGGATAGCTTCTTTCTCATAAATCCCTCCAAATTTTTCTAGATCACTGCATTGCCACTAATGGAGAAGTCTATTACATTCAATTGTACCACAGTGTATCAGTCTCTGTGTACAATGTTTTCCTGGTTCTGCTCCTTTTGCTCTGCGCCAATTCCTGGAGGTTGTTTCAGTTCATGTGGAATTCCTCCAGTTCATTATTCCTTTGATACTCAGGTCTTCTTGACTCCAGGTTTTACACCCTATCCTCTGGGCCTCCTAGTTGTTTACCAACACATGAAATGAAATTGATTTATAGAAAGAAGTGCAAAATATTGAATTTAGAAATGCATAACTTATCTCCCACAAACAATGTTCTTTTAAAAACATGAGACTTAAGCTACTGCTTTTTGCATATTATTAAAATCTTAGGGGCAACTTACTGTGGCAGTGGATAGCCCCAGAATCAGGAAGACCTGAGTTCAAATCCAGCCTCAGACACTTGGTAGCTATGTGATTCTGGGCAAGTTACTTAATTCTGTTTACTTCAATTTTCTCATCTGTAAAAATGAGCTAGAGGAAAAAATATGGCAAACCATTCCAGTATTTTTGACAAGAAAACTCCAAATGAGGTCATGAAGAGTCTGATGCAATTGCAATGATTCAATCAATTTTTGTAATCTGATACTGATAAATCCATTTGTCTTGGGGGAAATTGCATACTTTAATAATTGCATTATAATAAATGCATTATATTTGTCTAAAAGTTAAAAGGATCAGGTTAGAGGGAGGGGAAAGCTTGTAAGAAAAAATGAAGTTTAGATTCAAGCTATGGTCTTTTATAAAAAATTATTTGTTCAGCTTATGATTTCATTAGTATATGGAACTCCTATATAAGGAAACTCTCTTTACCATTGCATGTTGGCAACTTCTTGTCGACTTGGAATTTTAGAGAGCTGCCTGAGGCAGCCTGTCCAGGTTAACACAGCCAATATGTGCCAAAAGCTAGACTTGATTGAATAGTATAGAATATATAATTAGCACAAGGATTTTAATACAACAGATACAACTTAATTTTGGCCTTTTCAGATATGTTGTTTTGTTAATAGGTTAAGAGTTGGGCTATTAGTAACACAAATTACTTAATATATAGTAATAATATTATATAATATGATGTTCTATATTTGTGCATCTACCATTCATTTTGGGCAATGACATCATAGTTAACCTATGTGTAAGTATTTCTGATCATTCATGACAAATTATATTGGTCTCCTCCCATAATTAATTATTTTAGTAACAAGTAAATATATTTGGAGTTGCATTGTGCTAATGATTTATGAATATAAACCCTTCAAACATTTTATTGGAATGAATAGATGTTCAGGATGATTCACGGAATTCCTCAACATCTGTCCATATGTCTCATCTTGGGCCCTTAGAGTGCCTTACCAAATGCCTATTGATTAAAATTCATGATAATCTTCTGTAGTAGCAAAATTCTATTATAACCATCATGAGTAAGATTGAGGTCCAGATCAATTATTTGATTCCTTTGAGGTCAGAGAAATAATATATCATTGACCAAGATTTCTTTTTGGCTAGTAGATCAGCCTCTCTTGGCATTTGGATTTGCATATCACAGAGTTTAGAGCTGGCAGAGACCCTAAAGAACAGATAGCTCAAACTTTTAGTTGTACAGATAGGAATTTGAGCTCTAGAAAGATGAAGAAACTTGCCCTATTTCATATATATGTATACATACACATATATATTTGGAGAAATATGATTAAAGAACTTTTTATCATTACTTGTTATATCAAAGAAGTGACCAAAAAAGTGAAATGATTCATAAAAGTCCAAGAATAGCTTGACATGATTGTTTAAAATTTGATTTATAGAATTTCTAAATGAATGAGCCAATTTTGAATCTCTTTCAGACCATATAGATGAACGGACGGTATGTAATGGAATTGCCCCTGGAAAAGATGTCGATGGATTTCATATTGTCAATGTTGGACGATTGTGTCTTGATCAGCATTCTCTGATACCAGCCACTGCCTGTGCTGTTTGGGAGATAATAAAAAGAACAGGTAGGTAAGAAATTATCTGAGGGGGTTGGATAGAAATACTAAGCTGTTCATTGATTCCATTCGCATTCATATTCCATTCACTTAGTAGATGCTCAATAATTATTGAATGGATAAATGTGTAAGCGCTACTCACATACATGATTGATAGATGGTTTGCTGCTGGACTCCAGATTTAATGCTATTATCCTGAGAAGGAGAGGAAAATGGGAAGCTTTGGAAAGTGCTAATCTGAAACATATTTAAAGTAGTTTGATGTATCTATGATTTTATCAGTGTAGCTGTTCCCATCCAGACCTCATCCTGTGCAATGCTTGTCCATTTCCGACCATTGTGTTGTATCATATATAAGAAACTTTCATCTAAACCTTTTGACATTTTGTGGATATAAGTTCATGATAAAAGTCTTTCTGGTTCTTTCTCAGACCATTATCAAGGGCAGGGGTTCTTAATCCAAGGTTCACAAACTTGGTTTTTAAAAATATTCTCTTAACTATTTACATATATTTTTATTTTGTAACCCTCTGTATTTTATTTATACATTTAAAAACATTACTTTGAATAGCACCTAGGTAGATCAGTGGATAGAAAGCCAGGCCTGAAGATGGGAGGTCCTGGGTTCAAATTTGTCCTCAAACACTTCCTAGTTTTGTGACACTGCACAAATCATTTAATCCCCATCACCTAACCCTTACTAATCTTCTGCCTTGGAACCCATACTTAGTATTTATTCCAAGACAAAAAGTGAAGATGAAAAATAAAACAAAACAAAAAAACATTCCTTTAGAAGGATTCCATAGGTTTATCCAGACTTTCAAAAGACCAATGACATAAAAAGTTCAGAACCCCTGAAGTAATGCTTCTACACATGTGCAGAATATTCTTTTTTTTTTTTTAAACCCTTACCTTCCATCTTGGAGTCAATACTGTGTATTGGCTCCAAAGCAGAAGAGTGATAAGGGCTAGGCAATGGGGGTCAAGTGACTTGCCCAGGGTCACACAGCAGAATATTCTTATGGAGATTTTGTGGAGACAGAAAAATAGAATAAGCATGGGTTAGTAATTATTGACATTTCATTTATGGCCTTGTTAGATACTTGATTTTTTGGAGGTATTTGGCATCTTCTCTTTCCTATTACAAGAGATTCCCTTCCAAAGCTGTGTTGTCTCCATTGTATATGCCTTTTCTTGTCCAAGTGTTCTTTCCATATTTCTTATTTTTAGTGCTATTTCTATATCCTCTTGCAAGAACTGTTTGAGTGTAAATGCTGTAATTCAAATGCCATTGATAGAGGAACACATTGTTATCAAAATCTTGATGGATCTACTCCACATTTCTTTTATTTGATCTCAAACCAGTTATATCCTTTGATGTCCTAATGCTGATTCAGGTTAATTGGCTTTTTAAAAATGAAACTTTGATGTAATGCGACCCATAATCTTCTGCCACCCTCTTCCAACATGCTTTACTCAAAAATTTATGTACTAAAACAATATTGCCCTTGGCTGTCATGTTTTCCAAGTATTTCCTGGCTAATGCAATTTCTAGGCTCTTTTGACCTCATTTATTTCCTTTTGAATAATGATTTCCAATTTTGCAGCATCAATAAAAAATCTGTTTAACTAGGTCAGGTAGGAGTAGTTTTAATTGCATACTATATCTTCCTTTTTGTTGTCTTCAAATCTGGAATTGTTTTGATCTTTTCTCCATAAGCTGATAGTGTAATTGTACACAGACAGCCAATATTTAAATGATTCTCACATCAATAATGGGTCATTTTTATTCATTAAATAATTTCATTTTATCAAAATATTCAGCTGCTTACCATGCCCCAAATCTGAATTTCTTCTTTAAATTATTCATGATAAACAGGACCAGACTCGTATATAACCTACAACTCTTTGGCCTTTTATCTGTATATCTATCTAGCTATCATCTGTTTATCTTTATGTCCCTTGAGTCATATTTTCCAAGTAGTTTTCATCACACTTCCCTCTTCTCACCTTTGCTCTGAAGTTTTGTTTATTAAAGTATATATTGATTTAATTTGTGGGATCTTATTAAGTTCTGGGTAGAATGTCTTTCCCTCTTCCTCTGAAACAGACACTGGAACCTGTTCAGACTTTTTCAATGTTGTACAACTCTTCATGGCTGCATTGGGGGTTTTCTTAGAAAAGATACTAGAGTGGTTTGAAATTCTCTTCTCTAGCTCATTTGACAGATGAGAAAACTGAGGCACAGTTAAATAACTTGCCCATGGTCACATAGTCGTAGGTACCTGAAGCCAGATTTGAACTCGGGATGATAAGCTTTTCTGACCCCAGGTCTGGCTACAATTATTTTCCCAGTGCACTTTAAAATTTTTTTTTTTAATTTTTAAAAATTTTATTTAATTAGTCAATTTAGAACACCATTTCTTGGTTACAAAAATCATATTCTTTCCCTCCCTTCCCTCCACCCCTTCTCAGAGTCAATGCGCAATTCCACTGAGTTTAACATGTGTCCTTGATCAAAACCTATTTCCATGTTGTTGGTGTTTGCACTAGGATGATTATTTAGAGTCTACATCCCCAATCACATTCCCCTTGACCCAGAATCAAGCAGTTTTTTTTCTTCTGTGTTTCTACTCCCACAGTTTTTTCTCTGAATGTGGATAGTGTTCTTTCTTGTAAATCCCTACGAGCTGTTCAGGATCACTGCATTGCCACTAATGGAGAACTCCATTACATTTGATTGAAGTACAGTGTATCTGTGTATAATGTTCTCCTGATTCTGCTCCTCTCACTCTGCATCAATTAAAAAGGAGGTCAATTCAATTCACATGGAATTCCTCCAGTTCATTATTCCTTTGAGCAAAATATTTTCCATCACCAACATATACCACAATTTGCTTAGCCATTCACCAATTGAAGGGCATCACCTCATTTTCCAATTTTTTTGCCACCACAAAGAGTGCAGCTATGAATATTCTCATACAAGTCTTTTTCCTTATTGTCTCTTTGGGGTACAAACCAAGCAGTGCTATGGCTAGATCAAAGGGCAGACAGCCTTTTAATGTCCTTTTCAGCATAGTTCCAAATTGCCCTCCTGAATGGTTGGATAAATTCACGACTTCACTAGCAATGCATTAATGTCCCAACTTTGCCACATCCCCTCCAACACTGATTACTTTTCTTTGCTGTCATGTTAGCCAATCTTCTAGGTGTGAGGTGATAGATTAGATAGATTAGAGTTATTTTGATCAGCATCTCTCTGATTATAAGGGATTTAGAACACTTTTTCATGTGCTTATTAATAGTTTTGATTTCTTTATCTGAAAATTGCCTATTCATGTCCCTTGCCCTTTTATCAATTGGGGAATGGTTTGATTTCTTGTATAATTGATTCAGCTCTTTATAAATTTGAGTAATTAGACCTTTGTTAGAGGTTTTTGTTATGAAGATTATTTCCCAATTTGTTGCTTCCCTTCGAATTCTGTTTGCATTGATTTTGTTTGTACAAAAAACTTTTTAATTTGATGTAATCAAAATTATTTATTTTACATTTTGTGATTTTTTTCTAGCTCTTGCTTGGTTTTAAATTATTTCCTTTCCCAAAGATCTGACAACTATACTATTCTGTGTTCACCTTATTTACTTATAGTTTCCTTCTTTATATTTAAGTCATTTACCAATTTTAAGTTTTTCTTGGTGTAGGGTGTGAGATGTTGATCCAAACATAATCTCTTTCATACTGTCTTCCAATTTTCCCAGCTGATTTTTATAAAATAGTGGATTTTGGTCCAAAAATCTTGGATCTTTGGGCTTGTCATAGACTGTCTTGCTGAGGTCACCATCTGGACCTGGGGATTTTTTCTTAGGGAGTTCTTTGATGTCTTGTTCAATTTCTTTTTCTGGTATGGGATTGTTTAGGTAGTCTATTTCTTCCTCTGTTATTCTAGGCAATTTATATTTTTGTAAATATTCATCCATATCACCTATATTGCCATATTTATTGCCATATAATTGGGCATAATAATTTTTAATGTTTGCCTTCATTTCCTCTTCATTAGTTGGTGAGGTCTCCCTTTTCATCTTGGATACTGTCAATTTGGTTTTCTTTCCTTTTTTAAAATTAGATTGATAAGTACTTTGTCTATTTTATTTTTGTTTTAAAGTACTAGCTTCTAGTCTTATTTATTCTAGTCTTTATTTATTAAATCAATAGTAATTTGACTTTCAATTTTATCAATTTCTCCTTTGATTTTTAGGATCTCTAATTTAATCTTCATCTGAGAATTTTTAATTTGTTCACTTTCTATTTTTTTTATTTGCATGCCCAATTCATTGACCCCTGACCTCCCTAATTTATTAATATATGAGCTCAAGGATACAAGCTGAACACTGCTTTGGCTGCATCCCATAGATTTTGAAAGGATGTCTCATCATTGTCATTTTCTTCAATGAAATTATTAATTGTTTCTATGATTTGTTCTTTAACCGATTTTGGAGAATTATTTAATTTCCAATTTTTGATTTGCCTCTCCGTGTACCCTTATTAATTATTATTTTTATTGCATTATGATCTGAAAAGGTTGCATTTATTATTTCTTCTATTTTGCACTTATTTGACATGCTTTTATACCCTAGTACATGGTCAATCTTTGTGAATGTACCATATGCTGTCCTTATTTCTTTTTCTCCACATATCTATTAACTCTAATTTTCTAAGATTTCATTCACTTCTCTTACCTCTTTCTTATTTATTTATTTTTGTTTGATTTATCTAGTTCTGATAGAGGAAGGTTCAGCTCTCCCACTAGTATAGTTTTTCTATCTATTTCATCCTTGAGCTCTGCTAGTTTCTCCTTTAGAATTTTGGATGCTATGTGATTTGGTGCATACATGTTGAGTACTGATATCATTTATGCCTTTTATCAGGATGTAATTATCTGCTCTATATCTTTTAACTAGATCTAGTTTTACTTTGGCTTTGTCAGATATCATGATTGTGACTCCTGCCTTCTTTTTCTTAGTTGATGCTGAATAGATTTTGCTCCATCTGCTTATCTTTACCCTATGTGGGTCTATCTTCCTCATTTGTGTTTCTTGTAGCCAACATATGATAGGATTTTGGTTTCTAATCCACTCTGCTATTTGCTTGCTTTTTATTGGTGAGTTCATTCCATTCACATTCAGAGTTATGATTACTAGCTGTGTATTTCCCAACATTTTGATTCTCACTCCTAGTTCTGCCCTTTCTTCTTTCACTATTTCCTTCTACACCATTGTTTTGTTTAATCAGTCCACCTAATTCCCACCCTTATTTTACCTCCCTTTCTATCCTCACCCTTCTTATTCCCTTCTTATTTTCTTATGGTCTTTTTAAACTAAGCCCCCACCCTTTCCCTCTCTTGTATTGCTTCCCTCCCCACTAGTCAGTTTTTACCCTTCTACTTCTCTATAGGGTGCAAATCAATTCTCTGCCCCAATGCATTCGATTGTTCTTTCCTCTTTGAGTCAATTTCTATGCATGTAAAATTTGAGTATTTCCTATCTCCATCCTCTTTACCCTTCCAGTGTATTGGTTTCTTCCCCACTCTCACCATGCACTTCTTCATGACATATAAATTTACCCCATTTTGTTTTTTTTCCCATTTCTCTTAGTATTAATCTCTTTTTTACCTCTAGTTATATATATATATATATATAGAAATATATATATATACACATATATATTTATGCATACATGTATATTTAGTTACATATTTATGTCTTGGCATTTCATCCTATACAGTTTATCACTGTTCCCTCTAAGTATAATTCTTATAGCTATCCAAGTGGTAATAACAATTTTTCAGAGTTACCAATATCCTCTTTTCTTGTAGGGATACATATCATTTTAACTTCTTGGGTCCCTTAAAAAATTTTTGTTTTGTTTTGTTTTTCCCCTTTCTTAATTACTTTTTGATGATTCTCTTGAGTTCTGTGTTTGGGCATCAAATTTTCCGTTCCAGTCCAGTCTTTTCATTATGAATGCTTGGAAGTCTTCTATTTTATTAAATGATCATACTTTCCCCTGCAAGAATATAGTCAGTTTTATTGGGTAGTTGATTCTTGGTTGTAGACACAGTATTGATTCCAAGATGGAAGGTAAGGGTTTAGGGAAAAAGTATACACTGAAAATATAGACCAATAGCCTGATGTTCTCTTTGCTTTTGTACTCTCTCTCATATTTCTCATGTAGTGAAGAGAAGACTGAAGCGTCGTCAAAAAGACTTGGGGAAGAAGATGTGGATTTGAATCTTTGCTTTCATGATTTCCTTTCTCTAATCTTAAAGACTTCACATCTATGGTTATCCATTGCCTCATTCTAAAAGTTGGGCATTGTACTAAATAAATCTGAGGGGTCCCTTCTGACTTTGAAAAGTACTTTACAAATAATCTCATTTGATCCTCCCAACCTCCGAACAATTTGGGGAAGTAGGTGCTATTAATAAATTCATTTCATAGGTGAGGAAACTGAGGCTTGGGATATTTAAGTGACTTGCTCAAGGTCACACAGTTAGTGCAAAACCACTTAAAGATTCTTGTTCCAATGAGTTTCTGATCATATCATTAGGGAAATTTGGTTCTCCACACAAATCTTCCAGACACCTAAATATTTTTTTAAATGTTAACTATTTTTTATGAGATTTTTCCCCCCTAAAGGATGTTTCATATGTCTTTGCCTTCTTAGAAAGAAAATTCTATAAATGGGTTTTTATGACTCAGAGTTATCATTATGAATATCAACTGTTACTCTTTGCTTTAATTTCATTATTGACTGTGGTACATAGGACAGTTTGTTTGCCTTTGGTCTAAATGAGTGCAGACTTCTTTGTAGATTTTATTGCTTTCTTTTCCCCTTTTTAGCCATTCCTCAGTGTACCAGCTTCTGATGATGTCTAGCCTCCTCATAATATGCTATTCTATAATTTAAGAGTAAACAAAAGTTTTCTGGAAAAGATTGTAGGTTCTTAGAATTTTACAGTTGGAAAAGACTTTAGAGATGGTGTCACCCAACCTTTGTATTTTAGACTTGAGTAAAATGAGGGCCAGATAAGTTGTCACACAGATGTTAAAGCTATGAGCGTAATAGTTGGACTTTGTGTCAGATATTCTCCTCTATAATCCCTCCCCTACCCCAACTCCTCACCTTCAGTTGACACAGGTTTGGGCTCAATATGATTAAGATTACTGGAATCAGGATAGCAGGGATTTTATAAGCCACTATAGTACAATTCTCCAAGAAAATCATGGTGATTAAATATAGCCTGCATGATCATTTGAATCCAAGCGAGAAATTCTGAAATGGGCTACCTTCACCCTAATAGCATTAAAGAAAATGTAAACAAATATAATAATATTACATTACAAAATTGTCAGAGAATAATAATTTAATTTATGTCTTTGGAGATTGTCAGATGTTTAAATTGCTTCTCGTTGTTTTTTTCTGAATTCAAATCCAACTTTGCTTTTTAAGGAATTGAAACATTTGGGAAAAATGTGGTTGTGGTTGGAAGATCCAAGAATGTTGGAATGCCCATTACAATGCTTTTACACACTGATGGAGAGCATGAGAGACCTGGAGGTATGTCGCTGGATATTGTATTCAAGCAATTTTACTTGTACTTTTTCAAAATAGCCGCACATAGTCAGTTTTTTAAAAAAGTAAAATTGCATTCTTATTTATTTATATGAATTTAATGATTTAGTTTGTGTTTTACCTTTTGGTAAATAGACTCATTCAAATGTAGGAAGAATCATAAAATTCAATTTTAGCATGCTGAACAATTATAGATCACTTGAATTTATTTGACCCTCTTAACTTTGTCAAGTTGGTAGAAGTTATCACCATTTTATAGATGTAAAAATTGAGGTTTGAAGAAGTAAACTGACTTCTTAGTGTCACACAGTTAACTCTTAACCTCAAATCTGTTTTTAAGTCTATGTGTTGTCTCTCTACTAAAATCTAATCTCCTTCAGCAAAAGGACTGTCTGTTTCATATTTCTATCTCCAGCACCTAGCATAGTGTCTGAAACACAGTAGACACTCATAATGCTTTATCACATATTCAAAATAAATAGAAAATTATTTCAAGGTGTCTTGGAAGAACACTAACACTTGTGGGATGGAAAGTGTCAGGAAAGTCGTCACATAGATGCCATCTGAGCTGAGTGAACTTGGAAGAAAACTAGTGATGACAAGAGTCAGAAGTGCGGAGGGTGTGTACATTCCAGACATGGGGTAGAACATCTGTGCACAGAAGTGTGGAGGTAGGAGACTGGACTTATGTCTTGTGATAATATAATTGTGACTGATATTTCTACAGAGCATTTCTTATTGGCAGTTTAGGGATAAAGGAATTATATCACAATGAAGTTAAATGACTTTCTCAGTCTCACACAGACTAGATAACTGAGGTGGAATTCAAGTTTAGGCCTCCAAACTCCAAATCCAGTATTATTTTCTGTGTTTGGGCTTCAGAATTTGAATTTTACCACTCATAAAATATCTATATCTTTATGCACACACATACCTCTACCTATATTTGCATACATTTCAGTATGCATATTATATATGTACACATATATCTTTGCATATATGTGTATATATACACATATATAAAATCATTTATGTTTGTCAATAATAATTTTAAATCCTACTTTAAGTTACTCCAGAAGGGTCCCTCAGGAAAATCATTGGAAGAAGAGGGTTTTTGAAGGATCTATTCTGGTGATTAGGCTTCAAGATTTTCTTCCTGATTGCCTACCTCTAGCCTACATGGATGCACTTTATCTACCACACAGAGTATAATGAAGATGGACAAATTTGTATAGTCCTCCCAAGCTTTAAGCTCTTAGAATTTGGGACACCTTGTATTTATGTGTATGGGGATAGTTATTTATTCTAAGTCAATAAGTCTTTGTTTCCCCCCTCCCTTACCGCCAAAGTATATTTTAAATAGGAAAATGTCATTCTTCCATTCATTCCACAAGCATTTATCAAGCTCATAGCAAATTCACTTTGTTAGGCAATGGGAAGAGGACTACAAAAATAAATCTGATATAGTGCCTGACCTTAAATAGTTTACAATCTAGCAGGGGATGATTTCACATCCACCTGCATGCTCTGCTCTGTTTTTGTCGGGGTTACTGTGCCTCTGGTTTAAAAACACATCCATTTCAGGGAGTGCCCTGGCTCTTGTCTTCATATAGTGAACAAATGATTCCATTTTTTCTTTCCAAATGATAACTACGTAGCCCTTCCTGACTTTGGCTAAGTATCATCATTTCTTAATCCCAGAGTAAAGAAACACTTCTTTAACACAAAGAATTTTGAACTATATACTGAATTGCTGATACATTAACACCAAACTCATGGGATAGACCCTGAGAACATTCTGCCACAATGTTTATCTAACACCTTTATTTTCTCAGTAAATAGTATCGTTGACTTTACATACTTGAGCTTAAGAGCTTTGAGACCAAAGAGATTTGCACTAAACTTTAGGGACATAATTGAAACTCAAAACTTGAGCTTTAAAGGCAAACAATGAAAAATATGCAAAGAATGTCTCCAGAGCTCTTTCAAAGGCAGGGGGAATAAGAACCAACCCCTCCACAAACTTATACACATTGCACCTACCATTTTTTTCTCTACCATACAGAGCTTCAAATGTGTGCAGGTGCCAATGCCAAATCATGTAAGAGTCATGAAAGTTGAACACAAGAATGTTGAGGATTGAGTGTGTGTATATATATGTACATACATATTTGTGAATGTAGCAAATCATTGTATTTTGTGTTTATCTTTTATTTATGGTATCTCATTTTAGTGAGACAAGCTATTGGTTAGCTTAGAAAGATGCATTCATTTTGAACTCCAACTGATGATGAAACTTTCTCCCAAAGGAAATGATTGTTGGACTTTTCCTTAGAGTAAATTTAAAAGGACAGACAATTATCTTTTCAAGTGTGCTTCTTGGAAGGAGAAAGGCTTCAAGCCTTCCAGGTACTAAAAATGAGAAGTAAGTTTAAACTCAGGTCTTCCTGATTCTAGGCAAAGTTATATCACTAGGATATGACTAGGACATAATCAGAGGATCCTAAATTATATGAAGCTTTATGGCTCTTCTTTATATAGGCGATATATTTTCCTAAATAAGGAGATAAACATTTCTAAAGGGCCTACTATGTGCTAAGAATTGGGCTCAGAACTTTACAAATATCTCATTTGAGAAAGCTCTGAATCTCTATTTTCATTTACTTCAGGGTTAAATTGAATTAAGGGCAAGGTGATGCTTTCATAAAATTTGCATCGAGGCATTCTGCCACTGACTTGGCATATGCATGTGCCAAATCATTTCTATTTGCCTAGACACCCCACTTCTATACTCCACAAGACAGGGGTCATGTCTCAAAAAAATTCTGAAAAAAACCCAATGCTTAGCTCCATGTACACTTGGGAAACTTGAGAAAGCTCTGCATTTCCATTTTCATCCAGATATTTTCTTCAGGGCAGCTTCCTGAGAGATACTCAAGTATTTCATGATTGGCTAAGTATCCTAGTACACTTTCTAACCTCAGAGGTTTTAATTTTTTGTTTCTTTTTCTTATTTTTTATTACAAACAAGTGAACATTTTGATATAGAAAGAAAAATCAAAGAGCATTTTATGTGGAACTCTGAACTTCCATAGCATAAAGTTTTAAAAATGTGTATTAAATTGAATCTGCTTATCTGTATCCCTCTTTGAAATATTTTTCAGCTCTTTTGCGTGTTTTCAACATTTCATTAATGTTATTTTTTTTTGCCTTTTTTGGTGGGGGCATCTCTATAACTATCACTATCCACCAGTTCATCCAACTGAAACAAATAAAAGACCTATTACTTTGTCTCTCTTGGCGATGTCAATTTTGTCATTTTTGCCTTACCAGAAAACATGTTTATATTTCCTTTTTTAGAATGTCCTTAAGAATAACAAATTTTATTCCAGCTCCTCATTTTAACTTTGCTTTTTTTTTCTTTATGCTTTAAATGTGCTACCTTTAGCACTCTACTCTTAAGCCCTTTCCTTCCTGTCTTTCTCCATATGTATAGCTACTGTTGCTTATGAGAGAGGATATGCACTCTAATAATAATTATTCAGCTCTTCTTAAAACAACTCAATTAAAGTAAGTAGTATACTTTTTATCCTCATTTAATAAATGAGGAAACAGATTTAGAGAGGAACCTGGTTCTTCTAATTGTATGGTTAGCATTCGTTCCTCTTATGATTAAAAAAAAAATCCTTACCTTTTAAGTATTGGTTCCAAGGCCGAAGATGGTAAGTGCTAGGCAATGTGGGTTTAGTGACTTGCCAGGGTCATATAGCTAGGAAGTATCTGAGGCCACATTTGAACCCAGAACCTCCCATCCTGGTGTTGGCTTTCTATTCTTTGAACCATGTAGCTTCCCCTGATTTCAGTTATGATTAAAGGAGTAGATTCCAAATATAAATACAAAATTAAGACCCAGAATCAGAAATTTTATGTTGAATTAAATCTTAGGGATCAGTACGTTTCACCTCTTCAGAACTACATAAAAAATGAACAAAAGCCAGTTTTGGTTCCCAAAATATATTGAAATAGCAAATATTTTATTATTATAAATTGCCTAGAAAATATTCATAGATTTTACTTCCTTTAGGATAGAGATTCTAAACCTTGGACCCATGAGCCTTTTTTTTTCTTCTTTTTAAACCATGGTTCAGTATAATTGGTATCCATTATAATCTGCTTCCGCCTCATGGATCTGTTTAAACTTCAGGGATAGCAGAGAGAACTGAAGTTACCAAGTTAGCCAAAAGCCAAGAAATGACATATTTAGATGTGTCTTTGAGGTGAATTCCAAAGTCATTGATGAGTGACTGTAATAAATGAAGATACGAGCCCATCATTATCCAAGGAGCCTTCAGGAATAATGAAACACATATAGGAGAAGCTAATAGGCTAAGTGGAAAAAGTCCCAGGATATGGGAAGTCCTGGGTTCAAATCTGGCCTCAGAAACATCCTAGCAGTGTGACACTGGGCAAATCACTTAACCTCAATTGTCTCACTCTTACTGCTCTCTGCCTTGGAACCAATGCTTAGTTTTCAATTCCAAGATGGAAGTAAGGGTTTTTATTTTTTAAAAAAGGATAAATTTAAAGGAGTTTGATTTCTGTGGTTATTTGCCTTCTTGTATAGAATAAAGCTTATAATTTATTCTAGAGATGATAAAAATGTGCCTTCTGACTTTCTTTGAAGAAGTAGGTGACAAAGAGCTTTAAAATTCTGCATCTAGCAATATTACTACTAGATCTATATTCCAAAGAGATAAATAGGGAGAAGGACCTGTTTGTACAAAAATGTTTATAGTAGCTCATTTTGTAGTGGCAAACAACTAGAGGGGATTGTGCCTAAATTGGGCAATAAATGACTGAACAAGTTGTGATATATGATTATAATGGAACACTATTGGACTATAAGAAATGATGAGCAAGAGGACTTCCAAAAAACTTGGAAAGACTTAAATGAAAATGATGCAAAGGGAAGTGAACAGAAGCAGAATTTTGTACCAAGTAACAGCAATATAGTGCAGTGAACAACTGTGAATG
This sequence comes from Monodelphis domestica, assembly GCF_027887165.1. NCBI lineage: Eukaryota > Metazoa > Chordata > Mammalia > Didelphimorphia > Didelphidae > Monodelphis > Monodelphis domestica. The sequence goes on along the minus strand of NC_077232.1, from coordinate 289,462,272 downwards.
ACTTAGCTGTTCTCAGCAAAATGGTGATTTGAAAATTCCCCAAAACCTCAGAATGGAAAACACCATCTGCCTCCAGAAAAAGAAATGATGGGATTCTGACTGCAGACTAGATCATACTATATTTCAACTTTGTTCTATTTTTTTTTTGTTTGAGATCTCTTACACACAATTATTATTATGGAAAAATGTTTCACATAATTGTACATGTAAAATCTATATCACAGTGCTTATCATCTCAGAGAGCAGAGAGGAGATAGAGAAAGGAAGGGAAGAAGAGAATCTGGAACTCAAAATTTTATAAAATAATGTTAAAATCTGTTTTTACATGTAATTGGGGAAAAATTAAAAATCATTTTAAAAAAAGGTGAAAAAATCTGGGTGTGTTGGTTGGTTCACTGAATTGCTTTCCTTCCCCTTCTCTGTTATTTGGGATGATGCCCTGATTGGATGAGGAAGTAATGAAAGCTGTATTTTTTTTTAAAAAGCACATTTTAGCTATGGATACCTTGAACATTTGGACATTTCAATGGACTTTTAAATCTATTAAGATGCCATTCCCCATGTAGGAGAGGCAATTCTTGCTTCATTCTCTTCTGTACTTTAAAAAGGAGGTGTTTTTTGCCACCCTGAAAATTCCTTTACAGGCCCTTTCTGGCTTGGTAGATACTCATCAGGAGCTGTTTTAGCCAAAATATTCATCACTATGGAATCTGTTTGGTAATAAACTTGTCGAAACTTAGTTAGGCTGGTCCTAGGATGACAGAAACAGTTTCCACAAGCCTTTCTTCCTACCTTAGTATAATATCTTCAAGAAATTATATTCCATTCTTGTAGCCTTAGAATTGATCATCACATCATATGAGGATGGACTTCATGAAAGAAACAGTATCATAGCATCCTAAAAAGTGACTGATTGTTTCAAATGAATGTCTTAACAGGAAATAGCTTCCCTGATTGTAGATTTGTATATATATATACATATAACAAAATGATCACAATTTGGTCAATATTAATGGGAGTTATACATTCATTTCAGGTGATGCAACAGTGACAATAACTCATAGATATACTCCAGAAGAGCAACTGAAGATCCACACACAACTGGCTGATATTATCATAGTTGCTGCAGGTAAGACCAGTGGAAGAAAATTCTGTACTCTGAATTTGGGGCATGAGCCTGGTGGAAACCATTCTATTAACGAAAATAAGCATCTTCTGCTAAGATATTCATCTTATTTTTGAAAACTTCTCTTAACAACCTATTTTGGAGTTTTAATTTAAAATATTCTTAAACCATAAGCACAATTCCCCAGTCAAGATTCAATGAAGGTTCAGAGATTAGTCTCAGTCTCCTTAAAATGTTAGTGCACTTTAGAGAACCATTTCCCTGAATTCCTCTGTTGACCACTTCCTCCAAGGATTCTCCTTTCAGCCTGGTCCAAGGTGAACCTAACAGTTCTAACCATTACCTGACATTATCAAACTCTTCTTCCTTCTGCAATGAAGACTTGAAAATGGAGAAGACTCCTCTTAAGTTTATCTATCAAGGGGTCTCTGAACTAATCACTAATTGTATCCTCAAGAAACAGAGTTCCTTCCCGAACTCTTAATGAATTTTTCCAAAGTGGTTATACCTTTGGTTGTGGAGGGGGGGAGGGGAAGAAACTTTTTTAGTAAATGACCACATAGTAAATATTTTAGACTTTGATGGCCAAGAGGTAAAATCTACATTATTATACAGGTATAACAAAAGAGAAAAATGATTAGCATGAATTTTTTATTGATCAAATTAATACTTGAAAATAAATTCATAATGTAATAATTTAGCACAATTTTTAAAATAATAGACATTTACCAATTAGAAGGGTGGAATTCTTTTTAAGGGAGAGAATAGCTCATTTAACTGGGACTCAAAGTTAGCATTCTCTATCATAAAAATCAATTGCAAATATTTATCTGTTAAAGATAAATGCTGATCCATTATGATATTTTATGTAAAAACAATAGTTGACATTTATATAGCGCTATGTGCCAGGCATTGTGCTAAGGCAAGTGGCTGACCTCTGATTTAGTGCAAAGCATTTGGAATTTGTAATTGGTATCTCATTTGATCCTCACAACAACCCTTAAGGTAAGTGCTATTATTGTCCCCATTTTACAGTTGATAAAACTGAAGCAAACAGAATTTATGACCTGTGTAGGGTCACACAGTGTAAATTTTAGATTTTCTCCATTTTCTAGCACCTAGGAATGTATACACACACACCACACTGGCATGTGCTAGCAAGTGACAAATCAGAAACAACTGACTGTCCCCTGGGCTGTCCTAAGCCAAGCTTAAGCCACCATTGGCACATGTGAGACACAGGAAGTGATGTAAAGAACTGCCTTTATATTTTGCATCACTTCCTGTGGTAAGGGAGCTTTGGCGCCAGAAGACTTCCTTGAGATGGTCACATGGTGAGTGATAAGACTGACTCCCCTTTCCCTTGGCCTTCTGGGGAGGCCCCCTTGGCCAAGGCCTCTGAACACCTTCCTGGCTCATCCTGAGCTGGAGCAGTTTAAATTCTTTTTCCTCTCTCTCTCTCTCTCTCTCTCTCTCTCTCTCTCTCTCTCTCTCTCTCTCTCTCTCTCTCTCTCTCTCTCTCTCTCTTAATTTCTTCCTCCTATTGTAAATAAACCATTCTGACTTGAGTGCTTCATTGGGATTTAGAAATTAAATCTCTGGTGACCAACTAAATTTATATTCAGTCTCAACAAGTGAATTTTATTAGATTCTTCTCATATTTGTTTTTAGCTGTCATTATATTGCACATTAATCACATTCTGTTGAAGATTAGGTAGAAGCTCACAAGTTACACAGTTAAATGGACTTTAAATATATGGACATTTCTTTTGTACGTCCATTGAAGTCCAAAAAACATCTCTGGAACTATAGTTTGAGCTCAGAAATATATATCTGCTATGAATTTGTTTAGGAATGAAGATACTGCTTCTTCCTTTAACTCGTAAGCTGAGGTTCTGTTTGGGGGGAACTTAAGTTATTTAACTTAGGAAGTTAGCTAATAGGATAGTTATTAGAGAAATTAGTTTTGAGGATAAGATTTAGAAATTTCCCTTCTTGTTACCCTCATTCCTATCCCATTTCCCCAGTAATAAACTCAAAATATTTAGATGTTTACCTCTTGTTTATTCCCCTTAAACATCCCCTAATAACACACCCTCCCAGAAGTAGGACTGCACAAGCAGATCTTGATGCTTGCATCAGAACTCAGTTCTACAACCTGACACCAAGCATCCTTCCCACCCTTTGCCCCATACACACACTCAGGGCTAAGGAAATCCATTTGTAAAATGGGAAAAAAAATCACTCAGACTAAGATATCAATAAAAAACTCTACAATAATGAATAGTTGTAGCACTATTTGCTATCACAGATCTCAGCTAGAGAATGGAGAACAGTGGTAATGGAAGGGAGGAGGGGCTTCAAGATATGTATCTGTTCCTGCAAAAGAACTCAGCTCCCAACTGTCCCAATGCCCAGGGTTGAAGAGAGATAAATTCCAAATGGCAGAAATGTGCTCATATTATGGTAACAGCAGCACTATGGCACTTAGACAGGAAACTGAGAAACAGAGGGGACAGAGAAGAATGTGCATGCATGTGCGCGCGCGCGTGTGTGTGTGTGTATGTGTGTGTGTGTGTGTATTTGTACCACACAAGGTGGAGGGAAAGTGCTCTGCATCCAGCTGAGGCCACTTATTTTCCCCCAAATGTTACAGGGGCCAGAAATTGAAGTTGGGGACCCACAAATTGTCCAGAATAAGATACACTTTGAGACTGAAATAGCTATCAAAGGTTTGCAAGTCAGAAGTGAGCTAAAGAAGAAAATAAGGAGGGCAAAAGAATTTGGGCATCTATGAATAAATAAAATGAATGAGAGGGAGGACCCATGGATACTCAGAAGTGCATGGAACCACAACAGGATGTTCTAAATGGTTTAGAAAAGGAATAAGACTTCTGAAAGCAAAATTTATGGTCTTCAAGGAAGAAATAATTGACAGAAAGGGAAAGAAAAAACCCTTTAATCCCTAGTTGTAGCATGGATGTCAAGAAGAGGAGAAAGCTGTAAAGTAGTACATTCAAATCCACATCTGATTTTCAACACTTTAATAGTTCTTCTGTGACCTTACAATAAATTTGGAATTACAACCCAAATATAGTATTCTAGTAATGATCTGTATCCATGCTTCTAAGCTGAGTAAATAAAGTAATAAAATAACCACACAGTTTAACGACCGAGAGAACCTGTGCTCCTGGAGCATTGCTAAATATAGCTGGGATTCTAGGGGACCATGGAAGGACTATATTTCTACCATCCCTTTTAGTTGTGAAAATTCCAGAAGCCCAAATCAAGTCCCCTGACAGAAAGCACCCTGATCAGAGAGAGAATGCTTTGAGTTATGGCCCTGGACATGTCCCTACCACCAGAGGGCACCAATTAGGCGTGTAGAATATTGGCCATAACACCTTTGTCTTTCTTCATCTTGGCCCCAAGATATTGTATATGAAGACAAGAGAAACCATTTGTCCTAGGTATCCTTTTGTCTTAAGTCCCTAAAAAAAAGTATGAGTAGGGATAAAAGAAGGCAGAAGAGCACCGAAAACGAGCAATTTAAGACAATTAACAATGAGGGAAAGACCATTTACAAAGATTGGGAAAATTCAACAAAACAAGTGGATTGGCATACATCATCTTCCTCAGTTTTCTTTTGCAAAACCAGGCACTTTGCCAGCTCTGGTCTTTATGGGCAGCCTTTTTTGTTTTGTTTTGTTTTGTTTTTAACTTTCATCCCCTGTTGGTTTATATTAAACTTGCAATTTAGCCAACCCTCCAAATATTTTTTTGACAAACTGCAAATCTTGTACTTGTAAAGTTGATCATTCACATCCAGGAATAGGACTACATTTATCTCTAATAAATTTCATCATATTCAATTCAGCCCAATGCAAAAACCTGTCAGGTTCTTCTGTTTAGCATTCAAAGGACTTCACAACTGGTTTCAAATGATCTTTCCCACCTTATTGCATGTCACTCCCCTTTACTCATTCTACATTCCAGCCAAACTGGTCTTGGTGTTCCTCACACACAGTTGGGTGACAAACATTCCATCTCCTGTCTCCCATACACCTTGCCATACACCTTTGCCCTGGCTTTTCCCTATGCTTGGAATGCACTCCCTCTTCATTTCTGTCTCTCATTTCTTTCAAAGCTTAGCCCAAATTATTACTACTTCTTGAAACATTTCCTGATCTCTCCTGGTGCTAGGACATGTCCCCTGTTACTTTTTAAAACTTATTTTTATGTACAAATGTGTTAAATGTACATCTTAATATATGGTTCTTCTTGACAACATTTGGGATTTTCTTGGCAAAGTGACTGGAGTGGTTTACCATTTTCTTCTCTGACTCATTTTACAGATGAGAAAACTGAGCCAAACAGGGTTAAGTGACTTGCCCAGGGTCACACAGATAGTAAGTGTATGAGGTCAGATTTTAATTCATATCTTCTTGACTCCTGGAGAAAGAAGTGACAAACCACTTTAGGGATCTTTGCCGAGAAATCTCTAAATGGGGTCATGAAGAGTTAGAAACAACTGAAAATGACTGATCAACAACTTCTTGACTTCAGGCCTAACCCTCTATCTCTACTTTACCTCCTATAATATGTGTACATATAAATAATGTATATATAACATTAATCATAGAGAAATATTTATACATGTATAACTACACATAAAATATATAGTAGTATATATTATATGTAACTATAATATTTATGCACAATTATAGACATAAACACAAATTTCATGTACAAAAGTATGTATTATATTTAACATTCTATTATAATGTACTATAGATGCTATATGTAACATGTTAATATATATGTATTGTTACATAATGTGGATATATATGTAGATAGCTATGACGAGAGGGTAAGAGAAATTCTCTCATTAACTCCCTATTAGAGTGTGGGTTCCTTAAAAGCAGACACTCTCTTGAATGTTTCTATATTTTTATGTCCAGAGCTTGGCACATAGTGCTTATAAATACTTTTATTTTATTTTAAATTCATTCCTTACTGATCATAGGTATCAACTCCCATTTAGTCTTTTATGTTCTATCGTTTCTTGTTTTCTCTCTGAGAGAGAATACAAGGAGGGAAAAACTCAAGCAGCTCACATTTTTCTCTTTCTTTGAAAATCTTTACTACTAAGGATGGCTCACTGGGCAGAGAAAGAAGGAGGAATACATTTGCAAATGGAGATGATATAAAACAAAAGCTGATGATTAAAAAAAGAAAAATGAACAACATAAGCAAAATTAATGAAGTGCATTTATGGGAACTAAGAAAGAGGTTAGACAGGAAAGAGAAGAACCAGGAGAGAGGAGCCAGAAGGAGGGAGTGATCAACATTACCAAGTGCTGGAGAGCAGTCAAATATGGATCATGACTGAGAAAAGACCATCACATATAGCATATGAATCCTCACGGGTTGCCTGAGAGATAGCAACAGCTGAAAGATGAGTTTGGAAGCCAGATTGCAAAGGTTTGAGAAATAAGTAGGACATGAACAAGTGGAATCAGTGAGTACAGAAGTGGTGACTAGGTGACTTTAGCTGTGAAAGGGATGAGATACATGGAATTATAACTTGAGAGAATAAAGTAAACTTTTTTCTTGAAATCTTGTTGGTGGTGGATGTTGATCAGGACAGATTTGTTACTGATAGGGAAGAAAAGCCTGAAAATTAGGGTCAGGTGAAGGAGAGATCAAAGGGGCAACATGCCATACTAGAGGTGATGGGAAAAGATGGAATTAGGGGCATAAGTAAAGGATTGGTGTGTTTGCAAGGAGAAGGATTACCTTTTCCTTTGAGATGCAACAAAGAAAGTGACAACCAGAGATAATGGAGAGATGATCTGGAAGACAGAGTTTGATGGGGTCCTTTGCCAAAAAGGAGAGAGTCAAGGTCATGTAAGTTGAATGAATATAAGAGGGAGAAGATGGAATATTTGTTGAGGAGAATGAACTGAAGAATCAATGAGAGAAGAATCAAAAGGACTGATATGCAGCAGGGAGGCCAAATTGAGATTACATGAAGCAAATTTACACTTAGGTCAACTGAACTGTGGGGCTTCTTTCATCCACTTTTAGTAAGCTACTTTTTAGGAGCAAAGGAGGCAGATGGCAGTTGCAATATAAGACTGGAATTTGGAAAGACCTGTGACAAAAGACATAAAGGGCAATGAAAGGTTGAACTGATAGTTATGCTTAAGTTTTTGAAGGGAAGAAAATGAAGCCAGAACTGGGGATCTTCCTAGGAAGGTAGGAGCGGGTAGTGACTGAAGGTTGCAGCAAGGGCAGCTAATAAGTTTGTGAGGGATAAGCTTTAGGTGAATTGGAAAAACAGAAGATTATGGTTAGAGGAATTTCAGTATTATGGGTAGTGAAGGTAGATACTTGTGGGTGATGATGAGATTTGGGGTATTCTGGTAAAATATTTAACAACAGGCTATCAAAAATGCACTTTTTTATTTAATCTACATTGTTAACATTTTCTCCATTTCTTTTTAAGTCTAGATGATTAATAAAATAATAAATTAAGCTCTATTTAGTAGCATTTGCCAATTTCTGGGGTATAAATGCTCACACTGAAAATTTAACAGTCAATCAGGTATTGTGTAGTTCCAGTATTCTCCTGAATTGCCATACCTATGTGGACCTTTAGTGGAGTTAAGTGCAACTCATAAGAGTTGAGAAGCAAAGGAATGGAAAGAAAAACAAAATGGAAATTGAAGTGCACAAGAATGAGGGTAAAAATTGTGGAGAAGAGGGAGACTGTAAACCAGTTAATGGATTCCTCAACGAAGAAGGGAGAATAACCCAGGGGCCAGTAGAGAATAGCCTTTTAGAAATGGATCGAGTAATATATCCAGCCAAAGTGAACCTCAAAGGTGGAGAGAGATTGCTGAGAAATGGTGAGTAATGAGGAGCAAGATAGAGTTTGATAGAGACACAGTAAACTGATATGATGAAGATGAGGCTATTGGTAGTAGTAGCCAGAAGAGAATGCGGTTTCCTCATTTAGCCTAGGAATCAATCAGAAGAATTTTGATTGGAGTTACAGGACAAGGTAGATTATCACACCCTTTATAGTAAATAATGGCATTGATGATTTAATTGTTATTTCCTGGGGAAGAAGTAGGGGGTGGGAGATTCTTGGGCAAATGGGGAGTCTCTGGCCCTGCCTGAAAGTCAAAGGCAGGGAGCCTCTCTTTGGCTGGTTATAGAGGGGTGAGGCTGGTACTCATCCGTCAGTCATCTACCTGGCCAGCATAGCCCTGAGTATATTTGAATGTTGGGCAGATTAACTTTCCCTGGGTGGTATGGTTGAGGATGGGGATTGGGATCGGGATTAGGATGAGTGCACTCTGGAGAGTCTATGGTGACAAGGCTCTAAAGAAGTTGTGAGAAATAAACAAATTAATTTAGGAATGGTTATCAGAGAAGTAGATAATGATCTCAAATAGTGTAACTGAAACAGGGAGGGTTGGATCACTGTCCTGACTTGATTGTCAGCATATATGGAAGCAATGGCATCTAGGAGAAATAAGGATGAATAGAAGGAGGAGTAAAATGGAGTTTCAAGGAGATTGATAAAATGCCTAGAAGATGACTTAATAATGTGATGATGAACTATTTTGAATTAGCTTTTACTAGGGGGCAGGTGGAGAAAAGAGATAGTAAAAGGTAACCAGATATGATCATTTACTGAAGACCATAAGAACACCATTAAAAATGTGAAAACTAATCTTTGAGGTATTCAAGTTTAACCAGGGCAAGAATAGTAACTGTCTATATTTTTTCCTTTCAGTGACATCACTTAATTTTTAAGAAATTTTCAGGACGGGATAGGATAAAGAACATGGAATTAATTTAAAAAGCTGATTTCAAATCTTGTCACTAGCTGTATTACCTTGAAGAAACAGTTGTTTACTTCTTAGGACTCAGTTTTGTTATCTGTGAAATGAGAGGGCCTGATCCTATGATTTGAGGTCATTAAGAAAAATTGAGACAATATTATGAAATGGATAGAAAATCAGCCTGAAAAGCTAATAAGACTTGGATCCAGGTATTTCCTCTAACGTGTGCTCTTTGTGTGATCTTAGTCAAGTCAAACTTCTCAGTGCTGTAGGAAACTCAAGGAATTTCAAAGAAGGAGTTGACTTGTATTGGTCAAAGGAATTTTTTCATTGGGGAGCTACCCAAATTAATAAAATCACAAGTCCAACTCCCATTCCTTTCCCCAAGGACATTGGCCATGGGAATATGAGGCTTCATCATATTACAAAATATGGAGATAATAGGCAAAGGAAGCATGCTGCCATAGGGGATAAGGGGACTGGCAGAATCATTCTGATGTGTGTACTTTGCTCATGTTGTTTCAGTTAGTGTTTTAGTTGACTCTTGTGGGTTAAGTAAACCATCATTATCATCTGCAAAAAGTGATCATTTTGTTTACTCTTTGTCTATGCTTATTTATTTCTTTTTCTGATCTTTGCTAAAGCTAACATTTCTAATACTGCATTGAATAATAATGGGGTTAGTGGGCATTCTTGTTTTACTCCTGTTCTTATTGGAAACGCTACCTTATCCCCATTAGAGATATTGCTGACCATTGATTTTATAAAGATCCTTTTTTCTTTCTTTTATTAAAGCATGTTTTGTAATTATGTTCATGTAGTTACTGCGGGCATATTGGCAAGTAGATTTCCAAGTAGTTATACAGTGTGTATTAATTTTAAATGGAATTTTTCTATCTCTTCCTGCTGCTTTTTGCTGGTGACAAACAGAAATGTTGATATTTTGTGTGGATTCTGAATTCTGAAGGATTGCCGTAAAAATAGTTTGGAATGACTCTCTAATTGGTCTTCATGCCTCTGAGTCTCTTCCCTCTGATCCATTCTCCACATAACCACCAAAGTAATATTTAATTTTTTTCTCTTAAAATTTTTCATAGTTGCTCCTTTCTTATTATTATCCAAATGTCCAATCCAAATTAATATCCAAACTTCCCAATATCTGCCAATCCCAATAGAACTCTCCATTGTAACAAATAATTACAGCCAATAAAACCAATCAGAATGTATTCCTTGGTCTAATCTCTGGCAAACTTACCCAGCATTTTCAGAAGTCACATAGGTCACATTCATCCTAGTTCTGAAATTTTTTTTCATTTCTTAACATGATTGTGGTCATCATATAAATTGTCCTGATTTTGCTTACTTTGCTCTGCCTTTGATCAGATAAGTTGATTTCTTTAAATTTTTCATGGTCATCATTTCTTGAGGGATAGTAATATTTCTTTATATTCAGATACCACATTACCATCAGTAACTTTCCAGTGAACAGGAACCCATTTCCTTTCTAGCTCTTTGCTATTAGCCCGCCATTTCCCTCTACACAGATGTTGAAATATGTATGTATAAATGAGACCTTTCTATCTTTAATCTCTTTGGGTATATGAATAGTAGGACCATTTTTGGATCAAAGGGCATATACTTTTAAAAGATAATTATAAATACTTCTCTAGAACATTTGAGCCAATCCACAGCATTGCTATAGTCCCTCCATCACTTATTGTTTTCCTCTTTTGTGATCTCATCAATTTGATAAGGGTGAGGTGAGGCCCCAGAATTTTATTATTTTACCTTTCTCTTAGCATTAATGATTCAGATTTTTGTTTCACATGATTATTGATACATTGCATTTTTCTTTTTTAAATTGTTCATATCTTTTGACCATTTATTTTTTAGAAATATGTATTATTCTTATGTTTATATGAATTCTCTCAATATATTTTTGGACATCAGTTCTTTATTGCCATTTTTTGCTAAAAATCTTGAATCAGGTAGAATTTAAATAATAGAAAATGATACAGAATATAAGACATGCTTTAAAGTTGACTTATTTCAGATATCTTTTATTACTATGGAACTGGGGAAGTCCTTAATCAAATGGAAAATGCTACCAATCTTTAGGACGTGGGAAAATTAAATCTCTTTGCTTCCTCCAAATATCCGTCTCTAAACTTTATTCCAAAGGTCCATCTTTGTTCTGAAAGTCAGGATTCAGTTCATTTTCAGAATATCTAATGATGATTCATCGAGTCCTTGTCCCCTCCCACTTCACAAATAGCTTCATAATCATGACCATAGCCTCTCTAGGGCCACCCCTTTAATGAACGGCACTGCTATATAAGGCAGGGAAAATGGCCAGTTGTGTGGGATATTCTTCTTAACTCCATTATGCAATGCCAAATGACTAATCCATAGCTTTCTGCTGCTTTTTCCAACTTCATTATCATCATCATCTTTGAGAACCTTCCTTCAAAGGGTGCCCTCTGCTCCAAATAAAGTTTTTCCTCTGTCATTGTCATATACAAATTCCTTGGAATAGGGTGAGTTGATATTCAGAATGCCAGGGTGTTTGGCAGAGAGAGGCTCAAGGGTTGGGGCTTTAAAAGGTCTAGCCTAGTTGGTACAATTTCTGACAACTTTGAATTAGATGTTGTAAGCCTGCAGCCCTAGAAACAGATCCCTAGAATGGGAAAAGACTTCAAAGGTAATCTAATCCAATATCTAACACCATTTATGGTCTTTCATAATTCCACCATTTTTTCTCTCTCTCTAGCTTATCTACTTACAGTTCCTTTGTCCTTGGAAAGCCTCACTCTTGAATTCTTTCTCTCTCTCTCATAGTCTGATAGCTTAGCAATAACTTATGATCTTAGTACTTCAAAAAGAGTCTTCAGCTAATGTAGATAATTACTCTTTTTCGTGGTACTGATTAAAACCCTTCCAAGGCTTCCTGTCTTTCAGTTCTTATCCATACCCTTTAATCAGTCCTCTAAAGGACTGACTTCACAATCTAATGGTCTTCTTCTAGGTAGTTTGAAATTTCAGGGATATTAATTGGTCATTGATTATCCCTCATTCTTTCTGCATGACTGAATTACCTCCTTATCTAGCCACGCATCTCTTTGGTGATGAAATAATTTACACCATTTCTCCTGTGCAATTCTTTGTTGGTTACATGTCACCGCCTATTTATATCTTCCATTCATCTTGCCATTCCCTTTAGGTGACCTGAAATTTTAATTCTTTGGTGATAATGGTATTATTCCATGACTTGAAACCATATGACATCACCAAAAGAATACTGATGTTAAAAATATGGCCCTTTGTTTCAGAAAGAAGCATGGAGTCATTAAAAGTATTGAGTAATTTCTCAAATGAAATCCGACCCACTCTTTTCCTCCACAGTGATCCTGGGGACAGTTCAATGCCAACTATGTTTATGTAATATATATATGTGTGTGTGTGTGTATGCATATATACTGAGGGGTCAATTCAATTGCATATCATAGTCTAGACAACTGGCCTTTTTCACATACTTGTTTGTTGGTGGTGGTGGGGTTTTTTCTGGTCCAGTAGTTAGCTTAAGTGGTTATGAATCACAGTTTGGAAGCTGAAAATTTCCAGATAATGATGCAATCAGCACAATGCCACCCATAAACAGGAGAATCTAGAAGACCTCACCATCTCTAGAGAATCTCTTTTCTGTTTGTACTCTGTGTTGGAAATTCTCCTTGACAGTAGCAAATGACTTAGCAAGTTCATGCCTCCATTTTTGATGACTTGTTTGATGATGATGATATCCTAAATGAAATAATGATATCTTAAATGAAAGCCATAACCACTTTTTTACAGTTATGTATATATATATATTGATATATTTCAATTGCATGTAGAAATAATTTTAACAACTCTTTTCTGTCATTTTGCAAGCCAAATTTTCTTCTTCCCTCTCTTCTCTCCCCCCTCCCTGAGATGGTAATCTGACATAGATTATACCAGTGCTGTCATGCAATGCATATTTCCATATTCCTCATGTTGTGAAAGAAGACACATATCATGCTTATAAGGAAAAACTCATGATGGAAATAAAGTGAAGAAATGGTAAGCTTTAATCTACAGTCAGACTCCAACAATTCCTTCTACGGCTATGAATAGCATTTTTTATCATGAGTTCCCTGGGGTTGCCTTGGATCCTTGCATTGCTGATAATAGTTTAGTCCTTCACAATGGATCATCATATAATATTTTTTTTTTGCTGTAGATAATGTTCTCCTGTTTCTGCTCACTTCATTTTGTATTAGTTCATAGAAATCTTCCCAGATTTTTCTGAAATTATCCTTTTTGACTTTCTTACAGTACAATAGTATTCCATTGCAGTCATATACCATAACTTGCTTGTCCATTTTCCAAATGACAGACATCCCCTCAGTTTTCAGTACTTTGCCACTACAAAAAAGCACTGCTAATATATATACATATATATGTATATATGTATATTTAAACCTTTATCTTCCGTCTTAGAATCAATACTATGTATTAGTTACAAGGCAGAAGAGTAGTAATGGGGGTTAAGTGACTTGCCCAGGGTCACAGAGTTAGGAAGTGTCTGAGGTCAGATTTGAACCCAGGACCTCCTACCTCTTGGCCTGACTCTAATCCACTGAGTCACCTAGTCCCCTGCTATAAATATTTTTCAACATATATGCATTTCCCTTTTTCTTTGATGTCTCTAGGATTCAGGTCTCATAAGGTATTGCTGGGTAAGGTATGCATAGTTTTAGATCCATAACCACTTAAAACAAATTAGACAAAATCAAATATATGAATAAATTTTAATAGTTATTCTTCTTCTTCTCATTGTAAACATGAGAAAATGGGGATAATGGATAAACTATCAGCTCTAATGCTAGGAAGACCTGGGTTCAAGCCTGACAAACACATCCTGGTTATGTATTTTGGGTGATACCTAACCTCTTAATCATCTAGGTCAAAGGTGTCAAAATATAGTGTGTTGCCCACAGCACTTCTGTTGCCTGAAACAGATTAAAATATAATTGGAAATTTTTTGAAATAAATAGAAATATAATAGGACATAGATAATATTACATTTAGGTCAGTGAGGTGGTACCATAGTGCACAGAGTGCTGGGTCTGGAGTCAGGAAGACTCAACTTCATGATTTCAAATCTGGTCTCAGACACTTAGTAGCGGTGTGACCTTGAGCAAGTCATGTTACCCTGTTTGCCTCAGTTTCCTCATATGTAAAATGAGCTGGAGAAGGACATTTCAATCCACTCAAGTATCTTTGCCAAGAAAACCCAAAATGGGGGTCATGAAGAGTCAGACATGATTGAAAACAACTGAAGAACAACAAATATTGCATTTAAAACTAAATTGATATGCAGCCTTCAGGGGTTCTCTTGTATGGTTTAATAATCCCTATTTCTATTTGAATATGACACCATTGTTCTAGACAACCCCCCCAAAAAAACCAAAAAAAACCATAAGTGGCAGAGAAGGTATCACAGCATAGACAAGAAAGCCTTTATCTGGGAGTTCAGAAAACCAGTAACTTCATAAGTCTAGTGCCATTTTTTTAGTCAATAATTTAGTAAAATTGAAAAATTATATTTGATCATTAAAACATCAGTCATGCAACTATGTCAATATACAAATGAATATGCTACTTCATTTTTTGCAACATTGTAAGTTTTAGAATTAAGGGACCATAATAACCTATGATGTAAGGTAATTTGAGAGAATGAATTGATGCTAATTTGTGAAAGAGTTTGTCTGAGATTTGAAAAAAAACTAGATTCCAGCTAGACTTAACTAAGACAGAGAGGCCCAATCCACTCTACTGAGACAATTCAGAGTCAGGCTATAGACCTATGTCAGGAAGTTCTAAGTTCAAATCTAGCCTCAGACATTTACTAGTTGCTGGGGAAGTTGCTTACCCTCTGTCTGCCTCAGTTTCCTCAAGTGTAAAATGGGGATCAGAATAGCACTTGCCTTCCAGGGTTATTGTGAAAATCAAATGAGATGACATTTGTAAAGAGCCTAGCAGAGTGCTTGGCCCATAGTAGACATTCCATGAATACTTATTTCCTTCCTTCCCTAACAACAACAATAATAATTATGTTTAGCATTTATATACTGATTTAACTTTTGTGAAGCACATTATTAAAAAATCTTATTTATCCTGACAACAATTCTAGGGGGGTATTATTATTATTATTCTCTATTATTATTCCCATTTTGTATATGAAGAAACTGAGACAGGTAGAGGTTTAACAACTTCCTCAGGGTCATACAGTTAGTGTGTAAATCTGGATTTGAATTCAGGTCTTCTTGACTCTAGATCTGGTCCTCTGTCCAGAAAGGGAAAGAAATCAAATTAGATTCCTTTATGTTTGCAAATTATCTTATGTTTACCCATCTGCTCACTTGGCATGCTTATTTGTGTTGAGGTTGTTTAAAGGTTTTCTCTCAGATTTCCTAGAAGCCAGGTCCTAGCTAGAAATTCTTTAGCCTTTTTTCCCCATTTCCCAAGTGTTTCTCGGTACCTTTCTGACTGATGCCTGGGGTCCCTGCTTCCTCATGCTTGAAAATCCAGGAAGAATCCTACCTAGCTAAATGGTCATTCCAACAAGTGGTTAGTCCACATCTCTGCTTGACCTTCTCCACCAAAAGGGAATTCATTCCCTCACAGGGTCTTGCCAGAAGGCAGAAGTAAAAGGGCAGATTATTTAGAAGAACTTTTCAGGACACACTCAGAATTCAGATTCTCTGGGAGACTTTGTGTCTTCTTGCAAAGGCTTAACATGGCATGAGACCAAGCTCAGTGACTCAGTGCCCACACCTGCAGGGGTAGGGGTAGATAGACATAACTGAGAAATGGTGTCAGTCTTCTTATGCCCAAAATGGAAGAGATTGTCTCTGTACTTTTTAGTGTGGGTAGGAAACCAGGTCTTTCCACAAGAGTAGTTATCCTTCTTGTGATATATTCAGATGGTGTAGTATGGAATGGAACTTCCTAACATGTAATAACTAGCAGAAAGTGAAATGATTTCATCAAACCTACCATCAGTCATCAATGGGTTGAGGCTTAGAAGTGCCATTCACTCCTAAGAGCCATATGTTTGGTCCTAAGTGCCATTTTTTTTTTTGGGAAAAGCATTTTAGTTCTGCTTTCAGAATATCACATGTGAAAATTTATCAACAGCTAAATTGAGAGGAAGGTCCTTAGTGTTGGATGTAGAGAACTTGTGGTATATGATTGCTTAATGACAACGTTACATGGAACTCTCACACTTGGAAGAAATTCATGAAATTGTCTGGATTTCAGGAGTTCTGCTGGCACGTCACTCCTCAATTCTCCAAGAAACAATTCTTGTTTTTCATCACCTTGGAGCTTGTGAAAGCCTTCTGATTGACTGTTAAAATTTCATCAGGATACCTTCCCTATAGTTTCTGTTCTATGTGAGTTAGTGCCTCAAGGTTTTAGAATTTGCTTTCATTGAAGAGGCTAGGCATCTGTGGCTTCTTTAGATAAATAAGGAAGGGGGTAGTCAGCAGGGTGGCTACTATAATAATAATAATAACAATAGCTATTATTTATATAAAATCTTATAGCTTACAAAAGACTTTACATATATCCCACTTGATCCCTACAATAATCTCAATGCTATTATTATTCACATTACACAAATGGGGAAACTGAGGCTGAAAGAGATTAAAATTAAGCCCAGGGTCACACAGCAATTATGCGTTTAAGGGAGATTTTAACTCCAGGTCTTCTTGATTCTAATTCCAACACTATTCACTGAACCACCTAACTGCCTCTAATAAAGAAATATTTATTAAGCATTTATTGTGTATCTCAGGGACTGTGCTAAATTCAGAATACACAGAAAGGATTATAGGGTAAAAGGAGCTGATGGGGAGAGACCCCCTGCAAACCACTATGTGCATACAAGATACAGACAGAGTAAAATGGACGGTAATCTCAACAGGATGACCTTATAGTAGACTTGTTGTTTTAATGACTATAGAGAAATCCTAAGTAAGGAAATTCCCTCTATCAGTGCAGCTTAGCACAGATAAGTCTAAGATAATTGTCTGAAACACTAAGATGAGATGATTTGCCAAGTAACACAATCAGTATATGAGAAAGATAGGTTTTCATAGCTTCAAGGTTGGCCTTCAACCCACCATTTTACAGCAACTCTTGGAAGGCATTTTTTTTTTAATGAAGATCACCAACTTTTCAGTCTTAGAACCTTCCAAATCATTTCCTCTTTAATCATGGCACAGATGCTAATCCCATAAAAATGATGTTGATGTCCCAATAATTTTTAATTTCCTCTCACCTTAATTCATAGTGGATCTTACTTTAAATATAGCCAAAAAATGAAGGGGAGCGGAATAGGTTTTCCCTGTATCAAATGATGTTACCTGGACTACTGAGAGAGTTGTTGCTCTTATTGTTGTTTTTAAATTAAGATCCACATTTCCCAGAATGAAAAATGCTAATGATCTGAATAATTTAGAAGCTTTTTTTTTTTTAAACCCTTACCTTCCATCTTGGAGTCAATACTGTGTATTGGCTCCAAGGCAGAAGAGTGGTAAGGGCTAGGCATTGGAGGTCAAGTAACTTGCCCAGGGTCACACAGCTGGGAAGTGTCTGAGGCCAGATTTGAACCTAGGACCTCTCATCTCTAGGGCTGAAGTTAGAAGCTTTTAAGGTATTTTCATGCCCCTTAACTATTGTTCAATAAATCAATGAATAAACATTTATTAAATTCAGAAGATTAGTTTCCTTTCTTTCATGCCCAACAAAGTCTAGTGTTGACTAGCTTAGGGAAAATGAGGGAAATTTTCATTTTATTTAAAAAATATTTTCCATGTTTACATATTTCATTTTCTTTCCCTCCTCTCTTTCCTCCCCCAATCCCAGATCCAATAAGCACTTCCACATGGCTATACAAATGTTTTCACTTATATTTATTTCCATATTATTCATTTTTGCAATAAGCAAATCTTTTAAAACCAAAAATCCAAATCATATATCCACATAAACAAATGTTAAGTCATTTGTTTTTCTTCTGTGTTTCTACTCCCACAGTTCTTCCTCTCAATGTGGATAGCAGTCTTTCTCATAAGTCCCTTGGGACTGTTCTGTATTAACAAAGTCCATTAAATTATATTGTTGCACAATGTTTCATTTCTGTGCATAATGTTCTCTTGGTTCTGCTAATTTCACTCTGCATCAGTTCCTGGAGATTCTTCCAGTTCATCATTCCTTACAGCACAGTAGTATTCCATCACCATAATATACCACAATATGTTCAGCGATCATTTTCCAATTTTTTGCCACCACAAAGAGTATGGCTATGAATAATTTTGTTCAAACATTTTTCATCATTATACCTTTAGGGTACAAAACTAGTAGTGGTATTTCTGGGTCAAAAGGTATGCATTCTTTTAAAGCCCCTTTGGACATAGTTCCAAATTGCCTTCCAGAATGGTTGGATCAATTTACAACTCCACCAGCAATGCATTAGTGTCCCAATTTTGCCACAAACCCTCCAACATTTATTATTTTCCTTTACTTTCATATTGACCAATCTGGTAGGAGTGAGATGGTACCTCAGAATTGTTTTGATTTGAATTTGTCTAATTATGAGAGAGTTAGAACACCTTTTCATGTGTTTATTGTATAGTTTTGATTTCTTTATCTGAAAACTGACTATTCATGTCCCTTGACCACTTGTCAATTGGGGAATAGCTTTTTTTTTTTTTGAGTATAATTGACTTAGATCGTTATAAATTTGAGAAATTAGACCTTTGTCAAAGGTTTATGTTATTTCCCCTCCCCCCAATTTGTTGCTTCCCTTCTAATTTTGGTTGCATTGGTTTCGTTTGTACAAAATCCTTTTAATTTAATGTAATCAAAATTATTCATTTTACATTTTATAATCTTCTCTATCTCTTTCTTGGTCTTAGATTATTTCCTTTCCCTTAGATCTGACAGGTTTATTATTCTGTGTTCACCTAATTTACTTATAATTTTGAAAATGAGGGAAATTTTTGAGAATTATTGATGTTTTACCTTTTTTTCCCTTATTTACTGCCATATCACAAGTGAATAGATCTTACTAATATACACAGAAATTTAATAGATTTCAAAATATGAATAGTGAGGATTTTTTTCTTTACCTTTGAGAATAAGCTCAGGATTTTAAGAAATAATTGACAGAAAGTAGTGCATCATTTCTCCTAAAAGCTGTATATAATAATAGCTAGCATTTGCACAGTATTTTAAAGATTGAAAAGTTTTTTTTTTTCATGGTCTCTTCCATTAGAATGTGAGCTCCTTAAGTGCTAGAATTATCTGATGTTCTACTTATATCCCTAGCACTTACCATCGTGTTTTATAAATATAAAACATAAAAACATAAGTGTTTAATAAATCATTCATCCATGGGCTGGTACATCATTCCCTAAGAGGCTCCTGATCCTCACATTACATCCTTTAAATCTTCTAAATGCTTCTTGAAGCTATCCAGGTGTCTTCAGAGTTAATGCTTTTAGGAAAATCAAAGGGGAGCTCTGATTGTTAAAGGCCTTTAAGAATAAGAAGAAGAAAAAAAGAAAAAGAACTTCTCAGTTCAGAACCTAAGTGGGGAGTGGACAAAGGATAGAGGGAAGTTTTTTACCTATTAAAGCCTGACAAATATCCATTTTCCACACCACAAAACTTATTGCTTGCCATCTTGATTTCATTATCATTGAAACATTTTTCTCCTCCTTCATACATCTAATACATCATTCTTTCTCCTTCAGGACATTGCTAAATAATTTTATTAGGGGTATTTGAAATTATGCATAAAATTGATATAGCTGATTATATATCAAATTATTTGTATAAATTACTGAAAATGGCATGGTGTTACAAATTTTTGCAAATCTTTGTCTTAGAAGAAAATTGAATTTTCTTATCTGCTTCTGCATTCAATCTCCTATGATGTTATTTTGATTTAAGTATATGAATAAACCCAGCCTCACTCAAGTGTGTAGTTGGAAAAGGATAAAATATTTTAATTAGTATATAATGTATAATTAGTATTATAAAAGTAGTTTTGACTTTATAGACCTGTAGAAAAAATGTCAGGGACCCTCCATAAGGTCTTTTGGATATCACTTTACTCCTCTAAGTGAACACAAGTCAAATCCTGAAACAGGGCTTATGAAGCAACATGAAAACCTACCCCCTTCTTCTTTCCCTATAAATCTTCTGAAGCTTTGACAGCTTTCTTCTGGAAGTTGTTTCTTTGGCCTTCTTCCCTAAAAACTTGTAAGATAGTTATTCCAAACATTGTCAGCCACCGTTTATTGTATTTCAGTCATGTCTGACTCTTTGTGAGCCTATGTGGGTCTTTCTTGGTAGAGATACTGGAAGGGTTTGCCATTTTCTTCTCCAGCTCATTTTACAGAGGAGGAACTAAAGCTAACAAGGTTAAATGACTTGCCCAGGGTCCCACAGCTAGTGAGTGTCTGAGGCTGGATTTGAATTAAGGAAGATGAGTCTTCTAGACTCCAAGCCCACTACTTTATCCAATGTGCTTCCTAGCTGCCCTGTAGCCACCTTTCATAGAAAAGGAAACTGAAGCAAGAAAATATATAGACTGACTTACCAAAGGTCACATGCCTAGAAGAATACAGAGTTAAGACTCCCTCCAAGTCTTCTGAACATGCCATGTGTTCTTTCTACAACTTCAAAATGTTGGTTAGGTTTTTTTTTTTTTTGAAAAGACAAATGTCAAATCAAACATTTATGGTTATTGATGCTTATTAATCTCTTAAAAAAGAATTAGAATACAAAATCATCTTGGAAAAGGAGAAGATGAGGTATCACTTTTCCTTACTATAATTTTAAGATTGGAGAGGAGCTTTAGAGATCAAGTTCAGTTATCTCACATGAGAGATGATGAGTGATTTCAAGTGATTGCTCCAAGTAGTGAGTTCCCCCAGCTTTTGGTTATTGTTATCATGACTTTTGGAAGGGGTAGGTGTTTTATTTGGTACTGAGTGGTTTAAGTCTTCCTTTCTCCAACTTTGAAAGGAAAGAAAGAAAGATTGAAGGAGCACTGAGTGTTTACATGCATAGCTTCTGGTCTCATGGGCCATTGTCCACAAAGTATTAATTTTGATGGTTTTAGCAATTCTAGAATTAAAAGAAAGGAGGAGGAAAGGGTTGAAAAGAAAATGAATGTTGTTTTATTTAATGACAAAATATTTTTTAAAACATGAAGATTTAAAGATTGCTGGGATAATATGGAATCTTGGAATTGGCAAGACCTGAGTTCATATTCTGCTTCTGATACTTATTAGCCATGAGTCCCTGGACACATCGCTCAGCCTCTGTAAAATGGGGGTAAAAATAACATCTCCTTCACAGGGTTATAGTGAGCAACAAGCATGTAAAGTGTTTTACAAAGCTAAGTTCTATTGATACTTCATATCACCCCCCCATATCTGTTATAATAATGAATTATTGATCAGATGACAAAAAATCTGTTAAAATAATAAAAAAGAAAACCAACAACAATGAAACCACTCATATTTCCCCATGGCTGAATGTGGGTGTTTTTAGCCTCATCTACAGCACTTGGACATGGCACTTGACCCAGAGTCAAGAAGAGTTAAGCCTTGGGCAAGTCAGTGAACCTCTATTTGCCTCAGTTTCCTCATTTAAAGACTGAGGATAATAGCACCTATCTCACAGGACTTTTGTGAGGATGAAATGAGATAATATCTATAGAAGGAGCTTAGCCTGGCACAGAGTAGGCACGTAAATGATTATTCCCTCCCTCCTCTTCTCAGTCCCTATAAAGTCTATGCTGCTGATTTTTTTTTCTTGTACCATGTGTCAAGCATGAAATGTCCACTCTCTCCAAACCAGGTAGAAGAACTGATTATTCATCTGAAAGAGAAGAAATTATCCCTTCATCTCTACAACTTTCTTCCAGAGTCCCCAATGTGTTTTTAGCAAAATATGTAGTTAGATTGGCTCATTGGAACAGACTCAGACTCTTGGGACATTTTTTTATATAACTTTGATGGCCAGGAATTAATTTGCAGATCAAATCTAAATCTTTGTTCCTACCCTTTATTATTGCATATTCATAAACTATTTTCTCATAATCACATTTCACCTCCTTTCCCTTAGGGAGTCTGAAGTGTAGACTCTAAATGGAAACTAGTTGGTGCACTCATAATCCAGGGGGTAATTATGTAAACGAGAACATTTTCTGTATGAGAGAAAAGAATGAATCACTCTGATTCTGACAATGGGCTCTGGGGAATCTGCTGGAGGCCATGGTCAGATAACAATGGGGACTTTCTTGGGCTATTAGGATGAAGGACAATTTTAGTTCATTATACATAGTCCTTTGAACATTAGATATGAGGGCTGTACACACCTCATCATTCAATAAGATAAATAGCTGCTCGCCAAGAGAAATTAACAATGAGAAACTTCAGTTCAGTTATGGTGGAAAACTTACATATGGAAGAATAAGATTATGATATGATAAATTTTGAGGTCAAAGGGCCTTTGAGGCCACTGAGTCTGATACCTTTGTTTTACATATAAAGTAACTGAGGCACAAAGAGGCTAAATACCTCACTCCGGAGCAGCTAGATGGTCCAGTTGATAGAGTGCCTGACCTGGAGTCAGAAAGCATCATCTTAGCTATGACTTATGACCCTGGGCAAGTTATCCTGTTTGCCTCAGTTTTCTCATCTGTTAAATGAGCTGGAAAAAGAAATGGTGAACCTCTTCTATATCTCTGCCAAGAAAATCCTAAATGGGCTCACAATGAATCAGTATGCCTTAAAAACAACTGAACACAAAAAAAAGTATCTAAAGTGGAATTTTAACCTAAGTATTTTTTCTCCAAGGCCAGTAGCAATATGACTTATCAGAGAGATCAAATGTGTACATGTGTGCATGTGACCCACAGTACTTTTAATAATGGTAGCCAGAACCAGATTAAACTGTCATTTCTCTCTAATTTTAGTGTGTTAATTTTTAATAAAAATATATGTGTGATTTACTAAATCAAGATGCAGAACACAGAGATCCTTATTACAATTTAGTGATCACTGTTTCTATCTGAGATTGACACTTCTGAACCATATCATGCTCCTCTAATATTTTTTACTCTGGGAATTTCCCAGCCTGAATCCATGAAAGCCCAAGCAGAATCTTATCCAATGTGAAGTGAGCAAAAATAGGATCAAAAAAGTGAGTAGCCAAGCTAAAAAGAAAAAACGTTATTCATGATTGAAGGAAGACTGCTGGTTCTCCCCACTGTAAATCTTTTGTGAAAGAAAGAAGGGGAAGTTAGCATGACAACCACCAAGCATTTGCTGTTTATAACTCTATGTAAAGATGCAATTGAATGAGAGTGAGTAAGCCTAGGATTTCACCAAATGGATTTCCTAGGTTTGGTAACTTTTCCACTGTCTATATGGGTAAGTGGCATATATGTCTGTGTTTAGATATATGTGTACAAATCAGTAGAGAAGGTGCTACCACATATTTGAGATCTATTCCTGAAATTGTGAGAGACATTTCGCAACAGCTGAATAGACTCCTAGGATTTATAGTCTGAGAAGAGATTGAACTGTTTATTACACGTTCTGAGCTGGAGGGCAGGGTTTCCACCAAAGTGGATGATTTTGAATTTTTCTGTGAGTTGAAAAAGAGCCAGGGATTCTGTGACAGCAGTAGCAGCACCAACAGTAGCAATAGTTATGTTGGAAGATCTCAATGGGAACTGCTGGTGAGTAGACTGAGTGACTGCAGCCACTGATGATTGCCCACTCTCCATGTTGACAGAATCTGAGAGATGATAAGACTCTTCTATCCAGAGAAATCCAGGTGGCTTCTGGGATTTAGCTTTCTCTCCCTCCTCTCTTTACCTCAAAAAGCCAGAGGTTTGAATCTAGGGTTTTTTTAAGCTGTTTATTTTCTGTTTTCAATAATAATTTCAATAACATTTCAATAATAATAATTCAATAATTCTTTAAATAATAATTTAAGACTTTCACTAGATGAAGATAAGATCAATATTAATTGCCTCTGAGTGATGTATATCTTTAATTGCATAAAAGAAGGACAAATAGAAGGGTGACAATGGCTAGAATTGATACTCAAAATAAAGATATTGCAGGGAATTCAAACATGCTCTAACAATTAGATTTAATTTGCAGTCTGCAGGTTTGATGGTCCCTGTGTCTATCAAAGGATCTGATGATTATGGCTTTATTAATAATCTGTATAATTTTTTCACCTCCTTCAAAGAGCAGAGAAGGGCATCCATTTGGAACTGAGGTTTATTAATCCTACACTAAAACATAAATTTGCTTTGAATACTGGGACTTTTAGCAAGTCTTCCAGCCTTTGATGGGTGGGGAAAGGAAGGAGAAGGAGGAATTAACTATACAGGGTTGTTGTGAGGATCAAATGAAATAATATCCCCAAAGTGCTTTACAAGATGCCTACCATATGCTATCATTCATTTTTATTAGTCAGGTTCAATGTTTCGTGAACCCATTTGGGACTTTCTTGGCAAAAATACTGGAGTGGTTGATCATTTCTGTCTCCAGTTCATGTTAGAGATGTTGAGGAACCGAGTCCATTAGAGTTAAGTGACTTGCGTTGGGTCACAGCTAGTGTGAAATTGAGGTATCTAGAAGTTAAGCAACTTGCTGAGGGCCATACATCTACTAAGTGGCTGAGACTGGATTTGGACTCATGTCTTAGATAGAGGCCTAGAGTAAAAAAGACCTAGATGTGTGACACTGGAGAAGTCACTGCCTTAGTTTTCTTACCTATAAAATGAGCTGGAGAAGTAAATGGAAAACCACTTGAGTATTTTTGGCAAGAAAACCCCAAATGGGTTCCCAAAAGAGTCCTATGTGACTAAAATGGCTGAATAGCAACAACTTCTGTTGAAGCCCAATGCTCTATGATCTGGAAAGATCTAGATCTGACTCTTGATTTTTGGAGAAAGTGAAAACCCTCCTGAGGCAACCTCTGCTCTTGGTATCAATATATGCTACCTCTACTTGTTTCTCTGATTTAGATAATTTAGAACATCATAAACCCACTGAACTGTAAAAGGACATACTCTCTAAGCTAGAAAGGACTTTAGAAATCTAGTTAAATGGACTCATTTTGCAAATTAGGAAAATCAAAGCCACTTGATAAAGGTCTGTTCATTGTTTTTTCCTTTTCTCCTCTACAACTGCTGCCCCACCCTGGGGCACCACTCCCTAGACCTGTGACTGTCCCAAGTATTTCACTTACTGCTTAAGTCAGTGCCCTGCCTTTCCACCATGCTGTAGTGCCAGCCAATTAGTTTGGGATTGAAGAAGAATTTAAGACTATTAAAATGATGTTCTCTGGGGTGTTCTTTTCTCCTTGGGAACAAAGTGTTCCCAGAAGAAGCTTGGGGTTTCTCTAATCAAATCTGATCTGAATTCTCAAGATGTGTTTTCACTTGCTTGATTTTCAATTAACTTTTGTTTGTATCCAGCAAGTTATCATTCAGTTATTTCACCAAGCTTTAGTGTTCAGAGGCAAGGACTGAGGAGTTTCTGTTATGATGATAGTGGCTTTCTGGAGCATCTTACAAGGTATCACTTAAGGGTAATTAGGGAACAGCTAGAAAAGGAAGCAATGATCACAGAGAGCCAATATGGCTTCATCAATAGCAGGTCATGTCAGCTGAAGCTCATTTCCTCTCTTGACTGGGTTAATAGTCAAGTATGAGGGTTGGACCATATCAAAAATAGAAATGAAATGAACCTAGATTTGGCCTTTAAGCTGTAGCTCCCTGACCCTTGGTCTAGGAAATCAGGGGAGGAGTTATCTAGGTTTTAACAAAGCATTTGTTAAGATCTCTCCTGATAGTTTTGCCAGACACTAGAGAAATGTAGGCTAACAATGACAATTAGATGAATTCAGAACTGACTGAATGGGTAGGCTACAACAATAGTCATTAATGATTTAATATCAGCTTTGAAGGAAGAGTGCCCTAGGGATCTGTGGTTTAGTCTTAGGCTGTTTAACATTGTAGTCAGTGTTTTGGATAAAGGTCAAGATAACATGCTTATCCAATTTGCCTATGTCAGAAAGGTAGGAGGGATAAGTAACTTGCTGCATGAAAGAACCAGGATTCCAAGAAATCATCTCACACTAGAAACATAGGCTGATTCTTAGAAGATGAAATTTAATAGAGGTAATTGCAAAGTTTTATACTTGACTCAAAAAATCAATTCCACCAGCACAAAAAGGGGAGGGTATGGCTAGATAGCACTTTGACTTAGAAAGGCAATGAGCATTTTAATGGGCTCACAGCTCACTGTGAGTCAAAGAGTGTGTTTAACTTTCAGTCCAGAAAGTTAATGAAATCTTAGGCTGCATTAAGAGAAGCTTTATGCCTAGGACCAGGAGACTAATATAATAGCTTCTCTTTATTCTCTCCTGGCCAGGCCACATGTGGAATTTTGTGTTCACTTCTAGATACCACATTTTAAGAAAGAAATTGATAAGCTAGAAAACAGCTAAAAGTGGGCAGCTAGGATCATAAAAGACCTTGGATTCATGGCATGGAGATAGATGTCTTCCAGTATCTGAAGAATTATTCCATTGATTAGAAAACAGATTTGTTCTCCTTGGCCTTGGAGACCTGAACCAGGAACTGTGGTTAAAAAATAGAAAGAGACCAATTTAGCTTGACATAAAAAAAGCCTCTTCACAGCCACAATTAGGGACAAACTGAAAGTATCTCAAGTGCTACAATTCTTTGATGCTCTCTTATGGAAGTCTTCAAAGGCTGGTTGAAGATTTTTTTTTTTCAGGAACAGGCTTGACTAATTGGGGGCTCTTCTAAGTCTGAGATTATGGGGTTGTCTCAATTTCACATGTATTTTCTTTCTGCAAAGAACAGCCTTAGAATTCCAAATAAGTCCAGAAGCTCAGTGGAAGGTTCATTGGTTATACTAAACACATTTTTTTCTGTTGCATATCAAAATCTGGAAAAAGTGGTTTCACTCCTTTCCATAATTTTGACTATTTACAAGGGGAAGAAAATTAAATCTTCCACTTCTACAAATTATTGTCCCATCTTTGTTTCAATCATTTTTCATGAGGCTGTTTCTCCCCCCTCAAAAAAAATGCTTTTTGGTCCTTATGTTTATTTTACTTGAGTTCATTTGATCACTGGAACTTTGAGCAGTGGTTGATTAAGAAAGGGCTAGAAAAGATTGATGGAGTCTTTCTATACCAACCCAAAGGTGTTTGTGGTGGGGGGAAATTCATTTAAATAGTAGCCTTCAAGAGACAATGTTGTAACCCAATGATACTCCAAACTATAATAGTAAGAATTTCAAGCCAGTTGGAAGCAAAGGGGCAACACAGTATCAGGTTTTTCAAGGAAGTATCTGGAAACAATCTTGGAAGTTTCAAAGGGAAATTGAGTGACACAAGGACCAAGTTCCTGACAATTAGAGCTGGCTTGGGGATGGTACTTGTTACCTTCCAAAGCGTACCTTCCAAAGTATTTGGTTTATTATTGCTGAAACTTTTTGTGAATCAATCAATCAATAAATTTTATTAAGTTCCTACTAGAATATGATTGAGCAAAGTATGGTCCAGTTATTAATCAGGAAGCAAACAAGGCAGCATTGTATAAAGAATATATAAAAAATATATAAAAAAAGAAAAAAAATGACTTCAGAATAAAACAAGTCAAATAAAATGTGGAAGGTACTGAAGCTACAAATGCTAAAACAAAATAGTTATTGACCTCCAGGAAGTCATGTTTTATTAAAATGTTAATGTAACCTATTGATTTAGAAGTCTTCTGAGTAATTAACTATTCGGGACTCCAATACTTTTCTTAGGTGAGAAAAGAAAACCTAGATGGTTCAAAGGCCCTTATTTAAGAGGCAAGCCACAGAGTTGATTTTAAAATGTGGGAAAATCTACTACTGAGGGTAACTTTCCTAATTCCCTCCCCTTTACTCTTTATCTTGACCCTGGGGCAGCCAAGTCCCAAGAGACAGCTTGCCTTCTTAACTGTTTCTTCCAGTCCAGACTGTAATGTTGGAGAAGAGATGATGGAGAGTAAGAGGGAATTGGTGTGAGTGATAGTGAAAGGATTCTTCTGTTTGTTCTTCTCCTCCCTTACTTCTGGGGGGAGATAAGTCAGATCCTATCCCCTTAAAGAAAGGACTATCTCCACAGAGATGTTTTCTGGGAGATGGAAGACAGGAGACTGGAGAATCCCACTCAGAGGCTCCTGAGGTCAAATTGGTCCTTGAGAGGCAAGATGATCTCTTATGCCTCTGCTTCCTCCAGGGACATTAACTGTCAACCTTCTTGGTGACTTAGAAGTGGTTAGCTGCCAAGGAAAGATGTCAGTTCCTTTGGTCAGACAATCTTGAATCACTGGGGTCTGGAAGCCAACTCTCTCTTGGGGAGAGGTGTGACCTTCCCCAAACTTCAATCCCCTTAACTATGTTGTTTAGAGAATCCTAATCCAAATCCTAAATGTCAAATAGTTTATTGAGGTTCAGGTAGGAGGGGGATGGCAGAGAGGTCAGGCAGGAAAGTGGGTAAAATGGGAAGCCATACAGATTTTCCCCTCATGCAGATTGTCCCCCCACCCCCCGAGTCTGGAGGTCACAGGATTCTCAGCCCTGACCTGTCGCATTTGCCAACTGCTTTCTTGTCCCTACTCTCAACTAGTTAGATCTTGAATCTATGAGTCCAGGCACAGGTAAGGGAGAAAGAGAAAGAAAGAGAAATCTTAAGACAAGGGTCTGTGGATGGCTCTGTTCAAAAGTCCCAACCCACAATCCCATTTGAGAATTTTAGACTGCTGTAACTGAATGTCTTTAGTGGAAGTATTCAGGGTTTCAGAAGGAATAGTACATCTCCAAGGAAATAGACTTCTTCTCAGCTTCAGGGAATCTACCCCTCTCCTCTACTTTCCCCAAGCCAGAAGTTGGATCCTCAAGCTTCTGATTCTTCCTTAGAATTCTCAGCTTTTTTTTCTTACCTCTCCTCCACTCTCTCTTCAGCTGGTCTCTCCCAGAGACTGGTCTCTCTTCAATGTAGAATCTCTCTTCTCTTATCTTACAAGACCTCATAGATTAGCAGGTAAGGTACCATGACTTCAAACACTAAATAAATGAAATGAGAATCACCAACAATAATCTTTTCAGTAAGAAGGAAGACCACTAGACTTTACTGCTAGATCTGTTACTATATCCTACTACCCTCCAGTCATTATATTCTAATCTTCCTCTACAATTCCAGACCCCCAGACAAGGTCATCTACTGATGTACCCTAAGAACTCCTAGACCCTGCTATATATAGTACCACTGAGCCCCTGAGAGTACTGAGCCTTTCTATCTGCCTTGCAGATGAAATCCCTTTTCTGTATTATCTCCATAAACTAACTCTTGAGGGGCAAAGAATGTATCACTTTTCCTATGTGTATCTACATAAATAACAGTGCAATAAATGTTTTGTCATTCATCAACTCATTCAAAGTCAATGAAACACCAGACATGGTTCTTAAAACTAAATCAGCATATACATTAACCCTTAGTGACTTCATCATGAAAGTCCCACAGGGAAGGATGACAGGAGATTAGAAAACTTCTTAGAAGCCTCATGTCTACATATGTGTAATAATTTTTCCCCCGAAGATTGTCAAAAGGTACTTGGATATGGCGAGCACCAGACTACATCAAGAAAACAAAAAATAAATTGACCATATCTTAACGGACAGAAAGTCATTAGTTAAAATCATACCTTTCAATTGTTTTGTATGAGACAATTCTCTGCCTAGAACAAAGGTCATAATCAACAGCAAATTAGAAGACTGGATAAAGATGAAATGACATCCTATAATTATAACAGCTCAAATCTGACTTGTTCAAATAAGTCATCAGTGCTGAAAATTGAGAAATGGAAAAAAGGCATATCTATTAACCTTGGTTATCATTACTATAAAGTAACCAAAAGAAGAAATCAAAAGAATCCAGAAATTTTACTTCACCAGAAAATGTATGACCTGTCAAATGGAGAGATACAACAACTGAAGGCAACAACAGTTGAAAATGCAAGTTCATTTTGTAAAATGCTACTGTAAAAAGAGGAGTATAATGGAATGTTATGAACAAAACTTTTAGAAAATAGTGAAAAGTGTTAAAAATGAGAATTCCTTTATGTAAAACTTGACCTAACACCTAACCAAGCCAAACCATCCCAACAGCATTCAGAAACAAAATTAGGAGAAAACAATAAAATTGAAAAGATTTATTGATATGTCCATAAACCTCCAATCTGACTATCATTGACAATGGAATCACCACATTTGGATTCTAGTACCTTAGTTCCCAATGTGTTTGGAAAATGAAACCCATGAAGTTGTAAGAGTAGCTGGACTAGACCAAACACAACCAAGAAAGTCTGGATTGAAGGACAAATTTAAAAATTGAAGGCGCATCTTATGAGCTATCTCAAGAATTGGAAAATACCAACAGAATAGAAAAAAAGACAAGTGTAATAAAGGCAATAATATCTACCAATTTATGTATCTTATTTCTTAACTTCATAAGAATTATCTACACAGATATTCAGGGTATCTTATGAGATGGAAATAGTCGATTTAACACCTGTACTTACATAATTGTTGAAAAATGCAGAGAATACAGGATAATATTGTGATTTTTGCACATTGATTATAAAATGGCACTCACCTTGGAACAAAATTCTTCCTTTATGGAAATCCTCTGACAAATTATCTCTCATTTACATATTTATGTCATATATAATTTCTTGATGAATTCAATTGAAGAGATAATTCTTTTAGTAGTCTTCTGACTGGTAATGTCAACGAATGGAAGATGTCTCAAATATGGTCCAAATAAAAGAAGAATCCTATGTAAATACTCATGGGATTATAGGATCATAGATTTATAGCTGTAGGGGACCTTAGAGGTCTCCTAGTTCAATTCACTGATTTTACTGATGAGAAAAATTGAGGCCCAGGGAGTTAAAGACTTACCAAAAAAAAATCACAAGAAATAAGCTTTAGATGTAGTTCCTCTGTCTACAGAACTATATTCTTTCCATTATATCCATGTAATACCTCTAGATTCTAATGTAATTATCCCTTATATAGCACTTTACAATTTGCAAAATACTTTACAAATAATCTCATTTAATCTTTACAAAAACTCTAGGAGATGGGTGCTATCGTTATTCTTATTTTGTAGCTAAGAAAACTGAGTCAGGCAGAGGTTAAGTGACTTGTTCAGAGTCAAACAACTAATAGGTATTGTATTAGGTGGCTATTTTGTTAGGTGGTTTATGGTAATAGGGGGCTGCTGAGCAATATGGTAGTGAAGAGTCAGACCCCCATCTCCCTCTTCCCCTCCCACCAACTTCTGTTATTCTCTTCCCTTGGAGTGAAGCTGGGATTCAGACTGAGTAAGTTGACTAAAAGTCTGACAGATAACTCAACTCTATAAATTTGTTAGAAATGGGGTTTATTTTAAGGAAGGAGGAGAAAAGGAAGTTAGATAGGATAGAGGGGTTAGGATTTCCTTAATCTAAAATAAATCTTAAATTGAATAATGAAAATTATAAGAGGGATGTTCTTTACAGCTTTGAAAGTGTCTTCAGAGTCAACCTCCAATATCTCAGAGAGGAAATTAATGGCCAAAAGGCAGAGAAAAATCCTCAGCTCTTTCTCCCAATGGTCTCAGGAAAAAGAGTCAGCCAGAAGCAGTTTGTGTGTTCCTGTTTTAACTGCCTTCTCCAGGTCACATTCTCCCCTGGAATTTTTCCTTGATGGAAGGATCTCCAAGCTTTCATTCATTGCATCTTTTCTCCAGGTTTTCTGCAGTCTTATTCTCTTACAATGTATTACTCTCTTACAGTATATGAGGCAGGATTTTAATGCAGAACTTCCTGACTCCAAGTCTAGCACTTTCTCCAGTGTATCAATTTCTCTCTCTCTCTCTCTCTCTTTCTCTCTCTCTCTCTTTCTCTCTCTCTCATTAATATACATATATACACACATATACATATAATATATTGTACGTATATGTTTGTGTGTGTAGTTTATTGGTATATGGAATTCTCAGTGGAGAAAATTCCTTCTACCAATGCAATTGCCAGTTTCTCTGAAGTGATTTCCCCAGGATCCTACAATCTATCTGATGCCAAGACCAATTTTCTGTCCATTACGCTATATTGCCATGCTGAATCTCTCATTCAATAAATATTTCAATTAAGTATATAGTATGTGCTGGGAAACATACTATGTATCAGAAGAACTCTCTGTAAATAAATGTTTATTATAAAATTTCTAAGATAAGAAGAAACTGCAAGTCAGTTTCATGTTAGTGAGGTGAAATGATTTTACAAAAATGAATCTGAGGGCAGCTAAGTGGCCCAGCAAGTAGAGTGCCAGGCCTAGAGTTGGGAGGGTTTGGATTCAAATCTAGCCCCAGAAACTTATAGCTTTGTGACCCTGAGCAAGTCCCTTACTGTCAATTGCCTCAGCTGCTCCTGTCTTAGAACTGACACTAAGACAGAATGTATTTTAAAAAAGTCTTTTCTGGGCTTTAATTTCCTTCTGTGTTAAGTGAGGTAGGTAGTAGATTAGATGATCTTTATAGTTCCTTTTTATTTCTAAAATAGTTTGGAGAAATGCAATAGCCAAATACAGAAAGCAGCTCCCCCAATTGGGAAGTAGAATTATAGGTATCTCTATATGTAACATCCATCTTCTTTCCATTGGTTTTCAACCTCATACCTTAGAACCATCTCACCTGAGTGAGCCATTATGGTAAGTGAAGATCCCCCTTTTATCCCCTGAATAAGTGTCCTTCATCCTATTCCTCATTTCACCTCTGAATTATCATGTAAGCTCAAGAAACCACCCATCCTTTCAGCTCCTTAAAATTTTCTTCTATGAAATGAAGATAATAGGTAATCCTCCCCTTACCTCACTGAGTTATTGTGGAAGTTAATTAGATAATGCCTGCACAACTCTGAGCTTATGTTATATAAATAAAAATGCTATGTAAACACCAGCCTTCCTGTTATCAGAAAGGCATAAAATGAGCCACTTGGTGGCAGCAAAGGTGGCTTTGTTAGGAGATCCCACAAGGACAATCTTTTCTCTGAGAGTAATTTCATGAATTCATCATTGTGAATCTGCTGAATTTTCATGAAAGATACCCAGTTTGGACCCTGATTAATCAAGGAAAAGATAGCTCTGTATATCAGCCCTGTAACATGTTAAGGCTTTTACCCCTTCCCAGGGAGTGCCCAGAATGAGGAATAGAGATTATTTTGTTTCACATTCTGTCTGTTGCATTGAGCTTGGACAGCAACCTATGTTTCTTCTTTAGTAGGCTGTGAGACTCCCAAGTACACTCCTCTCCAGTAGAGGGGCACTTAACTTTAAGGGAGTATGATTCAGAGCAACCTTTTCATTGGTGAGTCTCTCCACCAATCAGAGAGGTCCCCACCAGCCACCTCATTCATGCAGAGAAATCTTTGGCTACTATAGGCATCTTCCTATTGGGTTTCCCAAATGAAAAGATGCCGCCCTACTATAATTACCACAATTACTTTTGAAATTCCAAATTAATAGACCTCTTTCCTCTGCCAGAAAGAAATTCATAGATGAATTAATTGGCTTGGGGAAAAAAGAAACAAACCTTCCTACATAAAACTGCCTTAGGCTCTGACATATAATTATCTTACTAATGTAAGACTTTTTTCAATTATAATATTAAAGGTATGCATGACTTCAATCACAGATGTTACCAAATGCTCATTGTAACCATTTCACCATGTGAACAGCATTATTTTTTGTCTAGGTTCGGAAATGATTGATGTGGGATGGGCTCAGATTGTTAGCCATTAAAGAGGAAGTTTTCTGAAAACAACAATAGTAGGTTATGGGAAGACAACAGATAAGGAACTAAACATGGAATTCTTCTCTCTTGCTAAGCACTTTTGAGATCTGCTTGTGCCCCTGTGTGAATGAAAACAACTTTGAAATGTTATTAATGTCAAATTAGGAGCCTAATTTAGGGCCTCTGAAACTTCTTGGCTTACCTATCTTTAGATCCCTATAAATAAGAAAGATAACTACCCCCATTAGGGAGATAGATAGGACTGTGGGCGTGCCTTTCATGGTGCAAAATGTATATAATAATAGTGGATATTCATGTGGCTTGTAAGGTTGGCAAAACACTTCACATGCATTCCCTCACTTGTTCTTTAAAGCCACCACATTGTGAGATACAGTACAAGTACTAGGATGATCGTCTCCATTTTGTAGATGAAGACTTGAATGTTCCCAGCAGTTAAGCTAGTAAGTACCAGAGGGTGGATTCACACCCAGCCCTTCCTAACTCCAAGCAGAATCATTCCCTACAGTATCTCCCCACCCCCCGCAACCCCTATACCGCCTCTCAAGACAAAAGAGCTAATATTGAAATGATGTGAGCAGAAAGGACTAGAGATGACTACATTCCATTAGACATCAAACATTTATATTTTAAATTCCATCAACAGATGATGAGAAGTTATTTTACTTTAACACCATGTCTTTCAGGAATTTTCATTTCTTTCTTACAACATATTTGGTCATTTCAAAAAAGAGACCTGCTAACTCTTTATGCCATTTATAAGAAATTTAATTCCATGTATAAACTAGAAAGCTATATAAAATTTATCCAAAGGGATATCTTCTTAGTAGTTCTTTAGAGGAAAAAAATATCAGATGACTTAAATATCTAATATTTTGCTTTTAAGAATGGAATTAGATTTTAAAAAGGAGTATTGCTAAGCCTGCCTTAAATGAGACTGAGGGAATTACAGATACTATATCATTTCAAATAAAGGGAAATATTCAAAAGGAGTTGTGATCTCTTCAATTTGAGAGTTCCTCAAGGGATGCAAATTACAACCCATCCATGTGTGAACTCTCATCAAAATATTCCTAAGGGGGCTCCTACCTCTACATTCTGAAGCCTTTCCTTTCCTTCTTTTAATATAACAAGGGTATTCTGGAGTCCATTTTCCATCCATTTATACTCTTGTCATCTCTTAGGACCAGTCCATCTCCTTCTGACACATAATCCATAAGTGTAGTATATAAAATCACATTGGTAAAGTGTGAAACATTTTTTTTCTTACAAGTAATTCCTTTGAGTTCTCTGAACTATACTAACATCTCAATTTTTTAAAAGTTGGTTTTAGACAATATCCACTTATCAAAACACATGAAATATGTGGTACTATAAATACTGTAGAGGTTGTAAAATTCTTAAAAAGAAAACAATTTTTAACCTGAACCTGAACCTTCCATCATGTTGGATGATGGTATGAGGCATTTTACTATATACTGTTCTACTAAAATTTTCTACCCTGGCCACCTTCTGAAATGACTAATATTTTCTTTAAGGCTGTTGGAAGACACTGAGACTGATGAGGTCTTGACTTCACCTTAGAGCCCAAGAGACTTGCACTATGCTTTGGGGGTATAATTGTAACACAAAACTTGAGTTTTAAAGGCAAGCAACGAAAACAAAAAACTAATGCACGGGCATTACTCTACAATGGTAGGGTGAAAAGGATCAGTGAAACACCTAGTAGTGGGATACCAGCTGCTCCACAAACTTGTGCACATCACAACTCTCATTTTTTTCTCTACTGCACTGTGAATGTGCCAATGGAAAAGTGAAAATGAGGTTACAAATAAAAATATTCAAAAGCTTGAAATAACAATTAAATGCATGAATATTGAAAATTGACTATATAGGTACCATTGAATGAGTTCTAATAAGGATATACTTTATGCATATTGAAAGCAGGGCAAGAAATATTCTTCCTTAACTTGATTATTTTTGCATGAAAGGATGGTCCAAACTCCTTTGAGTGATTATGAATCTCTTCTAAGAGGCTCCACAATATTTTGGACTTAGATCAAAATAATGTCACCCATAAACAAGATCTTGGGGGTTCATTTCAACTTGGATTCCTAGCTGAATCTGCCTCATACTTTTGGCAAGCATATATCTTCCCATTTTATACCTTATCTGATGTTTATTATTAAGTGAACAGACAATTCTGTTATTATATCTTCCATGGAATTCTAAGTGATCATAATACGTGGATGGGAAATCCTTGTTATAAATGAGTCTATAAGGTAATGTCTCGTTCTATAAAGTGAAAAACTTTTTTTTAATCAACAAATAATAAGCCCAATGAAATCTAATATTTTCTACATATTTCATTGAATCATGAGAAGGTAAGCATATGGTCTGTTATTGAAGAACATTTGTAAAACCCAGTTTGTTCTTTATTTTATATTCTATTCTATATTATATTATAATCTATTCCTTTATGGAATAGATTATTTGTTATCCTCTTGAAGATTTTGTATAACTAAGAGATAAAGCAGGTCTAGTTACTGGATTTTTTCACTCCCCCTCCCCTTTTAAATAAAAAATTATCAAGATTTTTACTGTACCTCCAGGATTTTCTCTTCTTTAAAACAATTTGTAAATTAGTCATTCCACATTCTCAAAATTGTATCTTTTCATCCTTCTAAATAGACTTGATCAAATTTAATAACTTTTCCCCACTTTTGTTTTCTATAGTGCCTTTCTACTTCCTCTCTTAGCACTTCAGGAATCATAATACTACTTTTGCTGCCATCACTCTCCATTTGTCAATTAAGTAAAATACTTCCTGATTAAGGCTATTTCTAGACTCTTGGTCTCCTTGTTGCAGCAATTAACTTATACTGATTTAACTTATGGATGAAATTATTTTAGTGTCGTCATTTCTATTGTCCATTTCTCATTTTATACATTTTAATGGATTAAATAATTCAAGGGTAAATCTTCATAATTATTTTTTATAAATATTATCTCATTTAGTACATTCAAGAACCTTATAAGGTAGGTGCCATAATTATTTTTGTTTTACAGATGAGAAAACTGAGACATAGAGAGTGACTTATCCAAAGTCATAGCGCTAGTAAGTGACTGTTTTAAAAAAATAAAAAAAGAAAAGGAATGTAGTCCCAAGGGAGGGCTTGGACCCTGAGGTATAGAGAGGGGTAAGGAGAGGAGAACCCCCCTTCTCACAAAGTGGGGTTCAGGAGAGACAGCAGATGTAACAGGTTGACTCAGAGAGAGGAGAGGGGGTTTGAAGATTTTCCCTCTTCTGCCTTCCCTCCTTAGCTAAAGCTGTTCTCCCCAATTTGCTCTTGTTCCTCTTGTCCCCCCCCCACTACTCGAGACCCAAAAGGTCTCCCCTTGATCTGTTCACTCACACTCAGCTTGGGGAACAGATAACTTTTAATGTCCACTCAATCAGGTAATACAAAAGGAATAATGAGCAGGGAAAAGGAAAGTGGAGAAAGGGTGTCCCTGTCTCTAGCTAAACCCTTTTCCTCCCTCCTCGAGTTTGGGGGGAACTCGGGCCTTGGCAGCCTGAGAAAGGCAGGTTGATTCACCCCTGGGCAACAGGAGCTGAGGTAAAGTCTGCTCAGGTTTCTCTTCAGAAAGTCCCTTCAGTTGGGAAGTGTTGGGGGGAAAGATTTCCAGTCACCAGCAAGAAAAGTGGGTAACCCTCAGGAGAAAGTCCTTATCCACCTTCTCCCCTCAGGATCTCCACTCCTGGGGCCCCTCCCCTGTTGACGTGATCAATTTCACATACTCTTCAGTCTGGCACTTTTTCTCTAGTGCCAGCCTCTGTCACACACTTTATTTGAATTCAGGTCTTCCTTACTCCAAGTCTAGGTCTGTACCATCTAGCTGCCTCTAATTGTATGCCATATATATTTTCCTTTACTATTTTCTCATCATTATTACAAATTTTGATCTTTGTTTTGATGAATCAGTGATCTGTCTGTGCACAGAAAACAGATCATGGGACAATTCCTGCTTTTATAATAAATATTTTCTAGTCTTCTAAAATGTATCTGTTTTCTTTTATTTTTTCCTTTTTTTAAAAAAAATATTTGGTACTCACCACAGCCAACACCTATCAATTATTTTTTTAATAAAATGTTCATGAGACAAAGACAGACTTCTGTGTAATCTAGAAGTCTAACCTTTCATTTCTTTCTCTTGGGCCATATTTTGTTAAAAACATTTCCCCTGTCTTCACATTTTTGCCAATTTTGCATGAAAGTCACCATGTCAGAGTGTATGTTAATATAATTTGAATGGTCTTGTCAAGTTCTTCAGTGAATTTCTCTACTACTTAGTCACTGACTGCTAATGTTGGTACACAATTAGTTTCATGATGGTCTTTCTATAAATATATAGTGTTAGTACTGTAATACATGATGGCTAAATGTCTCATGAAATAATATGTCTCATACCTTCTGAGTGTGTGTGATAAAATTCACTTTCCCAATTATTTTCTTTGCTTCTCTATTCAGTACCTGGGAGCTCCTTTTACTTAGCTGCAACTTCTTTTTTTCTGTTTCATTTCCAGCAAGGTCAGATTTAATATGATTCAGATCCTCTGACAATATGCCCATTCACTAGTCACTGAAAATGATCTAACATTTAGAGCATCAATAGTCAAATTAAAGTTTATTGAGTATCTAAAAACTGTGTGATTCTTAACCCACTTTGTTCCCTTTCAAAATATTCTGCTTGACATTATTGCAAAAGCAGAACAGTAGCTCAAGACTGGGGGTTATTTCTTATTTTCTCCTTTTCCATGGGTTGCCTTGGACAGATACGCTTCTTTGTGATTATTTAAGCTGGTCCCTGAAAAGAAAATCACTATGTTTCCAGGTCCATACTTAAAAAATTTCCACTATTGTAAAACTTTATGGGAATTTTGCTTTGTGGGCATAATCTTCAATAACCTAAGACCTTTTTTTCCCCCACATTTGAATTAGTTTATTTAGTCAATTTAGAACATTGTTCCTTGGTTACAATAATCACATTGTTTCCCTCCCTCCCCTCCACCTACCCTTCCCACAGCTAATGCGAAATTTCATTGGGTATTACTTGTGTCCTTGATTAGAACCTATTTCCATGTTGTTGTTTGTACTAGGATGTTCATTTAGAGTCTATGTCCTCAACCACATCCCTTCGACCCATGTATTCAAGCAGTTGTTTTTCTTTGGTGTTTTTACTCCCAGTGTTTCCTCTGGATGTGGATAGTGGTTTTTATCATAGATTTCTCCAGGTTGTTCAGGGTCATTGCATTGCCACTAATGGAGAAGTCCATTACATTTGATTGTACCACAGTGTATCAGTCTCTGTGTACAATGTTTTCCTGGTTCTGCTCTTCTCACTCTGCATCAATTCCTGGAGGTTGTTCCAGACTCCATGGAATTCCTCCACTTTATTATTCCTTTGAGCACAATAGTATTCCATCACCAACATATACCACAATTTGTTCAGCCATTCCCCAATTGAAGGGCACCCCCTCATTTTCCAATTTTTCCCACCACAAATAGCACAGATATGAATATTTTTGTACATTTTTTTCCTTATTATATATATCTTTGGGGTAAAAACCCAGCAGCGCTATGGCTGGATCAAAGGGCAGACAGTCTTTTAGTGCTCATTGGGCATAGTTCCAAATTGCCCTCCAGAATGGTTGGATCAATTCACAACTCCATCCGCAATGAATTAATGTCCCGACTTTGCCACATCCCCTCCAGCATTCATTACTTTTTTTTTTGCTGTCATATTAGCCAAACTGCTAGGTGATCCCTCAGTGTTGTTTTGATTTGCATCTCTCTGATTATAAGAGATTTAGAACACTTTTTCATGTGCTTATTAATAGTTTTGATTTCTTTAACTGAAAATTGCCTATTCATGTCCCTTGCCCATTTATCAATTGGAGAATGGCTTGATTTTTTGTACAATTTAACCTAAGACCTTTAATCCATGCTGACATATTGTAATATAAATGACGTAGTATTATTTGAAACAGTGGCCATCTTATATTTTAATGCCCATTATCATCATTTACAGAAAGAGAACCATAAAAAATTGTAATTCATGAGGCAACATCAGTAAGAAGGAAAAGAGGCAGAAAAATTAAAGAACCATCCCCAAATTAAGTTGTCATATATGTGAATACTCAAAGAATTCAATGCAAAGTTAGATGTGTGGGGGACAGTTTAAAACGTATTAGAAAATATGATTCTGATTTGATCTTAGATACTTCCTAGCTGTGTGATCCTGGGCAAGTCACTTAACATTGATTAATCTAGCCCTTACCACTCTTCTATATTGGAACCAACACTGAGTATCAATTCTGAGACAGAAGATAAGAAGTTGTTTTTTTTTTTTTAATGAAAATGAAAACATAGTTCTGGAGAAAGAAATGAGGAACATAATAGGTTTTTAATAAATGCAAATGTTGACTGGTCTGCTGACAGATGCCAAAGATTTATTAATTATATAGATGCCTTAAACCTATTCATCCTGAGTACAGAAGAGAGTTAGGATTCACTTAAAATAAAAAAAAATGAAATTGATTATATCCAAACAGACAAGAAATGACTAAGTTGTATGGGGCCATTTCAGACTCAGTTTTCTGTATTCCATCATATCATTGACTTTTTAGATTAAAGATCAAAATAAATCCCAAATTAGAAGGAAGATTAAATATGAAAAGAAAATATGATACACAGTTAAGAAAACTCAAACTATTGGTATCAAAAATGAGAAAAAGATAAAATAACAGATATTGCCACAGACTGCTATTATTTTTTTAAGGAAGTTTAATGACTATAAGTAAGTCATATATTTAAAATTAAGGTGGCTTGAAAAATTAAGGATATTTTGCAAATGTTGAGAATTTACAAAAATTTAAAAAATAGTGATTATAACATAAAGATCTAAAGGACCTAGAAACAAATACCTAACTTTTTGCCAAATAGAAATATTTGGTAGCATTGATGTATAATAAAAACTCTTGTGGAATCTCATGGTGTATGTAGTTGAAGACTGAACACTTCTGCCTTACAAAATAGCAGCACATAGTGGAGAGAAAAAAATAATTTTATAGAAACCTTGGGAAGAAACATAACTAGTTTAGATCTCCCTGAATTGGTTTAACCTCGATGCTATAAGAACAATAAATATTAAAAATGTAAAGGATCTCTAAAAATATCTATAACAAACTTTACGATCGTAAATGCAACATATTTGGACTATAGGATCACATTTCCCCTTGTTGTTTGATTAAATATAAATATCAGAAAAAATATGAAAAAGTAGGTCAATTAGATAAAGTTTATACAGAAGAGGTCTGTGCTAAAGGCCACACAATTTTAGAAATATTAGAAGATCAATTTTCAATTCATCTGAAAGGAGGCTGGATCAATAGTTTATCAGTGTATATGATTACTTTCCTATCTCAACAAACTATTCAGAAGAGTTAACACAGTTATTAAGAACATCCTTGCTAAAGATATAGGAGTGAAAAGGAAAAGATTTGCAAATGATATTCTGAAATATATACTTCATGGGATCATATTCTTGGAGTTTCTCACTTTTCCTATCTTAGAGTTACTATGGATTAAAATGTTAATGTTGTTTAGTTACAGTATCATCTTTGTACTATTGTAATAACCAGTCTCCTCCTCTTTGAGCTGGTGGTATTTCCATATGAAGTATTCTTTGTTTTGTCAACTTTTGTCAAAAGTCTTTTTATGATGGAATGGGGCCAGACTCACCTTCAGTTAGTTCACATTCACCACATTAATTAGATTTTGACTCATATTCAATGTGAACTGATATTATTTCATAATTCCCACTAAATCAAAATTTACTTTCTACAAACACAATTTAATCTTGACCTAGCAATGTGCTTAGCATTAGGAATAAAAATAGACACAGAAAATCTTCACCCTCAAGGAATTTACATTTTTACTATGGGAAGACAACACAAAGGGTTCAGAGGCATGGTAGATAATGTATGAAGTTCAGGCTGTAGAAGAATGAGGTGTGTGCAGGATAAATTAGAGATGATTTCAGAGGGAAAGCACTAAAATTAAGCAGGAATGAGAAAGGTTTGTTTTGAGAAGGTAGGACTTGAGCTGAGATGTAAGGGAAGCCCAGGAAGCCAGAAAGTAGAATTGATGAAGAACATTTCAGATATGGGAGATAAGTAATAAAAAAAAAAATTCCTGGAGTTCAAAGATGGTGTTTTCTTTCAGGAACAGCAAGGAGGCCAGGGTCATTCAATCCCATAGTGCACAGAGGGGAGTAAGGTCTGGAAAACTAGGAAAGACGAGGTTATGAAGGACTTCAAAAGCCAAATAGAGGATCCTATACTGGTCCTCTAGGTCTTGGTCAACATGGGGCATCACACTGGTGGGTACTGTGTGGACTATTTGCTGGTTACTCCCATTTATGGGAGCTTCTAATATCCTCAACCCAGGGTTTTCTCCACTCTTGCTGCCTCTAGACACATTGCATGATATATCCCTGATCATCTCTGGTCATATTGACAGGCTACTTTCTACTGGTCCCTGTTTTGCTAACAAGGACTCTAGCTGACAGTTTATGCAGTTCTGTTGATGGAAGAAGTCGTTAAAGCTTCTCATTGGATTTTTTAATCATTATTCAATCTTGTGTGAAATTTAGATTTTTGCTGATATGGGTATATGGAAGCTGGGAAGCTTTTCTCCTATTTCAGAGGTAGGTAGGTGGTACAATAGATAAGAATGCTTAATTTGTATTCAGGAACCCTTGAGTTCAAATCCTGCTTCATTCATTTTCCAGCTGTGGGTTGTTAGACAAGTCACTTAACCTTTATCTGCCTCAGTTTCCTCATCTGTGAAATGAGGATAATAATAATATCTACCTTCCAAGTTTGTTGTAAGGATGAGATAATATTTATAAATTACATCACAAATCATAAAGTGATATGTAAATAATTTATCATTAGTATTATTTGTTGTTTCTCATAACAAAGGTGGTATTGACTTAATGACTCCTCTTTGAGCAAGAGGTGAAAAGTGCAAGGTTTGGGGTCAGAGAGGTTATCTGTGTGGCAGGAGGGCAGATGTTTTGATGGGTAGACACTGGTTTCCTGGTGGATGTGAAGAATCCCTAAGAGAAGTCTTTTCTTTCTCCCCTGTTTGCACATGTGGACAGTGAGCCACCATCCAACAGGCATACTTTCTACTATTCCAGTTGCTAGCTCCCTTTTTTGGTTAGAGTTAGAAATGGAATTAGGGTCAGGATTAGGTTACTAAGCAGTTTCTTCACAAAAGTACCTCAAGATAGATTGAATACAAGTAGAGGAGGTGGTGCAATGGATAGTGTTGAAATTAAAGTAGCAATAACTAGGTTCAAGTTTCATTTCTGACATTTCATGTACTCGCTTTATGATGCTAAGCAAGTCACTCTACATCCTGAGCCTCCGGTTTCTTATTTGGAGATTAGAGGTGTTGAAATAAGTGTCCCTTGAGATTCCTTCCAGCTCTAAGTCCAAGTTATGAATATTTTATGAAGGGGCAACTAAAAATACCTTTTCTATGTATGTTTTACCTTCTTATAGTCGCTTGCACTGGCAGGTTTACCTGTTACCTAACAGGTCTGACTCTATAATGAATTCTGTTCCATTCACTGAATTGATGAGATGAGAAGGCCAGCATTTTACATTTTTTGTTGATCTCCAGGAAATAATGATTTTTTTTAGGATATAGAACAGTGATCACTTATTAGTGTAAGGTCAGATACAAATATCCTATTGAGAAATAGAGGAAGCTAAGGGAAATAGTTGAGCAGATTAGAAAACAGTATTGAAAATCTTGAGCTATATTGAGATGTGCACCTGAATTATGCACTTGATAGGCTTTGACTCATTTCATATACCCTACTTGATTCACATCGCTCACCTACGGACAGGTATCTCCCTTGCCCCCATGTGGTAAGCAGAGAAAGGTGCTAACTTTAGCAATAATTGGGGTGGGTAATGATAATGATAGGGTGGGTAATAGTCTCTTTAGTGGTAAAATTATGCCCCTTCACAACCTCAGCCAGAGCAACCTGCTACTTTCTCATCTCAGCGTGTCTCCCAAGTAACCTGGGGAAAAATGGTTTATGCCACTAGCATTTTCCATGATGAAACTAAAAAGTTTATGGGAAATCATGCTCTTCTATAGAATCTTGCTGATATTTCCGATAATTAAAATAGGAAAGTATATAGGGAATTATACTGTCCCATAAAACATTTGTATTCATGCACAAACCTTGGATGGAAATCAATGAGAACACAGTTTGTTTTGTAGAGATAACTTTTCAGGAATTACTCAGTTCTCCAAAGAGAGGTAGTTTCTTTAGTCATTTTTCAGTCATGTTCAATTCTTCATGACCCCATTTGGGGTTTTTCTGGCAAAGATACTGGAGTGGTTTGCAATTTCTTTTTCTAGTTCATTTTAAAGATGAAACAGACAAACAAAGTAACTTGCCCAGAATTAATAAAAGAGAGGATACTTCTATACTAAGAACATGCCGTAAAGATGCCATAAATTAAATTTTGTGTTTATGTTTTAGACAGTCTCATGTTACCAATTTGGGTATTACCAAAGTTTTGTCCATTAAAGCTTACCTCACTAATTTGAATTCCTTTCATCAAAGTAATATGTACATTAAATTTCTTTCTTTGGAAGTTATTTCACATATCACATTCTA
The DNA here is from genome assembly GCF_027887165.1 of Monodelphis domestica. Lineage (NCBI taxonomy): Eukaryota > Metazoa > Chordata > Mammalia > Didelphimorphia > Didelphidae > Monodelphis > Monodelphis domestica. Next base: position 289,417,464 of record NC_077232.1, on the reverse strand, counting down.
TGAATCTTAGAAATATACAGTAAAAACAGTGCTATTTTATCTGAAAACAACCTAAATGAGCTTTATTTTTGGAACTGTGTGTTTCTTTTTTTTCAGGCATTCCAAAGATGATTACCTCTGACATGGTAAAAGAAGGTGCTGCTGTTATTGATGTAGGTATCAACCATATCCGTGACCCTGTAACAGGAAGGACAAAATTAGTAGGTGATGTGGACTTTGAAGGTAATAAGCAGAAAAAAATCTCTCTTGCATGGTAGGGACAGTTTTAAAAAAAAGGGTTTGCTTTGTACTATTTGATCATAAATAAATTTAAATAGGGTTTTATGGAAATTAACAAACCAACCAAAAATTATCGTCTAAGAGGATATATTACATATATGTACATAATGTACGTATGTGTATATATATAAATGTTTTAAAATATTTTAACATTAACATGATATATTTATGACTAAAGGTAAATATGACTAAAAAAACAAAACACAGTAAAGATGATGGAATAAGAATGTGTCATTCTAGTTTTCCTTAAAAGAAAGAAAGAAGAGATATGGTTAAGTGTTAACCCGCCCCCCCCCCCCCCCCACTCTGGTACTAGAAGGCTTGGAGTTGACTTTGGCCAACTTTATGATTCTAGTCAAATCTTTTAACCTCTCAGCCTCAGTTTCCCCATCCTGGTTCTGGGCCAGGTTTCACTGGGGCCAATCTGGTAGTTCATATTCTTTATTTCAGTAAAATGAGACTATCCTGCATTTAACAAAAGCAGGTTATTAGGCTTAGATGACGACATTTCAAGCAGCTGATAATGAGGGAGTATGCTAGGATAGTGGTAATGGAAATAGAGAGGAGGGAACAGATGCAAGAGATATTTAGGATGTGTCATGGCTGGGATTTAGTAACCAGTTGGACTCATGAGAAAAAGAAAGAAGTCAGAGATAACTTCAAGATTATTAACATGGGAGACCAAGTGGTGCCATAGACACAAATAATGAAGTCAGAAGAAGGAACAGATTTAGAATAAAGATAATATACTTCTTTTGAGATGGTTTCAGATAGATATTGTTAAGATATAGGCCTAAGGTCTTTTTGAGGAGTAGCCTAGTTCAATTGGCATAAAAAAAATCATCCATTCTTTGAAGGCTTGTTTTGACCACAGTAATTTATGATGCCATCAATAAAGGGAAAAGGATTTCCAATCTATTACCATGAGGAGGTAGGAAGACCCTTGCCCACACTGATTACATAGTTTGTTTTGGGGAGTATTAAGGCAAGAGAATGGGCTAGAAGAGAAAGAAAACAGAAAGTATGAATGCCACAAAAAATACTAGATTTTGTAGCCAAAGGTTATAGGTTCAAATTTGGCCTCTGCCACCTGTGAGACCTGGGGCAAGTCACTACATCTCCATGGTCATCAGTTCTCCATCTGTTAAATAAGAGTGTTGGACCAGAAGACAGGCAGACCAGAACTTTCTAGCTTTAGATCTGTGCTGTCATCCCTAAGGTTGAGTTATTCTTCAGTTCATCTGGTTTCAAATTCTAAGATATTCATTCATATGCCCATGTAAGAGGCAAAGAATGCATCTATAGATGAAGGAGGGACAGTCAAAAGAGGCATCCACCATCGTTAGTCTAGGAATTTATCTGAGACAAGTTGCAGAGATCCTAAAAAGCACCTTGATAATGGTGGAACTTCTTTTATGTCCATGATTATCTCAGAGAAGTTAGACAATTCCCAGAGAGTGTCCTTGGGGAAAGGAGGGTAATATTACACTCACAGATGGGTTTGGGGATACTATAATCTACTGAGCTATGTCTTCTCTGTGACCTAAGTGAGAAGTTAGTAACCAAGACAGAAGTTAAGGAGAGAGAGTACCCAAGAACAAAATCCTTTCAGTTGCATTTAATTATAGTTGCAGATATAAAATAAAGTTAAAATATAGTTGCAAATAAAAAAGTTGCAAATAATTATATTGAATATATAATTATATAACAGGCATGTATTTTCTAGGATGCTTTGTCTCAAATTTATTGCTCAGTCAAGATCTTGAAGGCCATTTTCTTTCAGTCTCTCTGGACACTTTCCTTTCTTCCTAATAAATTAGTTCAGGGTCTCTAGTTCACAGTCTTTCTCTTCATCCCAACTCCTCTTCATATTAGAGGATTCATATTGCATGCTGATATTCCTTCAAAAACTCTAACTTCCCAGTTCCTCAATCTGCTGAGTTCCCATCATCTACTCTTCTACCTCACCTTACTTACTCACAGAGATGATCATTCTTTTGATCTTGCTGGCACCCACAAGTGTTCCTTTTGCATGCTTATGAACCCCAAAATTCCAAACCTTTTGACTTCATAATGACCTCCAGTCTATCCATCCCTTAGTTCTTTCCCAGGCCATCATCAGTGGTCACATTTCTCTGCTTGACAGAGGAAGAGTGGATTTGCTATCTTAATAGCTGGCTGATTTGGCCTGTTGTCATATAGCCACCCTTTGCTTTTGACATTCCCTGAAGAAGCAAAAGAAAATTGTATTTGTGATTAAAGAACTTTGCCTAGAAACTTCCTCCAACTGTTTCTCTTTGAGTCTTGTTCCTTTCATTCTAGAACAGATTTGTCTGTGAGGGTTCCACTGAGGAGCATTTTTAAATTAATTAAAATTAAAATAAAAAATAAATTAAAAGCATTAAAGTATGAGTATTTTCAGGTGTATATACAGGGTATAAATTACCATAAAGGCATTGTGAACAAATAAATAGTTCTCAAAAGAACATCTCTAGATTTTAATATCGTGTTTGGCACCTAGTAAGAGATTAATAAATGTTTATTCATTCATTCATTTCCCCAAAATATGAGCATCTCTCCTCTTCTAACCCTAGCTGTAAGACTTCATTTGAAGTAAGAGGAAAGAGAAAGAAAAAGGGGCGGGGGGGGGGGGGAAGAGAGAGGAAGGTGGGAAGCTTCATGCTATTAAAAAAGTATTGAATATAATCTAGTGTCCAGAGAATAGAAAGTAATTCACCATTCCATTCCATTCCATTGACTTTTGTCTAGAGTACATTTGAAGTGTTATGCTAAGTTCTAGTCGCCACATTTTATAAAAGATTCTCACAAAGCTTGAACATATATGGAAGAGGTTGGAAGCAGAGTGATAAGAAATCTAGAGGATACACTATATGAGAGTCTGTTAAAGAAAGTAGGGAGGGGTGGTCTGAAGAAGAGGCTTTGGTAGGGCTTGGTTAACCACTGTCAAGTATTTAAAGAGTTGTAATGGGGAATAAAAAGACTAATTTTCCTTGGTCCAGGAGGTCAGAACTAGGACCAAAGGGTGAACCGTGCAGACAGTTTTCAGCTTCATGTGAATCAAAATTTCCCAATGGAGCTTCCTAGAAGGGGAATGGTAATGACTTTTTGACAACAGTGGAGAGTGTTGAGTGGAGTCTGCGAATATTAATGTCCTTTACGACTATAATGTTTTGTGACTCATTAATGCCAACATGTAATTAGGAGAGAGGTCAAATATAATGATATTTAATATTTATTTAGCAACTTTTAAAATATGCAAAGTGCTTTTATATACATTATCTTATTTGAGCTTCACAGAATCTTGGGAGGCAAGTGCTTCTATCTCTCTGCAGGATTTGAACTCAGGTCTTCCTGGTTCTACATACATTATTGTATACATTGTACATCCTAGAGTAGAATTCTAAAAATAATAGTAATACCTCCTTTTCTTGTCCCCACTTCAAAGTGTAAAGGACAGCACATGTAGAAATGAATTTGAGATGCATGATATTTAATACTTATAAACGGAAGAAGAAACATGGACTTCTTAAGGCTAAGAAGACATAAAATGGGAGCTATAGATGAATTTCTAAAATAAGCAAAACCCTAGCTACACACAACCTCAATGTGTGCTCTGCCATTTACATTATCATTCTAAAGAAATCTGGTACACATGTTCTGAGTGTATCATCTGTACAGAACTAGTTTCCCTCAATTGCCCATGGAGGTTATGTTTATGTCCATATGGTTTTGTCAAAACATGTCTTGAGGAGAGACATACATTAGTATTGCTGGAATCTTATCTCCAGAGGAGATTTTGATTCCTACCAAGAGAGGAGCAGGGGATTGGGTCCACAAAGCTGGCCCATCTACTCTCCACAAAGAAGGAATATCAGACTAGAATAATTTTCCTTCCTAAGTTTTACTAGTCTGCAGAAAATGAGAAATGCACCAAGCTACCAAAGGCTTGGTTCCCCTCCCACCAAATGCTCAACAAAGGCCATCAAAAATATCGAATATTTTCTTTTCTCAGGGGCAGTTGGGTGGCTCAGTGGATTGAGAGCCAGGCGCAGAGACAGGAAGTCCGGGGTTCAAATCTGACCTCAGTTGACCTAGCTGTGTGACTCTGAGCAAGTTATTTAACTCCATTGCCTAGCCCTTACTGTTTTTCTGCCTTGGAACCAATACACATTATTGATTATAAGATGAAAGGTAAGGGTTTAAAAAATTGAATATTAATAAGTCCATATGTCAAAGTCATTAGCAACATAAAATTAGAAAAATTTGATATAGCAGATTATAACATAATGCATAGGGTGAATGAGCTCTCTCAATGGGAATGAGACAAATATTTCAGATTATCTCAGTCTCATCCAAGGAGAAATTTTTCAGAATTTCATGCAAGTTTATATTTATAGTTTGTCCCATTAGAGGTTTTGGAAAATTTCCCCTTGAACAAGACTGGGAACTCTTTCTCAGTTGATCTATCTTATATATCTGTCTCATTCCCTGTGGGAGAGCCCATTCAGGCTATTCGTCCTTCCAGTCAATCATGGAGTCATCCATAACCCTTCTCAATTCTTCATCCCCTCATCCCCTACCACATCTCATCAAGTATCAAGTTTTGGTCTTCTATAATTCTACTTCCTTAATATCTCTTATATCTATCCCCTTCTCTTCATTCATGTAGCCTCTATCTTACTTCAGATCCTCATTAATTTTGAGTTAGACTATTTCAGCAGCTTACTGATTGATTGATGACCTTGCTTCCAGTCCCTAAACCTCAAGTTTCCAGTCTCTCCTATCCCTGATATTTTATGTATCTGTCAAATTGATATTGAAAAATTATAACACCCCTTTACTAAAAAACAAACAAACAGACATTCAGTAGCACTCTGTTGCTAATAATGATGTTAATGATGGAAACTTAAACTGCCTTAGTGTCCTCAACTACAGAATCAGACTCACAATAGTTCTGATTTCATAGTACTGTTGTGAAGATTGCATGAGATAATATTTATTAAGGAAAAGTAAATTACAGTGCCTGGCACATAGTAGATGCTTAATAGATGCATATTATTTATCCCCAGATGCATAATAAATGCCTATTCTTTGTCCCTTCTTTCTCCTTTCCCATTTGTTATCAGTATGGAAAAGTCTTTTATGAACATAGACATGTTTGTTACTTCCCTTGATGGGCATTCACATAGCTATTCTGTAGAGGTATCATAGCAGAATCGTACTATAAGGTTGGGGTCCTTAACCTTTTTGGTGTAATTGATCTCTTTGGCAGTCTGCTGAAGCCTATGGACTCCTCAAAATAATATTTTAAAATGATTTGACGAAATATTAAATTTCAATTAAAGGTCAGTGAAGAAGAAGATACCCTCTTCCCTGCCCAAATTCATAGATCCCCTGAAATTTATCCAGAGACCCAAGCTTAAGAATTCCTGTTCTAAGGATTTGATATAATGGAGAGAAAATGGATACTGTAATGAACTAAAATGTTTCATCTAAACTGTTATTAAGTTAACATAAAATTATCAGAAAACTGGCTGCTTCCTGAAATGCCAAGAGTGAGGATGATTTTCTCACAGTAGAAACCTAGATCACATGTCTGGAGTTCCTCTTTACGTAATTGTAAAATGAAAATTGAATTCTTGGTAACAAGAATTGTTACCTAACAAGTCTTGTATTTGTTTTGGGTGAGACTGGTATCCTTGTGTACTCCTGAAAAGCCAAGGATGATTGCCAATGCCTTTCCTAATCTTCTCTGTGTGCGTTTCAGGTCCTTGGGCTGACCACTTGCCAAGTCGGACCCTAAGGTGAAAGGGTAGGGCTCTTGGCACTATGGGCAAACTTGGTGACAGGGCTTCAAGCACTTCAAGGCACATTCTATATTAATTTCCCACTGGAGAAGCCAAATTCTTGTTTTAAGTAGAAACCACACTTTAATGTGTTTCCCAAATTCCTGAGTGTGGTGTATAACTGTTATTTTTCATTGCCATTTCAAGCACTCCTTTCATAGAGATTTCATTCCAACCTATATGCCAGAATAGGGTATAATCAGACCAATTTGGTCTAATCATCATTGACAATGAGGCAAATGACACTATGCCAATCCATGGGTGCCAGATTAAGCAATGTGTCAGCTGCCTCATTGCTCCAGTATTGTGTATCCATACTTTTCATGTAAAATTTCTGTGTTTTTTTTGTGTGTGTATGTGTAAAGTTTTTACATTTTAAAGCGAGGAGAAATATAGTGTGTCATAGGAATTTAAACTACATTTCTGTTTTTCCTTTTTGTTTCAGGAAAAAAAAAACACTTTACAATGGCTGTAGAATCATAATAGAATTAGAGGTAAAGGGAACTCAGTTCTCATGAGTTCAATACTGTTTGTCCTGTATGACAGATGAGTAAGCCAAGGCCCAGCTCAAACTGAATTTTGGGATGAAATGAGCCATTCATTAATCATTGAACAGTTCACAAAAGGAAATTTACTTTGTCCTAATACAGCAGCAATATACAACAACAATATAGTAGTCCTTATAGTTTTATGGATTTGGATCCTCCCATCTCCATATGGAAAATGAACAGAGTGATCAAGGTTACTCATGTAGGCATCAGAAATCCATCAAGTCCACATATTATAAATGAGGAAAATAAGTCTTAATGAAGACATAATTTATCTAGAGCAATGCATTCACATATTTTAGAAGAGGAAGCGAAATCTAAGAAGAAAAAAATAATATTTCTTGGGTGGGAGATGGGATTTGAACCCTCAAGCTCTAACATCAGAGCTAGTGTTCTTTCTCCTCTATCATTAATTTCTTTCTGTGACTGGAAACCTCACTTTATCATTTGCTTCTATCATCCACCGTGGACAATTAAAGGGGGATTCTTTGTACTTTTCTTGCCTCTCTCTTTTGAATGCTCATGCTTTTGGAAAGCATGCTTCACCTGTTGATAGTCAGTCTTCTGTACTCCCCGTGGGTAGTGACACATTTCAGTACCTAGGTAGTAATTCTGTACCTATGTACTCATCTCTCCTTATATGACCTCTAAGAGTTAACTGGCTATATATAATTGAACTAAAGGTGATAGAAGAAGGTGGCTCATGCTGCTCCTGACTACCTCTTCCCCCACAGCACTGTATGCTTGCTTTCTGTATGGGATTTGAAAAATTAAGTCAGGCTTAAAGCATTTGCTAATTGCTGACTCCTCCCTGAAGGGTTGGTAGATGCCTCTTATCTATGAAGTAATTTATTGGCTCAGACTTCAGCTCATTGGCTAACCTTATAGTGCTAACCTTAAACTCTTCTCCCTCTTCTTCTCCCCGCTTCCCAAATGAGGGATCTGAGAGCTCATAGAAGTTGCCATGATTATGGCACACCTTCATTGAAATGTCCCCAGTTGGAAATTAAATTCTAGTAACATGCCCAATTAGTAGAAAATGGGAACATCTATTTACTACCACTATTTACCTCATATGCTTGAGAATTTTAGTAAATAATTTTTCAAACATGTTTTTACACTGATTCCCAAATTTTGACTTTTCTTTATTCCCATTCCATAATACTGTATTTATTTATTTTTAAAAGTGCCCTTAGTTTTCATCTTAGATTCAAAACTAAATATCCATCCCTAGTCAGAAGAGTGGTAAATGCTAGGCAATTGGGGGCTTGCTCAGAGTCACATAGCTAGGAAGTGTCTAAGGCTAGATTTGAACCCAGAATTTCCCACCTCTAGACCTAGTACTCTATCCATTGAGCAACCTAGCTACCACTTTATTCTCTAATCTTTTGACAAATTAACTCTGAGACTTTGGACTAGTCCCTTTACACTTCTGAGCTTTGGTTTCTGAGTTTATTTCATTTTTAAAATATGCAGAGAGAGAAAGGAAGGAGATTAGCAGATCAGATCAATGACTCCCAACATTTTTATCCCATGGACTCCTTTTGACATCCCCAAATTGTTTTGTGACAATTTAATATGCTACTTTTAATGTTCTTGATAATTATTTACTGATTAAGGCACCATTAAAGAATTTTAATGCCAACTTTTAAGACTATTACTGTAATCCCCCAAGTAGGTCTTTAGTTCACAAATGGGAAAACATTGATCTGGATGATCTTCTAAGATTCCTTCTAGTCCCACTTTAAAAGTACCCTTTAAAAGTTCTTTATATTTGTCTTACATTATGGACCCCCAACTAATGATTAAATTGATTAAATTAAATTTAGGTCACTGGGTAAAAACATTTCTCATTTCTTCAGAAAATATTGAAATTCTTGGTAGTGAAGGTCAACCCATCAACCAAGAATGTTCTAGGCACAAGATTATAAAGGGAAAAGTAAAACTGACTCTGCCTTCAAGGATATTTGGGGAGAGCAAGCATGTCTATAGGTTTGTGCAAAATATGAGATAAATTCAAGATAATTTGAGGGAAAAAACTACTAGTTACTGGCATAGATCAAGAAAGACCTTATGTGGGAGGTGAAGTCAAGTCAAAGCAACAAGCACATTTAAAGCATTTTCTCTGTGAACCAACACTGTTTGGTTCTTGACCTGAGCTTTGAAGAAAACTAAGTCATAAAGACTGGCCACTCCTTATTTATATTTTATTTTAATTTATTTATTTTAAAAATATTTTTCCATGTTTACATGATTCATGTTCTCTCTCTTTCCTGTATTCTCCCTCATCCTGGAGCTGACAAGCATTATTACTCAAAACCTGCTTCTGTATTATTTATTTTTGTAATAGAGTAATCTTTTAAAAACCACAACCCCAAATCATATACCCATGTAACTGAATACAAAATCATGTTTTTCTTTTGCATTTCTATTCCCATAGTTCTTCTCTAGATGTGGATAACATTCTTTTTCATAAATACCATGAGATTGTTTTTGATCATTACATTGCATTGCATAGCAAAGTCTATTACATTTGATTGTTCCACAATATTTCATGTTCTCCTGATTATGCTTATTTCACTCTGTATCAGTTCATAGAGGTTTTTCCAGTTCACATGGAATTCCTCCAGTTAATCATTCCTTACAGCACAATAGTATTCCATCACTATCAGATACCACAGTTTGTTCAGCAATTCCCAATGGAAGGACATCCCCTCTATTTTTTTTTTGCCACCACAAAAAGCACCGCTATGAATATTTTTGTACAAACTTTTTGAATATTTGAATCACGAGCTTGTGCCACGCTCCACTAGATAGCCTGCTGAACATTTGGTTTTACAAGTTACAGGAGGCTGCCTCCTTTAGTTCAGTGTTTGTATGGCCATGCAAGCATCTGTATTAAACTGATTTTGCTCGAGGTTGCTGACCTTGTGGAGAAGCACAGCGAGGAACTAATGACCAAGGAACTAAAGGAGTTACCACAGCAGCAGCATACGAAGGTTTTGCAGAAAATTACGTAGTGGGGAGGAGCCCGAGGTGAATGAGGTAATCAGTACAAGCAAGAATAAGGAAATGTTGAGGATTTGGGAAAACATTCAACAGTTTATTGAAAAGTCACACCCAGAAAATGCTGCAACAGGTCATGCGTTGGAACTGTGTTATAACACTTGTTTCACACATTGTTGGAATGTTCTAAAAGGGAGGAAGAAACAAACTTCCATGGAAAGGTTTTTTGGGGCCAGAATGGATTAATTGCATTTCCATTAATTTAAATGAGGTAATTCGATTTGACACATGAGCAAATTGAGTTACAAGCTTGGCCATGGAACTAATTAAACTCGTGTGTCAAGGTGCCACTTTGTATATTTTTTTTTTATCTCTAATGCCTTGGGCTAGATATGCTCTGAGGACCTTTCCAGCTTTAAAATATGATCCTTTCTTTGATTAAATGAGTGATGAAACTAAGAATTCCAATATTCTACATTTCTACTTCTATGAGTTGGTAAATTTTCTTTTATAATTGCACTGCTCAATTATTTACTTTTATTTCACTCAAACACCATATTCTCCATTAGAGGTATTAAATACATGTCTCATGTGCCCCACAACTCTCCCTAATCAGATTAAAATGTAATTAGGAAATGTTCAATAAAATAAATAAAAATACATAGTATTATAATCTGAGTTTCTAAATCAATATGTGGTCTGCAGAAATCTTTATGTATGGATTAGAGAACTATGTTTCTATTTAAATTTGATACCTCTACCTGAAGCCTTTCCTGATCTCCCCAACTGGTTGTGTCTTCCATAATTACATATTTTTTTGACATTTGTCTCCATACATTTCTATATATGCAAATTTTGGCTCACTTAGTTGAATATAAAGTCCTTTTGAGAATAGTCCAATTCATTTTTGTATTTTCATATTCTCAGCAGTAAATTACCAAGAATTCATTAAGTGTCTACTATGTGATTATCTGTCAAACACTGAGGAGACAATGAAAACATGATAATCTTTGTTCTTAAGGCTCACATTGCTTAAAAATGCTTATTGCTTATCTGAGATGTTTGATTAATTGCTTGATTCATCTTGGCTTATGGCTTCTGAGATTTTTTTCTTATGTCTTAGCTAGGCTTTATTCATTATTTTCTTGTAAAATTTTATATATATATATATATATATATATATATATATTTCTGATAAAATGAATTAACTGGTCCTACTAAACAGTTCTTGTTTCTTCTCATTCTTCAATTTGTGAAGACTTTTTTTTTTTGCTATTCTAATCTCAAATTTGCAAAATTTGGTCAATTAGTTGGCTCAGGAATAAAAGAATATTAGCTGGTCAGTGTCACATATTGACCTGAACCCTTGTGGTCAAAGGAGGGTTGTTCATGCATAAAAAATGACTTTGGTGTAGAAAATACATAAAATTCCACATGGAAAAAAGAGAAAGTGGTAGAAAGGGGTTAAGGAAGTAGGGAGAGTTATGGAGAGAATAATCTTAATTAGAACAAATTTCAAATTCAAAGGGGTGGCCACAAAGAACATTTAAAATAGGAACATGAAGTGTAAGGATCAGTGATTATGGTCTTGGCTAGGTGAAGAAAGGACAGCAAAAGAGTTTGATCAGATTACTTCAAATACAAGATATATAAATTGATCACATTATTTCTCCTTCATCCCTTTCTCTTTTGTAAAGTAAGGGAGAAAAACATGTAAGAGGATATGATGGAAAGAACACAATTAATAGTCATGATAATTAATGTAAAAGGGATCAATTCACTCATAAAATGGAGAAATATAGAAGAATAGACCAGATAAATCAATCAGCTAGTATTTTTTAAGCCTCTACTATGTTCCAGGGAAACTAGATGGTACAGTAGAAAGATTGCCTGACTTGGAGTCAGGAAAACAGATCTTCCTGAGTTGAAATCCAGCCTCAGATACTTCTTAGCCACATGACCCTGGGCAGGAAACTTGCCCAAGTTTGTCTCAGTTTCCTCAAATGTAAAATGTACTGAAAAAGGAAATGGCAAACCACTCTTTTTCAAGAAAACCCCAAATGGGGGGCAGCTGGGTAGCTCAGTATATTGAGAGCCAGGCCTAGAGATGGGAGGTCCTAGGTTCAAATCTGGACTCAGACACTTCCAACTGTGTGACTCTGGGCAAGTCACTTGACCCCTGTTGCCTAGCCCTTACTACTCTTCTTCCTTGGAACCAATACACAGTATTGATTCCAAGATGGAAGGTAAGGATTTAAAAAAAAAGAAAACCCCAAATGAGATCATAAAGAGTTGGAAATAATTGAAAAAGACTGAACAAAATGAACTATGTGCCTGGTAGTATGCCAGGCATGAGCTACAAGTACAAAGAATGAAATGATTCCTTCTCATAGTGCTAAGTGTCTTTCCCATTAAAATACCTACTATTTACTCTGAATTATCTGGCATGTACTTCATTATTTGCATATTGCTTCCCACATTAGGAGGTGAATTAGAGACTGTTTTTACCCTTCTTTGTATTTCTCCTTATAGTACAGTGCCTGACATATAATAAATGCTTAACAATTGCTTGTTGACTGACTGACTTAGATATAAAAAGTCAGATTATAAATTATAAGAAAAGGGGAAAATATTTTTTTTTCATAGCTATGGATAGGGGGAGAATTTTCCACCAAATAAAGGACATAGAAAATAATAATAATACAATAATAAGTAGTATTTACATAGTAATTTAAGATTAACAAATTGCTTACATGTCATTTTATAATCAGAGGAGATAAAATAGACAATTCTAGTTACATTAAATTGTAAAAGATTTCACACAAATAAAATGAACAGAAGGGAAATAGTTAACATGGAAAAATATCAGGGAAAATATCTTTGATTCAGATATACAAGATTTATAGGGAATTTATATACATACATGTATACTGTAACCGTGAAAATGTGGATTTCAAGAATGAATTGCCAAAACTGTAAAGATAATTTTTAGTGTCTTGATTTAAATCAAAAATAAGTGGTCGCCATGGGAAAATTCCCAAATATGGAAATACCCAAGTCAGCTGGGTTTTATGGAGATTTTAATTAATACAAATGATGGAATTAAGGGAAGAGAGAGAGAGAGAGAGAGAGAGAGAGAGAGAGAGAGAGAGAGAGAGAGAGAGAGAGAGAGAGAGAAGAGAGAAAAATAGTAGGAAGGGCCTAGGCCAGAGCCTTAAGAGAGACTAGTCAGTTTTTTATCACTCACCACAAGATTGTCCCAAGCAAATTCTAGTCCTTCACTGAAATCCTCAACTCCTGAACTGAGTTCAGAGACCCAGCTCCTCCAACTAACTGCAAACTCCAACTAAGTTCACCAACTAACTCAAATTCAATAAGTCCCCTCCTTTTAAAGAAATTTTCTCTTATGTCACCTCCCCTAAATTTTCACATCTACCAATCACAGTAGATGTTTTGTTGTTGTTGTTTTTTTTTCCCCCAGGACTGCCCATTCTTAGTTCTCACCACTCTTTAGTTCTCACCTTCTCTGGGTAGACTAAAACTTCACACCTCTTTTGTTAAGCTTGCCTTTTGTAAGTTGCTTGACCTTTTAGTGGTTAATTTAACCTTTATAAGTACTTAGCACCCTTTTGTATTAGATCTAAAAATAGACCTAGCTTAAGGTTCTAGCTTTACTATAAGTATGAGTTAGGGACTTTTCATTGTTCAATCAGGAGTTTACAACTTTATCTTCCCCTAAGGCACTGTCTGAGCAGGGTGGAGTAATTTTAAAATTCCCAATACATTCCTGACCAAGTACCTCCATTGTAGAGAATGGGGAATAGCTTAATCAAATCTTCTGAAGTAGAGTCTGAGCAGTTTTAAGATTCACAATACATGTATGTGTATATATCAATATATATCTATTGATATTTAAATAGAAGTCAATTTTGACATTGATATAGATATCTGAAAACCATTTACAAATAGGCAAATAGTCAAAGGAAGTAAAAAAGTAATTCAAAGAAGAAAAATGCAAGCAATCTTTCAATGGCCATATGATAGGCAGTTAGATGGAGTTCAGGACTTGAGAGTATAAAGATTAAAATCAATGGTTGGACAATGATTATATGAAATTATGTGGTCTCCAGTATTTACTATATTTTGAGTCAGATATTTATTTACAAATATTTGCAAATAGAGAGGAAATAATAAAGAAGAGAAATGTGAGGGGGATAGAGAAGTTATCTATCCTATCAACCTAAATGTTTTGCTCCAGATCTGCTTAGTCCAGGCAGAGATTAATTAGCTCTCCACCAGGAAGGCTGGTAATGAGTAACCATGCAGCCTTCTCCAAGATGGAAGCTAGTCTCTCCAGAAGCTAGGAAAGGGGTCAGCCTTATACTCACCCAACAAAGTAATCCAAGAGTCAGAGCCCAAGTTGAAGCCCACAATCCAAACCATAGTCTACAGCAAAGCTCCCTCAAAGACTATCTAAGACTATCTCCAGAAATGGACAGCTAGTTAGCACAATAGATAGAGTACAAAGCCTGGAGTTGGATGGACCTGGGTTCAAATGTGACCTCAGACACTTCCTAACTATATGACCCTGGGCAAGTCACTTAATGCCAATTGCCTACCCCTTCTTGTTCTGTCTTGGAATTGATACTAAGAGAGAAAGTAAGAATGTTATTGTTTGTTTAATTTTTTTATGGAGAATAAAAGGAAATTCAGAAAGGGCCAGATAAATCGGATAGTATGCATTCCTAAAATTAAAGAAAGACATTTTTAATTGTAGTAACATCACAAAATATTTATAATTTCCAAGTTAAATGGGACAAAATGTTTCTAAGGTTTAGCATCATGGGCAAGGAATTCAAAGTCTCATGGTAACAGGTAAACAAAGAGCATGTGTTTCCATCCTAATTTTTTTTTGTTTGACTGCAGTAAGCAGAGTTTCAAGATGGTGGTGCCCAGTCTGCATAAGAATTAGCTTGTCAATGGCTTCTATATCCTTCCTAAAAGTGAACCTGTACCTAAATTGCCAGTTTTTAAAATTTCCAGCATCTAGGTTGTTCTAGCAGAGAAGTGGAACCTTTGAAGAGATGCTACGATGATCAATTTAAGTCTTACCAAAAAAATACATTGCTGCCATGTTAAACTGTACCTGGCAAATATGGTCAGAAGTATCTCCTGAATCAATAGGTTATTAACCTCATAGCCCATTACTTCAAAACTTACTGTTAAGAGGACTTAGAGTTCAGTGGAAGGGCAGAGCAAATCCTGTGACCGGATAACCACAACAACATTCCAAGAAAGAAAGATTCTCTCTCACATGGGAAAGAATTTGAATAAGAGGAAATATCATCCCTTGTGACTGGCCTTGGAGAGGTAAATCATCATTTTTATTAGTACTCTTTAGGTTTCTATGGAACTCCACTGTTCTCATTCTCTGATGTCCTCTCTCTAGTTGTCACACAATATGGCAGAACCGTTACAGCCTCTTTGTACCAGCTGATTAATTGTCCAAGTCAGAAGAAGGGAGATAACTATTACCTGAATTATATTTGCATGTTTTGGCCTCACATCAGGTCCATCAGGAACTGAATGAGTGCTGGCCTCAGTGCTTTCTGATAGTTGGAAATGTCCATCAGCAAATCTGGTTTGATTCCCACCACTACTCTGTCTTCTGTATTGAAGGAGTTTTTTAGTAGTAACTGAGGGGTTCAATCTTGAAGTATAGAGAGAGAGAGAAAGAGTGGAGACCTCCCTTCTCAAAGCAGTGTGATGTTCAGGAGAGACAGCTGATGTTTAAGGTTGACTCAGAGAGAAGAGAGGGGGTTTGAAGATTTTCCCTCTTCTGCCTTCTCTCCTTAGCTAAGGCTACTCTCCCATATTCTTCTGTCCCTCTTGTCTACCCTCCACTACTCGAGACCCCTTGATCTGTTCAATCACACTTGATTCACAGCTTGGGGAAAAAATAACTATTTTAATGTCAGCTCAATCAGGGTAATACAAAGGAATAACTAGCAGGGAAAGAATGGGAGAGGAAAGTGGGGAAAAGGGGATCTCTGTCTCCATCTAAACCCTTTCCCCTCCCTCCTTCATTTTGAGGGGAACTCAGGCATTGGCAACCCTGACCTGAGTTTCCCTGAGAGAAAGTCAGGTTGACTCACCCTGGGTTTGACCCCTTGGCCACAGTTCAGACTCAGGACAAACAGGATCCGAAGTAAAGTCAGACAGATTTAAAATGTTTCTTCTTCAATAGTCTTTTCAATTGGGAATTGTTGAGGGGGGGGGGGAATTTCCAGTCACAGACAGGAAAAAGTGAGTAACCCTCAGGAGAAAGTCCTTTTCAACCTTCTCTCTTCCGCTTCTCCTGACTGAGAGCCCATCTCCTCTATCAACTAGAGTCTTCTGCTCCTCCAGATTCCCATCAGCTGGGGCCCCATCCCCGTTGAGGTGATCAGTTCCACACAATCTTCAGCCTGGCACTTTTCTTATGTGTCAGTCTCTGTCACACTTCCATGACTTGGAAGCTCTCTGGATCTTCATCAAACATCAGGCATCATGATAAAAAAAAAAAAAAAGATGGGGATAAGATCCTTTATAGGCAACAAGGCATAGTACAGTGAATAAAACACTATATTTGGAGTCAGGAAAACCCACTTCTCTAAGTTCAAATTAAGCCTCTGACACTAGCTGTGTGATTCTGGGTAAATCCTTATCTGTAAAAGAAGCTGGAGAAGGAAATTGCAAACTCTAAGATCTTTGCCAAGAAAACTCTAAATGGGGTCACACAATTGAAATGACTGAACAACAACAATAGTAAGCAGTTATATCCACCCAGGCAATCAATTATTCATAGAACACTGAATTTAAAGGACTCATAATAATAGGATAGCAACTTATCCCAGGACTATTTCTATCTGGACACCATCAAAAAAGATGAAGAAGATGGTATGATACTAATAGTGATAGCTAACATTTATGGAGTACTTCAAGATTTATAAAGTACTTTATATACACTCATTTGAGTCATATAATAATCCTTTGAGGTAGATATAATAGCTCTTATTAGAGCCATTTTGCAGATGAAGAAATAGCTGCAGAGAGGTGAAACGATTTAAACTATGGTTACACAGATAGGAAGCATTTACTAGATATACACCCTAGGCTTCTTGAGTAGAACCCCAATTCTACCCTTTAACCATTATGCCCCACATTGTACCCTAAGAGTCAAGGCAACTTGTTAAGGGAGTAAATAGCTTACTTTGACTGATCAAAACATTAGGTTCCAGAAGGTTAGCAGCATAAGGTGTCTAGAGCAGACCATAATACCTGAGCCATAGACACCCTGTCATGAAGCACTAGGGAACGATGCCAAAAGGCTGATGATCACATACATATTCTTTTATTCTAACTTGGGTAGTTAAAAGGATATCTGCATGTCCCTTATGTTGCTATTACTACCTATCATGAGTAATCTAGCCACACCCTGTGACTGTATGTGACCTCTGGATTTTTTTTAAAATTAAGGCACTGATGTAATCTGACAGCTCTTTGTTCTCCCATCATCCCTATCATGTGATGGTTTAAGCATTAATTGACTTCCAATGTCAAATTTACACTCATCCTTTTAGTAAGAAAGTGACTTATATAATCTTCTTCTAGAACCTGAGTCTTCTAGTTCTTCTAGTTAGGAAATAAAACCAGTTTCAGAAAAGAAAAGTATCTAACTGTTAGTATGGGGACAAAAGGGAAACATAACAGACCAGATTTTAATCCCATATTCCTGTCGATTCTTAGATCAGGCAATTTCTTGTATTTATTTGAAATATACAATAAATAATATTTAATTATTAAATTATATTTGGATCAGGCATTTTTTATTTAAAACATTCAATATTGTATTTTATGACATATTTAGATTAGATGGTTTTTTATATTTATTTAAGTATTTAATATTTTGGTTAAATATATCATGTTTATATCATATTACATTTAATTAAATATTTTAAATAAAATGTCTGATCTAGGAAATCATCTTAGTAGGATAAGCTGAAGATAATAAAAGAGAAGCAGTATAATATGGCGGCTAGAAATATGTGCTGGAAACAAGAAAGAGGAAGGTTCAAATACGACTACTATCTGTGTGATCCTTGTTTAATTTCTCAGTTCTCTAGGCCACTATCTTTTTTATATATTTATTTTTTATTTAGTCAAACATTATTCCTTGGTTACAAGAAACATTCTATCCCTCCCTCCCCTTCCCCAACCCTTCCTGTAGCCAACCTGCAATTACACTGGGTATTACATGTGACCTTGATCAGAAATTTTTCCATGTTTTTGATGTTGTCACTAGGATGTTCATTTAGGGTCTATATGCCCAATCCTATCCCTCTCGACACATGTAATCAAGCAGTTGTTTTTCTTCAGTGTTTCTACTCCCACACTTTTCCCCCTAAATGTGAATATTTTTCCACTCAATGTGAATATGTGTATTCTTTCTCATAGATCCCTTCGAGTTGTTCAGGATCACTGCATTACCACTAATGGCAAAGTTCATTACATTCAATTTTAACACAGTGTATCTGTCTCTGGGTACAATGTTCTCCTGGTCCTGCTCCTTTCATTATGAATCAATTACTGGAGGTCGTTCCAGTTCACATGGAATTCCTCCAGTTTATTATTCCTTTAAGAACAATAGTATTCCATCACCAACATATACCACAATTTGTTCAGCCATTACTCAATTGAAGAGCATCCCCTCATTTTCCAATTTTTGCCACCACAAAGAACACAGTTATGAATATTCTTGTACATATCTTTTTCCTTATTATCTCTTTGGGGTACAAACCCAGCAATGGTATGGCTGGATCAAAGGGCAGACAGTCTTTTAGTGTCTTTCCAGCATAGTTCAAAATTGCCCTCCAGAATGGTTGGATCAATTCACAATTCAACCAGCAATGCATTAATGTCCCAACTTTGCCACATCCCCTCCAGCATTCATTACTTTCCTTTGTTGTCATGTTAGCCAATCTGCTAGGTGTGAGGTGACACCTCAGAGTTGTTTTGGTTTGCATCTCTCTGATTATAAGAGATTTAGAACACTTTTTCATGGGCTTATAAATAATTTTTATTTCTTTTACCGAAAATTGCCTATTCATGTTCCTTGCCCATTTATCAATTGGAGAATGGCTTGATTTTTTGTACAATTGATTTAGCTATTTATAAATCTGAGTAATTAAACCTTTGTCAGAGGTTTTTGTAATGAAGATTGTTTCCCAATTTGTTACTTTCCTTCTAATTTTGTTTGCATTGGTTTTGTGTGTACAAAAACATTTTAATTTGATGTAATCAAAATTATTGATTTTACATTTTGTGATTTTTTTTCTAGCTCTTGCTTGGTTTTAAAGTATTTCCTTTCCCAAAGATCTGACAAGGGTACTATTCTGTGGTCTCCTAATTTGCTTATAGTTTTCTTCTTTATATTCAGGTCATTCACCCATTCTGAGTTTATCTTGATATAGGGTGTGAGATGTTGATCCAAACCTAATCTCTCCCATACTGTCTTCCAATTTTCCCAGCAGTTTTCCTCAAATATTGGGTTTTGGTCCCCAAAACTGGGATCTTTGGGCATATCATAGACTGCCTTGCTGAGGTCATTTACCACAAGTCTATTCCATTGATCCTTCTTTCTGTTTCTTAGTCAGTACCAAATTGTTTTGATGACCTCTGCTTTATAGTATAGTTTGAGATCTGGGACTGCAAGTCCTCCTCCCTTTGCATTTTTTTTTCATGATTTCTCTGGATATCCCTGATCTTTTGTTTTTCCAAATGAACTTTATGTTTTTTTTTTTTAACCCTTACCTTCCGTCTTGGAGTCAATACATAGTATCGGCTCTAAGGCAGAAGAGTGGTAAGGCCTAGGCAATGGGGGTCAAGTGACTTGCCCAGGGTCACAGAGCTGGTAAGTGTCTGAGGCCAGATTTGAACCTAGGACCTCCCGTCTCTAGGGCTAGCTCTCAATCCACTGAGCTACCCAGCTGCCCCCGAACTTTGTTATGTTTTTTTCTAATTCAGTAAAAAAGTTTTTTGGTAGTTCAATGGGTATGGCACTAAATAAGTAAATTAATTTCGATAATAAAAATGTCATTTTTATTATGTTAGCTCATCCTACCCATGAACAATCAATTTTTCTCCAATTTCCTTTACAAATACTTGGAAATCTTCTATTTTGTTGAATGCCCATACATTCCCCTGGAAGTTTATAATCAGTTTTGATGGTTAGGTGATCCTTGGTTGAAGACCCACTTCTCTTACCTTTCTGAATATCATATTCCAAGCCTTGCAGTACTTTTGCATGGAAACTGCCAGATCTTGTGTAATCCTGATTGGTGCTCCTAGATATCTAATTGTCTCTTTTTGTCTTCTTGTAAAAATTTCTCCTTAGCTTGGAAGCTCTTGAATTTGGCAATTACATTCCTGAGAATTGTCTTTTGAGGATTTAGTGTAGACAGTGTTCTATTTACTCTTTCAATGTCTATTTTGACCCCTTGTTCAAGAACATCAGGGCAGTTTTCTTGTATAATTTCTTGTAGTATGATGTCAAGATTTCTGTTTATTTCTGGGTTTTCAGGTAGACCAATGATTCTCAAATTGTCACTCCTTGCTCTGTTTTCTTGATCTGTCATCTTTTCAGTGTGATATTTTATGTTTTCTTCTATTTTGTCAGTCTTTTGATTTTCCTTCATTTATTCTTGCTGTTTTGCAAGATCATTGGTTTCTAATTGCCCAATTCTGGTCCTTAAGGCCTGGTTTTCTGTTATAATCTTTTGGTTTTCTGCTTTAATCTTTTGATTTTATGCTATAATCTTTGGAATTTCCTTTTCAGTTTGGTCTATCCTGCTTTTTGTGGCTTCTAGCTGTTTCTCCAATTGGGAATTCTGGTCCTTTAAACTGTTATTTTCTTTTTGAACTATTTCCCACTTTTCTTGCCAGAAGACTTCCATCTTTTTAATAAGCTCCAATTTAAATTCTTCAAGAGCTTGTGGACAATTTCCATTTTTTGGAAGGTTTTGGTGCATTCATTTGAATTTCCTCTTCTATTTCCTCTGTAGCCTGGGTTTTTCCTCTGTAAAAATTTTCCAGGGTCCACCCCTTCTTCTTGTTTTTCTTGCTGGAGGGGGGTTGTTGTTCCTGGGCATGATTTGCCATCACTCTGGAGGTTTTTCCTTCCCTTTTTAGTCAGAAATCTGAGTGAGATGGGCAGGCTCTCTGTGTATCGAGTTAAGAACAAGGATTTTGCCTGAGGCAAGCTCTTGAATCTCCACAGCTTCTGCTGTTTGCTGCCCTTCTCTGTGTGCTATCTTCCTGTGAGTGCCCATGGTGTGCGCTCTTCATCCTGCTGGGGTTTCAGGTCTTGCTGCTTTCAGGGATAAGTCTTTGGTGGTCATAGTCAGCTGCCAAGGATCCAGTGGTGTCCCTTGCTTGCTCCAGAGGTTCCCCTCACTCACTCCAGAGGTGACCCTTGCTCATTCACTGCTTCTAGCACAAGCTGGCTCTGACTCTGGCTCTGTAGGTAGGGTGTGGGGAGGATAGATCAGTTCATATTTTGGTGGGGGCTTTTTCACCCCCTTATAATTTGGCAATGCACAAATCCCATGTACCTTCAATGCTTCACCGTACTGTAGAGTCCCTTCATTCTCATGAATTTGGGTTTTTTGGTCTTTTAAGGTAGTCTATATCAGTAGGTGCTGAGGAGAGGAAGAGTCTTGCGTCTAGACTGCAACCATGTTTACCTGGTAGTCCACTCATCCAAACATTCTTGAGGACAATTTGGAACTGTATCCAAAGGACTATAAAACTGCATATCCTTTAATCCAGTAATACTACTACTAGGTCTCTATCCCAAATAAATCTAAAAAAAGGGAGAAGGATCTACTTCTACAAAAAATATTTATAGCAACCCTTTTTGTGGTGGCAAAAGATTGGAAATTAAGGATGTGGCCCTCAATTGGGGAGTAGCTGAACAAATTGTGGTATGTTTTGGAGCATTTTCTTGTATATCATCTTCTATCTCCTCTGTATTTTGTATTTTGGCTCCATAGAATGTGTCCAAAGTCGCCCCTTTCTTCTTATTTTTCTTGGTATTTTGGGGCTTCTGTGCTTCTGTGGAGTTTGCCATCTCTGAATGTGGAGGATTAGCTTTTCTTATCTCTGTCTGGTGTTCAGAGGCTTTAGTCCTGGGCAGATTGTTGGTTCTATGAGGTTTCCCTGGGTTAAATTGAGTATGCCTCACTGGAACTGGAGTGGAAGGGTTGGACCAGGGGGCCACACTCTCCCCCGGCTCTCTGGGTCGGGTTGCTTTCTGGAAGTTGCCTTCAGAATAGCTGGCAGTGAGGCTGTTTCGTCGGCCTGCAGGGGGATGGGCTTGTCTTGCCCGCCCTGAGGGTTGCTGTTGTTTCAGACAACCCTGCTCTCTGCAGGGGGAGCTCCGAGGGCAGTGACTTTCACTGGGACTCAGATAGAAGGCCCTGAGGGTTGTTGTTGTTTCAGACTACCCTGCTCTCTGAGCGGGGCGGGGCTGCGGCTTCCCGGAGCCTTGGACTCTGCGCTCCTACCCCTTAGGTCCGAGTGATCTCGGGTTCTGGCTTTTGAGGGGGGCCGTACCTTCTGATCCAGGTCCAGGTCCAGGAGGAGGATTCCCAGGGTCTATGCTGTTGATCGTCTTGAATTTCGGCGCCTTAGGAGCTTATAGTTTGAGATCGGTCGGGAAGGGTTTTCCGGAGATCTCAACTTTAGCTTTCTCTAAGCCGCCATCTTGACCGGACCAAATTGTGGTATGTAACAGTGATGGAATACTATTGTGGAAGGAACGCTGAAGAGGATGCAGAGTGAAATAAGCAGAACCAAGAAAATATTATACTCAGTAACAACAGTATTTTGGATTGTGAAACTGTGAAAGACTTAAGTTATTCTCAAGAATACAGTATAATATAATGGGGAAAGGGGAGAATGGAAATGGAGCCTCTTCCTTTTAAAGCAGGGGACAGAGTGAGTGTTGTTTAGCCAGAGGAGAGAAAGAGGATGGATTTTGTCTTTTCCTCCTCAGCACTCTCTGACTAGACTCCCTCACTATGGCTGCCTTCAATTCCTACTGGCAGGCTCTCTGTGATCTTTGTTGGTAGAGGCTTCAGGTGGTAAGTCTCTTTCTTCTGGGAGAGAGAAACCCTTTCTCCTCCCCCCTCAATTCAGGCTGTCTTCTAATAAAGCTGAAGTCAGTTCTGGGTTCTAATGACTGAGTTTATTCAAGGGAAGCAGGAAAGGGACAGGGTTGATAAATGGTAAGGATTGAGATTTAGGAGGGAAAGAGGGAGAGGGTATCCCTATCTAATTAACACCCTCCCCCCAAAGTTAGGTTGCTCAGGTCTGATAACCTGAACCCTTAAGGGTTCAGAGTAGAGAAACCCGGGTTTCTTGGTTGGTATAGCAAGTGTCCCCAAGTTCAAGGTTCAAAAGGAATTGTAGAGATCTTCTTTGTGGACTGCTTGTCTTTAAAAGTCTTTGTCCTCTGACTGGGGTTCAGGAGGATCTGGGATCAGAAATTCTGGGAGAGAAAGATCACTGACTTTGAGATTCAGTCAGAGTCCTAAAAAAAAACCCTCTGCCCAGGTACTCTATGCCAGGAGTTCATTTCAGCTGCCTGGATCAGCTTTTCTCTTCCTCCAAGTTTCCAAGTTCCTTTTTGCCCATCGCCTCTTCCCTGCTTGCAGGATTCTTGTAGCTCTTCCAGGCTTATTGCCAAAGTTTCCAGATTTCTCTCCCTTGATGCAGAACAATTCTGAAGGACTTACAACAAAGAATGCTATCCACTCCCAGAGAAAGAACTGTTGTGGTTGAAATCCAGATCAAAGCATACTATTTTTACCTTACCTTATGTGAGTTTTTATTTTGGGATTTTGTTTTTATATGATTATTCTCTTACCACAGTGAGCAATATGGAAATAGGTTTTGCATGAAAATATATGTATAACCCAGATCAGGAGGGAAGGGAGGGAAGGAGGCATTTTGAATCTTATAACTTCAGAAAGCTTCTTGGAAAATTGTTATTTCATATAATTGGTAAAAAACATATATTTTTTTCAAAAAAAGGTGGTTCACTTAATAATATATGAAATGACCTTGTATTTAACCAGTAAGTGTGTATGTAAATTTTATATTTATACTATAGATAAATTTTTGCATTTTCTCCCTCCATTAGATTGAAACTCTTTATGAGTAGGAATCATTTAGTTCTTTGTTCTTGCATCTGCATCATCTAGTATAGTGCCTAGGAGATACTTAATAAATACATATTTAATAAAAGTAAAGTAAAATAAAATAAAATGGAAATGGGCAGGGCAGCTAGGTGGCTTAGTAGATAGAGAGTCAGGCCTGGAAGTATGAGATTCTGTGTTCATATATGACCTCTGGCACTTCCTTGTTGTGTGACCTTGGGCAAGATACTTAAGCCCAATTGTCTAAGCCTTGCCTCTCTTCTGCTTTGGAACTGATTCTTACAGGGATCCTTCATCTGTAGAGGGAATTACATTCCAGAGACTCCCAGGATAGGTGAAAATTTGCCAAGTAGCAGCATTATAATTATTTTATTATTTATATATATTTTAAGGCTTTATAAACCCTTTCCACTCTCCTATAAACCTTTTTCACAGTCTTATTAACATTTTCCACACTCTTAAATAAACACTGAACCAATCAGCACCCAGGATACAGAACACAGCACTGTGTTTGATCGCTTTTCATTCTGTCATTCTGTCAGTGCTGTGTACAACCTTACTTGGCAAACTTGTGTAAGCGCTAGTGGCGTACTGCATTTCCATTGTACTGTATGGTATTCATCTGAAAAATCCCACGATATAGCAAAAACTCTGTGATACAGAATTAGATTTTTTTTTAAACCCACAATACAGTAAAGCTGAGATAAGTGAACCCTGATATAGTGAGAGATGACTGTAGTATCAATTTTGAGATAATAATAAAATTAAAATGGGGATGGGGAAATGAACAGTAGCATGAAATAATATTTGTATGGCATTTCTTGGCTTTTATCTGATTAATGCTCATTGAAACGGATGATAAAGAGCAGCCATTTTCTTAGATGTCATTCCCCAAGTCCTTACTCTTTCTTGAACCTTATCCCAGCTTCCCATATCAAATCTGATTCTGAGACATATTGATTCTACCTTTATTACAGTTCTCTCATTTGTCTCCTTTATCTTCTGACACCCAAATTCAGACCCTTATCACCTCACACCTATACTATTGCCATAACCTGTTGTTTGGTTTCTCTGACTCAAATCACTTCCCACTATAGCTCATCCTCCACTCAGCTGTCAAATTGATCATCCTAAAGCACAAGTATTATATCAGACATATTCACCCAGACATAAACTCCAGTGCCTCCCTATCACCTCCAGAATTATAATGTATATATTAATTACATCTTATATGTCAAGAATATATTATATTTATATAATAAAGTCTTCTATTTGCCATTGAAAACTCTTCAAGCTTTGACCCTACCTTCTTTTCTAGTCTTTTCACACTCTGTACAGTCCCACATACTGTGTGATACAGTTACATTTGCCCTCTTTGCTTCCTTACACAGGACACTCCCATTTCTTCCCATACCTAGAAATCTCTGCCTCCCCATCTCCACCTACAGGCTTCCTTGGAGTTCTAGTTTGCCTCTCCTGAACTCCCTTAATTCTAGTGCCTCATCTCTGTGGATCATCTTTAGTGTTTCTTGTATGTAACTTGTTACACCTACTTGGTCTCACATTGTTTCTCCCAGTAGATTTCTGGAGACTAGAAACTGTTTTCCCCTTTCTTTGTACCTGATACACAGTAAATGTTGTCTTGACATTATGTTCTATTTTATTTTTCATTGATCTAAGTCATTATCACCACTTATGCCAGGGGTCTCGATGGCAAATGCGAAAGCATGTAGTAACATCAGCTGAGTTCATCAAATCATACATCAGACAAATGTTTATGTTTCAGTTATGAAAATTCAAATGGTTACATTTGGGATAAAAGTAGATTGCTAAAGAAAATAGTTTAAACATGGCTTGAAAGAGAGGCAGGCAGTGAGGCCCTTGTTATAATCTTTCATTTTGTTATTAATATAATTTATTGTTTATTATCTTTTCTAAGGTTTAACTATCTTTTTATTACTAAGTATAACATTAGGCCATACATGACCACACAGTCTTATTTTCTAACCTTGCTTACTTCACCCCAATTGTCCCTCATACCAACAGGTCAGTATACCCATAATGGCTAAAACTCAAACTTTCTGCACTAACGGTCATTGATCTGACCTGACACCTGAGAAAAGTGCTTCATAATAGACTAGCTGTGAAACACTAAATAGAGGTCATAATTGAGAGGGAAAGATTTTCAAAGATCTAGAACTAAAAGGGAACGTTAAAATCATATAATACAATTTCTTCATTTTCCTTTTTTTGTTCTTATCCAAAGTGAATCTTTACATTTAAGAGTATTTCTTGTAAATAACAAATAACAAAAAATGTTGAATTTTTCTTCCTAGTTTATTCTGCTATCTTCCTCTGTTTTATTACTAAGTTAATCTCACTCACAATTAGTATAATGTTTTTCATTCGATTTTATTTTCAGTTCCAGATTTTATTCCTTCCTCTCCATTCCTCTGCTCCCCTGCCCATTTAGAAGGTAGAAAATACAAAATTCATTACATTAATAAAGTTAACTCAGTTTAGCAGTCATTTTCACTCTTCTATTTATCATCATATCATGGATTTGGAGCTAAAGCTACTTTAGAGATTATCTCTTCCAATGCTCTCATTTTACAAAGTCAGAGAGTTTCAATATAATTTTTATAAGATCATACAACGACCAAGTTGAAAACTGGGATTCAGACTTATATTCAGTCTCTAAGGCCAATGTTTTTTCCCTCTATACATCAATCACTTTCTTTTTGCTTTCTAACGCCCTCTTCCTCCCAGAAACCTTTCTTAACTTTGAAAGAAGAAAGTTGTGAGGTTAATGTAGTCTTCAATAAAATTTTACTTTCACAAGTGATAATTATACAGTTTTAATTGCTTTTCCTTACAATAATACACTCTTTTTTTAAAAACTGGAAACAAAAGTTTCTTTTTTTATTAATAATAAATTAGCTTATAAAAAGGATTTTATTACTAGGAAAGGAGAGTATTTGGGGATTTGTTAGAAGTCATTTGTTATGAAAGAAGTATTACTGTAAAAATTAGAAGGAAATGTGGACAGGAGGCAAAGTTTCAGACAATTTCTGCTCAGTTTTGTCCAAAATCAGTGTATGAATGGAATGTTAAATGTAGTTATGTTCTGGGTCTCTATAAACACGTCAGAGCAATTTAGTTAATATGTATTATTTTTATTCCATTAGGTTGAGATCAATTGAAGTAATATGTCTTAAGCTATATCCTATATAGCAAGGTGCCCTCAAGAAGCATACATTCTCTAAGGAGAGACAACATAGGTATATAAAAATACGTACACAAGAAAAACAAGGTAATTTGATGGGAGGAGATACTAGTAGCCTTGGGGATCAGGAAAGGCTTCATTCTGACTAGTAGTATTTGAGTTGAGTCCTGAAAGAAAATAGGAATTCTAAGAAAGTGGAGATGAGAAGGGAGCACATTCCAGGTACTGGGGATAGAACATACCATGGCATAGAAACAAGAGAGATTTCAGGTGAGAGGTGAGGGGATACTGAATTAGGATGACTATTTAAATTGAAAGGAGACACATATGGAGATACTGTAGAGGTAGAAATAATCAGATTTGGAAACTGATTGGATGTGTGGGGTGAGTATGTGAAGCAAATAGAATGAAGACAATAGAACCTGAACAAATGGGAAAATGGTGATGCTGAGTAGAAGAACACAGGGAATTTTGGAGCCCTGGGATTGGGTGGAAGAGCTCTAGCATCATTAACCAGTCAGTTGCAAGGAAAAGGTACTACTATACCTAATTGAATATAATTGTGAGCAGTTAGTCTTGTATAGTTAAATGACCCATTTCCGAAGTGATCTGCTTGCACAGAATACTGAAATTCTAGTGCATCTATCCTGTCTCCATTTCCACTCCCTCTATCCCTTATCTCTTTGGAATCCAGTTCTTATTGCATTATGAGCACTCTAAATGATTGGAATATTATGGGGAAGGTGTGAGAAAGAAATTACTACACCAGAGAGACAATGAGGAACTAACTATGGTCCTATATTAAAACATTCTGCTGTCTCTCTGTCTGCCTCTCTTGCCTCTCTCTGTCTCTCTGTCTCTCCCCACACCCTTCCCCACCTCTTCTCAACACAAAGAGGGGCTTCTTGCAAAAGACATATGTGTATAATATATTGAAGTTCTCTTTTTTGATGGATTAAAAAAAAAACTTTTACCTTCCATCTTAGAATCAATACTAAGTATGGATTCCAAGACCGAAGAGCAGTAAGGGCTAGGCAACTGGGGTAAAGTGACTTGCCCAGAGTCACACAGCTAGGAAGCCTAAGCCCAAATTTTGATCCAGAACCTCTCATCTCTAGTACTGACTCTCTCTCCACTGAGCCACCAAACTGTCCCTCTGATGGATGTTTATTTTTTTTATTATTAACATGGAATATGATCTGAATAATGTGTCACAATAACAAATGTTCTGTTTCTTTTATCAGAAGTTAAGAAGAAAGCTAAGTTTATCACTCCAGTGCCAGGCGGTGTGGGGCCTATGACTGTGGCAATGCTTCTGAGGAATACCCTTCTGGCAGCCAAGAAGATAATTTACTAGAAAACTCTTGATATATGGAACTAAAATAAGACTAATGTCCTGTGGCTTATTTATCATTCAAGAGTCAAAACTTCTATATTTTACTACAAAGCTATTTATTTCTACATTATATTTATTTTTCATGTCTGGAATAATTCTCAAACAGGCAGCTCACAAAATTTTGTGAATTCTCTACTAAGGATTATTGTTTTCATTTTCATTTAATAAACAAACAAAAGCAGCAATTGCTCTTTCCTTGTGGATAACGCTGATTGATTAAAAAGATTAAGTTACAGAATGCTGAAATAATAAAGGACATATAGTCAGATGACAAGTTTCTGAGAATATTCACAACAATGTCCTTAAAGGAATCTTGGAGGATTTCACCATGTTGATGGGAGACATCCAGAGGCTATCATTTAAGGGAGGGCTTTACTCTTCTGAATCAGATGCTTTCTTTTGTACCCAATTGTCAACACAATAGGATCTTGTTTTCTCTCTGTTGTGTAACTAACAAGATGTAGTCTCCTTTGGAATATCATTCATGAAAGCCTGACTGTTCCCTTCTCATGCCTCCATCAGAGATGCTGTCAAAATGTGTGTAGTGAATTAAAGATTTTGT
Source organism: Monodelphis domestica (assembly GCF_027887165.1). NCBI lineage: Eukaryota > Metazoa > Chordata > Mammalia > Didelphimorphia > Didelphidae > Monodelphis > Monodelphis domestica. The sequence goes on along the minus strand of NC_077232.1, from coordinate 289,388,319 downwards.
AGAAATAGAACAAAGGGAATATGAGTCAGTTATTATCAATTTTTCTTGATCACTACTTTTTTGGAAGGTGAAAAATAATGACTATCATTTCCTACCAAGTATTTCATGCCGTTTTGCATTTCAAATATTGTGAGAATTGGGCCCTCCACACTTTCAAAATTGTAACTCTGGTAGCTTAACTTCTTCACCCCTCCTCTCCAAAAATCCAAACATGAAATGGGTTGTCTCATTGTTCATCCTCACTGGGAGTCTTTAAGTGACAGATTGATGATGTTGATCACCATTAACCATGACATTAGAAGTCATTCAGTTCAACCTCTTGCTTTTTTGGAAGAGGAAACCAAAGTGCCCAAACAGGGAGGGAATAACGGAAAAGCATAGACATTTATTCAACACTTACTATGTGCCAAGCACTGTGGTAAATGCTTGGCAAAAGTCTCATTTGCTCCTCATTCCAACCCTTGGAGGTAAATGCCATTATTAACCCCATTTTACTGTTAGGGAAGTTGAAGCAGACAGGTCAACTTGCTTGTCCAAGGTCACATGGCTAGGAAGTTTCTGTGAATGATTGAATTCAGGTCTCCTTAACTCCATATTCTGAGTTCTTTCCTCTCTTTCATGCAACATATATAGAAGAGAATTTGTTTTGATGAGAGTTGAACCAATTACCTTGGTTCCTTTCAAATATGAGATTTTGGAATTCTGCAGGAAAGTCAATTGCCAACTCTTGGGTCATTCTGGTTGTATTTAAACCTGTTTCTCAAATCCATATTTCTGGCTATGGTCTTGTGGTAGCATCCTACAAAGCGTATGACAATAAGTGAGAAAGGACTTTGAACAAGTCCATTTTGAGTTTTGCCCTACCTGGGAATGTACAGAAGCTACAAGAATGTAGCCCTGTAGGGAATCTTTCTTCTTTGCAGAGAAGAGACAGACAGATTCTCACAACTTTATTAACTGATTTGAACTGAGCTTTAAAGGATGGATAGGATTTGGATAATCTCAGAGGAAGAGCAGGAGAGCATTAGAGGGGGTGTGGGGAGGTGGAGGCAAGAATGAACTTGATATGCTTGTAGGACAATGAGAAAACCAGCCTGACTGACTGGATTGGAGGATGTATGGGCATTATTGGGAAATAACATTGGATGGGTAGGGAGGGGTTGGATTACAAGAGGGCCCTGGAAGACAGACAGTTTCAACTTTAATCCACTGACAACTCAAGGAGCCACTCACTGTATGTCTTGAGCAGAAAAATGATATGATTAAAATGGTGTTCCGGGAAAATGAAAAAGGTAGCATTTCACAAGATAGATTAAAACAAATTAAAAAAAAAAATAGAGGCCGGGAGGCCAGCTAGGAGGCTGTCAAAATCTAGACTTGGGCTATGGCAGTGCTCATGTAAATAGAATGAACAAGGCATACACATTTCTACATCATCATCATCATCACCATCATCATCATCATCATCTTATAGCATAACTATGTACCAGGCACCTTGTTAATTGCTTTATAATTATCTCATTTGATATAACCCTGGGAGGTAGATACTCATTATTTACATCTCACCAGTGGATAAACTGAGGCAAACAGAGGTTGGGATTTGCCCAAGGTTACACAGTTGATAAGTATCTGGGGTCAGATTTGAACTCAAGTCTTCCAGACTCCAGAGCCAGTGCTCTATCAACTGCACCAATTAGCTTCCTCAAACATTGAAAAGAATGAATTGATACTGCCTTGAGTTCTCTGGGAGTCCATTTCCACATATGAAAAAAAAAAGAGGGAATTAGATTATATTAGCTCTAATGACTCCTATTACTAAGTATAGTGAATCCAGTTTTGGAATGTGGTATTTGAGGTAATGGCAAAATATCATATTTATACCTATCTATAGACATAGGGTGGAGGAGACGTGAATGAGTGGTTAAGTGCAGAAATGGTAGACTTAAGAGTATTAAGTGGATCTCTTTCTCCGCCTGTGAATGCTTTATGTCCACAGGACTATTGCTCCCATTTATGAAACTGGATGGTTTTAGTGTAGCAGAGGCTTCTTGACTTCAATTATTCTTACATATAGGGATTAAAAAAAAGAAAGGATAAAAACAATAGGGAATATATAGTTAAGGAGTGATTAGAACACTAAAGAGGAGAAGGAATATAAATCAACCACATGAAAAGCCAAGGAAGAATTTACAGATCCAACGCATAATCAATTAGTTTTATCTAGAGTGGGATGATTGGGGATTTTGCTCCAGGGTATCAATGTTTAGAAGAGGGATTGCCAGGCCTGTTAACCTTGCATCTTGTGTTTTTGTTTTACAGTTGTTTCAGTTATGTCCAACTATTTGTGACCCCATTTGGGCTTTTTTTTTTGTCAGAAATACTGGAGTAGTTTACCATTTCCTTCTCCAGCTCATTCTACAGATGAAGAAACTGAGGCAAAGAGGATTAAGTGACTAGCCACATATCCAGGGAGGCATCCCAAGACCTTCATGTACTACAACTGATGTTCCTTGGTCAATACACCATAATCCCTCCTCTGGTGAATTCTTTAGCAGCTGCCTTATGGTGTCCTTGACTCTCATTTATTTTTCAGTATTTACTGTGAGCATGGAGTGGCTAGTTACAGTTATGATCAATACAGTGAAATGTTATAGAAAGATTGAGATTGATGAAAGGTTGAAAATGACTAGAAAGAGATCACACTGGCCCTTGAGAGAATAGTTTTGCCAAATCAGTGGGGAGGAGGGATGAGAGAGAAAGAATCATGCTGCAGAGAGTTAATGAAGAAATTGAGACATTTGGTGTTCAAAGAGTCCATTAGCAAAAGCTAGAAGGAAATTTACCATTACCTGTAAGAAGCATCATAGCCAAACAAAAGGACTTCTTTTAAAGAAACTTACCAAAGATTTTAAAGCAATTGATTTAAAATTTCCTTTAAAAGTATATCTTTTAAAGAAGTTGATTTATTATTAAATCAATAAACATTTAAAGAAACCATGCGCACATTTAGATAAAGCAACAAATCCTTACCTTTCATTGTGCTGGGTACAATGGAAGATACAAAGGATGACCGAGAGGCCCACTGAGGAAAGCAGCCATGCTTGACTGAGATTGCTGGCAAGGTCCCAATCTCTCACCCAAAGGCACTGCTGCTCTCAGCCCCCCTCACTCTGAAGAGCAAAGAAGTCCTTGTAACATCATGATTGAAAGTATCAAATCTGCCTTTCCCCAAGAACAGATTAGCAAGCACTATTTCTCAACTTGTTTACGTCTGTAATAGCAACCCTGGTAATGTTCATGTGTGAAATCATTTTAATAAACATCATCCTTTGGGAAAGTAACATCCCCCCCCCTGGAATGTTGTAATGCTTAATATTTTACCTTCTATGAAAGTCTTTCTCTTTGTCATAATAAATGAAGATCATAGCCCCATGATTCTTCTGCTAGGTCCTCAGGCATGCTGGACACAATCTTTCCTGTCCTTCATCTTTATCTCATTCTCTCTCTCTTGCCGCTAGTCTCCCTAGCAGGCTAACTCTCACTCTCCACAGCTACAGTGGCTCTCAGATCCAATCACTCATCACCATGCCTCCCACACATGCATGTGACAGATGACAGGATCATATCATCCAAGAGATTACAGTCTAGTTGAGGGAGAGAGGAAATATTTTTGGCAATAATTAAATATATATAAGGAATTCAGAGCCATGCAGGAGGATAGAAGGAAGCAAATTTTGTAAAGAGGGGGCCATTGAAAATATTAGCAAGGAAAGAGATGAATAATTTGGAAAGCAAGAGATGTTGATTCAACAAGGGTGAGAACTAAAGTATCAAAATATCCCAGGGCACTCACCCTCAAATTTAGAAAGCCCCCGAATTGATACTCTATAGTTCTCCTTGCCTGGCTCCTCTCCAGAGATCATCCTCAGCAAGGACCAGAGATGTCTTGGGGTCTGCACCATGACCAACACCACTCCTTGTTGATTTCAGAGCAGTTCTTGGGTTGGTTGCTCCAGGCCATTACCATTAAGTTTGCTCTGGAATGTCAAAATTGCTAGTTATGGCAATTAGCTACCATAGGAAATTACCAGATCCAGGATCATGGTGGATGGGTTAACACATCAATCAATCAATATTTATTAAGTCTTAAGCACTATGCTAAGATAGAAAGGAACTTTGGTCTCAGAGACTTCTCTGGCTAACTGCTTCAGTTATCTTTCTGTTTTGTTCACTTGAGTCCTGTTAGCCAGTGATCATATTAAAAACTCACATTTCTAAAATATACAAAGCATTTCATTCACATATGATAAAATAGTGTCATGTCCATTTTATGGATGAGGAAACTGTGACAAAAACTTGACTTAGCTGAAGTCCAACAATTTGAAAGTTATTAAGAGTTGGGATTTGAACCCAAGTCTCCTAGAAGACTCTGGACATAAATAAATAGTGACTTATTGGTGAACCAAAGTCTTGGTCCTTATTCAGTGTTGGAAAGTATTTATTAAGCACTTAGTAAGCCAAGTTTGTTTGTTTGTTTGTTTTGCCAGACTGGGAATTCAAAGAAAAATGGAAGACAGTTTTTGCCCTGGACCCTGGACCTTGAATATGGTTCAATATTAACATGGTAGAAAGAGTAAAAAAACCCTAGTGCACACACACACACACACACACACACACACACACACACACACACACATATGGATAAATATAGAGATAGACAGATAGATGATAGAGGTAGAGATAGATAAATAGATATCAAAAGAAAGGTGATCTCACAGGAATTCCATGAACAGGTTGGAGTGGGGTGGAATTAAGATCTCTTGTAGAAGGTGGGAGTTGAGCTGAGTCTTCAAGGAAGCAAGAAGACAAAGGTGAGAAGGAAGAACATTCTAGTGAGTGAGTGAAAAGGTCAGGAGATTGTATATAGAAAGAACAACAAGAAGGCCAGAATTGGTGGATCATAGAGTATGTAGAGTGACATAAGCCGAAGAAAATGGGAAAGATTAGAAGGAGCCAGACTGAAAGAAGCTTTAGAAATTTCAGAGGATTTTGTATTTCATCCTAGAAGTAACAGTCACTGGCATTTGTCAAGAAGGGCTATATGATCAGATCTTTAAGATCAATGTAGCAGCTGAGTGGAAGATGGACTAGAATAAGGAGAGGCTTGAGGTAGAGAGAGACCAACAAACAAACTGTTGCAACAGAAAAGGAAAGAAGGAAAGGAAGAAAGAAAAGAAAGGGAAAAAGGAAAGAAAAGGAAAGAATACATACATACACACACATACGTATATGCATATATATGAGTAAAATAGTTTTCCAATCATTTTTTAGCATGCATGCCTGTCTCTTTGACCTGGTTTGGGATTTTCTCGGCAAAGATACTAGAATGTTTTTGCATTTTTTTCTCCAGATCATTTTACAGTAGAGGAAACTGAGGCAAACCTTTCTATAAGACCCAGCATTCTCTACCTCATATTTTCCCATACTTTCATATTTTTAAAAATGGAAAATGTGTTGAAGAAGACACATGGATTATGTGTTTTTTTGACATTATAATTTCATTTTTCTCGATGTGCTTGATTATTGTTCCAACTCTATAGTCACCTTGCTCATCAGACAATTCCCTCTATGTAATGCTGAGACTAAGTGACTTGTCTAGGGTAATACAACTAGTAAGTATCTGAGGTCAGATTGAGCTAAGGAAGATGAAACTTCCTGACCTCAGACTCGGCACTCTATCCATTGCACAACCTAACTGACTGCCACTCACAAGAGCCAAGGTTCTAAGAAAACCAAGATCGGAGCAGGTGAGACCACAGTTTTAGTTCTATAGCTATCATAGAAGACTCTTCCCACCTCTCACCACCAGAAAGGTAAGTAAAAAAATTAACAAGACAGCACTGATGGAAAACTTAGAAATGAGGTTTTCTCCCACAAGGACACCATGTAAGAGAAAGATTTCAGATATCAGCCCCAAGTAAGAACTACGTGCATGATACCTTCTGACTGCATCATTCAACCCTTGCTAATCAAGATGAGGCAAACAAATACACTGATTTTGAGTTCATTGTGGTCCCTGAGATCCAAATCATGAGATCCCATGTCAAGCTCCCTTTCCCCCTAATGTTAAAAGAGAGAGAGAGAACCCATGGATGACACCCTCCATCATTTTTCAGAACTTTTGTGGATGATAGACCCAATTATGTGGTACTTTATAGTTAGCATGTTTATAGTGCCAGGCATTATTCTAAGTGCTTTATAAATATCCCACTTGATCCTCACAATAACCTTTTGAGGTAGGTGCTATTATTATCCCCATTTTGCAAAATGAGAGAACTGAGAAAAACAGAAGTGAAGTGACTTGCTCAAAGATACAAAACTAGTAGTGTCTGAGGCTGGACTTGAACTCAGGTTTTTCTGACTCTGTGGTTTCTAAATAGTTTCTTATTTCTTTTTTTTTAAACCCTTACCTGCCATCTTGGAGTCAATACTGTGTATTGGCTCCAAGGCAGAAGAGTGGTAAGGGCTAGGCAATGGGGGTCAAGTGACTTGCCCAGGGTCACACAGCTGGGAAGTGTCTGAGGCCAGATTTGAACCTAGGACCTCCCGTCTCTAGGGCTAGCTCTCAATCCACTGAGCTACCCAGCTGCCCCAATTTATTTCTGTGATTCAGTCACAGGATCCCTAAACAAAAACTTTTCTCCTATTACCATTTCCCATGCCGTCATTCCCTTCCATCTTAACTCTAGCCCTCTTTATTCCAGTTTTACTCTTCTCTTCCATTGTGCCCTCTAGAATGCCAGTTCTATTAATAACAAACTTCCTTTTCTTTTAAATTTCTTCCTCTGAAATCCTTTCCATTTTGCACTCATAGAAAACCAGCACCCTTCAGAACACACAGCATCCATCCCTGACCACTTCCTTCAACACTGAATTCACATTCTCTCGAGTATCTCAATACATTGGATCAGAAAGATGAACGGGTAAATGAAAAAACATGTTTAAAAAGAAAGAAAAAGAAGAAACAAAGTGCAACAAAGCTTAAAGAGTAGTATGGGACCAGGTCATGAGGGGTTTTCTATGCCAAACTAAGGAGTTTATATTTGATTAGATGTTGGTAGTCAGCCACTGGAGTCAGACTTGCAGTTTAGGACATCCCCTTGGCAGCTGGAGGGCAGGGATGGGGGGGGGGGTGAGTGCAGGCATTGGAGTTGGGAGAGACTGAAAGCAAGGAGATCAGTACTTCAGTCAAGAAGTGATAAAAGCTTGAATTCTAATAGTGGTTGTGTAAATTGAGAGAAAGGGATGGGTGTGGATTATGAAAGGGATAGAGATGTTAGACACGCTGTGCATGGAGGAACAATAAGATTAGACAGTTGATTGTATATGTGGGGTGACAATGACAAGTCCAGGGCAACACCAAAATTTTACCTCCCAAATGTTGACTGTCTTATCCCAGAAATCTCTGACTATGACTTCCCAATCTTTCAACTTTCACAAAATCACAGATTTTTACAGTTGGGAGGACCAACTTATACAGAAAGAAATTCCTCCCATAATTCTGCTGTATTCAATCATCCAGCCTCTGTAAGGATGTGCATGGAGGAGGGCCACATTTTGAAAGAGTTTGAGTTCTTTGGCTTTTTTGAATGAAGTTTGTTTTCATCTCATTAAAAGTGTCATCCTAATTCCCAAAAGAAAATTCTAGGGATTCTGCAGTAAGATTAAATAGAATGTTCCTTTCTCTTTTGGAAAGTTCTGTTTGGATTTTTTTTTTCCTCAAAATCAGGCTTACATTTTCCTCTTTGCTGTTTCTATGAATTGCTCTAGGGCATGTTCTTAGAGGCCAAATACAGTATATATGAAGGCAGCTATCATTTCCCACTTTACCTTTTCTTCCCCAGGATAAATATGCCTATTTCCCTCACCCATTTGTCCTTTAGGGATGTTAAATAAAAATAAAAAAAACAAAAAAAAAGAGATCCTGGCCTGCAGCATATTAGCTTAGAAAACTATGAATTAACATTATCTATGTTATGTTGTATTTTTATTTATTTTGTTCAACATTTTCCCAGTTAAAATTTAATCAGTTTCAAGACACATTCCACAAAATTTCAGGTACCTGAGTTTTTATGCTTTCTGAATATGATATGGATTAGGCTTTCAACAGCTGTCCTAGACTCTGCCAAACTGGAAATAACCACAATAACAATAATAGCAGACAGAAATAGCTTAGAATTTCACAAAGTACTTTAAGGTTAGCAAAACACTTTAATATTTGATCTCACGTGATCCTCACAACAACCCTGTGATGTGGCTGCTATTACTATCCTTATTTTCTGGGTAAGGTTGGGAGAAGTTAAATTATTTGCCCAAAGTCATGTAGCTAAGTAATCATGTTAGGTAGGGCAGCTAGATGGCAGAGTGGATAGAGTGTTGGATCTGGAGCCTGAGAAGACTCATCTTCCTGAATTCAGGCCTCAGACACTTAGCTATCTGTGTGATTCTGGGCAAGTCATGTAACCCTGTTTGCCTCAGTTTCCTCATTTGTCAAATGAGCTAGAGAAGGTAATTGGCAGACCACTCCAGAATCTTGGCCAAAAAAAGGCAACCAGGGTCAGGAAGAGTTGGACATTACTGAAAAATGACTGAGGAACAAAAATCAACTTAGATAAATTTTTAACTTGGGTCTTCCTAACTTCAAGTTCAATGTTCTAGGGGCAGCTAAGTAGCACAGTTTGACAGACATGGAGTTGGGAAGACTTGGGTTCAAATCTCATATACTTATAGCTATGTGACCCTAAGCAAGTTACTTAAACCCTGTTGCCTAGCTCTTGACACTCTTTTGGTTTAGAATTGATAGCAAGACAAATAGTAAAGGTTTGGGGTTTTTGTTGTTGTTGTTGTTGTTGTTTAAGTACAAAAAAGTTCTATGGTCTATCCATTGCATTACTAGAGGTCAGCGAGGAAAGATTCTGAGTGCTAACCCAGGAGTGTACTGTGATTCTGTCATTCTAGGACCAGTTTCACTAAATTCACTAAATTCAAAGGGGTTTTTTGTTATCATCATTTGCCATGACATCTCAGGAAATTTGTCCATTAATGTGTGAAAGGGGTTTTCATTGTGTTGATGCTACAAATTCCTACCCTGATGAAATAATCTTTAAAGAAAAGAAGAAGAAATTTCATCCAATAGTATTTTTTTTTCTGCATAGAATTTTGGGATATATGGGTTCTACTCCAAGGTTTTTCACTGATTCTCTTTGCCTCAGACACCTCAGGTTAAAATGAAGATGCTTCCATCTATTTCCTGGGTCTGCCAGGAATTAAAGTCATTTCTTAACAGTATAAAATGGTATTTGCCAGGAATAACTATCCTAGAAATGACCCTCATGCATTGACAAGACATAGAGACCAAATATGGAAATGTTAACAGAAAAAAATATACGTTTAACATGAGCAATCATTTTATATTCATTTTGACTTCCTGTAACATGTTCTTGCCCAAGTGAAAATGGGTTTAGCAAGTTCATTCATGATACCAAGTGATAACCTATCTGTACTTGAACAGGTTCTGGAGGAAGACAGGAGATATGAGCAATTGAAATTCATTCCTATGATGAAAGGGACTGTGTTTCATTAAACCTTATGGGACAAATCACCAAAAAAGGAGAGGGACTGATGGGAACCACAGTTTGGTCAGCATCTAACTTTTCAGTCTTATTTCATATTACTCACCAACTCTTCATTCTGATCAAATTGGCCTGCTGACTGTTCCTCCTTCGTCACATACTTTCTGAAGTGATCATTTCTGGAACATTCACCCTTCTCACTTTCACCTGCAGAATTAATCCCTACCTTTCTTCAAGACAACTAAACTACCACCTCCTCCAAGAGGCCTTTCCTAATTCCTCTTGCTCCCATCTTTGAAACTTCCCTGCTTTACTTCGAGTCTACTCCATGTTTATTTATTTGTGTATATGTTCAAAGATGGGCACAGTTTGCGTCTTGTTTTGGATTCCCCAATACCCCGAAGTTGTTTGAGAACATCTCTGCCCCTCAATCCTGCCAGGTTCTTCCCTCTGTTAAGACAAAAGTCACCAACCAGAGTGAGCCTTCATAGATGAAAATAGGAGGCAGAGGAGGTTGGGTGCTTACTAGAACTGTCAACTCTGTTTTGGCAAGAGAAATTAAACTACTTGATTTTACTTGCTAAAAAAGAAAAAGTACCCTTACTTCTCTAAGGTAAGATATTTCTGCCCTGGGTTTAGAGTAGCTAATTGAGCTTCCTAACACATTTGATGTATCAGGTAGGGTGGCAAAAATGATTTCTGGTTTAAGAAACAAGGGAAGACTAGGACATACTTCTGCGCCACATACCCACTCCCCTACCTTATCAGGGGTAGCCTAGTACTACCCCGTGGCATTTTGTAAGCACAAGAGCTGTAAACAGAGTAAGATAAGTCCCACTGGTGTGATAAGATTGTGTGTCCCAATAAACTCGAGCAGGTGGCATGGCAGGTAGAGAAGAAAAAGGGTGGGGGTGCGAACAGGAGGGGGAACAGGATTGGGAGACTTTAGCCTAAGAGACTTTATAGAAGAGGGAAAAAAAAAAACTTTCAAGCTCAGTAACACAGCCCTAACTGTGAATCTGAAATTGGAACCTTACTACCTGTGTGATTCTTGTCAAGTCACTTAACTGCTATATGCCTCAGTTTCCTCAACTGTAAATTGGAGTTAATAATAGCACCTACCTCATAAAATCATAGAAAGGATCAAATGAGATAATATTTATTTTTTTTCTTTATTTTATTCCAGCAACAAATTTACACGTTTTCCAAGGTTACATGATTTGTGTTATCTCCCTCTCCCCCGCTTTCCTCCCTCCTCCCAAAGTTGACAAGCAATTCCACTCAGTTATACACGTGAGATAATATTTATAAATCACTTAGCCCAATGACTGACACATAGCAGATGTTTAATAAATGCTTGCTATTTCCCCCTTTTAAGAATCTATATTCTCAATGCTTAGTACAATGAGTGGTTTTGCCTTGCTTTGTGTAGAGTGAGAGTGCCATCAGAAATGTCTATTTGATTACCTGAGGCCCAAGAGGACTTAAAAAAATTTGATAATTGTATCTTAATATAACGTTTCCTTTGAAATCTGATGTATTTCATCTTATGCGTTTTTTAATTTGAAATTTTTTGGTCATTACATTAGAATGCCCAGTTAACTTCCTCCATCCCTATTATGCCAAGAGGGGGTCCACAGACTTTATCAAATCGTCAAAGGGGTCAACAACACAAAAAGAGGTTAAGAACACTTGATCTAGTCAGAATTCTTTTTCTCTCTTGTTCTGATCAGTCATGAGTTAAAAAAAAAAAGCAATTTCTTTTCTGAGAAAAAGGGGAAAGAAGAAGTAAGGATTCTGAGTCTCTTAAGAGTCTTTCCTCTGCATTTGAATGTAGCCACAACAGTAGCAAAAAGAGAGGAAATAAGGGAGAAGTTCACTTTCTACCTACCCCTTCTCCCTCTATAAATATTATTATTGCACTGGGCACGAAAAAGGGTCTGAATTCATGTTCAAAGGCATCAGACATGATCTTTTTGTGTATTTCCAAATTTTATGGGGATGATCTTTACGACTTAACATCTTCAAGAGTTTCCTAGAATGTGTAAATAGAAATATAATGGAATTAGTGGACAAATTTGCCTAGATACTCCCTTGCCCCTCAAAGTAAAGAATATTGATTGTTTTAGTACGGCAGGGCAACTCCCTAGCCCCAGACCACTGGAAAATAGCTGGAGAGCCTTTCAGGGTCAGCAGATAATGTCATCTGTACCATTGTTTTCAGCTTTAATTGGCTTTTTGGCAAAACACAAACGACCTTGTTACAGGAAGCTCTATGAAAACTTACAACTTAGAGAAAAAAGTAACATCAGCTGCAAGAATGTATGATGAAACAAGAAAGGCTGTATTGATTTTTAATGTAAGAAAAGCAGCCTCTAGTCAGTAAGAAATTGAATTGTGAATGTTTCCAATGCTTCGGATTGCCATGTATTGTGAAGCGTTACATGGAGCTCCTGAATTTACATATTTGGACAGTGGCCTTTCTGAGTGAATTTCTCTCCATAGAAAACTAGTCCCTACTACCTCCCTGAAATGAGGAGGATGATTCTTTAGCAGTTCATTGTAAGTATGGCTTGAAAGCAATTCAGTTCACAAGCATTATTATCCCTTACATATTACTGATTGATTAGAAAACCTGTGAACGCTTACTTAAGAGGGCAACTTGGTAACTAAACAGTATATTCCAAACTCCATGTCCCAAGTGCACTTGCTCCATGTGCTAGTCACATATTGTTGAGAAATAGTAGGGATAAGGAAATGGCAAACTATGTGCAGATCTCTGGAGAGAAGGTTTTCAGTTTCTGGAAGACATTGATGAAAATGTTAAGATTGCAATTCTCAAGCCCAGAATCTCTCCCAAAGTTTACTAGCAAAAGACCTTAATTGGACATCAAATCAATTGCTACTTAATAATGAGACTTCTGACCTTAGAGCAGTGGTTCTCAACCTTTCTAATGCCGTGACCCCGCAATACAGTTCCTCAAGTTGCAGTGACCCCAAACGGTGGCTACTTCCAAACTGTAATTTTGCTACAGTTATGATTCGGAATGTAGATACCTGATATGCATTATGTATTCTCATTGCTACAAATTGAGAGGTTGAGAACCGCTGCCTTAGAGCTACAGAACCCACCTTAAAAAATGTGTAGCCATATTTTCACCTGTCGTATAAACTATCAGAATATGACGACTTTATTTTCACAATTTTAAAAACTGATGTTTGCATCAAAATGTGTTAAACTAAAAGAGAAAAGAGCTGGAAGTGAAAGGACCTCATCTACATTTACTGAATATGTTTTTGGATGACTCACACATTATGCTAAAACTATGAACTTGGTTTTAAAGTTAACTTGAGAAATAACTTCTTCCTGCTTTAAGCCATGGGCAATGGGACTTGTTTTTTTGAGGTGTAACCTCTTGGGGCTTTAATTTGGTTCAATCTCAATTTGAATCCAGGTAATGCAGATACAAAGGGAGATTTCCGACATATGATGGGCAAACTGGCAATAGCAGCATAGTGATGAGAAATCTCAGGAAGTTCCCCATTGTGCTGTCACCCCTCTGGGGAAAAAAGCTTCCTACCTTTTATGCTATTTGCCTACAGAGAATATTCTTGAAAAAAAATGGAGTTTGAGTGGATTTCAAAACATTTTTAATATTATGTAGTATTGGGGAAAGTTAGGTGGTTTAGGGGATGAGAACTAGGTCCAGAGAAGGGATGTCCTGGGTTCAAATGTGACCTCTGACACTTCCCAGCTATGTGACCCTGGACAAGTTTGAGTGGATTTCAAAACATTTTTAATATTATGTAGTATTGGGGAAAGTTAGGTGGTTTAGGGGATGAGAACTAGGTCCAGAGAAGGGAGGTCCTGGGTTCAAATGTGACCTCTGACACTTCCCAGCTATGTAACCCTGGACAAGTCACTTAATCCACATTGCCTAGCCCTTACACTCTTCTGCCTTGGAATCAATACAGAGAATTGATTCTAAGATGTATGGTAAGGGTTTTAAAAATAAAAAAAAAATTTACAGTATTTATATAACTTTTTATGCTTACAAAATACTGTATAAATATTATCTTACTTTTTCTTTAAAATAACCCTGCGAGGTAGGTGCTTTATTATTTCTAGTTTATAGATAAGAGAAACTGAGGAAGATAAGCTAAATTATTTGTCTAGAGCCACAAATTGAGTAAGTGTCTACGGCTGCATTTGAACACCTGTCTTTCTGATTCAAGATATATCACTATCTATGGTACCACTCAGGAAAGTGGAAAGGAGAAAGGGAATAAGCATTTATGTAGCATCTACTATGTGCCAGGCCACTGTGCCAAACATTTATAAATATAATTTCATTTGATCTTCATAATGTTATCCCTCTTTTATAGTTGAGGAAACTAAGGCAAATAAAGGCTAAGTTACTTGCCTGTGGAAAATTAATATTGAATTGGGATTTTGTTTTTGAGAAAAGGATCCCCCTTTAGACCCTCATAATCTGTTTGTTTTAAACATTCCAAAATAGGGGGCAGCTGGCTCAGGGGATGAGAACTATGTCCAGAGAAGGGATGTCGAGGTTCAAATTTGGCCTCAGATACTACCTAGCTGTGTGACCCTGGACAAGTCACTTGACCCCCATTGCCTAGCCATTACCTCTCTTCTGTCTTAGAAACAATATGCAGTATTGATTCTAAGATGGAAGGTGAGGGTTTAAGAAAATGACAAAATAGTCTCCCACAAGGATATGAAACTAAGTTGGGCCCCAAGAAGCTAATGGCATATCTCTGGGCTGGCTTTTGTTGCAAGCAGGATAGAGACCAAATACCAAATTTACCATTTGTATTTCTATTGCTTTGAGTTTATAGATGCCCGTATGTTATGCTTAGATCCCCCAAAGTCCATTTTAGGCAGCTCTTATGGGTACGCTATCCATTTCCCACTGGCTACTTTTCCATTAAGGAGTCAGGTTGGTTGGTCCAGGGAACTAGGGTTAAGTTACTGGTAATTCTTCCTTCTTGCCTGAGACTTTTTAACCTATGGAGAACTGTGTACAAGATGTCTTCCTTTTAAAAAATATTTTTTTCCTCTATTACATAAACATAGTTTTAAATGTTTATTTATTTAATTAATTAATTTAGATTATTTTTCCATAGTTACATGAATTATGTCCTTTCCCTCCCCTCGTCTACCCCCTCCCATAGCTAACAAGCAAACTCCCCATTTTTTAACTTTCACTTTTTAAAGTTGGAGCCAGACTCCTACTCTTGCTCTGTCCCCATCCCCTTCCCGAGAAGGCAAGCAACAAGAGGTCTTTCTGATCTAGTGAAATAGCCTGAAGTAGGCCTGGCCCTGAACAGCAACTAAAACTGATTAGAGTCCTGGGTTTGAAAGGATAGTAGTAATGGAGTTGGTCCTACACCAGAGACAACTATCTTGAGAAGGAGGAATACTAACCCAAATGTTACTGAATGGAGGCACCTGAAATAAAGAGAGCCCAGAGTACACAGGAAGGAGTACACAGAGAAAGAATTCCAACAAATCACCGTGCCTGTTTCTTTCTTCCCTCCAGTTTTTAAAAAAAAAATGCGAGGGAGCAGCTGAGTAGCTCAGTGGATTGAGGGCCAGACCTAGAGATGGGAGGTCCTGGGTTCAAATCTGACCTCAGACACTTCCCAGCTGTGTGACCCTGGGCAAGTCACTTGATCCCCATTGACTACCTTTACCACTCTTCTGCCTTGGAGCCAATACACAGTATTGATTCTGAGACAGAAGGTAAGGGTTTAAAAAAATGGGAGCACTTGCCAGGTTGGCAGTCACAGGTGTGGACATGGCAGTGCCTCAGGCAAAAGTGATAACTTGTCCTCCTCCTCTACCCCCCAACAACCCAGGTGGTACCACCCAATTTCAAAGTTTCTTTGCCACTTAGATGATTTGGTCATACCCAAACCAGATCAAGTTCAGATCAGGAAGGAGTGGTTGTGGTAGGGGGCATCATCAATCCTGACTACACTAGAAAGATAAATGTGTTGTGTAAGCAGTGGCAAGGGGTGGGAGGGAATTTTCACATGGGAATCGTGGGATTGGTTGGCTAAAATTCATTGAACCATACAGATCTTGGGTAAAGGTTTAGGATGGGAGGTCTCCAAATTCTAGTCTCAGAGAAACAAAGAATTAGGTAGCACAAGAAAGAACATGTGGTTTTATTCCTTGGAAAGAGTACCTTCAAGAAAGAGAGTGGGTTGTGGAAGGAGCCTGGGAATATCTTTTCCAACATCCAGAATGAAGAGTGGAAGATCTTAGGTTTTGGTCCAGGATTTAATTATAGCAGGTAGCAGTGTGTAGTCATTTTTGTAATAAGCTCTGTAGCATGCTTACTAAGATATTGTTTAGAATGTTGTCTCTGTCATGAAAGTGGAAGGAAGGAAGGAAGGAAGGAAGGAAGGAAGGAAGGAAGGAAGGAAGGAAGGAAGGAAGGAAGGAAGGAAGGAAGGAAGGAAGGGAGGGAGGGAGGGAGGGAGGGAGGGAGGGAGGAAGGAAGGGAGGGAGGGAGGGAGGGAGGGAGGAAGGAAGGAAGGAAGGAAGGAAGGAAGGAAGGAAGGAAGGAAGGAAGGAAGGAAGGAAGGAAGGAAGGAAGGAAGGAAGGAAGGAAGGAAGGAAGGAAGGAAGGAAGGAAGGAAGGAAGGAAGGAAGGAAGAAAAGGAGGGAGAGGAAAGAGATAGAAAGATAGGAAGATAAGCACTAATTAAGCATCTACTATGTGCCAGGTACTGTGCTAAGTGTTTTCCAAATATTATCTCATTTGATCTCATTGAAACAACCTTAAGAGACAGATATTATTATTACCCCAGTTAGAGTTGAGGAAACTAAGGAAGATAGAGGTTAAATGACTTGCCCAGGGTCACCCAGCTAAGTGTCTGAGATTGAATTTGAACTTGTGTTTCTTTATACACTGTATTTCAGTAGACTATAATATAAATGTGGAATGAGATAGACTGTGGTCAATCCTATATATATTACATGGGTTTGAACAGACATGTGGAACAGTAAGCTGCTCAAGACACCTGGGAACCAATGGATACTACTCCACCACTGGTCCTTATATATAGCCACATACAGAGCACAGAGGTTTCTTTGTTTCAAGAATAATGGAAAACTTTTCACTGGTGACAGCACTTGGCAGCAGTCATCATGCTCATATAAAAGCACCCAGCATGGTGGGGTGGGGTGGAATAAAGGCTCTCCCCTCCTCTTCAGACCTGGCAATAACCCTACCCTACACAGGGAACAAAAGCCACCACCCAGAGTAGTGGAAATGGGAGATGACAGGCTCTCACCACAACCAGAACTATAAGTTTCTATCACAGCCTTGTGTTTAGCAACTGTATCCTTAGAAGGTAAATAAAACCATTTCATTATCTTAGTTGTGCAACTACTGATCTATTTTTTGGGTTTAGGATGGGTTTTCTGCAGTTCATTCAAACATAAGCACTTATTAACAAATTAATATTTGTTGCATTAGATCAAATTAAAAGGAAATTAATGGAATGTTCTAAAAACAGTAAGAGTTCATAGCAGATCTGGTTGCTAAAAATGATGTCTAGTTATTCTGGCCAGATTCACACTAATGATAAGACTTTCTGAATGCTCTAGTTAATTTGAAGAGTTCTATAAACAAATAAAAAGTCTGGGAAATCTATGGACAGCTTCTGAGAATAATGTTTTTTAAAATTCATAAAATAAGGATATTTTATAAGGCAATATAAGGCAAACTAATATTGAAACACAATTATCAATTTTTAAGGTCACAGACTCAAGTTCAGAACTCCTATAGCAGCTAAATCAGTTTCTGATAGTTACTATTAATTATGTCTTAACGGGATCTTTTTAAAAATTATTCATTGCTTCTCTCATTGCTAATATTTGTGATGCATACTTAGTCACTTCTAAATGTCTTCTAAATCTAGTATCCTGTTCAATTCTTCAAAAAAAGTAATTGTCTAATGAGAAAGGAGTTTTATATGTCAAAAAATGTTATTATTAATCATAATTATAAAAGAGAAAAAGTTATAGCATAAAGGCAGATATAATTATATTTCTGAAACTTTTATGTGGTAAAGTAGTTAGCTGGTACAGAAATATATTTGTACTAGAAGATTAGAAAATTTAAACTATTCCCTCATCAAAATAAATTAGTTATAATGTCATTAAAATAAGTAATTTTGATTTATTCTATCCCAACACAGACAATTTTTGATTTGACAATTTAATTCAGCCAGAACTATGGGGATCCTAGTTGTTGATGAGTACCAATGTAATTTAGTGTTTTTGTTTTTTCATTTAAATAGTTAATGGTCTAGTTCTATTTCCAGAGTTTCTGAAGTTGACGATGACCTTTACTAGCTTATCTTTGTAGGAAAGCCATGTTTTCAGGCCACCGCACCATTTTGTCTTTTTCCAAGTGAACATCATTTTGTTCAAATGATGCTCAGTTTGACCTGAAAATGGGGAATTTTTAAAAAAGTGTTTTACATTTACAATTATGCCCACAGGCAACAGGAAACTAATGTTTCAAAAGAAAACTTGATCCCACAGCTAGATAATGCTTGGTTTCCTCAATAATGTGTGAGTGCCTGAAGGCTTTATGCTGTTGCCAGACATACATTTTTTTGATTGGTAAGAATTGCCAGGTGACGTTTCATGAAATATATAAACAAGAAAGACAGAGGGAGCCCAATAAACAGAGCAACCTGTCAGTCGGGAGAGAAAAGGGAAAGAGATTACTAATCAACAGCAAGAGATGGCACTTGGAATCCCATGGTACATTCTGCTCAATGGTAGGCATTTATTTTTCCTTTAGTCATTGCATTTGTCTGACAGGGGCACCAGGTTAAGTTCCTCTTTGTTGAAAAGAAATTAGCTTCCAATAACTTTTGCTTGTGACAGGTTAGGGCAGGGACTCTAGGAATCAACTGCCACTCTGTTTTAATTGGATAAATGTTGTTTTCTGCTGTTTTGACTCCCTTTCTCTGGAAACCTATATTGATTCTATTTTTAAACAATTGCAGTACATATAATGCTTTTGATTCATTTCAATATGGCAATAATCAGGTAGTTGAATTGTTTTCTTTGTCTCTTTCTCTCCGTGTGTGTATAATATATGTATTCTTCTATATGACTAGCTATGGATGCCTCTCTAGAGCTATCTACTTATATAGTTATATAGATATTTTTATGTGTCCATACATCTTTATAAACCTACAGATGCTTGCAAATAACACTAACATATGTATCATATACATATTTGTATGTTTTTGCACATGTGTGTATGGAAAAAGTATACTAGACATATTGCATATTTGTATTATGTGTGTTTAATAGATACATATATGGACTTACCTACAAATGATCATAGATTGACAACAAGAAAGGTCATTAATTCTAATACTGTCATTTTAAATATGAGGAAACTGAAGAAACAAGAGGTTTAATGATTTCCTTAAAGACACAAGCAATATAAAAATGCAACAATCAGGATTTGAACACAGCTCCAAATGAAGCAGTATTTCCACTTTCCCTGCAGAGTCCCCCATTTTCTCTCTTTATTCTTAATATTTAACATTGGTTTTTCTATTTCCCTTAGTCATAATAAAAAAGTCACTAGAATGAGTTTAACATTTTTTAAAATAATAGTGAAAAAAGGGAAATGCATAGCTATTTCCGTTTGTTGGTTCTTTGTTTCAGTTGCAATGAATTCCTGGTAGCCCCAAAGCTCTCAGAACAAGAATGTGCTTCATCGCCAAGAAACAAGTTGCTCTGTGAAATGAACATGCTGCCTCATTGTTTTCTTTTCCCCCTTCCCAATACAGCCATGGTATCACTGAGTAAAGAGGCAGCTGTCACTGTATCCACACCAATTACAAGCCAGCCAAGTAACTGGACAGTTAACAAAACAGAAGGTATTTTCTTCCATATATTTATATCTCGATGCTAGTTTACTGTTAAAAGCTGGATTCTGGTGACACCCGAGTCCACCGGGGGTGACTGCTCTCAGGAGGCAGCTTACTGTCTAGTGGGAGTGTTCTGATTTGCTCGCCAAGCCAGCGTAAGAAACGCATTTTAGTTGAAATCACTGACCTGGAGGTAAAAGGCTGCCCAGCTGCCTACTGAGAACCCGAGCCGGGAGTGCCCTTAAGATCTGGATCTCTCCAAGGCTCCCCTCGGAGATTTAACCATTTGCTCCTTCTCAGTCCTGGGGATGGGATGAAATTCACTCCAGCCAAGGGATCTGTGCGCACTTTCTCCTCGTGCTCAGAAAGTTCCCTTAGCGTCTGCTGAGCTCCCTGAGGACCCAGCCTCCCGCGTTTCTTTTAATTATGATTGCAATAACTACTGGCAGCTTCTGAGCATCAGCATTTTTTCAAACCTGTTTGAACTCTTGGAGGTGAACTTGGAACGCTTGTTACCTGCCAAGACCTGAGCACAAGTTTTTATGGTTCTCACGCAAGCCACATTCCCCATGCTGCTTTGAAGGTTAGTGATGTTATCAAGCAGAGAGGAAACACCATATCCTGACCTCATCCCTTGGCAGCGGGGGAGAAGAGGAGGGTCGTTCCAAAGATTCAGTTTCAGAATATTGAAGCAGAAAAATTAGCAGCCTGATTTGTAGGAGCGTCTTTCCTGGGAGCTCCCTCTCCCTACCAGATTATGTCTTCATGTCTGGACACATATACACATACTCAGAAAAACACATAACAAATATATGAGTTCATATATGTACATGTATGTGTTATAAGTGTGCTAAACATGAATATAAATCAATATATGACCCAATATATGTGCCTATGAAATGCCACTAATAGTTTTAGACCATAAAAGCTTATTTTTAATCTTTGGTGCCCCCCACCACATCCAAACAGGGCAACAACATTCAATAACTAATTTTTGTAGGAAATACATATTTGTAGATATTATCATTTTGTCTTTTTCCAGGAAAACCTTTCTGTTCAAACAGATGCTGGTTTTCACCTCAAATTCTCAAATTGCTAGCAATATGCTTCATTTCAAGTTTATTATAGTCAATCCTATGTCTTTTTTTAATAGCAGTTCTAAGATTATTCTTTAAGACTGGTGCTTTGTATCTATTTGTGAAGAAAAAATTGGCAACATTTTGCCTAGCTTTGAGGCAGTAACGTTTTCTTGCTCTTCAACAAAGGGGAGACGTTGTATCATTCTAGTATATGCTCTAGATTAGCAGCCTTCACATTTATTGGACTCTGAAAAATATTGAGAACCCCCAAAGAGCTTTGTATGGATTATATTGATCAATATTTACTGTTTTCAAAATGAAAATTTCTTATTAATATTTTAAAAATAACTTTGACATTACAGACCCCCTGAAATAGTATTGGGGTCCCTTTGCCCACATTTTGAGAGCCATTGTTCCAGAGGAGTGATTGCCTCACTTTCTTTAATTTTATATTTTCCATTTTCAAATCACCTAGACAAGAACAAGGTATATTTTTGAGCTACTGATCCTAATTGTTCTGTGTCACTACAAAATTATGGAAAGGAAAGGCACTGGAGAATCATCTAGTCAGTTCAGTGATTAAGTGACTAGCCCTTCTATACACAATTACCAAGAATGTGAATTAGGATTAGAACTCTAAACCTAATGTTCTTTTCAGTACTGTGTCTGGGAAAATGATAGCCTTAGCAAAGAGAGAGTTGCCCAGACTGCCAAAAGCGGGAAGAGAGAGAGAGAGAGAGAGGGTGGAGTTCACAGAAATTTATTATGCAAAGTAGGGAACATAATTCAAAGAATTCTGGGAAAAGTAAAGGAATTCTGGGAAACATAATGCTGGGGTAGACAATCCTATTTACACACCTATAAGGAACGTTCTCATTTCCTCAAATTTCAGCATCAAATCAAAAGATTAGATTAGAAGCACAGATAATCCCTCATTGAATAAAGTTAATGATGAGTATTTTAAAAGTAATTTTCAGTGCACACCCCTGTCATCATCTTTTTCAGGGTATTGACAGCTATAAGCCATCACACAACCTGTGTTTTAGAGACCCAATTTTTCTAATCCCAACACCCATTCTAGGAGACCATAATTGGGACTTTGCTAACACATTTAAAATGTCAAACACTTCAAGGGAAAATAAAACAAAACAAAATTTGGTCTAACATTTAAAAAAAATCTAATAACCAAGAGTTGTACATTAAAAAAATAAAAACCTTGCCTTCCATCGTGAATATTAATATCAAGGTAAAGGAGTGGTAGGGGCTAGGCAACTGGGATTAATTGACTTGCTCAGGGTCACATAGCAAGAGTTGATCTTTTATAATTATATGCCATGACAGTTTAGTTATTGGTTTGCCAAAAAAGACTTTGTTTATAAGATAATATCACCTATTCCCATAGAATAAACCCTTAGGTTATATTCATTGAGTAAGTGTTTAGGACTTGCAGGGCCTTTAAATCCTGGAGTTTCTTAGAGAAAACTCTCAGATTCCCCTCCTCAAATGAGAGTTGTGCCCTCAAAGGGGCATGGGCCGAGGCAGAGATCTACTAATAACTCAGTGGTTTATGGTGGTCCACAAAATAAGATTAGAGTTAGAGCTAAAAGGAATGTGAGAGGACAGCTAGTCCAACTCCCTCACTTTTCCTATGAGGGAAACTGAGGCTCAGAGAAATTTAGTGATGTGCCAAAGAGTCACACAGGTTGTGAGTGATAGCGAGGGATTTGAACTCTTATTTTTAGACTCTAGAGTCACTCTTTCCTACAGCAATTCTTCTGGGTAGGCTCACCAACTCAATGGTTATTACTCCTCTCATATCTCTCTGCTTTACCTTGAATGATGTGAGTAAAATGCTGCTCTTGGGAGTGTTATGCTAGATATGCAGAAGCAGAAAAAAGCCTCTCACCCTCACATTCAGGAATTGGAAGATAGTGCGAAAGGAAATTAAATAGTTCTTTCTCTGATTCTTTTCCTCCCCAGGGAATACAAACTGAAAAGTCTTACAGGCACAAAAGAAAAATGCTATTCCATTATTATTAGTCTCGGCATATGACATCCTGCAATATGCTCATTTATTCTGTGTAGAAGTTAGAGTTGCCTTCCTTTCAGAGTCACGCCAAATCAACAATTTTAGTTTCTTTAGCTCATAATAATGGTTCCAATGCCAAAGGGGAAGACATTTGTGCACTTACTTTTGTCACAGTTGGAGGGTGTCTATGTGTGCGGGGGAAGGTTATTAAAGAAAAAAAAAGGAAGGAAAAAGAAGGCATTTTCATCCCCCACCTGGGACGTCTAGAGGAATCCCCAAAGCAGATGCAGAACACTTTGCCCTTTTCTCAGCAAGACAGAGGATTCAGCTTACCATCTCACATCATATTGAGTGGTGGATTTTGTTATATGGAAATGAAAAAGAATCAGAGTCACGATGATTCTCATTCCTTCACTATAGAAAATGTTAGGAAAGTGGTCATCAGTACAGTGCTAGGAGGAGAGTATCAGTGCTGCCATCTTTTGGTGAATTAGTGCCCACACACTGCAAATGTTCCTCATTCTGAACTCGATGAACTTGGGGGGAAAAAACCCCAGTCCACCTCTTACCTTTAATTATTTCAAGATTTGTTTGGAAGGGGCAACACCTAGTTGCTCAGTGGATAGGAAGCTAGGACTGGAGATGGGAGATCTTGGGTTCAAATTGACCCCAGACAGACCTTGAGCAACTCAATCCCAATTACTGCTTTTCTGCCTTGGAACTGCTATTTATTTTCAACTCTAAGACAGAAGGGAAGGGTTAAAAAAAGGAAAAAAAAAAGATTTGGCTGGACAGAGTTAGGTCTCCCCTTTGAGCACCACCACAAGATCATATAAAAACAGCTTTCTTGGCTAGAACTGATCTTAATTTATTTCTCATGTTTCCTTCTCTCAGCTGAATATACTGAGGGCCCCATAGCCCTGAAGTTCTCTCACACTTGCCTTGCAGATCATCATAGCTACTGCATCAATGGGATCTGTGTGTTTCACCATGAGCTCAAGAAAGCCACCTGCAGGTAAAGGCAATAAATACAACCCTCAACCCAACTGCCCCTCACCCCCAACAGCGTCTGGCCTTTTATGTCAGCCTGCAAACAAATCTACTTAAACCAGCCCAATGAAACACTGTCTTTAGGGAAGTTGTAGTGCCTTTTCTTGTAGAAATCAAGAATTTGATTCATATTGAATTTCTGCAGTACTTTCCCCAATGGCTAAGCATTTTACTAATCTGCTTTTCCCCCCAACTACTCCTGTGAAACACGGATGGGCAGGAGGAAGCCCAGATCTGTGATTTCTTCCTGTGTAAACATCAAGTCATCTCTAATTTCTGCCTTAGAAAGTAGCCTGGCGATGATCAGTGAGAGCTCACATTATTCTCCAAGAAGGAATTCAACAATTCAATAAACACTTATTAAATGCCTGCTGTGTGCCAGGCATTGTGCTTTGGAGAGTATAGGGACAAAAGAGAGGGGAATACAACAGTAGTCACAAAGCTAATGCCTATCCAAAGTAGGTCTGGACCCATATCTCCAGGCTGCTAAAACCAACTCTCTAGGCACTACGCCATCAATGATAGCTCTCCTAAGATAATCAGGGAGTAGTTATTAATGTGCAAATGAAAATATTATGACCTAAACTTCCTTTGATATAGTAAAACAAGCAGCGGGTGGAAATTAAAAAAGCTAACTGGCTATCCTTGTTTCTGTTCAGCTATTAGGCTATATCAGACTCTTTATGATCCCGTGGACCAGAGCTATTAATGGACTTCTCTTAGCTAGGATGCTGGAATGGTTTGCCATTTACTTTTCCACTGGATCTAATGGATACTTTTGTTAGGCAATCAGGGGTTAAGTGACTTGCTTAGGATCACACAGCTAGGAAGTGTCCATAGTTACATTTGAACTCAAGTTCTTTTTACTTCAAGCCTCATTCTTTATCCACAGCCCTACTTGACTGCCCCCGAAATAGTCTGACATCATGAAGAGAGCATCCATCCTTTGATGTTGCTGTTTCTCGGTTGTTTCAGTAGTGTCTGACCTTCCATGACTCTGTTTTTGGGATTTTCTTGGCAGAGATCCTGGAGTGGTTTGCCATTTCTTTCTCCAGCTCATTTTACAGATGAGAAAACTGAGAGAAACAGGGAGAAGTGACTTGCCTAAGTGACTAGTGATAGCTAGTAAATGTTGGAGGCCAAATTTGAACTCAAGAAGATGAATCTGCCAGATTCCAGGCCCATCACTCTACCTACTGCAGCCACCTAGCTGCTCCTGTCACTTATTACATGGGTGGCTTTTGACAAGTCATCTCCCTTCTATGGTCCTCAATTTTCTCATCTGTCAAATAAGAAGGTTGGGCTCAATGACTCCAGAGGTCTTTCCCAGCTCCAAATCTGTGATTCTTTTAGCTATAAAATGTCCCCCTTCAGATCTTGCAGATCTGTTCTGATGAAAACATTTTTCTCAACTGAGAATATCCTGTGCTAGCAAGATTACAGACCCAGATACTAAATTTTCATTTAGACAGTGAGTTTTCATTCTGATCAAAAGAAACATACTTGAGCCCTTGAGAAAATGAGCTTGAGAAAAATAACAGTGACCTTCTCTAGTAACTCAATGCTGTCGACAGATTATTATTTCCTGTCTAGAGCGCCTGCCTTCCTAATTTGCATTATTTCTCCCTTTTGACAGTAATTTTCTCTGCATTTCAAGCATTTATTTATTCAATGAAACTTTGAATTTCTTTGGACTACCATCAAACTTTTTTTAAATATATATTTTAGATGCACTACAGGTTATACTGGAGAAAGGTGCGAGCACTTAACATTAAATTCCTATGCTGTGGACTCTTATGAAAAATATATTGCAGTTGGAATTGGTGTCGGATTGCTGTTAAGTCTCTTCCTTGCTATTATCTACTGCTATATCAAAAAGAGGTATGGACCAAGAAGGAATGTGGCATGGACAACATTACACTGAAATACCAATCACAAATCTGGCAGGATCATTCAGGACAGCAGCAGTTCTGGTACCTTTTTATTTCTCCCACCTCCTACTCCCTCCATGAATCCTAAGATAAGAAGATGGAAATGTGTACCAACATTTACCTTAGTGCCTTGTACAAAGTTTGTGCTTAGTGAATATTTCTTGAATTGAATCTTCATTGACAGTCTATAGCTCCAAATTCCAGCCTCCGTGACCATGCTCTCTCAGCCCCATGAAAAGTAAGAATGAACAGACCTATAGCAAAGGCCAGTGGGATACCTGCTTTGAAATTCTGGAAACAACTTTCCAAAAAGTCAGAGCTGGATGTTGTCAACAGGATGGTGTTAAGTTATTTACTACTACTTAGGATCATCTAACACCCTTTTCCCATCCCCATCCACACAAACTCTAGAGTATTCAATCCTGCTTGGTACCCTGGAGCTCTTGGGCGAAGTTCCTGCTTTAGTGTTTAGGGGTCTATTTTTGATGAGTGGGGTGAGACAATTGGTAGAACTCTTCCCGACCTCTAACCCCAGCCCATGGGATCATAGGAGGAAAGAACTTCAGAGGCCATATAAACCTCATTTTGTGAATGAGGAAACTGAGGCCCCAGGCAATTAAGTGACTTGACTAAGATTACACAGTCACATTGTCCATTTGGCATTCTACACACTCCTTTTATTCTTTTATTTTAAAATACTAGTATAATAGGTAGAGTGCTGAGCTTGGAACCAGGAAGGCTTGAGTACAAATCCTTCCTCTCACACATAATTGCTCTGTAAGCCTGGGAAAGTCACTTAAGTTTTCAATGCTTTAGCCAGCATCCTAAGACTGTACGTTGTCAAGGAGGCACAGACATTCATGGCTAGAGGGAGTTTCTTCATCCAGAGAGTTCCTTCCATCTATGAAATCAACAGGTACTGTCCCTATGACAACATAAGAACATTTAGAAGTAGAAGAGGAGAGGACAGAACTGGTTTTGCCTTACCTTTTGGAATGTGGATGTTAGTTGTCAGGGAGGGAACAGGAAAAGAAGGATAAAGTTTGATATTTATGCCATGTATGCATGAGTTGTAGAATTATGTAAAAGATCTCCATTGTTCCATGTAATGCATACCCAACAGGATACCTTAAGACTGTTATATTGCTATATCAGTCTTAGATCATTCTACAGTTATTTACACTATTGAATTGATATTGAGTTCAATGCTTTGTTTTAGGTACATGAAACTGAAACCTCCTTACAAAGTCTGCTCTGGAGAGAGGAGGCCACTGTGAGAAGTAAGCAAAAATCCACCAGTCAAAATAGACGAGGACAAGAACAGACCTGAAATTTCCAAGGGAATACAGAAAAATATCATGGTCTGGCTGAATAATAACAAAAAGAAGAGGAACAGATCAAACTCTGGACATCCTAACCTAGACTCTGAGTTCCCATGGAATGAAAAAATGGACACGTCATTTTGGCAAGACTCGACAATGCCAACAAAGTCTATTATGGGAGTTTTGGATGCAAGAGACACTGGCCCACCCTGGGTCTTTTTTTTTTTTTACTGGTTTTGTTCTCCATACAGGAGCATTTAGTGTTTGCACTCTGGTATGTCAAATGCAGATTACTGCAGTCATTCGCAAGAGTCAATCTCAATTCAAAATAAGAAACTTTTTTGCTCTAGAGGAGATGGATGTTTAAAATATAGGTTGGACTACATGATCTCTGAAATCCCTTCTATCTCTAAGAATTTGTCATTAGAAAGTTTCATGACATATGGATAGAAGAGAAACATTTTCACAGAATTCTCTCATGTGGAAAAAGCCCTGTGCTAGGTCACAGTTTGAAAAGAACTATCACTATACTTGCTCCTGGTGCCTGTTATCGATGGGCAAGTAGGAATGGACCCTGTTGGCTTCTTGTCTGTCCACAGTGTGGACCTACTCCCGTTAAATAAGCTACTTCTATGACATCCAAAATGAATGTGATAACTATTATTCATGCAAAACCAGTGTTATGGAGGCTCCGGTGGAGGTCCAGGCATGAATTCAAGGTGCAAATATTTTCTAGACATAAAAGGCCTGTAGGACACATGATGGTCAAGTTAGCCAATCTCTGCAGAGCTTATGAAGGGAGGTGGATCCAGTAGAAACTAGAGAGTGTCGAGGCAGTGACCACTGTCTTGGGATGCTTTCTTCTCCTGAATGGATCATAAAATATTATGCCCCAAACATCCCAGTCCCCATGGTTCATAGTCTTTTCCTGCTAGCACATGTTTGACCTAGAGAATGGCCATCAAGCAGCAATAAGAAATTTGTCCAAAGTGAACTTTGGTCAAGAGTTGATCCAGAATGAGCAAAGTAATTTTTTCACCAATTTATGACATATGGCATTTTCTTCACCATTTTTTGACTGTATTGAAACATGAAAGATGTTAAGGTTGGAGAAAGGATAGTGAAAAAAGCATTTATTTGGGAGTTAAGAGAACAGGGCTTTGGTTTCAACCCAACCATTAACTAACTGGGTAACATTAAGCAAATAATTTTATATTTTTGAGCCATGGTTTTCTCTGTAGACTATGTGATATGGACTAGAGGACCTCTAATAATAAGAATGGGGCAGCTAAGTGACACAGTAGATAGAATGTCTGGCCTGGAGTCAGGAAGATGAGAGTTCAAATCAGGGTTTAGATAATGGCTAGGAGAGCAAATCACTTGACCCTTTTAACTTCAGTTTTCTCATCTGTAAAATGAGCTGGAAAAGGAAATGGCAAAACTACTCCAATGTTTCTGCCAACAAAACCCCAAATGGGATCATAAAGAGTCAGACACAATTGAAATGACTGAACCGCAACAATAGCAAATAGATGAGAAAAACAAGGGATAGAAAAGTGACTTGTCCAAAGTCATCTAGGAAGAAAATATCTGAAACCAGGATTGAAAGGAAAGAATTGAAGACCATAACTCCATGAATTTAAGTCCAGGGCTCTCTTTTCTTTGCCTAATGTCTAACTAGCTAGAAATAGAATGTGCTACTTTGGTAACGATTATAGGAGGGCTTCTAGTAGAGGCTAAATGACCACTTCCCAAATGTTGTTTAGGGAATTTATATTTAAGCAATCAACTGAACTATATGACTTGTAGCATTTCTTCTAGTTTCTAGTCTATTGTTTCAAAAATCCAGTGCATATGAATGAGAAAAGAGAAATTTCTACACAATTCTCTTTCCAGACCAATGATTTCCCTCTTTGGAGCATCATTTTGTGGTGTGTGTGTGTGTGTGTGTGTGTGTGTGTGTGCGCGTGCATGCATGCATGCTTCTGTGTGTAACAGTAAAAATCTAAGAGCTTAATTACTTTTGAAAGATGGAAGAGAGTTATTTAGGTTTAACATATGGAAGAGATTTTAGGAGAATTCAGCTATATGTGGACATTGTACCAGGTTTCACGAGGGTTTCAAGTACGAGGCTGAGCTGTTGAACCTCCATTTTTGACCTTTGGGAGCTAGATCACTAATCAGAAATCATGTGTGTAGCTTAAAAAGATGATATTCTTGAAAGCAAAAAGACTTTGCTCTAATTTATTTTCTCTAATTCATATGACAAAAATGGAAATATTTATTTATTAAATTATTAAAAACTATTCTACAAATAAGATTAATCAAAAGCTTATTGCAACTTACTATCCTTCCCTGGTAGGATTGGCAATTATGCTTTCACTTCAAAGCAATTCCTCATTATTCACACTTGAATCAGACTTTCTCACACTTCAGCTTTCCCTTGAATAGAAAATACTTGACTTCTTTGTTGATCTTTTTTTTTTTTTGAAGACTCTGTGGGTTAAGCCAACTCATAGTACCTTGGCACTTTTGGTGTTTTCATTCAGGATATAATACTTGCATCATACCAAGAGTGGGGAGATGAAGGTCAGTCCTTCCCTCCCCAGTGACTCCAGGAGGCCACACCTAGAATGCTAAGTGTGCTCTTTCTAGCCATTTCTGAAAGCTCCAAATGAACTGGAGGGAATCCAGGAAGAATAACAAAGCATGATCAAGGAAATGCAGGGCCAGACTTATGATGAAAGAGAAAAGGAATTAATAGTCTAGTGTGAAGAACTGGACAGCTTAGTAGACAGAAAGTTGGCTCTGTGGTCAATAAGACTTGAATTCAAAACCTGCCTTTGACATTTCCTAGTTGTGTGACTCTGAGCAAGACACTTAACATCTGTTTGCCTTAACCCACTAGAAATGGAAATTGAAAATCATTTTAGTATCTTTGCCAAGAAAACCTGATGGACAGTATTGTCTATGAGGTCATGAAGAGTTGGACATAACTGAACAACAAAAAGTGAAGAAGTGATATCCTGAGATGGAGAATTTCTAAATATCTGCAAAATGTAAGCACTAGTAAGAAATGAATTTGCTTGGCATGGCACATTACTCATTTGAAATTGGTTAAAACTAAGAAAAAGAATTAGGGGTGTGTGTATATGTATATTTTTTGGGGAAAGCAGTAGAATAGAACCAATATAAAACCTGGCACACTTAATGAATGCTACTTGAAATTTAAATTACTTTAGACTGTGGAATAGTTTTCCAGGGCATCTTTTAGTTACAGTTAATATCACAAAAAATACTTTATATACATTTTCTCTTTTAATCTTCACAACAAACTCACAAGAGTTTAAGGATTATAAAGCTTTATAAGGATTATATTACTTTAAGGATTATAAAGCCCATTTTCAAATGAGTAAACTGAGGTTCAGAGAGGTTAAGATTTGCCCATGGCCACACAAATGTTAAAGAGAGAGAGGATTTGAACACAGGTTCTACTGACTCTACCTCAAATATTCTTTCCATTATACCAACAGTTATTAAATTTTTTGGTCTCTGAATCTCTTTACACTTTCAAAAATTACTGAAGGTGTCCGCTTACCCACTCCCCCCAAGAACTTTTATTTATTTGGTTATATCCTTTGATTTTTTTTCAAATTATAAATTAAATCATCTTGGCATCATTATGAAAAGTTTTAACTCCATGGGCTCCCTGAAAAGGTCTCAAGGATCCTCAGGATTAAACTTTGAAAGGAAATGATTACACCATGCAGATCCACCCACTTAAATTGCATCAAATTCTAGACTCCTTCTAATTCCTTATTCATATTAAGTTCTGTTAATTGGTTTTCAGGTAAGAATATTTTATTTCAATGTGCTGTATTAGAGTAATAATATTCTTGTACATAGACCAACTTGCCACTGCTCAATCAATCAATCTATAATCACTTTATTCAGAACTTCATATGTGCTAGATGATAGAAGCAGCTCCTTGTCTCAAGAATCTGACATTATGTAAATGTCCCCAGGGTTGCCTGGGTGAAACAAACATCTAAAATGAGAGAAGCCATGTCTGCAATGGCTACTTTGGCTAAAATGTCAACTTTTACAGAGGTCCAGAAGCAAGCCTTTAACAACAACAACATCAAAGACCATTTCAATCAAAGAAGCATGACAAAGATTCTCAAGTTTATGTTTGTTCCCTAATCATCTTTCTTTTATTCACTTTACAAAGGAAAAAATGCTGAGTGTCGATTCGGTTTATTTGTTCATTGTTTATTCATCAATTGGTATTATCTATATTTGCATATCTGTCATGATTGAACCACCAACAGCACCACAAATCTAGATTTACTCTGGGAAGGAGGGGAAAGAAATTCTATGAGATCATATTGATTAAAAATGAAATTGATGGAGAGGCCATTGATTCTTTGAATTCCCTTCATCTTTCTGTTCTTTTAATTCCTTGCCAGGACTATACATGTTAAATTAGACCAGCATTCAGTGGTATTTCCCTCCTTATCCCTTAGTTGCTTACAGGGTGCTTGGAGCAAATCTAGTCTCTGTCATCCTCAGGTCAGCATTTTTAGAGGAAGAAAAAGATCATTGGTTAATTTCTTTATAAAAATTGTGATTACACAAGAAAGTATTATTGTCTCTTCAAGTTCTAAAGCTATGACTGAGAATAGAACTCTGAAAGTACCTATTCTAGTGGCCTTAGAAGGACATCCATCCAAAATTCCTATTTAAGGATGATCTAGATCAGTGTTGGTGGACCTATGGCAGCTGTGCTGGAGCATGCTGGATGGGGCTGCTCCTTTCTCCCTCTCTATGGTGCCTGAGAACATTTCTCCCATCACCCACCCCTCTGCCCAGCAGCCCAATGGAAACACTTCTCCCTACCTGCCCCACTTTTTGATAAAGCAGGGGGCTCACATGTGGCATGAGGGTTAGAGTTTGGGCACTTGGTCTCTGAAAGGTTCACCATCACTGATCTAGAGGAACTATAGTGCAAGGATTAGCAAATTGGGTTTAATAATTAAACATATATTTTTTTCTTTTGAGGAGTGACCTTGAAGAAGTTACCTAAACTGATATACATATACTGATGATAAATAATAATAGTTAACATTTATAAAGCACCTACTATGTGCCAGGTATTATGCTAAGCACTTTACAAATATTAGTCATTTGATTCTCACAATAACTCTGCGAGGTAGGTACTATTATTATCCCCAATTCACAGTTGAGGAAATTGAGATAAACATAGGTTAAATATCTTGTTCAAGGTAGCTGGTGTCTGAGGTGAGATTTGAACTCAGAACTTCCTGATTTCAGGCCCAGTCCTGTATCAATTATGGTTCCATCTAGCTGCCTCATGGCTACCATATTTTCCTACATTCACAGGGTAGATTTTTAGAATTCTCTTCACTGCAACACTATAACTCTGAATACATGATAGTAGAATGTAAATATGTCGAAGCCAGCTGGAAGAAGTTAAATTTGGACTTGGTTGGTCAAACCAGGATGGCTAATCTATATATCTCCCCATAGCTTTCTTCTGTAGCTCTATATAGTACATTCAATAGTACATTCCAGATCACATCATCTCAATTTCATTCCAAACCTAATTAATCAACTGATCCAGCCACATATAGCTCAGAATCAGCAGGTCCTGCCCCGATTTCATAAGGAACAAAAAGCCAAGTTGCCATGAGCCCAACATGTCCAACCCAAAGCCTCCCTCCCTCTGCAAGAAACATGGGTTATTTCTTATTCTTGGCAACACCCATTGCCTTCCAAAGGTGCATCTCATAAACCTGAGGAATGTGATTGGGTTGTATGGAGAGAGAATGAAGCTGAATAAGCATGCCTTCTCTACATACCTCTAAGTTACTGGATTTTTCCATTTAACTTGGAACTAAATCAGCCAGACTGAATTCAGTAAAGACCAGTGTAAATAAAGGTGGACGTTGAACTAGTGATGTAGGATATTTTTATGAGAATCTAGGTCTTAAATCTCAGGTAATCAGAGGTACCTCCAGTTATATTAGATTCCTTAAAACCACATGGAATGTTTAAACCTTTAAACCACAAAGAGAATGCCTCCAAAAATGGGAACAATAATGTAATTTGAAACCATATAGAGAAGTCTTGGGCAAGGAAAGATTTGTGGAGAAACTGTGGAAGACATGTGATCAATTGGATCTTACCAAAATGATGCCTTGCAGCTCTCCCAAAGAGGGAGAATTCTCCCTGTTTCTCTTTTCCTGGAAATCGAAAGGCAAATAAAGGGTTATGGTCTTTAAACTATATAGGGATGCCTTCCAGTTTCAAGGTGGAGCCCAACCTAGGACCTAAGGGAAGAATGGAAGACTGATTTGGGCAGACACAAAGAATAGCACAACTAAAAGAGAGCAGCTACATCTGAGGATGAGGGATGGGGATGGACAACTGATGGGTGTGAGACAGGAAAAGTTCCACAACCTTACTAATAAAGTTGAACCATGTATCCCACTCTGTATTTTGCCCTAATTAGGTGGCAGCTAGTGATGCAATGGATAGAGGACTAGTCCTGGAGGAAGGAAGACCTGAATTCAAATCTGATCTTGGACATTTATTGGTTAGGTGATGCTGGACAAGTCTGTCTGCCTCAGTTTCCTCCTCTGTAAAATGAAGATACTAATAGTACCTACTTCCTTGTATCATTGTGAGGAAATGAGATATTTGTAGAGATTAGCCTAGTGCCTGATATATAAATAGAGCTTAATAAAATGCTTTAATAAAAAATTCCTTCTATGATCTATTCCATTTCTTTCTTATGAGACCCAATTCCTGATACCATAGAGTTTAGGTCAAAGCACAGGCTTTAGTGTAAAATTTGGATATTATTCTTTTATTAAGACTTTTTCAGCTACACTAAAAGAAACAGAAATTATGAGTACCTCTCAATATATTGAAAAGGGGCATATTCATGGAAAATAGACGAAAAAGCTAAAATTCTGAACACTAAGCTTCAATTTTCTCCTCAATTTTGTTAGACAATTAACTCTTTGAAGAAGAGACCATCAGTTTTTGCCTTTGTATTCATGGCACATGCTGGCTGATACCTTGCACAGATCAATTGCTTCAAGGTGGTACAATTAATTGATTTGGATCAAAGTGAGAGACTGAGGATTGGTCCATCTGGAAGCAAGGCATCCTGAGGGGGGTGGTCAGGGAGAAGTGAGGAGACAGCACTAAGAAATTACTTATAGGATATGGATTAAGCCTATGGTTTTATTGATGTAAGGAACTCTCTTTACTAACACAGATTCTATCACCTTCTCTGCAAGTATAGTTATAGAGAGCTGCCTGGAGTGCTGAAGGGGGAAACAACCTATGCTGGGTCACATAGCATCTGTGTCCTAAGGTAGGTCTTGAACCTGTGACTTCTTGGCTTCAGGATAGCTCTCAATCCAATAATTAATAAGTCAAATCATCTTAGTTCTAGTTTTAGGGTTGCCACTAACTAGATATTACTTTTGGCAATTCATTTAACAATATTGATGATGTTGATATTATTAATAATGATTATGATGCCCTTGAAGCCCAAAGTATTTCTCATATTGAGAGGAGGGCAGGAGGCAAAGAGGGGGATTCTAGTTAGTGTGACACACAGTAGGGACTCTGTGTAGCTTGGGATAAGAGCTTGGAAGGTTCCACAGAAAGTACCTTTAGAGGTTGCATTTCATTTGATCTTCACAACAACCCTGGGAGGTAGTTAGGTATATTATTATCTATATTTTATACCTGAGGAAACTGAGGCAGGCCAAAGTTGAGGGACTTGCCAAGAGTAATAGCTAGTTAAGTGTCTGGGGCCATATTTGAATTCTAGTCATCCTGACTCTAGGTCCAACACTCTATCCATTGAGTTCCTGGCTATCTCTGAACTAAATTCATGTTTTGTTGTGTGCCAGTACTTCATCATTACAAAATCAAAATATATTTTACATGTGTAGGCAAGGGCTACATACTACTTTTAACCAAAAGTATTCACAGCTCTAAGTCCCAAAATAACACACACCCAAACAACTGGGATAGAGTGCCAACCCTGAAGTCAGGAAGACCTCAGTTTAAATTTGGTCTCAAACACCTACTGGGTGTGTAACCCCATTTGCTTCAGTTTCCATATTTGAAAAGTGAGCTGGAGAAGGAAATGGAAAACCACTCCAGTATCTTTGCTAAAATAATCCCAAATGAGGTCACAGAGTCAAACATGATTGAAATGACTGATCAACTAATTGGGAATTGTAAATGTAATATCATGCACAGAGCTGTCCTGCCTGCTTCCCACTGACCTCGGGTGCTAGCTCAGTGTTGGAGAAATAATGAAGTCCCTGACAGTTTGAGGTGATTCAGAGTTTAAGGACTCAGGCACTTGGGGGATGATGAAGCAATCCCCTTATTGTAGACTGAACAGGAAGAGTTGATGACTCAATGGACCTTTAAAAAGGGAGTGACCCACCCTCAGCCCCCCTCTCTTTCTGCCAAGCAGAACAAGTGAGTAAGAGATCCTCTTGCTGGAGGGGTGGGAGTGGGGCTGATGCCCTTCCCTTCCGTCCCAGCATCATGATAACTGGTCCCTCATGGCAACTAGACCTGAGGAGCCCAATTAAATGATCTCAAGCCTGGGTCTCTGACTACTTCTCCTTTGTGCTATTTGATGGAATATAGGTAACTGCTGAACATTGATGCCATCTTGTGACTTCAAGACTCTCAAAGATCCTGACTTATTGATTGAAATGATGGGAAGGGTCTGCCCAAAAGGACACAATCAGGTGACTGGAATCACACTGGAGAAACTCACTATCTTTTATTTTATTTTTTTAAAAATTCATTTATTTAGAATATTTTTCCATGGTTAGATGATTTTTCGATCTTTCCCACCTCTCTTCCCTCTTTCCTCCGAGAGCTGACAAGCAATTCCTCTTAGTTTTACTTGTAGCATTATTCAAAACCTATTTCCATATTATTCATATTTGCAACAGAATAATCTTTTAAAGCCAAAACCCCAATTATATAGCAATCAAACCATGTGATCGATCATGTATTTTTCTTCTGCATTTCTACTCCCACAGTTCTTTCTCTGGATGTGGATACCATTCTTTCTCATAAGTCTGTCAGGATTGCCCTGGATCTTTGCATTATTGCTCTCACCATCTTTTAGAAAGTAATAGATGACAAATCCCAGTACTATAAATACAGACCCTTAAATATCCTCGAGAAATCAGCAAATAAACTGCTACTGGAACCAGAGCTTTATTATATATGGAACTGCCTCTACCTAGCATGATTTCACAAAAAAGTTAAGAAGATAATTTGAAAAAGCAACAACAAAAATTGCCATGCAAAATAATTCATCTCCAAATAAGATGAAGCAAAGAACTTTCAAAATATAGAAATCTAACAGAAGAAATTAATATTATGTGGAAACATGACAAGGTATATAAGATCTCTCTTGTTCTGCCTGCTACTACAATTGTCCCCAAGATGTTTTCAGGGAGTCTAAAGGAGATAAGCTTGCAACCCAGTATTCAGTTAGTAATAAAAAGCAATCATTTTATATTTGAGCAACAGTCTACTAAGCATTAGTTTCAAAAGAATAACAGGGAAGTAACTTACTCTTAGGCTAATTATGTCTACTCCATTGAAAAGATAATAATGAGATGATTATAATAACTAATAATAATCATTTAAGAATGTTTGAATAAATTCCCTTATACTAAATGCAAATAATTTCCAGATTATATGGAATGAACAGAAGAAATCAAACCATGCCACAATAAAACTAATCAACTGTCAATCTTTAAAATTGTTTTCTAAGTTCCTATCATTGATCTAATTTTACCAACACAAGGGGCATACATTCAATTATAGAAGACAGCACACACACACACACACACACACACACAAGCAGGGATGTGCTGGTAAATACTTTAACAACTTGCTCTTCAAAAAAATAAATGAACACAAAAAAGCATTTAAAAATTTAATGTTAGTTTCTATTTTTCATTAAAAATGGAAATGTTAAAAGGAATATTTTCCCATTACTTTGTTAAGTGACAATTAACCAAAAAAAAAAATAAATCCAGCTCTGATTTGTAGGTTTTTGCCAATTTCTGAGGGGTAAAAACTCACACTAAAAAATAATGATGAGCCAATTCATACTGGCTCTAGTCTACCCCTGCACACACACCACTACATGTGTACATACACACATTACATACAAAGTAAATACAAGGTAATGCTGGGGAGTAGCAGACATTGGATATTGTTTTGGGAGGGACAGGGGCATTTGGGAAAGGCCTTACAAAGAAAGAATGCTACAGCTGAGTCTTGACAAAAAACACAGACTCCAAGAAGCCAAGCTGTTTACTCTTCATCCTCCATGGTTTTCCTTATATTACTTTCATTTATTTTCCCAATTTTTCCTACTCTCTAATTTGATTTTTAAAGTACTTTTTGAGCTCTTCTATTCTTTCTTTTTGGACTTGAGACCAATTTATATTTTGCTTTGGTTGTAGCAGTATTGACTTTGTTGTATTCTTCTGAGGTTGTGTTTTGGTTTTCCCTGTCACCAAAGAATTTCCTAGGTTGAGTTTCTTTTTCTGTTGTTTGCTCATTTTCCAGCTTTCTTCTTTTCTTTTAACTTAAAAAAAACCTGTTAAAATTGGGCTCTGTTCCTGTGGTAAAGGGTACAGTGTTCTAAGCATTAATTTCTTTATGCAGCCACCTTCAGAATTCCCTGGGGAGCTACAAGTTTTTAATTCTTCTAAGGTAGTAAAATCTAAGGAAGGGTGGCTAATATTCTCTCAGCCTGTGCTCTGGTCTGTGGGCAAACACAAGCACTCTTTTCTCCTATAGATGTGTGATCAGGATTCTCTGTACCCCTGTGGTCACAAGCACTAAGGTGTGCTCCTCACCCTGAGATTGTGCCCCAGGACTGTGACCTGGATCTGCCTTACTGGCAATGTGGCAAGAATTTCTAAAAATTAAATTAGTCTCTGGTAATAAAAAATATTATATTTTATGAGGTTTATTAAAGATTATTAGAAATCAAGGATACAAAATAATAACCACATTTGTGCCCAGGGCTGATTAGCCCATTCAAAGCTTACTTACTACATCATTGAAATGGCTGAGCAGAGAGAGCGAGAGCATAGAAGCGGGAGAGGTAGGCATTATTGCCAGTTAAAATACTAATTGTGGTCTCACCCAGGTAGAGACTCAGGTGAGATTATAGGGAATTCTGGGAAATACCAAAGACTTCTGGGGATCGAAATCTAGGGTTCAAATCTCCATTTTTACAAATCGAAATATTATTCTGAGCCATTGTCTGACCTCCCCACTCCTTACCATCTGTGTCTGAGAGCTTAAAAAGCCTTTGCTGCAGATTCAGCCACCCCCAAGACCCATTGCCATGGTGGGGCCTGTCATGGAGTACTAATTTAACTTCTATTTTTATCTCAATGCAAAATATCTTTGATGCTGGACTTCTTACTTGTTTTGGGATAAAAACATTATTTTGCCCCATCTTTTGTGGGTTTTGCTATTCCAGGATTTATTTTGAGGCCTAATATCATAGTTTGGAGAATAATTTGTTAGAGATCAGGTATATTTGTGTGTATTGTTAGTGGATCCTCCCCTCCCCCCTCATCTCTCTTCTTTTCAAGGGCTTCACCTTCCTTTAAATCAACTAGGTTCAAAAACTTGGTGCTATCCTCAACTATTCAGTCTTACTCAATCTATAAGTCTAAACAGTTGCCAGAGATTACACATTTATTCCCTTCTTTCTTCTTACCTGGCCGCCACCCTTATAGCCCAGATTATTGCAATATAGCTTCCTAATTCATCTTTTTGCCTCTAGTCTCTTCCCCACTCCAATCTATCCTCTTTACAACCAACAAAACACACTCCTTTGCTATTTAATAAATCTCAGTGCCTCCCAATTACCTCTCAGATCAAATAATGTCCCCAAAGTACAGTTTTAAGTGATTGCAGCTTGAGGGGCAAGATTTTGGGGGTATAATGGTCACATCTTAACTTTAGGGAACTCTTCTCATCAGGTCTATTTTATCTCTTCTCAAAGTTTTACCTCTTCCATTCTAAGAACTGAACAGAAGAGAAGAGAATAAATTTGAATTTTTTAGTTCTGTCTACATCTTCTATGTCAACATAGAGTGAGGGAAAATGTAACCCTACTCTTGAGATTTGATTAAATAATTTTTAAGTGTTTTCAAAAGTATTCCAGAAAGTAAAAGATGAATGACAGAGTGATGGTCTCAGTGACCCTCTAATCTAATTCATTCTTGTTCAATAAACATCTGTATAACATTCTGAACACAATGTCATTTTTGGCTTTTGTTAAAAATCTCTAGAGAAGGAAATTCTACTAGAGATAGTCCATTTCACTTATAGATAGATCTAATTATTGGGAATATTATTCTTCTATTAATGTAAAATAACTATGACTTGTAATCATTTTTTCTATTTCTGCTTTTTATTTTGTATCTATTTTACATGATCTTCTATATTATCCTCTTTGGGTCTACTCTTCTGATCTCAGCTTACTAGTAAGTAGGATTCCTCTTAATGATTATAGGAATAACTGAGAGGAAATGTGGTTTCTAATGCTATTATTTGTGAACTCCCATTCAGTAGGTTCCCCACTAACAGTCAACCATTTGACATCAATTAGTGAATGTATATTTAGTAAGAAGATGAAACAACGACAGAAGTTACAACACACTCCGCAGATTGGAAACCACAGTCCTCTTTCATATCCAAAGTCCCCGAGGAGAGTCAAATCACATTTAAAGTAGTACGTAAAAAACATTTTCCCAAAACTGAAGTATACTCTCACAAGGACTCTGGGGATAATGGTCTTGAAGTACAAAGGGAATGAGGAACTCATGTGGGGACTCTATGATGCCAGCCCTGACCCCTACAAATACTTTCTCCCTTTGAGGAGACCTCATTGATTTTGATTCTAGTTGTGACATGACTAGTCACTCCCTTGCTCAGCTGAGCTGACTCCTCACCAGACTCAGCTCCTAT
Source organism: Monodelphis domestica (assembly GCF_027887165.1). Lineage (NCBI taxonomy): Eukaryota > Metazoa > Chordata > Mammalia > Didelphimorphia > Didelphidae > Monodelphis > Monodelphis domestica. The sequence goes on along the minus strand of NC_077232.1, from coordinate 289,348,239 downwards.
TTCTGGTGACTCTTACGGTCTTTGCTCCTAACTTAGTAACCAAGGGGAATTCTGATAGCCCTCCTGAACTTTTGAAGACTGCAGGTAATAATCTGGTCAATTCTAATTCTGTATACTCTTTCATTTAATATGAAGAAAGAATAAACACAAAAGAATAAAACACTGTGTGGTCAGGGATTTGGGGTCTGATTCAGAACAACTCTCTTCTAGTTTATGTTTGCTGTCTTAATGAAATGAGATGCTCATATAACATTCAACAGTTAAAAAGAAGATATTGATTTCATCATTACAAGGATGTTAAAGAAGAATATATCTTGAGGACATCCCAAGTTGGTTCAGTTGAATGACATTACCACTGCTCCTCTACCAGTTCATTGTCCTCCACCAGCCAAAAATCAGTTTTTCTAGAGCAAATTGTGGTCATTTTGTGCTTAAGTGACTGGGAAGTTATATCCATAGCCTGGACCTTTGGTCCTCTATGTCAGTTATCTCAAAAATGATTGTAACATCTTTCAAGCAATAACTGGCTTCACTTGCATGATGGTAACCAGCAGATTATATAATGTTTCCATCAAATGAATAGATGGTAGCTGGGAAAGGGTTGGGGAGACAATTCATCTACTTCCTCTTTTCTCCCACTTGATATTTCATAGGATGCTTCTTCACTTGAAAGCCTCCAGAGAAGAACATAATAGATTTCCTCTTCAAAATTTGTATCCATACTCAGTTTCAATTCTATATCTTGTGTCATTAATTCTTCCAGTTCCAAAGCTATGATGTGAATAATATCTTAACTCCTTTCCCCATGCAGGTTTTGCTACTTTTTTTCTTAAAAGGTATTCAGTCCCCTATCTTTGGGACTGAATTATCTCAGGAAATGAAGGGTTCAGGTAGTTTATCTTCTTTTAAGTCACAACTAAAACCTTTATTTTACAGGAATCCTTTTTCTAAGCCTTTTTAATACTAGCACCTTCCCTCCTTTAAATAAGTTCCTATTCATCCTGTATATTATATATATATATTATACATATTGTTTGCTTATTTCTCCTATTAGCTTGTGATCTTTTTGGGGACAGGGACTATCTTTTTTCCCTTTTTTGTATCACTAGTACTTAAAAAATGCCTGGCATAGAGTAGGCATTTAATTTGTTTATGGATTGACTCCTAGGTTGTCTGAGCAAAAATAGCCAAAAAGGCTTCAGTCTGAGTTTTGGCTGGAAAATCACAATAGACAATTTAGGGACAGAGGAACTTTGTTTAGCTAAATCAGTTGTAGCAATAGTATCCTCTATGAGCATCCTTGTTGAATATGTTTTACCTGCTACATATAATCCCATAAATCTCCGTTTATTAACTGTTGAATGACTCGTAAGTATCTCATTTTATTCTAATACCAAACAGACTAGTAAAGGCCTGGCCTGCGTCAGGTCTATCCTATAAGAAAAGCCAATTAGGAAGATTATCATTAGCTGGTCCCATTATTATTCCTTTTCCCATTTCTGTTCTAAGTAAATAGACTGGGATGCATTTTGAACTCATTGAGCACGTCTGTAATCCTGAACAGTTTTCTGGGATCCTCAGAGATTTAAGCATTGCCTTTCACTCCCTTCCTTATATAAGAATGAATATCAAAATAGTTCACATGGCATAGATAGATAGATAGTCCTACAGAAATCACAACTGCCCCCAAATGTAGCAAAGAGCAATTTATAAAGTTTATCACAGGTTACTGCTTGCTTAATAGTGAACAAGAGTTAGGGGGCAGCTCAGTGGATTGAGAACCAGACCCAGAGACAGGAGGTCTGGGGTTCATATCTGGTCTGAGATACTTTTTAGCTAGTTTAACATGCAAGTCACTTCGCCCCCACTGCTATTCATTGCAAGGCAGAAGAGAAGGTCTTTGAAAGCACAAGGACATACTGATTCTAAGATGGAAGGTAAGGGCTTGAAAATAATAGTTAATAAGAGCATGTCCTAGTGCTTTCAAAGGCCTTCTCCAATGTAAAGGAAAAGATATAGAGTTTCTCAGAACATGTAAGGCTCTTTCTATAGGGAATTAAGACTTCTTGATCCCCAGATGAGAAATGAAGCTGTCCTGGATCTAAGCTCTCCCAGAATTCCTTTGATGCATAGGGCCATCCAACTGGGGTCCAGATAGTCTCCTTTCCTTTTCACATAGGGCACACTAGACATTTTCCTGGGGTTTCTTTTGTACTATCATCATACCATAGTCCTATACCTCTAGCTCTCCAAAGGATCCCTCCTGTGGTGATTTTACTAGCATTCCAAACTCATTCAACAATAGCATTAGCTTATTTAGTTTGAAACGAAAGAAAACAGAGTCAGGCAAATCTTGAACACACTTAGGGTAAGTTATTCAGGGTTTGGGGGTAAATAGTCAGTTGAAAAGTGCTTAAGTGCCTACTATTTGCTAGGCACTATGCCAAGGCCTGGGACTACAAAGAAGGGTGAAAAATAGTCCCTGCTCTTGAGGAACTCACAGTTTAGTAGGGGAAACTACAAGCAAACAACTACATACAAATAATGTATGTACAGGATAGACTGAAAGAAAATCAACAGGGAACCTTATTCTGTGAGTCTATAGTCTCTTAGAATCTGATAACATGGCAAGCCACATATCTCCACTTAAAAGTAAAATGAAGGAAATAAAGGAATGTTTATGAGCTATCATTAGATGCTCTTGGTGACATTCTAGACCCTAGGTGAACTTGAACAAATAAGTAGAGAAGGTGTCATTGAAAGAAACAAAAGTTATCACAAAGAAACAAGTTCAATTTACAAATTGAAAAATTGGAAAAAGGGACTAGAAAAATACAATCAAAATCAAGAGAGAAAAAAAGTAACTTTTTCTTCAGTGGATCCTCCAAATGAGGGAATCCAATAATGAGAATTCTTGGTGGGAGTTCCTACAGATATGAAGGGCCAATAATTTTTCCAGGTGAGCACCCATATATAACAACATTCTATGATCATATTCCTACCCCACCCTCAACACACACATGCACACACACACACACACACACACACACACACACACACACACACACACACACATACACACAGTGTAGGTTGGATTTTCAGAGGGTGGCTGACTACTCAAGCCACGTAGGGATGGGATATTCCTCTCACTTCCATTGCATTTTTGAGTACCTGGAGACTGTTTCTTTTCTGTTTATTCTGTGTTAATATTATGGGACTAGGTGGCACAGAGGATAGAGCACTGGACTTGGAATCAGGAAGATTCATCTTCCTGAGTTCAGATCTGACCTTCAATACTTACTATCTGTGTGATCCTGGACAAATTGCTTAACCTTGTCTGTCTCAGTTTCCTCATCTGTAAAATGAGTTGGAGAAGGATATGGCAAACCACTCGAGTATTTCTTTGCCAAAAAAAAAAAAACAAAACAACAACAAAAACCTCAAAACGGGGTAATGACTGCAACAACTGAGCAACAATGGTAGGTGAATGAATATACAGAGATGGAATTAAGCAAGTGGGCTTCCAAATGTCAGAAGAGTAATCAGAAATCTGCTTCACAGTGAGAGTCATAAAGAAAGACCTACCAGAGGTAGTAGAAGCAGCAAATGAATTTAGTGAAGAGCCAGTCCAACTGAGTAAGATAGCAACTTATCTATCACTGATGCCACACCCAGAAGCAAAGTTGGCAGGGAGATCCTTGAAGAGAGAAAAGGATTCCCATAGCCAGAAGTCACATAATACCACTCAGGTCCTTATGTTCCCTACATGTATACCTGGATACATTTAAATTTCAAGTTTAATCCATACTCAGGCATTCTTGTGCATTGGCAGGAGAAAAAGTGAATCCATACTTCCCAGAGATGTTGCGTGGGAAATTACTGTTCTTATTATAACTTCTTATAATACTTATTTTTTGTGAGAGATAATTGATATCAGGTTGATGATTGAAATTGAGGGGAAGCATCCTGGCTAGGAATGACAATCTCCCAGAGTTACCTCTAGGATCTTGAAAGAGGGACAATTAGTTCTGATCCACTACCCTCTGTAGACCTAATTTACTAGTGAGAGCAGGTTTGGGGAACCTGAGCTCAGAAGGGAAGGCTACTCTGCTAAGTGTGCTTATTGACCTCCCTTGGTAGAATGAAGGCAGGAAGGGTGCCATTTTTGCTTTTGCATCCCCAGAACATCATAGTATATGACTGATTGACTGGTAGAGTAGGTCTAATACCTCCTTATATGACAATGCTTTAAATAAATACTTGAAGTCAGTTATCACCTCCTTATACATTTTTTCTTCTCCCAGCTAACCATTACCTTTGAATGATTCTGATGGAGTCTGAATAAGAGGTTTTTCACCAGCCTTGTCACCCTGTGTATATTTTCTAGCTGAGAGTTTTTCAAAATGAGATCTGGGAACTCCTAGTGGTCCCCAGGATTCTTTCAGAAGATTTGCAAGGTAAAAACTATTTCCATCATAATACTAAGATGCTTTAATTTTTAATGCACACATATCAATAACTATATGAACAAAACCATATGAACAAAAGCTTTGGGGTAAGGGACTTAATAATTTTTAAGAATATAAAGAGACATTGAGGCCAAAACACTTGAGAACAGCTATTCTAGTTTAACAATGTCTTTCTTAAAAGTCAGGAGAATTAAGTAGTGTTTTGGGATGTCAAAATGCAGCCTAGATATAGTTTGTTGAACATAGATATCTACATGTTCTCTCCTGTTGAATTGTGAGTTCCTTAGGATGAGAAACTTTTACCTTTTCTTTGTATCTTACTAATATAGCACAATGCCTGGTACATAGCAGGTGCTTAATAAATTAATATTGACTGATACCCAAAAATATAAAAATGAGAGGAAGAGGAATTGATAGTTCATGGAAACTTCGAAAAATGTACTCTGATATAGTCTATAGATTTTGTGTTTACAGTGGCATAGTGGTTCCCAGAGCTGAAAGGCTGCAGCAAGAGTGACTCCATTGAGACCATAATTCTTAATAGTGGTTATTGTGTTTCAGCTTCGTAAAATTCATTAATAGTGGAATTGGAAAGGAATTTAATCTTCTGGTTATTACTGGTATGGTAGGGGGATAGTGCAGTCCTCAGAAGATTGAACCAAGCTAGGGGACAAGGAGACTTACATTCGAATTCTAACTCTTAAACTACTAGCTGGTACACCAAGAATAAGAACTCTCATTGCTATGGTGTTTTACAGAGAGTTTTCCCCACCATAAGCCTGTTAGGGAAGTATTTTATAAATGAGGAAAAGAAGGTTAAGTGTCTTGACTGTGGTCAGACACCTAGTAAATACATCAGTGCTGAGATCCAAACCCAGGTCTTCTGACTCCTAGTTAATCACTCTATCCATTTGATCTTTTTAACTGAACACCACTCAACTCTCTGGGTCCCTATTTCCTCTTCTGTTCAATTAGGGATTACAATAAATGGTTTTATTATCTAATCAAGGTCTCTATTCCAGATCAAAAATTCTAAATTTAATTAGAAAGCATCTATAGAAGTCACTATTATACTGTAAAACTCAAGAATAATTTGGAGAAATCATTTTTTTTCCTTTCAGAGTTGTAAGCAAGTATGTCCATGAAACATTCTCACATCCTGAGTAGACTAAAGAAGCTGGCACAGCTAATCTATGGGTGCTGGCATGCAAATATGACTCAGACTTCATCTGTCATCTCCATACTTTCACAGGGTTCTGATCTCACCCTAGCCGGCAAGACAGGCTTATGCAAGATCTGGGAATGCAATCTGTACCCTTCCATTCAGCCAGATGGTGCTGATCTCAACACTGACAAGGAGTATGGTCAGACTTGACTACTCAGATGACACTGGGCAAATCACTTAACCTTTTGCCTCAGTTACCTTGTCCGTAAAATGGTAGTAATGATAGCAGTAGTTTTTGTGGTCAGGATCATATGTGATAACATGTAGAGTTCTTTTTAAATCTTAAAGTACTACATAAGTATCAGTGATTATGATTTCTTGTGGGAAAGATAGTCTTATCCAATCATAGGATTTAGAATTGGCAGACAAGTTTTAGTCTTATAATGGAGGAAACTGAGACTGAGAAGACTGAATTACTATAATTACAGTATCATAGATTTAGAATTTGAAGGGACTTTAAAGACCCTCTGTTCAAATTCTCTAATTATCTAGATGAGAAAAATAATGTTCATAAAGAGAGACTTTTCCAAGGTCAGAAATGTAATAAATGTCTGAACCAAACATTTTAACTCTAGGCTCTGAGTCCAATGGGTTTTTTCCATCATTACATTCTTTTAGACTAATTGGTCCACTTCATAAATAGGAAATGCTACCCCCACACCCCATTCTATGATTAAATTCTATTCCTTACTTAAGGTAAGTGAACACTATATAATTTATAGGTAGCTTGAATTCTAATCAAAAGCCCTTTATATTTGTCATCAGTGAAACAGGTTGGATTTGAAAGGCATGACCTGTAGAGTCTAGTTAATGCCTCCCCTGGCACCATGCATGCAATTTAAATAGCTACATCTCTGGTAGGCAGGAGTGCTTGGAATTACTAGAACACAAGTCAGACACTTAAGGATTCCAACCCTAGGCTTGGAAAGCTGAGATGAACTAAATTGAACAATTTCATTCTTAATGTATAGAAACATATTTCTTCAGGATTTCATAGGACCATAAATTCATATTTGGAAGGGAACTCAAAGGTCCTTCCAGCTATTCCAACTCCATTTTACAGATGAAGAAACCAAGACTCAGTATACTTAAATAGTTTTATAAGCTCATGCTGGTGGTAACTGGTTGAGTTTGAATTTGAATCTACAGCGCTACCCCCTAATTTCTGTTGAGAGTCCCTCAGTCTTTCTGGTCACTGAAGTTTTCAAATTCAGCATCATCTTTGATTGTTTCTTCTCTTTCATCTCCCTCATCCCAAAGACAATTGGATTTCTTTAGAATGGGGTTTCCCAAACCTTTTTGTGTCAGGGACCCTAGTCTGTCTTGGGAAACCTATGGAATCAAATACTACAGTTATAATGAAAGGAAGTGCTATCTTTCACTATTAGAGGCTAGGGAAAATAAAGATTTTCTTTTCATCCAAATTCACAACCCTCCTGAAATCTATCTGTAGACTTGCTCCAGAATATTAATAACATATATTCCCTTCTCTCACCTCATCACTTTTCCCTTCCTAAGAGTCTCCTGTATCATCTCCCTTCTGGATTCAATCCATATCTCACATAGCTGCCAAATTAATAATACAGATACACAGATCTGACTACATTGTCCGCCAATTCTGAAATATTTTTCAAAGGCTTCTACTGCCTCTTGGACGCAAGACAAATTCCACAGTCTAGCATTTAAGATCTTATACAATGTGGTCCTAATCAATCTTTCCAGACTCATTTTACATAACTACTCTTTACATAGTCTATATTTCCACCAAAATGGCCCTACTTTCCTGAACTTGACATTCCATCATGGGTCTTTACATAGACTGTCTTCTTGGGTCTGCTCATGTCATGGAATCGCTAGCTTTCTTCAAAGCTCAGTCCATGAGCTGCCTCTTCTGTAAGGCATTTCCTGATTTTCCCTATTATATGTAAGTCCTTTGAGGGCAGAGAATGGCCAGTCTTGTTTCTGTCTTTCTACTCTCTATTGCTTATCACAGATTAGGCGTTTTATAGATTTTTTAAATTGTACTGAATTTTGCTTTAATGAATCAAATCCTTTTTAAAATCGTCAGCAATTCATTAGTATAGTGGGAATTTGTAGTATTTATTTGCACTAGCCAACAAATTGTGTTTTGTAAAGATGTGTTCTACTGTGGAATATCATTTGGGAAAGCCAACAATTTTCATCTCATAACGTCAACAGAGATATATCCTTGATATACATATAAATTTATTTTCATAACGATTTTGTGGCAGTGAGAAAGTAGATTTTAAGGACAGTAGTTATTGAAAACTTTCCAAATCACATTTTTGGGTAATAATATTAAAGACAACTACCTTTTAAATAGTATTTTTGAGTTTGCAAAGTGATTTTCAAATGTAATGTCATTTGATCTTTACAACAACCTTGGGAAGTAGGTATTACCTTCACTTTACAGATGAAGAAATTGAGGCACACAGAGGTTTAGACCTTGTCTAGGATCACACAAGTATTACTAGTATGCTAGTAAGTATTGGAAGTTGAACTTCCTGATGAGTCAAATCCAGTGTGCTAACCACTACACCACCTACCTTCCCTGATAAGCATTTTAAAGTTTTCCATATTTTGAGAATACTTTCCTTAATTTCCTTAAAACTGTCACCTCCAAAATGAACCTCTTCCTTCATATTTTTTCTTCTCTTGTTTTTCTTCAAAAATTTTTTTTTGTGGCACCATGTTTATTCCCACATGGAGCACATTAAGCATTGCAATGTTAGGATCCCAATGTGGTGGAATTATTGGTGCATAAATTCAGAGCATGGCAGTGCCAATGTGACCAACAAAGTGGCAGATTAATTGCTTTCTCCAAACTTCTTCACAACTCTTCAGTCCTTAAATAGAATTATGCATCATTAAGAGATAATAACTAAATCCATTGGAGAAGATCAGAGACTCTCTAAGGTAGAATCCATTAGGAACGAATACTGTCTAATTCTTAATATTTAGAAAGCTCACACTCAGACCTTATCCAGCCCCAGCTTCCCCTATCCCAGTGAGGAGCACCAATAAAGTTACTGCCTCATACAAGGTCCTGCTCTAACGTAAGCATTCAACCTTAGCTACAGGAACTCTTCCCATATGCCACATTTCCTTCATTGTGCAAAAAGAGGAAAATGTTGACATTGCTCAGTCACATGAAGGAACAGGAAAAAAGAGGAAGGAACTGGAAAGGGAGGAAGAAAAAGGAACTGAAACTCAATTAGAATCAATCTCATACTTGGAAATTCCTTAAGCTAGGGATCCAGGCCAGAAAACCCCACATCAGCCACTGCAGGTGACTGAGATAGATCCCTTTCTGCTCCATCCCTTAGCACCAGTAAAGAGGAAAGGTTCAGAGAGTGAGTGAAAAAGACTGAGATAGTGGGCAGCTATGTAGCACAATGGATAGAGCACTAGGTCTGGAGTTAGGAGAACTTGAATTCAAATCTGACCTCGGATACTTCCTAGCTGTGTGACTCTGAGCAAGTCACTTAAATCTATTTGCCTAGCCTTTGTCATTCTTCTGTCTTAGAATCGATACTTAAGACAGAAGGGTTTTAAAGGGAAAATAAAATTAAAAAGGCTGAAACATGGAATATAGCAAGGGAAAAATATTAGGGAACAAAGAGATAAACCAACATAAAGGATCCTAAAACTCACAAAGAAAAGCAAGTAAAACTGAAAAGAGAAGCAATTGTACTTAACAATCAGTAAATAATAGAATTCCCAGAAAAGTGAAATGAATTAAAAGTATAAAGTGCTAGTTGAAAAGTAGAATCCTCTAGAGGCTTTCATAGATCACAGGGGAAAAAATCCAAGACACTTCAAAAAAAAAGAAAGGAAGGGAAAAAAGAAGGAAGGACGGAAGAAAGGAAGCTTATAAAAGGAGAAATTAGAATGAAGTTAGAAATTAGAACTCTTTTCATTTTTTATTTTTAAATTAAATTAAAATTTTTAATTTGTTCCCATGGTTACATGATTCTTTTTGTCTCTCTCCCCTCTTCCCCCATCCCAGAGTTGACAAGCAATTTCACTGGGTTAAACATATATTATCACTCAAAAACTATTAGAAATTAGAACTCTTGATGTAAAAATTTAAGAATTTAAAACATAATTAATGATTTAGGAAAAACAGAACTATAATATAAAATTTCTCTGAGGAAATTCATGAGTGTCTTGTTAATCAAATAAGGATGGGGATCAAGTGGAGGAAAATTTGGCAGAAGAGAAACAAAAGGCAACAATGTTAACAACAACACAGAGAATCATTTGAACAAATAGTGGTATATGATTGGGATGGAATAATATTTTGTTCTAATGAATGAATACAGAAACTATTTCAGGTAATCCATGCTATATGAAGTGATGCAAAATGAAGTAATCAGAACTGAGAAATGAATTATATACAATGACAACATTTTAAAGAAAACAATTCAAGGAGAAAAGACTTAGGAATTTTCATCAAAACAAAAACCAATCAAGTCTCCAAAGAAGCTATGATAAAAGGGTAATGGATTCAAGGTAGAGAAAAAGAAATATAGTTTTTAATATGAACACTGTATAGATTTGTTAGACTTGATTATGCTTATTTGCTATGAGTTTCATTTTTCCACTTTTTCTCCTCTTCCCCTAACCTCCATTAAGAAAAACATAACAGTTTTTTCCTTGAAGGAACAACCTTACTGTGGTGGCTACCTAAGATGTCACTGCCATCTGGTGGCACCTAACATAATTGGAAGCATAAAGTTCCCAGACCAAACAAATGACCACTAATCTATAGAGATTGTGTTCCTATTTCAATTTATTTTCATGAAAGGCAAATATTTTACCCTCGTTTATGATAACTATCTCATCTACATTTTATAGTATAACTTTTCTTCTTTTTTCCTTCTTTTTGCATTTTAAATATTTTTCCCAATTACATGTAAATTTTTTTTAACTTTCTTTTTTGGGGGACTTTTTCTTTAAAATTCATTAAAATTTTTTTTGTTGTTTCAAATTCTTTTCTTCCCCTCCTCCTCTCTCCCTTCACTGAGAAAGAAAGCAATTTGATATGGGTTATACATGTACAGTTATTCAAAACATTTCCATATTAGTCATGTTGTAAAAGAAAAAAAATAAAGTTGAGAAAAGCATGCTTTGTTCTTCCATTCCAGTTTGTATTCCAGTTCTTTCTCTGGAATAGGACAACATTTTCCAACATGAGTCTTTTGGAATTGTCAGTTTTATTGATGAAAATAGCTAAGTCCTTCATATTTGATCATTATAGAATATTGCTATTATTGTGTACAATGTTCTTTTGATTTTTCTCTCTTCATTTTCCATCAGTTCATGTAAGCCTTTCCAGATTTTTTCTGAAACCATCTTGTTCATCATTTCTTAAAGCACAATAGTATACTACAAATTGTTTAGCCATTCCCCAACTGATGAGCATCCCCTCAATTTTCAGTTGTTTGGCACCACAAGAACCACTATAAATATTTTTGTTCATATAATCCCTTATTTTTATTTTTATTTTTTATGTCCTTTTCAAATACAGATCTAGTAGCGCTATTGCTAGGTCAAAGGGTATACATGATTTTATAGCATTTGATTTCATTCCAAATTGCTCTCCAGAATCATTAAATTAGTCCACAACTCCAGCAATAGTTTATTAGTGTCCTAATTTTCCCATATCACCCCAACATTTATTATTTTCTTTTCTGTCATTTTAGCCTGACAGGTATGAGGTGGTACCTCAGGGTCAGTTTAATCTGTATTTTTCTAACCAATAGTTATATAGAGAGTATTTTTGTGTATGACTATAGATGGCTATGCTTTCTTCATCTGATTTTTAAAGACTGAATTTTTTCCATGCTTTTTGATCCTCCTTTTCCATTTGGTCCATTCTACTTTTCATGACACTCTTTACTTTATTGGATTTTATGCCTCTTTCACCAGTTGACTAATTTTGCTTTTTAAGCTATTGTTTTCTTTTTGTATTACTTTCATTTCTTTCCCCTATTTTTCTTCAACCTGTGTTATTTGATTTTTTTAAATTCCTTTTTAAGTTCTTCCAGAGCTTGAGACCAATTCTACACCTCTTTTTGAAGTTTTGCATGTGGTTGCTTGGATCTCACCATCTCTTATTGGTTCTGTGCTTTGCTGATTGTTTCCATAGAAATTTTCAAGCTTTAGACATAGAGAGCATTATAGGATATAAAATGTGTAATTTTGATTATATTAAATTAAAAAGGTTTCTTTCTAAAAGTTGCTTGCTGAATATGCCTCTGCTACTGGCTTCTGCAGTGTGAACTATTTTGCCCTGGGCTAGGTCTGTACTGCAGCAGGGCAGGCTTGAAGTAGCCCAGCACCACTGATGGTTGGCAACAGGGCCTGGAACTTCATGGGGTGGGGGGCTGAGATGCTCTTTTCCTGGTGTAGTCCCTGTCTCTAGATCCCAAAGTTAGTCTATGCCCAATCACAGAACCTGGTACAGTAGGTGGGGGTCAGGGGCTGGTCAGTCAGCACTCCTCCTATGTGCAGTTTTTCTTCTGATTCCTTCTTATCCCATGATAATGAACTCTCTGCTTGCCTTTCAAGTTGTGTTCAGTGGCCCCCCCACCCCCATGCCTTCTTGCTGTTGGTTTTTTACTTCTGTTATTTTGAGGTAGTTTTAAAAAATTGGTTTGGAAGAACTGTCAGAGAAATTTAGGTGTTCACTATTATTAATCTGCCATCTTGGCTCCACCACTCTGGTTGATTTCCTCATCTGAAAACTACCTTTGACTATTAGTTGGGGAATGGCTTGTATTCTTAAACATTTGACTTGATTCTGCATATATTTGAGAAATGAGGTCTTTGCTAGTGAAACTTGCAATAAAAATTTCATCTCAGTTTTCTGCTTTTGTTCTAATCTTGGCTGAGTTGGTTTTGTTTGTGTAATCCTTTTTAATTTAGTGTAATCAAAATTACTGATTTTATGTACTCTCTATAGTATATCTTGTTGAGTCATAAATTTTTCCCTTTTCTATAGGTCTGACAGATAAAATATAACATGTCCCCTCTAATTGGTTTATGATATTGCCCTCTATGTCTAAATCATATACCAATTTTGACCTTATCTTGATATATATGGTGTGAGACATTGGTGTATAACTAGTTCCTGTCAAACTGCTTTCCAGTTTTACCAGCAGTTTCTGCCAAATGGGGAATTCTTGTCCCCAAAGCTTGGAACTTTTGATTTATCAAATACTAGAAGATTATGGTCATTTGCTATATATATTATCTAGCTAATATATCCCACTGACTCATCATTCTATCCCTTAGCTAGTACCACTGTTCTGATGATTACCACCTTATAATACATGTTCATATCTGGTAAGGCTAAGTCATCTTCCTTCACATTTTTTCATTGAATCCCTTGATATGTTTGACCTATTATTCTTCTGGATTTTTTAATTACATTTTCTAGCTCTTTAAAATAATTCTTTTCAGTTTAATTGGAATGGCACTGAATAAGTAAAATAATTTAAGGAGAATTGTTATTTTTATTATATTTGCTCTGCCTAACCATAAGCCTAACCAATATTTCTCCAGCTGTTTAGATCTGACTTTATTTGAGCCTTTCCAGTTTCTCACAGTACCTAGTGTCTTATTCCTAAAATGATCACATATTATTTTTGGATATATTAATGTATATATGAATCTATTCTTTCCCCCATTCCTGATATGTCCATAATGTTAGGAACTCTTTCATTTCTGCCTTTGCATCTTTATTGCTGAGTAGATGACTGTCACATAGTAGATGGTTAATAAAAACTTTTGGATGGATTGAGGAGAGGTAGAATTTTGAAATCTTGAAATCACAAAACCATTTGAAGAGCTGAATTTTTGAGAGATTCACTTTCTTTGTTTCAGCAGCTTACAACCTCAGCTGAATTTTTAATTTCATGAAATGTGCCATATAAAGAATAAGGTGTATAAAGACTCTCCAAAGATTAGAAGTTAAGATGTATTTCCCCCTTTTAATTTCATGAGACAAATTAAAAGCTAAAGAGAGATATCATAAGCAAATTAGAAAACCATGGAATATATTACCTATCAGATTTATTGGTGGGAGAAGAATTTATGAAAAAAAAGAGATGGAAACTATCAGGAGATATAAAATGGATAATTTTTATTACATTCTGTTACGTTTTGTTGTTCAAACAAAATCAATGTAGCCAAATTAGAAAAAAGAACATTAGGGGAAAATATTAAAGATAATTTCTTGGATCAAGTTCTCATATCTTAAATATATATAGAAAATCTTACCTAGTTTATGAAAATGAATCATTCCCCAATTGATAAATGGTCAAATGATATAAATAGGCAGTTTTTGAATGAAGAAATCAAAACTATATATAGTCATATAAAAATCACATATACATCTTTATTTAATGGCTCCCTTCTCTGGTGTGGAGTGGGGAGGGAGGGAAGGAGGAAACTGAGGACCTAAAATGTAACCAAAAAGTCAATAAAATTAAATTTAAGAGCCATTGGTGGAGGAAGCATGAGATAAGTGGCTAGGTATACAATTACATTTCATTGTGGCCACTTGCATATATGAATAGAGTGTTGTAGAAGCAGATACATTGTGAGGTATATGGAGGAACTGATGATCTTGCCCTGTTTAAAGCTGGACAGGAGTAACATCTATTTCTGAGCTCATTTATTTATCTTGCATTTATAATTTTATAATTATAATTTATAAATTGTGGTTTTTTTTACTAACCAATTTTCCTTCTCATAAACATCTGTGGACCCAAACATGTGCATTTGCTTGTGTCTGTTTACAATCTGAGTATGAATCACAATGGAACTTATACTTTTTGTAACACAAAAAAACACTGACTAGGAAAATTGACTTCAAGGTTCTGGACATGGCATCCTAATACCACTGTTATAAATTCTCTCTACCTGGGGTATATAATATGGATGATTTATCTAATATTTCTTCATAACATTGTAAGCTGACAAAACCAGAATACTAAAATGGAATTCCAAATAATTCATTTCTCTAGATGAAGAATAACTTTCATGGTTGTTGTGACACCTAGAGGTTACAAATGGGAATATTGGCCTAGCACCATCTTCAATTTTTTATTTTAATTCCTCATTGGGAATCAAATATCACTCAATTCTATTTCTTTCTTTGCTTTTTTTGGAGTTAAATTTTCTTTACAACACTGTTCAACTGCTCAATAATTTTTACTATTTTCCCCAATTATATGCCAACATAAATCTGACAACATAAGTGAGATTAATGAAAATTTACAAAAATATAAATTGCCTAGATTAACAAGAGAGAAAATAGAATCCCTAAACAATCTAATCCCAGAAAGAGAAACTGAAGAAGCTATCAATGAACAACCTAAGAAAAAATCCCCAGGGCCAGATAGATTCACACATGAATGCTACCAACCTTTTAAAGAATAATTAATCCTAGTACTATACAATTTTTTTGAAAAAAAAATAGCTGAAGAACTCATCCTGCCCAAATCCTTTTATAATAAAAATATGGTACTGTTATCTAAATCAGGATAAACAAAAACAGAGAAAGAGAACCATGGGCCAATCTCACTAATGAATATTAATGGAACATTTTTAAAATAAAATGTTAGCAAAGATATTATAGAGATATACAATAAAGATTATACATATACTTTAACAAGATGGGATTTATGCCAGGAATGCAGGGCTCATTCAATATTAGAAAACCATCAGAATATTTGACTCTATCAATAATAAAAGCAATAGAAATGATATGATTATCTCAATAGAGGAAGAAAGAGCCTTTGACAAAATAAAATATCCATTTCTATTAAAAACATTAGAAAGCATGGGAATTAATGGAACATACCTTAAAATGATAAGTAGTATCTATCTAAAATCATAAGCAAGCATTATCTCTAATGGAAATAAACTAGATGCTTTCCTAATCCAATCAGGGGTAAAGCAAGGATGCCTATTATCATCATTATAGTCAATATTGTAGTAATAAGGGAGAGGGAAGGAATGAAAGGAATTAGAATAGGCAATGAAGAAATAAAACTATTAGTTTTTGAAGATGATATGACGAGAGTAGTAAAGATTCAACTAAAAACTAATTGAATTAATAGCTTCAGCAAAGTTTCAGGACATAAAATAAGTTCACAAAAATTATCAACAAAAATTATCAACATTTGTTTATATTATCTATAAAACCCAGTAACAAGAGAAAGGAGAAAAATCTACTTTAATTAACTGTAGATAATATAAAATACTTGATGTCTTATCTGCCAAGGCAACCCAAGGAATTATATAAACATGATTACAAAATACTTTTCACAAAAATAAAGTCAGATCTAAACAATTGGAAAATGTTAATTGCTAATGGTCAAGCAATACAATAAAAATGACAACTCTACCTAAATTAACCTACTTACTCAGTGTTGTACCAATCAAATTGCCCCAAAATTATTTTAAAGAACTAGAAAAAATAACAAAACTCATTTGAAAGAACAAAATATCAAGAATATCAAGGAAATCAATGAAAAAAGGTGTGAAAGAAGGTAGGATTTCCAGATCTTAAACTGTATTACAGAGCTGAAATTATTATCAAAACACTGAAATTGGTTAAGAAATAATATGCTAGATTAATGGAGTAGATTAGCTCCATAATATACAGTGGTGAATGGCCATAGTTATATAGTGTTTCATGATCCTCCAAATCCAAGCTCTTGGGACAAGAAATCACTATTTGACCAAAACTTCCAGGAAAACTGGAAAAAAGTATTGGCAGAGACTGGGTAGAGACCAATTTTTCATACACTATAACAAGATAAGGTCAAAATGTATATGTAATTTAGACATAAAATGCACTACCTTCAGCAAATGAGAGAAGAATAGAATATTCTACCTGCCAAGCCAATGGAAAAGGGAGAAATTTATGATCAAACAAAAGATAGAATGTACTATATGCTTTAAAATGGATAACTTTAATTATATTAAACTAAGGAAAAAGTTTTGCACAAACAAAACCCAGGCAACCAAGATTAAAAGAAAAGGACACAGTTAGGAAAAAATTTTATAAGTATATTTAATAAAAATCTTATTTCTCAAATTAGAGAACTGAATCAAATTTACAAGAATGCAAATCATTCCTCAATTGATAAATGGTCAAATGGTCAGGTTTTGCTCCAACCTTTAATTCTAACCTTGTGAGTGTCTACCCACCTCAGGTGTGTTTCTTGTAGACAATATATGGTAGGATTTTGGATTCTAATCCACTCTCCTATTTGTTTTCGTTTTATGGGTGAATTCATCCCATTCACGTTCAAAGTTATGATTGTCACTTGTGCATTCCCCAGCATTTTGATATACTCTCTTAGTTCTGTCCTTTCTTCTTTTGCTATATCCTTTTACACCAGTGATTTTCTTTTAATCAATCCCCTTAATCCCCTCCCTTAATATCTTCCTTTTCTGGCCACTCCCTTTTTTTCCCTTCTTATTTTTTTAGAGTCTGTTAATTTCCCTCCCTCCTCCCTTTTCCTCCCTTTTTGTATGCCCTCCCTTAACTAAAGGTACCCTTAGTTTTCCCTTCTCACTTTCTCTATAGGATAAGATAGAATTCAAGACCCCAATGGATCTAGATGCTCTTCCCTCTCCAAATTGATTTCACTGAGAATAAAGTTAAAGTATTACCTATTAGCAATTCTTCTTCTCCTTCTTATAAGAATATTATTCCCCTCCCCTTCCCGTGCATATCTTTGCGTGATAAAAATTATTCTATTTATTTTATTTCTTCAATTATCTCTTGGTGCCATCTTCAATTCCCCCCTCCATTTTTCTTTTTTTTTGCATATCATCTTAGAGCATTTATTACCCCAATCTCTTCTGGTTAATGATTCTTCTAATTATTATAATAGTGAATGTGATTTTTGAGTGTTACAAATAATATTTTCCCCATATAATAATATAAATAATTTGATCTTATTGTAGCCCTTAAAGAATAAAGTTTGAATAAAAAAATTCCCCCTTTCCCTCTCTTTTTTTATTTACCTTTTCATGTTTCTCTTGATCTTTATGTTTGGATATCAAACTTTCCACTTAGTTCTGGTCTTCACAAATACTTGGAAATCTTCTATTTTGTTCAATGCCCATAGTTTCTTTTAGAAGTATATAGTCAGTTTTGATGGATAGGTGATCCTTGGTTGAAGACCCAATTCTCTTGCCTTTCTGAATATTATATTCCAAGTCTTGTGGTCCTTTTGTGTGGAAGCTGCCAGATTTTGTGTAATCCTGATTGGTGCTCCTTGACATCTGAATTGTCTCTTTTTGGTTTCTTGTAAAAGTTTCTCCTCAGCTTGGAAGCTCTTGAATTTGGCATTTACATTCCTGAGAGTTGTCTTTGAAGGATTTAGTGTAGAGGGTGTTCTATGAACTCTTTCAATGTCTATTTTACCCCCTTGTTCAAAAACATCAGGGCAATTTTCTTGGATAATTTCTTATAGTATGATGTCAAGATTTCTGTTCATTTCTGGGTTTTTAGGTAGACTAATGATTCTCAAATTGTCTCTCCTTGCTCTGTTTTCTTGATCTGTCATCTTTTCAGTGAAATATTTTATGTTTTCTTATATTTTGTCAGTTATTTTTTGTCTTTGCTGTATTAATTCTTGCTGTTTTGCAAGATTATTGGTTTCCAGTTGCCCAATTCTGGTCCTTAAGGTCTGGTTTTTTTGTTATAATCTTTTGGTTTTCCGCTTTAATCTTTTGATTTTCTGCTATAATCTTTTGAATTTCCTTTTCAGTTTGGTCTATCCTGCTTTTTGTGGCTTCCAGCTGTTTCTCCAATTGGGAGTTCTTGTCCTTTAAATTGTTATTTTCTCTTTGTACTATTTCCCACTTTTCTTGCCAGAAGGACTCTGTCTTTTTGATAAGCTCCAATTTAAATTCTTCAAGAGCTTTGAACAATTTCCATTTTTTTGAAGGTTTTAGTGCATTTATTTGATTTTCCTCCTCTATTTCCTCAGTAGCCTGGGTTTTTCCTTTGTAAAAAATTTCCAGCATCAGCCCCTTCTTCTTGATTTTCTTGCTGGAGGGAGGTTGTTGTTCCTGGGAACTATTTGCCATCAATGTGGAGGTTTTTCCTTCCCTTTCCTGTCAGAAATCTGATTGAGACGGGCAGGCTCTCTGTGTATGGAATTAAGGAGCAAGGATTTTGCCTGAAGTAAGCTCTCGAATCTCCTCAGCTTCTGCTGTTTACTGTCCCTCTCTGTGCTATCTTCCCGTGAGCGCCCATAGTCTGTGCTCTTTAGCCTCCTGGAGTTTCAGGTGTAGCTGCTCTCAGGGGTAGATCTTTGGTGGTCTTAGTCAGCTGCCAAGGACCTCGATGTGCCCCTCAGTCACCCTAGAGGTGCCCCTCGCTCACTCGCTGATTCTGGCATGAGCTTGCTCTGACTCTGGCTCTGTAGATGGGGTGGGTGAGTGTAGATCAGCTCACAGTTTAGTAGAAGATTTTTCACCCCCTTATACTGTGGCAATGCCTAAATCCCATGTACCTTCAATGCTGTGCCCTACTGTAGAGTTCCTTCATTCATATGAATTTGGGTTTTTTTCGTCTTTTGAGGTAGTCTATATTGGTAGGTGGTGAGGAGAGGAAGAGTCCTGCATCTAGACTGCTGCCATGTTTACCCAGAAGTCCTATACCCAAAGATTTTTAAGGTAAAACCTTTGATCTGGAAGTACAATTGCTATCTTTATCCCAAAGAGCTTTTCAAAAAGGGGAAAGGACTGGTCTGAATGAAAATATTTAAATGAGATCATTTGTGGTGGCAAAGAATTGACAACTGAGGGGAATGTCCATCGATTGAAGAATGGCTGAAAAAGTTGTAGTACATTATTTTAATGGAATACTAGTGTGCTATAAGAAATGATATAAAGAATGATTTAAGAAAGACCTGGAAAGACCTACTTGAACTGAAGTAAGCAGAACCAGGAGGACATTATACACAATAATAGCAATATTATATGATGATTTATGAATGACCTAGCTATTCCTAGCAATTAAGTGATCCAAGAAAATCCTCAAGGACTCAGGATGAAAAATGCCATTATTCTCTAGAGAAAGAACTAATGGAGTCTTAATGCAGCCTGAAGCATACTATGTATCACTTATATTTGTTTGTGTTCTCTTTCACATTTTACACTATTACACATGTAAAATCTCTATCATATTGTTTGCTATCTCAAAGAGCAGTGAGGGGAGAAAAGAATGGAAGAAAAGGAGAATTTGGCTCAATTTTTTAAATAATCACAAGTAATTTATTGTTGAGAATCATTTAACATGAAATTATACAAATAAAATGTGTATAAACACAAATCCACATTTGTTGTAACACAGATGGCAAAGGACAAAGTAAAAACAAGAAAACTAAATTGGCTGCTATATACAATTGGACACAGTCATGTCATGTACACTACAAGTCTTTTACAAAATAGTCATCTCAGATCATTAGAAGACCACTCTCCATTCAATGTCATCATCCTGAAAGATAAGGTTGCTGTAGCATCTGCACCTGTTTTCTCCAAGTTCTCTTTTAATATGGTTGGTAATTGTTTTGGTGATTACCACCCCCTCTGGATGCTTTGCCACATGTGCTTTGTTGACCACTATAGTCTGCATATCTCTGTCCATATCCATAGTTCCCATAGTTATACCCAGTATAATCATATCCGCCATAGCCACTATAGTTTTGATCACCACCATAGGCACTATTGTAATTTCCATATCCTTGATCATAATAGTTATTAAATCCATGATTCCAGTTTTGGCCCTGACCTCAGCCACAACCCCTAGTCCCACCTCATCCACCAGCTGCAGCGCCCCTCCCTCCTTTCTGTTGTTGCTGTTGCTGCCTGTATACCTCTTTGGTCTGGGTAACTTTAATTTCACACTTCCCAGAACCAATCTGATGATATCTGTTTTCTAATAATTTCTTTACTGGTTCTTCATCTGTATATGTGATAAAACAGAATCTTTCTTCTTTCATTTGTTTTTGTGTCCATAGGAAGTTCAATATTCTCAATCTCTCCAAATGCTCCAAAATATTCTTGGATTTGTTCTTTGGGGGTATCTGGGCTCAGTCCGCTGACAAATACTTTTTTGGGGGGCTCCTTTCCTTTTAAAGATTTAGCCCTTTTGGGGTCTATCAACTTGCCATCTAACTTGTGTTCTTTAAGTTCCAGAACCTTATCGACACTGGCAGCATCTTTGAAAAGCACAAATCCGTATCCCCTCGATCTTCCCGTAATGGGATCTGTTTTAATTGTGCAGTCTCCAAAACCTCTCCAAAACGAGACAGGTATTCAGTGAGATCTTTCTTGCTCATACCCCAGCTTAGCCCTCCAATAAACATTTTACCATGGTCCTGCTGATTCTTGCTGGCGTTGATTTTGGATCCTTCCCCGAACTCCTCCATATTGCTGTACTCATTCACGTCCTCCTTAGCCGCAGGGCTATCAGCCCGGGGCAGGTGGCATGGAGAGGGAGTTGCAGCGGCAGTGCGTAGTATGGAGCCAGATTTAAAATGGTGGTGGAAGAGCTTGGCTCAAATTTAAAGAAAATGAAGGTTTACATTGTTTATTTTTTCCATGTAATTGACCTAAAATATAAAATATTCATATATTATTAAAGGGAAATAAGAACAAGAAAAACAATTTCTACAATAAGAATATTATAAAAACAAATAATTTTGAAAGCTGTAGGAATTATAATCAATACAATAACTACCTATGATTAGAAGGATTCCAGGTAATGGATTAAAGATGAGGAATGATATATATTTATTGAATACAGTCATTGAGGGGATTTGACTTGCCTGACTACATATATTTGTTGCAAGATATATTTGGTAAATTTTTCATTTTTTCTTCAGTAAAATATATGAAGGGAAAGAAAAAATTTCTATTAACAATAGAAAGGTGGGGGGTGTTCTACAGATGTGAATAGCAGCATTTTCAAATGAAGTCATCATGGTTTTAGCTTTAATAAGTTTTATTTTGTTACAAGAGACCTTTCATGAATAGGAATCAATTGGTAAAAGTTTCTAATGTAAAAAAAAAACCAAATATATCACTACTAAAAAATAGAAAGGAAATATTTTCTGAAAGAAATCATGATGTAGTCAACATTTATAAAAAATGAATATTTAAAATACTTTAACTATTATGATTTTATTGTACTATATTATATGTGTCAGTTGTTCAAAAACTTTCATACTGCACAAAGGACTTTGAATGATTGAATGCCCTTTGATCCATCCATACCACTGCTGCATTTGTACCCCAAAGAGATAATGAGGAATAAGACTTGTACAAAAATATTTGTAGTTGTGCTCTTTGTGGTGGCAAAAAATTGGAAAACGAGGGGATGTTCATCAGTTGGGAAATAGTTGAACAAATTGTGGTATCTGAAGGTGATAGAATATTATTGTGCTGAAAGGAATAAAGAAATGGAGGAATTCCACGTGAACTGGTACGACCTCCAGGAATTGATGCAGAGTGAAAGGAGTAGAACCAGGAGAACATTGTACTTTGGTACAATCAAATGTAATGGACTTCTCTACTGACAGCAATGCAATGATCCAGGACAATTCAGAGGATCTTGTGAGAAAGTATGCTATCCACATCCAGAGAAAAAACTGTGGAAACAGAAATGCAGAAGAAAAACATATGACTGACCCCATAGTTTGATATGGGTTTTGATTATTATTTGATATTAGAGTTTTGATGTTAAAAGATCACTTACTGCAGATATGAATAACATGGAGATAAGTGTTGAACAATGATAAATAACCCAGTGGAACTGCTTGTCAGCACCAGGAGAGGGGAGGAAAGAGTGGGGGTGGGTGGGTTGAGGAAGGATCATGAATCATGTAACCAGGGAAAAATATTCTAAATTTTTAAAAGGGAAAAAAAACAAAAAAAAATCCTTTCATACTCACATACTTTAAAACTTGGAATTAGAATTCTTAAGAGTTGCTTTTTAAAATCTTCTGTATCAGTGGGTTTTGAAAAATATTTGTTAACAATATAAAGATGTAATATCTTCCTATTACCTAGCAAGAATAACTGATTGACATCAGGAAACATAGAATCTAACTGATTTTAAATAAAACAAAGCTTTACATAATTATTGACTAGAGAATGAATATGATGATTTAGAAAATATAGTCAATGTTGTACTTCTGTTTAGATCTGTTTATCCCTATGAAGTATTTTTTTAACCAAGGTATTAAAATCAAATAAACTTTATTTGGAACCATGTATGTACATGAGTTATATTTATAGAACTTACATCTCTGAATTAAGAATATGTTAATAAATTTCACATCAGAGTGAGAGGAAATCTTAGTGATCAATCTAATCCAGAAAGCCTAAAATGTTTCTGATCTTATACCTATGTTAATAAGTTAATGAATATTTATTAAGCACTTATGGTGGGTTAGGGTTACAACAAAATCTTTTCGGCTATAAATCATCCATATGTGTGTATATCTCCATATTCCATTGAGTCATAATGAATCCAAGTCTACCCACACACATGCACATACACATATAAAATATTTAATAAATGTTTGTTGATTGATTCAAATATAAGATCAAAATGTTTGGAGACTCCTCTATTTGACTGATCACTAAGAATCCATCTCTGACATTCAAAAATTTATAAACTCGATATTAGCTCAGAGATGGAAAAGTTATAAACAAAGCTAAGGTCAAAGAAGACACTAGAATATAAACCTTTTGTTCTTTATCCACAAGCTGTTAACTTTCCCCCTAGCAGATCCTAGCTTGTAAAATGTAGGCAGAGTTGAAAAATGGCATTTGATAAAGCAGAAAGAGCTAGATTTAACTATGCTAGGACTCAGTTGACTCTTCTATGAAATGGAAGAATTAGATTAACTGATATTGAAGATCCACTCCAATTCTAAATTTATATTTTCTCCACCACTCTCTAAGATACTATATTTAACATGTCATCTTGGTGAGTGTGAATGGGGTTAGCCATTATAGGTCATAGATAAGAATAGTATTGTATTATGTTCCTATTGCCTGGTACAGTGTCTAGTAAAGAATAGGTGTTTCATAAATACTTATTGGTTGGTCATTGATGAAGGAGCTCACATTGAGTACTAATACTTAAGATAATGCTTATAGAAGGTCTTCTTTCCCCCTTTCTACCACCCTGCCACAATCACCCTGAAGAGAGGAAAGAATTACACATAAATGAAGGGCATTTTCCTTCATTTCGTGGATAGCTATGGACATCACTTATTAGCTGATCTACTGGTGATGAACATCTTTCTGAACTTGATCTCCAGAAAGCAGATAGGCAAATGACAGAATCACCCTTAAAATTTTTTGACTTGACACAACCTGCAAAAACTGTGTTCTGGCAACTTTGTGAACATAAAGCCCCTTCCCTTCCAAAATGAAGCATCTGAGTTGACCATTGTTGAGATTTGTAAGTAGTTTGATAATATCCAACGTAATATGGTGACTCATTTGTTTAACCTTAATCTGCTATTACCCAAGACACAAACAAAAAAGAAAAAATAATTCAAGTTGATTCATTTCCTCTGGTTTGTTTATTGCTAGGCATGATTCCTGCCTTGTTTTGATTTATAAAGTAGTATTAATTCTATCTTGCCCACATTACAATATATATTTTATAAATAGTTGACTTTTCCCTTTAGAAAATAATGTTCCTGCTTACATCAACATTATGACATTTTCCAAAGAATTACAAATTTTGGCTTTTATTTTGATCTGCCACATAAGCAAATCTATGACTCTGACAAATAAAACCCTTAACAGAACATTCTATTTTCCACTAATGAAAGTTCTAATTGCTTTTCAGTTCTATATAGAGGTAACAAAATGAACAATAACAATAATTTTTAGGCAAACAGAAGTTTTCACTCATCTATAGGTAATCAGGTCACCTGAAACATATGTGTTAGTATGTGTCAAAAGCAGGACTTGAATCCAAGTCTTCCTGCATCTGACCAGATTTCTATCCATCAAGCCAGGGATATTTAATATGGAGTTTCGAGGTTCATGGATATGGTCCTAGGGAGTCTATGAAATTGTTTTTCTAAAATATTTTGATAATTTGATTTCAATAAAATTGTTTTCATTAGTAACCCTATATGTTTTATTTTATGCACTTAAAAATACTACATATATATATATGCATATATATAGGTTTGATGAGAGTGACAAAGGGGTGTACCAAACTCCCTCTCCATATGTAAATTACTATAGAATAATAAAAGGAGGAAGATGAAAAATATATTGTAAAATATAACCCAAGAGAGAAAATAAGATAGACTAAAGACATAGACTATGCTGAAGAATATAAACATTATAAAACTTTATTGAAAAGAATAAGGAACCACTGGACACATGTACCAAAAAATTAGAGGGAATTACCAGTAGAGAGCATCACAAAATAAATTTACCAGGTACAACTGTTTATTGATGTAGCAGTCTTCTAAATTAGTTGACTTGTGTATAATGAAACAACTTGTTAGAACAAAAGGGAAAATCAATCCCAGTTTTTTAAAAAAAATCTATGAAAATGATGATCTTTTGACCTTTCTTCTTTAAGAAGTTGTTAACATTTAAATATGGGAAATAATTATAATAACCTAGCCTACCATTATTTCCTAAGGAAGTTTAACTGATATAACCCAATCACAACAAGGAAAAGTCAAACACCCCAGAAACTGTTTCAGCTAGTATATTGTTGATCATTTTGTCAAACTGAGAGATATGACAGACTGGGTCATCAATGAGTTTAAAGATAAATTTGTCTATACAGTCTTCTATGAGGGTGGTGGTAATTATGAGGAATAATATTTCATAGAAGAATGAGACAAAGGCTAGAACATAAGTTTATAGAAATTTTGGTGAGAGATCCAACTAAGTCAAATCATCTGAATAGCATCAAATGTGACAGAGAAGTCAGGAAATGAAAAGATTGAGATGAAGTTATCATATTGGAAGTTAAGAAAGTCAAGTGTAATATTAGTTCAGTGTGAGGGCTAATCACCCAACAGGTAGTGCCTCACACCTCTCACCTTGAAGTGTTACTCTCTAGTCTCTACTCTACTCTCTAACTTGCTTTCATACTATAAGGTTACCAGAAAAAGACCAACATCATGAAGTTCCATTCTACTTCTATCAGTTTTCAATGGATGGCCCTGGTTCAAGAGAAAATGCTTCTTTCCACTTTAGGTCTCAAGCCTTCTTCCCCTCCACCCCCATTTCTCTTTACAAAAACCAGCCACTCACAATAGCGACAGTTTTAGATAATAAACAATACAAATTTACTTAGCAATAAGGCAAAATAAATAACAATATCCTAGACATTCCCATAGTAAAGTAAATAAAATAATAAAATAAAACATCGCAATCCACACACAAACCTGGGTCAGACCCTCTTACTAATGTTCACAAGATTTCTGGGGATGAAATGGTCACACACTTGGAGGAATCTGTCTGTGAAGTGCATAAGGAATAAAAACCCATTGCTCATGATAACTCACAACACTTAACTGTAGGTTTGGATTTAATGCACCGAAGGATGCCAATTCTTGGCAATTTACTTGCCAGGTTCTAATGGTACTGTATTTTAGCAAATTCTCATTTTATCAGTGCTCAAACTAGTATGCCACACAATTACAATCTCTTTCAACTTATAATCATCTTTAAAAGGATATTGGAAACGTTTTAAACATTTACAAATATTAGTATTTTTGATAGTAGATCTCTTTAAGTCAGAGAACTGCAAAGTCTGGCTATCTATGATCACTAGAGACCAGATATATTCATTTACCAGGAAACTATGTCGTCTAATCAAATTAAAGCACCAAAAGCTCACAACAAAATAGTTCAAATTGACTCTTTAAGCAGACGTTAAGCAACCTAGCCAGCTCCTCATTTACCAGGATTATGTATTGTTCATTAAACCTCAGCATTTCTTCCTATGCAGCATCTGTAAATCCTATATTTCCCCTTTTGCCTTTCCTTTTCAAATCAAAGGGAGCAGCAATAAACTTCTCAAATTCTATGGCGTACTCATAAAAATTATCCAGGACTGATGTTCTGGTCCATTGAATTTGAGTCTCTCTCCTCATAAATAATCAGGAATCACTCAGATGAACACTTCTGTTAGTTGATTGCTCCTGATACTGTCCTCTTCACACATATAAAGCTTCTGTTCATTCTATGTTAACTATTTTTCCAGGTTTTTCAATATCTTCAACTCTATCCCTAATACTATTCACTAACATATCAGATCTTTCTGGTAGTGAGTGATTCATTGTGTATTTGTTTGTTTTCATTTAAAAGTTCATTAAATTTCCCTTAAGAAATAAATAGTAATTCTTATTCATACATCAGTTTTTATTTATATTATTTTTCTCTTAAAATCAAAATAACCACCAAATTTTACCCTCTTAAATTTCCAAACAGTTAACTAAATTATCAGAGAAACAATAATCCCCTATAGATCTAAATTATCAACATTATCATTCATGGTCATGCTTTTGTAAAAGCAAAATAAATGCATTTTCAGTTATAGGGGAAACAAAATCTGATAGAAATTTTCACAGCAAATTTCTCTAGTAAAAATCCACAAATATAAGAACTCAACAGAAAAATGATCATGGAGATGAATAGAAATCTCTTAAATGAAGACTGTTACCAAACATATATAATGCTCCAAATCATCAATAATTAAGGAAATTCAAATTCAAGTGACTTTGAGTTTCCAGCTTATACCTATTAGGTGGACAAAGATGTAAAAAAACAAACAAACAAACAAAGGAAAAAGCAGTTATTGAAGGATTATGGAAGAACAGGAATACTACTTCACTGCTGGAGGAGATATAAAGAGATTCAATAATTCTGTAAGCAATTTGGATCTAGACTCCAACAGTTAGAAATGTCTCTATTTAGCCTACATTCCAAATAAATAAAAGACAAAGAGAGAACACCCTCTAAACCAAATTATTTGCTGCAGTAATTTTTTTATTGTAGTGAAGAAGGAAATAAAATAGGTGCAATCAGCCAGGAAGTGGCTGAATAAATTGCAGTCTTAAAATGCAATGCAATATTGCTGCATAGTAAGACAAGACAAATATAATGTATTGGTTATAATAATAACAAGCATTAAAATAACATATTAAGGTTGCAAAGCACCTTATGAATATTATGTAATCTCACCACCCTGAGAAGCAGGTGTTATTAACTTTATTTTATAAATGGAGAAATTGAAGCAAACATAGGTTAGGTGATTTTCCCCAGGGTAAGATAGCTGGAAGGCATCTGAAGTTGAGTTGAATTTGGCTCTTCCAGCATTTTATCCATGTAATTGACATTCAAATGGAAAAAAAAAAAACCTTGTGTAAACTGATAATGAAATGAGTTAGAGTGGAGTCACATGAGGATAGGTAGTGACTCACTTGAGCTTTATCCAATTTCTCTCCAGACAACTTTAAAATAATGCCTCAAATAAAATGACTGGAATGGTAGAATCAACAAAAGTTTCAGCCCAAGACCACTTAGGAGGTGAGCAGAAAGTCTGTTTCATGTGGGTGGTGGTTGAGGCTGGAGCTCAGTGCAGAGAAGGGGTTAGCTTAGCTTAGCACTTATTGCTGCAGAGGGGAAGGGGCCCAGCCCCTTCACCATTAGTGGCTTTTCCTTAAAATAATAGAGAGTATTTATTTAAAACCAGAAGGAAATATCACCTGCAATGGGGACAAATTAGAAGCCTTCCCCAAAAGATCAGGAATGAAGCAAAGACGTCCATTATCATCACTAATTATTAAATATTGTCCTAGAAATGATAGCTTTAGCAATAAGAGAAGAAAAAGTAATTGAAGGAATTAAAATAGGCAATAAGCAGACTAAATTATCATTCTTTGTGGATGATATAATGATATATTGAGAGAATCCTAGAAAATCAACTAAAATAAGTTGAAATAACTAATAACTTAAAACAAATCACATAAATCATCAACTTTTCTATGTTTCCAATAGAAACTTAGCAGCAAAAGTTAGAAAGAGAAACTATTCAAAATCACTGCAGGCAACATAAAATGTTTGGGAATTTATTTGCAAGCCAAACACAGGAATTATATGAACATAATTACAAAACACTTTTCACACAAGTAAAATTAGATCTAAACAATTTGAAAAACATTAATTGTTCATGGGTAAGCTGAGTTAATATAATAAAAATCACAATCTTACCTAAATTAATTCACTTATTCAGTGCCATACCTATCAAATTACCAAAATTATTTTGTAGAACTAGAAAAAATAATAACAAAATTCATCTGAAATAACAAAGGTCAAGAATATCAAGGAAATGAATGGTGGGAAAAGTATGATTGTCTAGCAATACCAGATCTTTAACTATACTGTATAGCAGTTATCATCAAAACAATCTAGTACTGGCTAAGAAATCAAATAGACTGGGGTAAATGACCTTAGCCATTTAGCATTTGATAAACCCAAAGATCGCAGCTTTTGGGATAAGAACCATTATTTGACAAAAACTGCTGGGAAAATTGGAATACAGTATGGCAGAAATCAGTTTTAGATCAATATCTCATACCATATATCAAGATAAGGTCAAAATGGCTATATGATTTATATATAAAGAGTGATATTATAACCAAATTAGGGGAACATAGAATAGTTTACCTGTCAGATCTATGGAGAAGGGAAGACTTTATGACCTAATGAGATAGACAATATTATAAGCTATAAAATAAATAATTTTGAGTAAGTTGAATTAAAAACTTTTTGTACAAACAAAACCAAATGCAACTAAGATTAGAAGGGAAGCAACAAACTGGGGAAAATTTTATAATAAATTTCTCTGATAAAGGTCTCATTTCTCTAAAAATTAAGAACTAAGTCAAATTTATAAGAAATCAAGTCATGCTGCAATTGACAAATGGCCAAGGGATATGAATAGGCATTTTTCAGATGAAGAAGTCAAGGTTATCAATAATCATATAAAAATATTCTAAATTCCTCTTGATTAGAAGAGTGCAAATTAAAACAACTCTGAGGTACCACCTCAAATTACAAGAAATTGTATTTAGTAACAAAATGGATGACAAAATGAGTAACAATATCCCAAATGATTTTTATTCAGATAATTTATTTAAGACAACTGTTTCAGTATTGTTTTAAAAATATTTTAAATTATTTATTTTTAGCATATTTTTCTTTTAAATTTTTAACTCCAAATTCCTTTCCTATTTCCCACCACTCCCCCATCCACTAAGAAGGCAAGCAATTGTACATGTAGAATGATATAAAGCATGTTTCCATATTAGCCATATTTTTTAAAAGCAAGAAAAATAAAATGAGAAAATTATACTTCAATTTGCACTTAGAGTTTGTTAGTTCTCCCTCTGGACATGGAGAGTACTGTTTTGTTTTGTTTTTTAAAGAACTGGACAAAGATTTGAGCAATACTGACTTTATAGTGAGAGCTTTAGGTCACAAGAGCCAGGGTCTACAGACCCCCCAGTCTGATCTGAGACCCTGAGTTCTAGAGGCCACAGATATTGATAACCTAAGTATAATTATAGACTGTGCTGACATGGACAAGTCTTGATCTGACACGTATAAGTTTTGGGGGCACTGTGGGGACTTCCCCTTATGGATACCAGTTGTTCAGCAAACCATAGGATGAGCTCTCTATGCCTCCCTTACCCAGTGACATGATTCTGAAAGTTCAGGGTCAAAAGTGTACAAAGAATTAATCTTACTTTAATTACTGATACAATACACTTTATGATTAGTTATTCAAAGAACTAATAACCGGAGTTATCTCTTACTACAAATTAATCAGTTAAAACTTAATGTAATCAACAAAGTGATTATAAGCTAATTAAATATCATTTTTTCATTAAGTGTCTTTTGGAATTGTCATCACATTGATCAGAGTAGCTATGTCTTTCACAGTTGACCATCACTACAATGTTGCTGTTACTGTGCACAATGGTTCTTCTCATTTTCACTCTACTCCACCATAATCATATGTTGAAACTTGTTTTGTCATTTTCCAATTGATGAACATCTCAACTTCCAATTCTTTGCCACCACAAAAAGAACTGCTATTAATATTTTTGAAAGGTCTACCTCCTTTTTCTTTGATCTCTTTAGGATATAGAGCTGCTAGTGGTATTGCTGGTTGAAAGGGTATGTACAATTTTATTGTTCTATTGGGCTAGTTCTAAATTTTCTCCAGAAAGTTTGGATCACTTCACAAATCCAATAATTTATAAATGTACATATTTTCCTTCATCTCTTTGAGCATTTGTAATTTCTGATAAGTCTGAGATGGTACCTCATTTTAATTTTAATGTTTTTATAGTGATTAAGAGCATCTTTTCATATGAGTAGAAATAGCTTTGATTTCTCCAAAAAATTTCCTGTTTACCTGTACTCAGTTTTTGCTTTGTCCTTTCTTTTTCAAGATGACCAATAACATCATCGGATAATATACTGACTTGCACATTAATTGAATTTAAATGAGACAGGGCTGCCCAAAGTTTTCAGCCTAGTTTCCTCTTCCAGGCTCATTGAAGTCTAGTGGAAAGATGAAAGTCTTTGTTGTGTGCTCATTTTTTCTTTTTAAAATTTTTATTGTCATGCAAAACATACTTCCATATTGCTTATTGTTGTAAGAGAAAAGTCATACATAACCAAAACAAAACCAAAAATACACTGATGTGAAAGTCAACTCCTATAGTTCTTTATCTAAAGGTGAATGTCATTCCCCATCAGATTGTCCAAGATCATTGCATGGCTGAGATTAGCAAAGTTTTCATAGATAATCATTGTCCAATATTGCTGATATTGTGTACAATGTTCTCTTTGTTCTGCTTATTTCACTCTACATCAGTTCCCACAGATCTTTTCAGCTTTTTTTTTCTAAAATCATCTTTGTTTGCTCATTTTCCATTCTATTTTTGACTTTGAATGTTATGTTAAAGTTGAGTTCTGTTTACCTGGGAATGGGAAGGTGTCAGGCTTTTTCATGATGCTGTTTTCAGAGCTAGTTCTGAGGGTCAGCAAGTTTTTGTTGCTTCTAAGGCTGTATGATCTGGGCGAAGGAATGGTAACTGCTGTCCCGGCCTCAACTTTGGTCTTTACACAGGAAGGGCCCTTAGTCCCCTTCAGCCACAAGCATTAGTGCTCTCTTTACCTTTGAAGTGTGACCAGGGGTTCTGTTCTCTTGTGACTGACCTGTAGCACTCCTCTCTGCCCTGGAGCAGCAATCCAGAACTGCTTCTGTGCAATAGAGTTGCCAGTCAGCTCTAGCTATACTTAGTTCTATCCAAGGGTCCCCTCTAAGCTCTATTCTATTAATTGTCTAATCTATGTACTGTTTCTGGGCTGAGAGATCCCAAGGTTGGCACTACTGCTTATGGCTGCTGTAGCTGCTGATGCCTATGTGGGCTCAAGGTTGGCCTTCACCCTGTTGTCACAAACAGCAACTGCTGACTTCTTAAGTTTTCTTAGGTCAGAAGAAATATTTCACGCAGACCTTTTGTTACCTCTACTTTTCAAGTTTAATTTGAGGTGTAATTTTAAACTTGTTTGGAGGAGAATATTGAAAGTTAGGTTGCCTCTAATCCTACACTTTGGCTCTGTCCTAGACCTCAACATTATTTTTCCCAAAATATTTTTAAAAAGAGATGGCTGCCTGTCAGACCTGTGAGAAAGGAAGGAATTTAAGTTCAAGCAAGAGATAGAGAACATTGCAAAATATAAAACGAATGAGTTTGATTATATCAAATTAAAAAGATTTTGTACAAACAAAACCAATGAAACCAAAATTAGAAGGAAAGCAATAAACTGGGAGGACATTTTTATAACAAAACACTGACAAAACTACAAAAAATCAAGGCATTCCCCAATCAACAAAATGTCAGGGGACATTAATAGGCAGTTTTCACAGGATGAAATAAAAACTATCAATAAACTCATGAAAAAGTGTTCTAAATCCCTCCTGATTAGAGAAATGAAAATTAAAACAACTCAGAGGTACCACCTCATACCGAGAAGATTGGCTAAAATGACAGCAAAGGAAATTAATAAATATTGGAGGGAATGTGGCAAAATTGGGACACTAATACAGCGCTGGTGGAGTTGTGAATTGGTCCAATCATTCTGGAGAGCAATTTGGAACTATACACAAAGGGCTTTAAATGACTACCTGTCCTTTGATCCAGCCATACCACTCCTGGGTTTGTACCTCAAAGAGATAATAAGGAAAAACACATGTACAAAAAATATTTATAGCCGTGCTCTTTGTGGCGGCAAAAAAAAAAAAAGGAAAATAAGGGGGGTATCCATCAATTGGGGAATGGCTGAATAAGTTGTGGTATATGTTGATGATGGAATATTATTGTGCTGAAAGGAATGAAAAAATGGAGAAATTCTATGTGAACTGGAACAATCTCCAGGAAGTGATGCAGAGCGAAAGAAGCAGAACCAGGAAAACATTGTACACAGAGACTGACACACTGTGGTACAATCGAAAGTAATGGACTTCTCCATTAGTGGCAATGTAATGTCCCTGAACAATGTGCAGGGATC
The DNA here is from genome assembly GCF_027887165.1 of Monodelphis domestica. Lineage (NCBI taxonomy): Eukaryota > Metazoa > Chordata > Mammalia > Didelphimorphia > Didelphidae > Monodelphis > Monodelphis domestica. The sequence continues at coordinate 289,314,825 of NC_077232.1, read as the reverse complement.
TAGGAGGAAAAAAAAAACAACACTATCCACAAGCAGAGGACAAACTGTGGGAGTAAAAACACCCAGGAAAAGAAAGCAACTGCTTGACTACAGGGGTTGAGGGGATATGACTGAGAAGAGACTCTAAATGAACACTCTAATGCAAATACCAACAACATGGAAATGGATTTGAATCAAGATTACATATGATACCCAGTGGAATCACTAGTCGGCTATGGGATGGGGGGTGGGAGAAGTGGGGGTAGAAAATGATCTTTGTATCCAATGAATAATGCTTGGAAATGACCAAATAAAATAATGTCAATTTAAAAAAACATAAATAAGTAAACAAACAAACAAATAAATACATTATAGAGACAAAAAAAAAAGAAAGCTACTGAGGATCTAAGGTAAGCTATTAGAAGATGACTTCAATATATAACTATCTTGTGAAACAGAAAATTTTAAGCCCATATTGTCTAATTAAAGAAAATACAAAATAAACAGAAATGAATTCAGAAAAATGGTTGTTACAAGATCTATATTCTCTTGACAGAAATTGAAAACAGAAACAGAAGTAACAAAATTAAGAGACAGTAGGAATTAGAATAGTACAAAGAATAAGATTATATTACATTTAAAATATTATTATGCAAGAAAAAACCAGGAATTATATGAACACAACTACAAAACACTTTCCACACAATTAAAACTAGATCTAAATAATTGGAAAAACATTAATTGCTCATGGGCTAGGATGACGCAACATAATGAAAATGACAAACCTACTTTATTAATTTACTTATTCAATGCCATGCCTATCAAACTACCAAGAAACTTTTTTTTATTGAACTTTAAAAAGTTATAACAAAGTTCACGTGGAAGAACAAAAGATCAAGAATGTCAAGGGAAATAATGAAAAAAAAATGTAAAGGATGAGGGCCTAGCAGGACCAGATATTAAACAGCAGTGGTCATCAAAACAATATGGTAATGGCTAACAGACAGAAGGGAGGATCAATGGAATAGACTTGGGGTAAAAAGAGTATACAATAAACTCAAAGATTCCAGCTTTTGGGACAAGAACCCACTGTTTTACAAAAAATGCTGGGAAAATTGGAAAACAATACGGGAGAGATTAGGTCTAGATCAATATCTCACACCCAATACCAAGATAAATTCAGAATGGGTAACCAACTTAAATATAAAGAAGGAACTATAAGTAAATGAGGTGAACATAGAATAGTATACCTGTCAAATCTATGGGAGAGAAAAGAATTTAAGACCAAGCAAGTAATAGAGAATATCACAAAATGTAAAATGAATGTTTGATTACATTAAATTAAAAAGTTCGTGTACAAACAAATCCAATGTATCCAAAATTAAAAGAGAAGCAACAGATTGGGAAAAAAATCTTTATAACAAAATTCTCTGACAAAAGTCTAATTTCTCAAATATATAAAGAACTAAATCAATTGTACCAAAAAATCAAGCCATTCCCCAATTGATAAGTGGGCAAGGTACAAGAATAGATGGTTTTCATAGGATGAAATAAAAACTATCAATAAACACATGAAAAGTATTATAAATCTCTTATGATTAGAGAAATGCAAATCAAAACAACCCTGAGGTACTACCTCACACCTAATAGATTGGCTAAAATGACAGCAAAGGAAAGTAAATGTTGGAGAATATGTGGCAAAATTGGGACACTAATGCATTGCTGGTGGAGTTGTGAATTGATCCAACCATTCTTCATGGCAATTTGGAATTATGTACAAGGGCTTTAAATGACTACCTGCCCTTTGACCCAGCTTTACCACTGCTGAAATTGTACCCCAAAGAGATAATAAGAAAAAATACATGTATAAAAATATTTATAGCCATGCTCTTTGTGTTGGCAAAAAATTAGAAAATGAGGGGATGCCCTTCAATTAAGTGAACCAATTGTGGTATCTGTTGATGATGGAATACTATTGTGCTAAAGGGAATAATGAATTGGAGGAATTCCATGTGAGCTGGAACAGCTTCCATGAATTGATGCAGATTGAAAGGAACAGAACCAGGAGAACTCAACACAGAAACTAATACACTGTGGTACAATCGAATGTAATGGACTTCTCTACTAGTATCAATGTAATGATACAGGACAATTCTGAGGGACTTATGAGAAAGAACACTATCTACATCCAGAGAAAGAAGTGTGGGAGTAGAAGCACAGAAGAAAAACATTTCCTTGATCACATAATTTGATGTGGACATGATTGGGGATGTAGATTTTAAATGATCATTCTACTGCAAATATTAATAATATGGAAAGAAAAGTACATGTAAAAACCAGTTGAATTATTTGTGGACTAAAGGAAGGGGGAAGGAGGAGGAGTGGGAAAGAATATGAATCATGTAACCATGGAAAATATTCAATATTGATTAATTAAATAAATGGACTTTAAATAAATAAATAAAAATATTATTATGGAGTCTTCAAAAGCAAAGAAATAATAGGAGAGAGAGAATCTCTGAAGAAAAAAATATGGAAAATTTCTGATTCACTGTATGGTCAAAAGAAATACAATACAATACGATGAAAATACAAGTTGGATATAATAAGAAGCAAAGTTTGAAGACCATTAATAATAATGACTGAAAAAAGAAACTGACTTATTTGCAAGATCAGAAAGTAGCAGGGCCAAATATGAACCATTATTATTATTGGCTTAAGATGAAGCATTAACTGCTAGCAAAATACTTCACCAGTATGTAGTCAGAAGTCTGGCAGATATTTATTACCAACAGCTAAAAATAACATCTCCCACTAAATTTAAACAAATTATATTTTCATGTGCTTTATACCAAATATTCTTTTTTTTAATTTAAAATCTATAAGGAGGAAGAGGAATTAGAGGAGAGGAGGAACAAGAGGAGAAGGAAGGAAGAAAGAAAGAAAGAAAGAAAGAAAGAAAGAAAGAAAGAAAGAAAGAAAGAAAGAAAGAAAGAAAGAAAGAAAGAAAGAAAGAAAGAAAGAAAGAAAGAAAGAAAGAAAGAAAGAAAGAAAGAAAGAAAGAAAGAAAGAAAGAAAGAAAGAAAGAAAGAAAGAAAGAAAGAAAGAAAGAAAGAAAGAAAGAAAGAAAGAAAGAAAGAAAGAAAGAAAGAAAGAAAGAAAGAAAGAAAGAAAGAAAGAAAGAAAGAAAGAAAGAAAGAAAGAAAGAAAGAAAGAAAGAAAGAAAGAAAGAAGGAAAGGAAGGAAGGAAGGAAGAAAGAAAGGAAAAAGAAAGAAAGGGAGGAAGGAAGGAAGAAAGGAAGGGGGAAAGAAGGAAGAAAGGAAGGAAGGAAGAAAAAAGTAAGAAAAAAATAAAGAAGAAAAAATAAAGAGAGAGAAAGAATAAAAAAAAACAAAAAAGGACAATGTTTTTGGACTATGTTTATTTGAACTCCATTGAAAGAGGTAAGAATGAAATGATTACCATGGATTATAACAATATAAAAGGTTAGATGAGAATTGATGTGAATAGCAATAATAATAATAATAATAATAATAATAATAAACATATAATGATAATGATCCTTGGACCATTCCATTATCCTCCCAAATGAGAATGACAAAATAATAACAATAATTAATAATAAAAATCATGATGACCAAGGCATTGATATGACATTTAATATATTTTAATCTTCTTCAGAGAAGACATTTTAAGTACAAACCTGTCAAAGAGATAATTGTTAAATTGTGTCAAGGGATATACTGTTATCCCGAAAAAAGAACTCAATGTGAAGAATACTTTTAGAACAAATAACACCTTCACAATAACAGGTTATCGCACTCATACATACCTTTGGAACAATAAAATGGACAACAGTACATTTAGAATGTATTCAAACAAAAACTTGTGTGCTATTAACAAAATATGAGACCCAATATCCCAAGGAAATTATAGAAATATTTCCTTGTCACAAAACACGAGTGAGTCTCATCAAATCATTTAATAAAAAGCTAACAGTTTACAGATCTTACTTTACAGTACAAAGAGAGCTTTACACAACCATCAGAAAGGCTAAAAATAGACCTATATTCCTGGGTCTATTAAATGTACCTGGTAATGATTTATCACCAGTTAAGATCCAAGGATGAAGCTCAATGGCCTTCCACAGGACTGCCCACCTTTGTCACCCTCACTACCTTACTTGCCCTTAAGATATTTGCCCAGAGTAGGTTATTCCAAAACTGCTTCTCTTCTCAACAGGGAACTAGGCTCAGCACTTTCTTGGAAAAATTCTATTGTCTCTAATATGAGAATAGTGAAGAAAACAATTTTAAGTATCAAGAATACAAATGTATATGAAGTTTAGAAAACAATTTTATTCCCACACTCAGACAAAGGCATGCAAAGCAATCAAAAATAGAGAATGGAAGGTGGTGGAGTGCAGGCAGCAATCCAACTGAACTCTTCCAACATTCCCAGCTGAAAAACTTTAAAATAACTCACCAAATCATACCTTGAAGCAGCAAAACCAACAAGAGGTGAGAGTGAGACATTTTCCAGCCTAAGATAACTTAGAAGGTCAGCAAAAGAAGTCTATGGCACTGATAGGAGGTGACCCACAGCAAGCAGCAGCAGTAGCGGGAGTTCTTAGCTCAAAGATTTGGTGGATTGTTCAACTGGCCATAAAGAGATTATAGGGAACCCTTTGTTGGCATTGTTGGCTACAGCTGGTGCTGATTGGCAGCTCTATTACATATACACAGTTCTGGGTCACATTTCCAGGGTGGAGAGGAGTACTGGTGATAGGCCCAGTCCTCTGGTGGACATGCTAAAATTTATTCATGTCCTTTTGACCCAGGGAGCCTAGCACTAAACACAATGATGTAATGAGATCTGAAAGGAGCAAAAATTAGGAAAAAATATTCTCAAGGAGCCCAGACTTTGTAATCAATGAAGTTTAGCCAAGAAAATATGAACAACTGAGAGTTGAGAACCAGATGGACACCAAAGGTGGATGAGCAGCCTCCCAAAAGGCTGCACAAACCCTTATACCAGAGGTGCTAGTCCTCTTTGAATGCCCATTTACTCCAGGTAGAAACTGCAAAATATAACTCACAAAATACCTATCAAGACATGGCCTCGGAGTGACAGGCCGTGTTTCTCAAACCTATTTTTGATAATGAGGGTTGAACAGAGTTTCCCTGCCTGCTTTTAGCCAGCTCATAAATTCAAGTGCTTTGGGGATAATTAAATGATTCATTTCCTATTGAAGAAGGAGCTACTGACTCAGCGAATCTCTAAAAGGGAATAGCCTAAAAGGGAAACAAACTATCCTCAGTTACTTTTGTCTTTCTGGATATAAATACTGTCAGAACTATTTGAGCCTCTCCAATAAGGAAAACAAATCATGCTCTTGCCCTGTCTCTGGTAAAAAGGTGGCTGTGCATTTATGGCAATGATATTCTACTTGGATGAACCTGAAACTAGATCTTCTCTTCTATTTGTGTTCCCTTCCTGAAGAGAGGAGAATAAATATCAACCTCAAGATGGTGACATCCAGTGTAAAAGTAAATTCATGGATGGAATCCTTATCCAAGAGGCAAGGAAGTTTCTGCATTAGCCAATACCATCATGAGGCTAAAACTTGGCTTGGTTTTCAGTAGACATGGATCTAAGTTGAAATTGTTTGGACAGTACAAAGTGGAGATGAAATGTAGAGTATCTATTTAGAAGCTCTCCAAACTGCTTCATGGTTTAATGTCTAAATATCAATCTCTTGGCAGAAGTTAGCAATAGTTATAAGCTATTTTAGAGTTTGCTTTAGTCTTTTTCAAAACATGCTTTTGTGTAGAGAAAAATACAACTATATCACACTTGAATAATATTGTAGATTGAGTTCCTTTCTATTGTACTCTTTAGAATTCCCACCTGAATATCAGTCAAACCAAGGCTTTGGTACATTTTCCCCTCAAGTACCAAAGTCAGGATGTAACGAACCAAAGATTGTGATAAAAGTTCTTTGGCCCTTTTCTTGGTCATGCTGCCTAGAGTTTAATCTGATTTAACTGAATGCCTTGATCCAGAGAAGAGGAGGTTTATAGTGGAGAGGGAAAGGGAGACAGCGAAAGTTCTCTAGGGACCAACTTAGACTCTTATGAACTAGTAGTTCATGGCAGTTATGAAATGGTAGATAATGAATTCCCATACTACAAATTTTAGATCTCAAAATATACTTGAGAACTCAAATCTAATCTTGTACCAGACAATTATCAGAAATGTAACTTTTGCCTACAACCTTCTCTACAAGTGTCACACAAATTTAAAAACAATGCTTTTAATTGAGATTGCTATGCCAAATATTTATAATCTCTAAGCTACATGAAATGAAAGGTTTTCAAAATATGGAGACATAAAACAAATTATCCCTCTCTCATTTCTCCCCTTAATCCTTTCTCTCCCACCCTACATATTACCATAGAGAGCATCATCCTCAGTTCCTCATTGTCTCTCATTCTCCCTTCTCCATATCTAAGCTGGTGTCCAGGCCTAGCAATTTTACCTTTGCAACATCTCTTCAATGTGACTTTCTCTCCTTTGATGCTACTACCACCCTGGTGCAGGCCCTCATCACTTAAGTCTGGACTATAACAATATATTGTTATAGTCCTGCTGGCCTTCCTCAAATTTCTCCCCACCCTAATCCATCATCCATTCAGTCATCAAAGTAATTTTCTGAAAGCACACATCTGACCTATGTCACTCTCATACTCAATAAACTCCAGTAGTTTCCTATGTCCTCCAGGATCAAATATAAATTACTCTATTTGGCATTTAGGCTCCTTAATAACTTGGCCCCATCCTACCTTCCCAATCCACTTACTCCTGGGCACATCCTTTTTGATCCAGTGGTATTGATTTCCTGGTTGTTTCATGTACAAGTCACTTCATTTTTCAGCTCTAGGAATTTTGTCTGGCTATTCTCCATTCCTGGAAATATTTTTCCCTCTCAACTCTATCTAGTTTTATTTAAGTCCCAACTAAATTTTCATGGAAGTCTAGATGGTGGCTTAGTAGCAGCAAAACCACTCTGACAATCCTCTTCCAAACCAATCTTTAAAAAGCACCTCAAAATGACAAGGATCAAAAACCAACAACAAGATAGGGTGAGGGGGCTCTCCCACTGAATACAACTTGAAAGGTAGGCAGAGAGAGTTGATTTTCACAGAATAAAGGGGAACTGGAAGCAAAACTGCACATATCACCACTCTACATCTATTGCACAGGGTTCCATTACTAGGCATAGGCTAACTTTGGGATTTTAGGATGTGGACTACACCAACAAAAGAGCACTTCAGACCCATCCCTTGAATCCCTAGTTCCTGGAACCAGCCTGCAGTGAGGTCCTGAAGTTCATAGTGTTGGGCCCTTTCAAGTCTATGTTTCTGTGGTGAAGACCAAGCCCCAGGGAAAAATAGCTCACAGTGCTGAACTGTGCAAGCCAGGAGCAGAGCAGACAGAATCACCAAAGAACTTTAAGAATTCCCAGTCCAAAGGCAGAAAAAGACTGAGAAAGGGAAAATAAATGAAAATAATGCAAACAAGAAAACAACTTAATAACCAACTAAATTTTCAACATTTATGGGAAGCTTTTCCAAACCCCTTTTAATTGTAGTGACTTCCTTTTGTTAATTTTTCCTATTTTTTTGTACATAGCTTGCTTTGTATATATTCTTTTGTAGATTGTAAGCTTTTTGAGGGCAGGGACTATCTTTTGTCTCTTGTATCCCCTGCACTTAGTACATGGCATATATTAGGTAGTTAATATTTATTGATTGATCCCAGTCATCCTAAAGTTGTTTCCAAAGATATTTCAGTGAAGTCTACAGAAGATAAGCTTACAACCCTATATTTTATCCAATAATAAAAAAAACAGTTATTTTATCTACCTGTTCCATAGTATTCAGAACATTACATACTAAAGCACAATAGAAGGATAAGAAAGTCTTGTTCCAAGACCATTTCTACATTAAAACCTTTGAACAATGAACATAATGAAATCAATAACAATAATTATAATTGACATTTATATGGTAGTTTAAAATTTGTAATATGCTTTACATACATTATTTCATCTGAGGCTCATGATGACCTAAACTGTAGCTATGGCTGGCTATTCTCTTTTTATAGATAGGAAATATTGAACCATCCTTCCATTTCTTGTATAAATCCAAACTGATAACCCTCATGATCACTTGCTGAAGTCTTTTTACTAGCATTCTATTTAAGATTTTTGCATCTAAGTTCATTAAGGAGATTGGTATATAGTTTTATTTCTCTGTTTTTTACCTGCCTGGTTTTGGAATCAGTACCATACTGTGTCATAAAAGGAATTTGGTAGAATTCATTCTTTGCTTATGTCAAATAGTTTGTATAATATTGAGATTAGTTGTTTAAATTTTGAATATTTGATAGGATTCCCTTGTGAATCCATCAGTCCCTGGGGATTTGTTCTTAGGGAGTTCTTTGATGGCTTATTCAATTTCTTTTTCTGATACAGGATTATTTAAGTATTCTATTTCTTCTTCTGCTAATTTAGGCAATTTATATCTTTGTAAATATTCATCCATATCTTCTAGATTGCCATATTTGTTGCCATAGGATTGGGCATAGTAGTTTTTAATGATTGCCTTAATTTCCTCTTCATTAGAGGTGAGGTCTTCTTTTTCATCTTGGATACTATCAATTTGGTTTTCTTCTTTCCTTTTTTTTTGATTTTCATGTCTAATTCATTGACCTCTGACCTCCCTAATTTGATATTATATTAACTCAAGGATATAAATTTCCCCTTGAGTACTGCTTTGGCTGCATCCCATAGATTCTGAAAGGATGTCTGACCATTGTCATTTCCTTCAATGAAATTATCAATTGTTTCTATGATTTGTTCTCTAACCGATTTTGGAGAATCATATTGTTTAATTTCCAATTAATTTTTGATTTGGCTCTCCATGTACCCTTACTAATTATTATTTTTATTGCATTATGAACTGAAAAGGTTTAATTTATCATTTCTGCTTTCTTGCACTTGTTTGCCATGTTTTTATGCCCTAATATATGGTCATTTGTGAATATACCATGTGCTGCCGAAAAGAAGGTGTGTTCCCTTTTGTCCCTATTTATTTTTCCCCATATATCTATTAACTCTAAATTTTCTAAGATTTCATTCACATCTTTTACCTATTTTTTATTTATTCTTTGGTTTGATTTATCTAGATATGATAGAGTAAGGTTCAGGTCTCCCACTAGTATAGTTTGACTATCTATTTCCTCCTTCAACTCCATTAGTTTCTCCTTTAGAAATTTGGATGCTATGCCATTTGGTGCATATATGATGAGTACTGATATTTCCTCATTGTCTATACTGCCTTTTATCAGGATATAATTACCTTCCCTATCCCTTTTAATCAGGTCTATTTTTACTTTGACTTTGTCAGACATCATGATTGCAACTCCTGCCTTCTTTTTCTCAGTTGAGGCCCAATAGATTTTGTTCCCACTTTTAATTCTAACCCTGTGAGTGTCTATCCACCTCATTTGTGTTTCTTGTAGGCAACTTAAGGTAGGATTTTGTTTTATAATCCACTCTGCTCTTTGCTTTTGTTTTATGGGTGAGTTCATCCCATTCACATTCAAAGTTATGATTGTCACTTGTGGATTCCCCAACATTTTGATATCCTCTCCTTGTTTTGCCCTTTCTTCTTCTTCGCTATGTCCTTTTAAACTATGGTTTGCTTTAATCAGTCCCCCTAATACCCACTGTAAGGATGCTTCCCTTTCTGCTGCCCCTTTTTGTTCCTTTCTTCTTATTTTTTTTAGCATCATATAAGTTCCCTTCCCCCTCTCTTTCCCTCCATTTTTGTACTCCCTGCCCCCACTCCCCCACTTGATTTTCCCTTCTCACTTTCCCTGTAAGGCAAGATAGAATTTGATAGCCCACTGGATGCTCTTCCCTCTCAGAATTGATTTCACTGAGAGTAAGGTTAAAGTATTACCTATTAGAACTTTCTTCCTCTCTGTCTTATAATAGTATTCCTCCCCTCCCCTTCACATGCACCTCTTTTTGTGATATAGATTATCATATTTATCTTATTCCTTCAAGTTTCTCTTGGTGCCATCTTCTATTGTCCCCTCCCTTTTTCTTTTTTTGCATATCATCTTATATCACTTATTACCCCAATATACCTGTGATGTGAATGACTCTTATAATTTCTATAATATTGAATATCATTTTTGAGAGTTATAAATAACATTTTTCCATATATTAATATAAACAATTTGATCTCATTGAAGAAAATTTGAATAAAAGAACATTGTTTTACCTTTCTCCCATCTTTGTTATTTACCTTTTCATGTTTTTCTTGATTTTTGTGTTTGGATATCAGATTTTCTATTTAGTTCTGGTCTTTTCTTTACAAATACTTGGAAATCTTCTATTTTGTTGAATACCAATACTTTCCCCTGGAAGTATATAATCATTTTTGATGGGTAGGTGATCCTTGGTTGAAGACCCAATTCTCTTGCCTTTCTGAATACCATATTCCAAGCCTTGTGGTATTTTAGTGTGGATGCTCCCAGATTTTGTGCAATCCTGATTGGTGCTCCTTGATATCTGAATTATTTCTTTCTAGCTTCTTGTAAAAATTTCTCCTTATCTTGGAAGCTCTTGAATTATTTTCAATTACAATTACATTCTTTGCAGTTGTCTTTTGAGGATTTAATGTAGAGGTTGTTCTATCAAATCTTTCAATGTCTACTTTGTCATTTTGTTCAAGAACATCAGGGCAGTTTTCTTGGATAATTTCTTGTAGTATGATATCAAGACTTCTGTTTATTTCTAGGTTTTCAAGTAGACCAATAATTCTCAAATTGTCTCTTCTAGACCGGTTTTCATGATCAATCATTTTCTCAGTGAGATATTTAAGGTTTCCTTTTATTTTGTCAATCTTTTGACTTTCCTTTATTATTTCTTGCTGTTTTGCAAGATCATTGACTTCCAAATGCCTAATTCTGGTTTTTGAGGACTAATTTTCCATCATAATCTTTTGTTTTTCCTTTTTGGTTTGGTCTATACTGCTTTTTGTGGCTTCCAGCTGTTTCTCCAATTGGGAGTTTCTGTCCTTTATACTGTTATTTTCTTTTTGAACTATTTCCCACTTTTCTTGCCAAAATCCTTCCATCTTTTTGATAAGCTCCAATGTAATTTCTTCAGGAGCTTGTGGTCAATTTCCATTTTTTGGAAGGTTTGGATGCATTTATTTGTATGTCCTCTTCTGCTATTCATTCTGTAGTCTGGATTTTTCCTCCATAAAAATTATCAAGGATCAATGCCTTCTTGTTGTTTTTCTTGGTGTTGGGAAGTTGATTTTCTTGGGCATTACTTGCCCTCACTATTGTGATTTTTCCTTCCCATTCCAGTCAGAAGTCTAAGTGAGGAGGACAGGGTCTTTGTGTATGGAGGTAAGGAGTGAGGTTTTTGCCTGAGGCCACGTCCACCTATTGAGCCTCTGCAGCTTCTACTGTTTACTGTCCTTCTCTGTGCTATCTCCTCACAGGCACCCAAGTTTTGTGCTCTTCAGCCTGCTGGGGTCTCAGGTTTAGCTGCTATCTTGGGTAGGTCTTTGGTGGATTTAGTCAGCTGCCAAGGACCTAGAGGTGCTCCTCTCTCACTCACTGATTCTAGCTCACTGGCTCTGACTCTGGGTCTGTAGGTGGGGTGGGGAAGGGTTGATCAGCTTGCATTTTGGTGGAAGGTATTTAACCCCCTCATAGCATGGAAATGCCCAAATCCAGATTCCTTCAGTGTTGCACCCTACTGTAGAGTCCCTTTGTTCATCTGAATTTGGGTTGTTTTTTTTTTGCCTTTTGAGGTAGTTTATATCAGTAGGTGAAGAGGAGAGGAAAAGTCCTGCATCTAGACTGCAGCCAGGTTAACCTGGAAGTCTTTTCCTTTATTTCTGATGATCATTAATAAATCTCTTAAAATATGTTAATTATCATACATTAATTTTAATTTTTAAACTGGAACGAGTCCAGAATATTCATTAACTCTTTCTCCAAGGTGGAGGCATTTCTGAGGAGCCTTAGAAACAAAAAAATCACTTCTTAACATGCTACAAAGACAACTGGATTCATGGGTAGTTATTGGATTATATATTCCTTGGGGTATGACAATTGGGAGGGCAGATAATATTGGTCTTACCAAAGAACCTAATCAAAGTATTCTGTGTCATGGATGACAGGATCAGAGAATGAGAACTGCAACAGACCTCAAGGAGCATCATATCCAACTCCTACATATTTTAAATGAGGAACCCAAGGCTTGGAACATTTAAATTACTTGATAAATAAAGTACAAAAGTAAGCCAACATGAAATATAATTAAGATTTTTTATTTAATTATTAAAAATTCTTAATATTTTAGTAATTAAATAAATTAGTTTTTTATTATTTTAATAATAATTTAATAACAATAAATAAATTAAATTAAGCAAACAAATTAAATAATTAAAAATTATTTAAGATCTATTCATTCCTCTAGGATCCAGAGAATATGATGAGTGTAATAAGGAATTTAGAGGAAGAAATTCAAGTTGGCAGCAAAGGGGAATGGAATTGGATGTACTTACACAATAAGGAGTAAACCTGTTTAGAATTCTGGAAGGAAGGGGTCTGAGAGTTCCAATGGTCAAATGGGAAAGTCAGTTGGGGGCCTGAGGGCTGAAGCCAACTCTAAGGCCCAGCTCTGAGCTTCTGGTGATCTTGAACCTGCCTCAAAACCATTCCTATTCCATTTTTATCATCAACTGAAGCTTCTGTCTTATTTCTCTCTACTACTTCATACAAAGAACTAACCTGAGAGGAGAAGAAGTTTGAACTGCTTAAAAAAGCCTTTGAGTGGGTTTCCTCTCAGAGGTGAACCGACCACTTAGACTCTGCGTTTCATGAGCTATAAGTCTGTTCTAACAAAAACTAACTCCTGAGTGGGTTTTAGTTAGGGTTAGACATTTAGCAAGGGGATACAGAGTTAGATAGAGCAATAGAGAGTAGGTTTAGCCTGGCTAAACAAAGACGAGTCTTCACTGAGAAGATAGAAGGGGATATCAAGGTAGCCATTTTTAGAGATAGGGATTTCTCCTCAACCCACCTACCTAATAGCCTTCCCTAACATGTTCCTAAATAAACCCCTATTACTATAACATGCAGTCAGATCTATCTGTATTAGCTTAGGCTGAGGGTGATGCTATCCTTACTTTCAGTCAATGGAGAGAACAGCCCTGTCTGGCAAGGTCTGCCAAATCTTTGTAACCTGTTATAACCATAATCACATGGTCACTCTCCCACATAATTGTGTTACCCTTCCCACCAGATTGTACTAGTCTAGGGCCAAAAGTATATCCATCTTTACTCTCTACCTCAGAGGGAAAGATCAATTAATCAAAGAGACCAGAGACAATCCTACTTTAGTATCATGTGCTGAGGAAGGTCATGATCTAGAACTGTCAAACAACCAAAATCTGAGATTCCTATGTAGAGCCAGATAGGCACTAATGGAAGCTATGAAAAAGTTTGCAAAGTATTCTGACACATGGGGGAGATTTGTTTGAGAAACAAGAAAATGGGGAACATCCTTCCATGTTTCTTGATTGTGTAGTGGAATCAGGGGAGAAGAGAATTAGGGGAGAATCTATTGGGCTTTACAGATTTATCCAAGCCAAACTTGCAACACACAAGGAGGAAATTTGTAAAAGACATTTGTCTACCTGTTAGAACATATTATAGACTCCATTGTCCAGATTGGGAGTCCCTAGGAGTAGAGGAACTGAGAAAAATGGCTACATACATTTTTACTGGAGAAAAAGAACATAAAAATTGAGCAGAGAGCTGAGTTAGTATAAGAGCTTAAGTCATAACTAAAGGAAGCAAATAACAAGCTTAACCAGAAAGAAATTGATGAAGTAAAAAAAAATCTAGCAACACTATAAGCCTATAGACTGAGAAGAGACTTTGGGCAAAGACAGCAAAGGAGAGTAATTTGCTAAAATATTTCCTTTGTGGGAAGTTGGGTCACATTGTGAGAACCTGTAGACTAAAAGCTCAAATAAATGCAAGAAATGATAGAAAGGGAACATGAAAGAACAATTCAAATTATAATAACAATAACAGCAATAAGCAAGAACATGGACACAGTACTGTTCCATATCTGTAGTAATACTTATTTAGGAATCCAAGCCCCAGATTAGAAGCAATGAAAAAATATATACAACAAGGAGCTAAGCTAAAGTATTTTTCATTGCTGCTGGGAATTCTAAACAGATTCATTATGAAGCCATATTGAGGGGGTAGAAGAAATAAAGAGTAATGGAAGAAGGAGTAAGGAAAAAAGTATTGAGGGAAAAGATATTGATACAGAAACAGTAGGCAAAGAGATAAAATGTGAAAGAGAAGCACAAGTGAAGAAAAAGTTACAAATGTATTAGGGAAACAAAGTATTAGGTACATGAACAGTGGTAAAAGAAATTGATGATACAGGAGAGGAAAAGGATGGAGTTAAAGTTACAACAAATAGTGCAGAAATAATACAGTTGCTAGTGAGCAATACTTTAGATGGGAAAGAGTGCAAAAAAGCAGACTAAGAAAAATGAACTAAAAGAGATCTTAGCACTTAGCAAGTGTTACATAACAACTGGAAAACTCTATAAGATGGATACTGAAAGTTTAGAACAAAGTAGAGAGCCAAATGTTAATGATTTGACCTGATTTTCTTCCTCTAAATTCCTTATTACATGAGACAGGTATGCAACACAGGAAGCAACACCATGTAATGAGAGGGAGTGCTGGTGAATAGCATTGTATAAAAATATACTCCAGTGTGGAAATACAGAACCGAGAGAGAAACACAGGGTAGATAACATTGGGGTGATGATCAATGGAGGCAAAGCTCATTTTTACTGTCATTGGATATTATAGACCACCTGAATAGAATGAAAAAAACAGGTGAATAATTTGGGAAACACAACACAACATCATGGTATGATATAATAGCAGTATGGTATTTCAGTTAACCAGACATTTGTTGGAGCTCTGTTTCTGTCTAAATCAGAACTGCTAAGAGTGCCTAGAGTTAGAAAGACTCATCATCCTGAGTTCAAATCTAGCTTTAGACCCTTACAAGCTTTATCACCCTGGATGAGTCACTTATCCCTGCTTGCCTCAGTTGCCTCATCTGTAAAATGAGCTAAAGAAAAAAAATGGCAAAACACTCTATTATTTTTGCCCCCAAAGCCCCAAAGAGTCACAAAGAGTTGGATATGAGAAGAAAATGGCAAATCATTCTAATATGTTTGTCAAGATAACCCAAAATGAGATCACAAAGACTTGGTTTTGACTGAAATGAAAGAAATAAGAAGAAAATAATTTCTTATCTTGCCTTAGTGATAATTCTCCCTTCAAAAAAGTAAAAAAAAAGAAAAAACAAGAGATGATTTATTCTTTACCTAGAAAAAGGAACTGATCAATGAGATGAATGTGACAGGAACCTGGGGGAGAAGTGACCAGACTCTCTTAGAATTTGTCATAGAGAAAAAGAGGAAAGCTAAGCTTAGTTAGATATAGCCTAGATTTTGAAAGGACAGATTTAAAAAAGGCAGGATACCATAGATTAAGATTCTATAGGGAATTTTGTCATATTTGCCTTTGACACACATTTGACTTAGATACTTTTGACATTTGTAACATTTGTCCAGAGGTTAAATTTGCCCCAAGGGGAACAGGAAGATTCTTAAGAATGAAATCTCCAGACAAAAAGTTCTGACAATTATGTTATTGTGTATCATTCTCTTGGTTCTACTTATATCATTCTATATCAGTTCATACAAATCTTCTATTTGTCTATAAATATTTTCTTAAGTTTAAGTTTATAATTTAAATGATAGAATTAAAAGCCTATAAGGGAGATCCAACATTTCTTTATCCATCCCTTCTACTTCATAAATGAGGAAAACTGAGACCTAAAGATTTAAGGGGATTGACTGAATTCACAGATGCAACTAATTAGAAGCAGAGTTGGAACTTCATCTTATAGGTCACTCTGATCAGGGTTCAATGTATATACATTTGTTCCTTTCCTACAAATTTTACATTTTATACCAAAGAACCAACTTCACTTCAGTGTAACATCTTCTCCATATCTCTCTTCTCTTCACAGGCAAATGTCTAGAAAAAAACCTCCTGGCTTGGGTTGTCTCCACTTTATCACTTCCCACTCATTTTCAACCCTTTACAATATGGCTCCAGACCTCACCACTCCACTGCAATTATTCTCTCCAAAGTTATCATTGATCATTAAACAATACACCATCCTTCTTGGTGATCTCTCTGTAGTATTTGATACTCCTGACTACTTTTTCCTGGATACTCTCTTCTCTCCATTTAAAAAAATGATCCAGTGGCTTTGCCTCTCATTTTACCTCTGTATATCACATATTCCAAAGGTGTCTTGCATGTTATCTTCCTCATCAGAATGTGAGCTCTTCCACTGCATGTTTTTGCTTTTCTTTGAATCCTCAGCATTTAGCCCAGTGCCTGGTACATAACAGACCCTTAACAAATGCTTTTTTTCATTCATTTATGTAGCCACAAACATTAATCTTATCTGGTCATTATGCCCTTCTTCAGCATATGTGTATTAGAGAAGGATGGATTTAGTGGAATTTTCTTTTATTATCTTTTGCTTCTCTTGGTACAAAATTTTCCAGTGTCATCTTTTTGCTTTATATATATCCTGTTTTGCTGAGGACAATCTCATACCTAAGTACCTAAGAGACTAAAAAGTGAATCAGATGACAGCTAAAAAACAAATCTAAATGACTGGTAGAAGCAAAATTCAGCAACTATTGGAAGGGGTAGGGGAAATCATAACCACTCAAACTGTGGACCAAATTTTATTAAACATAAACTAATTAATTTGAAGTTAATATTTTAAATTATTTGACTTAATTAACACACATTTATAGTCTTATCTAATTTCAAAAGTAGAAAGTTTCCTTATGATCTACTCTCATACTAGATTATAAGCTCCATTTAAATAGGAAATTTGTTTTTATCTATACCTTCTATCTCTACCAATAACTAGTCCTATTTATTGCACACAATAGGAATTTAATGTTTGCTGAATGTTTGAATTAATTGACTAACAATTTATTTTGTTTGTGGTATTAGTTGAAATAATTGGATTCTCATCTGATATATCTCTTTGTTATGTGGAAATTTCTGTGATGTTTGTTATAATAGGACATAATTAATAATTGGTCCCTGAAAAAAATATTTTTAATGGTAATAATAGCACAACTATATTTTCTCATAACCATATATGGCCTTGAGAAGAGTTCAAAAAATTAAATTATCTGGTTTAATTGCCTAGAAATAATATATACAAATATATAATTATAAACTCTTAGAGTTTACAGGGAACCCAAAGGACATCTAATCCAATATAAACCAAATAATCCCCCCCATCTCAATGACACATTGCTTACACATAGTTTTTCAACCTATGATAGAAAACACATGAAGGAGTGCTCATCTCCCTATTTATTCCTAATCTGTCTATTCTATTTTTCGATGGCTTACTTGTTAGAGTTTTCCTTTCAAGGAGATGAAGTTGCCACTCTGCATTTTTATCCACTTTCTCTAACTTTGTCTTCTTTGGTCACGTGGAACATGTCTAATTCTTCTTTTGCATGATAGTCTTACAAGTACACATATCACATCTTTTCTAGGTCTCCTCTTCTCTAGGCTATATATCCCTAATTTCTTCAAACTAATCCTTCTGCTGCAAAATTTTCAGGGTTCTCATCATCTTAGTTGCTCTGTTCTGGGAACCTAAGTTATCAAATCTCCCTGCAATATGACCTCCAAAATTGAATACAATATTTTAGAAACATTCTGATAATTGCATTGTCAAATGTAATGGCTTTCAGTTCACAAAAGAAAATCTCCACAAACTTATGAAAGGCTAAAAGTACAGAAAAATTATTTCATAAGAAAAAGTATCTAATAATAGCTGATTTTATTGTTCTTTTTCTTAAGACCATGCCTGCCATCCTGATTTTTTAATTAGCATGTTTATGAAACATTTACCACATATGGTAAAAAAAAAACCCAGACCATGTTGTTGACCCATTCATAGCAAATATTGTATGTGAGGTTCCTATCTGATATCAATTCTTGTTGATTATAACATAGTCTCATCTTCAAGTTGCTAGGAAATTTAGGATACCTCAGTGACAGTATTTCAGGAGCTTCAAATGAAAAGTGTTTCTCTATAGGTCTGGATAATGTCAATATGAATAATTTTGTACTTATTATAAACCTTAATTTTTCATAATTACTTTAACAAAAATTTTTTTAAGAAACTCTTACCTTCTGTCTTGGAACCAATACACAGGCAGAAGAGCGGTAAGGGGTTAAGAAGAGCAATGGGGGTTAAGTGACTTGCCCAGGGTCACACAACTGGGAAGTGTCTGAGGTCAGATTTGAACCTATGACCTCCCATCTCTAAGCCTGGCTCTCAATCCACTGAGCCACCCAGCTGCCCCCACTTTAACAATAATTTTAATAACTTTGGGTAGTTACCTCAATAACTGAGA
The DNA here is from genome assembly GCF_027887165.1 of Monodelphis domestica. Lineage (NCBI taxonomy): Eukaryota > Metazoa > Chordata > Mammalia > Didelphimorphia > Didelphidae > Monodelphis > Monodelphis domestica. The sequence goes on along the minus strand of NC_077232.1, from coordinate 289,296,159 downwards.
TCTTTGTCAAATTAAACATACATGTCATTTATGCCATCACATTTGTTGTATCACATCTTTAGTTGGAATCTTTTGACTACCTAGACGAGCAATTTTTTTTTAACTGAATAGCCTAATCTTAGCCAATCAGCATGTTGTTATCTCATAATATACACAATTATTTTGTTACGTCACCCTGTGACTCAGTTTCTTCATGGAATTCATGGAGTTTAAAATCACTACTTTTCTGCTTTTGTTGGTGGGGTTTTTCTAATATATGACTAAATCTTTTAAAAGATGCTATGCATCATTGAGAAATATGCATACTCTTTTCCATTGTTATTAATCACCAGAGAGGTTCATCCTGTCTAACTTCTAAAACCCAAAAGAAGTATTTTGAGATTGCTAAAGCCAAGCATATGAACACACTACTGGGCAAATTGTGAATTGATTTAATCATTCCAGGTATTGACCTAGAACTATGGGGTGGGTGAGGGAGGGGGAAGAATGACTAAATTTTCTTTGATATAAAACTAAAACTTAAAAAAAAAAAACAAGATAGGTCAATGATGAAGCAACATGGGTTTGTCATGGTGTATTTTGTTCACATACAGGGAAGACAAAGGCATAGTACCAAATATCTTGGAGTCATATCATGGGATAACAAGGACAAAAGAGAAGAGGTTCACTATAATAATCAGGCTTCAGATATGAGAAAGTAAATATTAAAATTAGTTTGCAAACCCTGGCGGGATCAGATGTTGTTCTACACAAAGCTTTATTCTAGATAGCCCAATGGTTCAGGTTTAGATGTGAAATGAGCTCATAAACTTAATAACTATATAATATTTAACAAACACAGTTTTAATTACAAGAACAGTGGTTCAGTGGAGGGCAGCTCCCTTCACATTCTCATTTTCCATTGTCATATGTCTGGTCAGAAGTGTGTGTGAGTCCCAATAAAAATCTAACTCCTCCTACACTCAATCTTCAGACCTTAAATAAAGTAGGACTAGAAAAGTAACAAACAAAAACTAGCTTGGCTAAATGGAGAAGACATTGCTCTTATCATATCCCCACCTCTTGATGGCAAAAATACGAAAAGACCTTCCTTCACTTAGATGGCCTTAAGACCATTAGTAGATACCTCTTATCTTAGAAATGTAAGAAACCTGACATAAATGGCATTGGAGGAAGAGAATAGTTCAGAGAAAAAAAATAAATCAAGAACAGTAGAAAAGTAGAGTGAGCAATGAATGACAAATGATGGAATTGAGTCCCTGTGTCTGGGGGTGGTCATAATGGGTCTCAATGTAAAGTGGTAATGTTGAACAGAAGTGCTATAGCATATATGGTAAAACTCCTGGCACAGTCACTGGTGCTTATAAGTCAGGGTAATCTTGCTCTTCCATATTGCCTTTCTTAGGATCAAGGTCAATATTGGACTCACCCAAACCACCATCTTATTCAGTGTTCTCTTTCCTGGAAGGACCTATTAAGAGAGAATGCCAGATCTTTGCCCCTGTACCAACAGAGAAAGGCTACTTTTCTTCTTCCATTGTACTTCAATACTTAAATAAGAATAATTTCACTTTCCTCCTGTCACTAGAAATCAAGAAACCTCCCAATAATTTCTTTGGTCTTGGGTATGGACAATGATGATGCTTACTGTTAGGCACTATAATGGCAGCAACATGTAGGAGACTGGTCAAGTCCAGATTACAAAAAAGCAAAAAGCCACAATGGGCCTACCTATGTTGCTACTGGTTTTGGTGCCTATGATATTGGGACCCCAGTCACTGCTGATGTAAAATCCACAGGCCAAAGTATCACTACCCTTAGATGATCAACAGTACCCATAACGTAAGGAATAGTCCCCGGGGATACCTTGTGCAACTCCAAGAGACTGACCAGTTGGAATAAGGTGTGGATGCTTCCATTTTATTAGCAACCAGTTTCTATGAGTTCCCTGCTTTTTTAACCAGCGTTATTGGTAAGATATCCTGTTCTCATATAAATAATACTGACCCCAAGACTATGAATCTATGATCTCAGGATTACAATTAGCTCATCTGTGTTTACAGATAGAGAAAAAGCAGCAGAAGCATCCAATATCATCTATTCCTGCATGTGAACTCATCAGGTTAAGCCATTCAACCAGTTGCCATTTCATCTGGAGGAGGGCAGAGAACCCTTCCTTCATCTCTTACTAGAAGACAGAGGAAGAGAGATAGTCTCATATTTGGAGGATGAGGGAATAATGGACCATCCAGGGACTCTGGCATCATCCCAAATCATCACATCCTTCATCACTGCCATCTCCCACAGAAATAGTCCACTAGAAATAGCTCAAAGTTCCATAGATTAAAGGACTCACCAAGTTGTGTCCATTATGCTTCTCCCTATTAAATACTTTCTGTCCTCAGTATATCGAATGTGATGCATTTGGCATATTTGTGCATATCTCCAAATTTGGAAAGGTTTCTGGCATCCTCTTTCAAATATCTCCCATGGTGTTTTGAGATAAATTCTCTCACAAAATTCATGTAGCACAGCCAATTTCCTTTTAAATTCCATAGAAAGAGTTCAAGTGGTCTAGCCAACATAGTTTTTAGGCAATTCCCAAATCACCAGTCCTTGGACAGGGCAGGTATCCTGGAGATTATAGTTAGCCCTACTTACTGGCATTAAACTCTGAAGAGCTCATGATGATCTTTCCTTAGTGGTCTTCACCAACAAATCCCATGGGAATTTTTACTGGCATGCCAAGTAAGGTGGAGTCTTTTAGACTTAGGCTGAGCTAAAGAGCCCTTGTTGCTCCACGGATGGACAAGTTTGTATATTTTTACCTGCATTTCCCATAAGCTAGTGATTGATTTTCTTCTTATTAACTCTATGTTCAGGAACTGTACCTAAAACTTCTTATAGAAAAGGATGTCATTACATTCAACTACTTAATGAAATTATGAGGTCTATAATTTATCTCTCCACCAATCCCATCCTTTGAGCTTTTGTGGCCATCCTATGATAGAGACATGAAGAGAGAAAGGTTTTGCAGGACAAGCCAAGATGCAAGAAACAAGTCTCTCAATCAAGAAGAAGGTTCCAAATGGAATGTTCCCAGGAGACACAATTGAATCTGGCAAGGGGGAGACCTTGGTTTTGGGGCTCTCTGACCAAAGGAGGATCTATTTCTGTCTGTCTGTCTGTCTGTCTGTCTCTCTCTCTCTCTCTTTCTGGGGGTGGTGGTGACTGACCAAGACAGTTGGAGAAAAGCCAGGCTGAAGGAGAGACTTTTCTTAGTGGCTGACTGTAGGGAGAAGAAGCTAAACAGATCCTTGTAGCTTCTGTCCCAGGCTGAAGGACCCTTGAGGGGGGCTTCTGAAATTAGACTGAGAGACCTTGGTGGCTTTGAAAAGAAGAAAGAAGATTTTAACTGTTGTCCTTCATCTCTCTAACTGCCCCTTTGAGTCACAATTGTGACAAGACTGACCATTTCCATAACCCTCCTAAATTCCTATTATAAATTATGAAAACCCTCATCCCTCTTTCCTTAGTTTCCTTTTCCTGTTATCCCAATAATCCCCTTACCTGAGAAAAGAAAGGAAGAAGTTTTTCCTCATAACTATCATAGTCCACTCAGGGAGAAAGCCAAAGTCTTCAAGAAGAAACTGGGAGGAAGAGGATTGGAGAAGGGAGGGAATGAAGGGAGAAGGTGTGTCAGGTGTTTCCCTATACTTAGTTGTAGTTCTCCCTAGTCTCAAGCCAGAGTACATCAGTCATTGCAACAAGAAATAATTCACATACAGATTTAAACTTTTCTATTTCATCTTTCCCCAAGTCTGACTGTACCCACATTCCTTCAGGCAGGGTAGTAAAGGAAGAAAAACAAAAATGTTCAAATTGTTTTTGGAGTTGTGATTGTTGCAGCGATTGCCTGCTTTTGGGTTTACCACACTGTATATAATAGGATAACCCATATGGTAGTGGATATTCTGGAACATATAGGCAATGTTACAATGTCTCTTTTACAATTGCCATTTCAACACAAATGGTTCTCTGGCAAATCCTGGTACAAGTATATGTATTCTTTATGACTGTGTTGCAGACTCTAACCCAACTGAAGAAAGTATTCAGATTTTTAGTACTCCTTAAAGCAGAGAAGATTATGGCCATTGATACCAACTTAGAAGACATGATTAAGCCTGTATTTGAACAACTGATTAAGGAAAAAAGGCTAGATTTAGTTATGGGCAAGGACAGTGGGCAAACAGAGAATGTACCTCAGGAAAATGAAGGTGGCAGTAATAACAAGGCTGTTTGTCATCCTGAGAAAATCTGTCTTTTGAAAGAGGTCACTAAGCTAACTACTAATGCCCATAGACAATTCTCCACACAGGAACTGGAATCCATAAAGCTCCACTTCCCAAAATTTGTGGACAATCCTTTTAAATCACAAAAGGAGCTTAAATGTGCATTCAGGATCTTTGATCCAGATTTCTAAGAGTTTGAGTTCCTATTGTCTGAACTGTTCAGCCCCCATGAACAGGGACAATTTTTGGAGAAAACTAGATCTGACAGCAATTTGACTAGCTGGTCTACTGTAGAACAAAGAGGGGATATGGACTTTGCAAATCCCACCTGCATGTCTTACCTGAAAAGGTGCAGGGAGGGTTTGCTGCAGGCCATTAAATTATGCTATTCTAAACCAAATGCATGGGCCAAGTTTGACAAGATCATGCAGGATAAAGGGGAACATCCTGCCACATACATAGACCATCTGTCAGAGATGGCAGAGTCAATCTTAGGTCTAGAAGCCAATACTGAAGAGACAGCTGGCCATGTCTGTAGACAGTTTCTAAGAGGATGCACACCCAATTTGAGAACATTTTTCAATAACTATTTCCCCTACATATGACTCAGTTTCCCTGATTGAATTGAGAGACACAGCAAGTTACCTATTTCAGATCAAATTCAGATCAAACCAAGCAAATTCAAGATCTGAAAGATAAATTGGAGAGGACTGAGAATGATTTGAAACTAAAGGAAATTGATGAAATTAAAAATCTGAACATAGTTAGGACTTACACAACATCTAGTCAAAGGATATCGAGTTACAAGGCAAGACCAGTGCAGAAAGAGACTAGGGAATGTTTCTTTTGTCACAAGAAATGATTAGAAACTGCTTTTTGAAGAAGAAACATGAGATTAATAACAAAGACAAACAAAATACACAAACTAGGTATAAGAAGTCCACTTGTTCACATTGCAAGTTAAAGTCCTCACAGCAAACTCCACACTTGAATGAAATGCAAAATGCTATAAAAACTGGAGCAAAGCCAAAGTATTCTGATGTGGTCAGAAGAGAGTTATGAAGCCAGGCCCATAAATTGTATAGTGTGACACTTGGAGATAGAGGAAATAGTGAGAAAGAGGATGCAGTTGGAAATAATAGAAAAAACTTGAGAAATAGTGAAAAATTGGTGCAAGAAAGTGACTCTGTGAATGATAGCCATTGCAATAAAGCTAGAGAAAGGCTGAGACAGTTTAAGGAAAATGAGACAGATATTAAGGAAATAACATCTCAAAAAGTAAATGAAATGAAAGACTTTGAGATGGGTTGTACAGTAACCAGACAGGAAAAGTCTGTAAAGGAAATCAGATCATTCCTAGAGAACTTTTTCCAGTGTAGAGTGATTAATGGGATTGAATTATGCAAAAGAAAAAGAAAGAATAAGTCACAAGAATTCAAGCAAAAGTTTGTGACAGAGACCAAGACATATAATTTCAATTCCCTAAAGGTTACTATTGCTAAAGATGACAATGCTTTAAAAACATTCACAAATGAAGTCCCACCTAACTTAATTAATTCTCTCAAGAGTTTTATGGCAGAGGTACCCTTAGGAGCTACATCTATTTTGAATCTAGAAGCTGAAACTTTCCATCCAGCATTGAGTGATATTGATAAGGAAAAATTAACTGAAAATGGAGCTAACATTACTTTTGAACACAATACTTATCCTCTTCAAAGTATTGGAGGTGACATTTCAGTTAAATTTGAAAAGCAGGATGGAATGGAACTCTCACCAACTGGAAAAACCATCATGGATTCAAAAGACAGGCTTGAATCCCACATTCTAAGGGGTACAGGGCAATCTAGCCAGAGCAACTGCTGTGATTTAGATTCATGTTCCATTGCAGACTTCACTGGGAAGGAATTAAATAAAAAGGAATTAACTGAGTTACATATGAACCCGGCAGAGAGTAGCAAGGACATGGACAATGAGTCAGTAGTTATGAACACCTTAGCTACAAAGACAGTAACAGATACATGTTGTTGTGGGGGACAACATGTTTGTGTTGTGGGACAGACTGAAGACGCACATCCTGCTGATGGTACAGGGGGACACGCCAACTTATTCCCAGAACTAAATACTGAAATAGAGGGAAAGATTCCTATCTCTACCCTGTCTAATGAGACTGAAGATAATAATAAACCTCAGACTAGTGGTAGAGTAGAATCTATGATTATAAACAGTGTGGACGATCTGCAAGAAGTAGCTAACCCCATACCATATAGTTTACAAATTCTAAATGAAATTCTAAAGCTTAGTAGTGAAAAACAAATTGAAACTGATTTGAGAAACACAGAAGCTGGTGACATAGGCTTAGATCAAAATGTAAAGCCAGAGTTGCCAACATCTGGCAAAAGTCTACATGGCATTGAGCACAATTCAAAGAACATAGTGATTGGATTCAGTGATTCAGGTTCGGACACTGAATCTGAAAGAATGCAAGAAGGAGTGACAATAATGAATGAATATGATTTAGAACAAATGCCTTATCAATTTTATAATCTCTATGAAGAGATAGGCGAAGAAAGGGATGTGGGGGACACAAGTGAAAAGATAGAATACCTGGGACCAGTGCAAACAAACTCTTACCAAGACAATGATGAGAAATTATTCTTTGGGCACAGAACAAGTTGCATACCATTGGAAGAGATTTATGCAAGCTTAGGGGTTGATAATGAAGATGGTTTTATAGATAAGTTGAATTACATGGCTTACACAGATACAGATTCTGAATGGGAAGGAGAATATCAAGATACATTTTAGTGAACTGGAGGACGAGAGATAGATACACAATTTCACTTCTATTCCCTAACTTCAAACACATGACAAGTACTATTCATGCTGTAACAAGTGACAACAAGATTTGTTGAAGTTCCATAGGGTAACATACTACACTAAACCTTATGTGAATGAAGACTAGTCTTGGTGTTGCATAGAAAATAAGTTATTCCTGCAAAAGACGAACCAGTAATTCAACATCTTGAACACTCCTAAACTTGCAGCAATATTTCAATTTCATAACTAGGACAGACACAAACATCTAGAATGCTTATGGTAAAATAGATTCACTTTGGTTGAATTTGTTATCAAAGACTTTAACAGCAAGTTATAGATAAGACCTGAAATAAGAAGGTTATTCATATCTCTCAACCTTCATCCTATAACAGTCTCTACCAGGGGAAGGAAGAGAGAGAGAGAGAGAGAGAGAGAGAGAGAGAGAGAGAGAGGGTATACCATGAAGATATTATCTCATAATTTCAGATATTTCACATGTCATCAGTGATGATACATATACAGATTATATATATATATATATACATACATATATATAAAGTCCTAGTCATGAACTGCAACATGAATAGTCTAAGAAGAACACAAAAGCCTTGTGAATGAAAGGCTACTGAAATTATAGAGAAGAACATGAGAGCCACCAGAATACAGTAGAGAGAGCCCTGCACCTGTTGCAATAATGAAAGGATAGCACCCCTGAAGAAATGCAGCCAGTTACAACCAAAAGGAAAAGATTAGCAGCCACAGAAAAAAAAAGCCTCAATATAAAATATAGAATAGTCTCTGCCTGAAACAGCAACAAAATGAAAAGAACTATATCCAAGAACCACATACAGTAACCATCTAAAGAACAATAGCAATAACCATATGATAAAACTCCTTGATGAAGAAAAAATTTGAAATCATTATTCTAATTATTCTTACCAAAGTCTTGAAAACCTATGCATAATGCTCACACCCATCCATGTCACACATGCAAAATCTTACCCCCATGCATGAATAAAATCACATGTAATCCTTACTTGCATGCAGGAAGGAATATTGATAAATTCTGACATACATGCATAAAGATTTCAACTCCTTCCATGCAAAAGTAACTTTTCACTCTTACTTGCACACAATTGTTCGTGGTTTGTTTGTGTGTTCCAGGTTCCTGATTGTACCAGTGAACCGTGATCGGAAGACCATGTCTTCAATCAAGACTGGACGATGGCGACTGGCATGCAGACCAGATGAAGGACCAGAGAGGAAGAAAGAGTTTCTATAAGCAACATGACTGGACATAGAAGGACTTTGGAACTTTGAAATCTTGGAACTTTTGAACATGAGGATGTGTAAGGATGCGTCATACATGTGAACATCACATATATATGCATGCACATCCTATATAGCAAAGTACGATATTTCATGGATTGGGTAAGTATACAAGGTGCATATTTGCATAACACAAATGAACACACTGACAAAACTTTCTGTAGAAAATTCAAATAGATAGAGATATTTTTTTTCTGCATGAGTTTGCACAGAAATTTAGAATGATGTACATATGTAAATTTGTATGAATCCTATGGACACGTAATTACTAAATTAACAAGCTAACTTTTTTACAGTAATTTATTAATAATCTAACTACTAACGATAGTGATAGCCTAGTGAATTTGTCCAAGGCTTAGGAAGTAGAGACATAGAAGTTCTGGAGTATAGAAGTTAGATGGCATTATGATTGTAGGTTAGCATTTGTTAGTGATAGGAAATTTTTCTTAGTGACTATATAGACATTAAGATAAGACATTTCCATGTTCAATATGTTCATATCCATGTTCAATTTGTGTATGTGTTCAATTGACATCATTGAGATGATTTGAACGTTGTTACTTGATTTATTGTGATGTGAAACTACATTCGTGTAAATTCCTTACCTAAATCATTTTCCTATAAGCCACTCTTAGCTTAGCATTTAGGTAGTTAGAATAGCTAACATGAGTTAGGATTTTGTTATTTGGGGGGGTGGTTAAGGGTATATTTATAACAGAGCAGAGTTAAGATAGATAGATGAAATTATTATTAAGGTAAGTATCATTGAAAAATGCAAGTTGCATTTTTTCTAATAAAAGGGGGGATTGTGACAGAGACAGAGAGGACAAGCCAAGATGCAAGAAACAAGGTTGGGGAACTGTCTGTCAATCAAGAAGAAGGTTTCAAATGGAATGTTCCCAGGAGAGGCAGTTTAAGCTGGCAAGGGGGAGACCTTGGCTTTGGGGCTCTCTGACCAAAGGAGGATCTGTTTCTGTCTCTCTCTTTCTCTCTCTCTGGGGGTGACTGACCAAGACAGTTGGAAAAAAGCCAGGCTGAAGGAGAGACTTTTCTTAGTGGCTGACTGTAGGGAGAAGAAGCTGAACTGATCCTTGTAGCTTCTGTCCCAGGCTGAAGGACCCTTGAGGGGGGCTTCTGAAATTAGACTGAGAGATCTTGGTGACTTTGTGAAGAAGAAAAGATTTTAACTGTTGTCCTCCATCTCTCTAACTGTCCCTCTGAGTCACAATTGTGACAAGACTGACCATTTCCATAACCCTCCTAAATTCTTAGATTCTTAAATTCATAGGTTATGAAAACCCTCATCCTTCTTTCCTCAGTTTCCTTGTCCTGTTATCCCAATAATCCCCTTACCTGAGAAAAGAAAGGAAGAAGTTTTTCCTCATAAATATCATAGTCCACTCAGGGAGGAAGCCAAAGTCTTCAAGAAGAAAGTGGGAGGAAGAGGGTTGGAGAAGGGAGGGAATGAAGGGAGAAGTGTGTCAGGTGTGTCCCCATACTTAGTAGCAGCTCTCCCTAGTCTCAAGCCAGAGTACATAAGTCATTGCAACAAGAAATAGTTCACATACAGATTTACAGTTTTCTATTCCAGTCCTTAACCTTGGCTCAAATTTTACCAGTTGGACTGCCCATGTCTGCATGGCAAAGGTTCAGATTTAAATCTTTGGACAAGATTTGAATTTTCTTATCACTGTTTGGTGTATGGGTTCATGCTGGAGTGGCCTAAATCCATTTTTACCAAACCCATGTCTTTTAAAATTTAAATCCCTCCATTGCTGAACCACATCAGAGAACCAGCTTCAAATGTGACTCATATTTATTGGACTCAGTATATGTAACTCTCATTGTAGCAAGCTAAAAAAGAATAATGGATGGACTAACTTTATCCAGATCCACCAGCTAATTTAATTGACTTCATAAAAGTAAGCCTTCTGTGAATTCCCCAGGCCTATTCTCTATGGCCTTGGATCATCCCCCATAGCAAGTTCAAGTGACTCATCAGGTTGTTGCTTAAATTTCTCCTGTAATCTTCCAAGTTCCTATGTGGTGAAAGCCTGACCCTCCCCATGGATGAAATGATCTTCTCCTCTCCCAGTAATGCAGCAAAACCAATGTTCTTTTTGCCACTTAGGAAGGTTCCAGTATCATTTTGACTCCTGCTTCCATCAACTCCTCTAATTTCAATGGGATTCAACACATTTTCCAGAGAGATTTACGGATTAGAAGTCATACTTCCTAGTTGTGGCCAGATTCTGATTCCCAACAATATCACTTCTTTCACTAATGCTGTTAGTCCATGAGTTTCCCCTTTGCCACCAGGACTCAATCTTTGCAGGCCAAGAGCACCAGTAACTCTGTTTCTAGCTGATTAATTTATAGTCCAAAAATTGACCAGAATTACAGACTCTGTTGTTCATAGGTTCAGGAGAAATGGTGCCCTAGGAAAAAATGACTAAACTTTCTTCAGATTTTCACATCTCTCTAATCTGTAAACCCAGGTGCTAAAAATAATCTCAACTCTAAGCATGAAATGTTAAAAATTTAAATAAAACTACCCAAAGTATTGCCTGATGGCACATTCCTGTCCAAGCAGAGGATACATCTACATCTCACTGCAATGTGGTGATGTTTGCTAAGGCTTGGAGAAGGTAAAGTTGACCTAGGATACCTTCCTGGAAAGTCCTCTGCAAAAGAAAAAACTGTTTTCAGTGAAAATGGGAAGAGAACTATAGAAACAAATCCTAAAAGGGAAAGCAAAGGAGAATTCCTTTTCTATTTAATTTTGAAATACAATGCTATTTCTGGCACCAGTTTCTGACTCAGTTTCCTCATGAATTGAGAGGTATTTAAAAAGAACTAAACAAACCAGTAATACATAAAGCAATAGACTTTTATTATGGCACATTTCCTCCACACACACACACACACAAATGAAGGCAGACTAGCTAGCCTGAGTTATTTGGGGTGTGTGAAGAAGCAGGAAGAAAAAGGAAAGACTTCAGGGCAAAGGATTCCCTGGGTCCCAATTGATGATAAGTTGATGATAAGTCCCTCACAAAACTGGTAGGGGATGGGAGGTCCTAGGCTCAAATCTGGCCTCATACACTTCCTAGCTGTGTGACCCTGGGCAAGTCACTTGACCCCCATTGCCTAGCCCTTACCACTCTTCTGCCTTGGAGCCAATACACAGTATTGACTCCAAGATGGAAAGTAAGGGTTTAAAAAAATCCAATAGAGACAATATGCATGTAATGAATATAATGATAGAACAATATTATATAGAACAACCTCATTCAATATTGTTTTACCTTTATGCCATTTGAATAATTTTTGGTTGTTGACCCCTTGGTATAGTTTAACTTCTTAGTAATAGACATATTTCAGTTTGTCACATTTCTATAGTAACTCCATAGTCATAATTATAGTCAAAAATTTATCTTTCTACTTTAAGTCTATTTATTTGGAACCTCAAGGAACTCACTTTCATTGGGCAAGATTTCACCTTATTAATAACATTTAGGAAGTATTTTAAGGCATGTAAAGCATTTTAAAAATATGATGTCTTTTGATCTTCTTAATAATTCTAGAAACAAGTGTTATTATTATTACATTTTTGCAGTGGAGGAAACTGAGGAAGGCAGAAGTTAAGTGACTTCCCCAGCATTAATTGGCCAGTAAGTGTCAGAGGCAGGAGATAAACTCAGGTCTTCCTTACTGTAGGTCCAGCATTCTATCTACTACACCTCCTACCTGCCTAACTTATCCACTCTCAACTTTAACCAAGCTTGGAAATAAATATCAGCTTACCTACCATGAACACTGTAAAAATAAATAAAACTTTAGAAGTTTGATTCAAGCCTACCCCACTATTGGTGCTCTCTTCCAAGAAGAGAGAAGCCCAACATCTTCATTCCTATGCATCCTGTGATTAAAATTGAGCAATGTTTGTCCTACTCATTAGAAAGGAGGAGAGTTTTAGGAAACTGGTTCAGGAGGGATAGTAAAGCTTCATTTAAAAAGCATTTTTAACAAGAATTTGATTTTCATTCTTCTTAAATTAGCAAGCAATTATTAAGTTCTTTCTGTGTGTAAGACATTGTGCTATATTCTGAACATAAAAAATGAAACAGTCTACTCTGTTTATACAAATAGCTTCTGCTCTATAGAGGGAAGAAACATGTACCCAGATAACTAAATATTAGGTAATTTAAGGAAGTAGAGAGGATTAGACACTGGGGGTGGGGTATCAATGAATGTTTTGGGTAGGAGGTAGCACCTGAGCTAAGACTACAAAGGGAGATAAGGATTGCGAGAGTCAGAGATGAAGGGATGGTACAGTCTAGTCATGGAGGAGTGTTTGTGCAAATATATGGAAATTAGAGGTTAAATATTAGTTTTGATGGATTGCTAGTAGCCAATTTGGTTAGAAAAGAGAGTACATGAAGAAGAATATAGAAAATAGTAGATGAGGAGGAAGATAAGTTGGAGCCTTAGTTGCAAAGGTGACGATGCTTATCACTGTTTTTTAAATCAGAGGTAATTAGGAGTTAGTTGAGACAATTTTGAGGGGAAAAGTGACACAAGCAGACCTGTGCCATAGGAAGTTTATTTTGATCATGACATAGAGAGTCATGGGATAATCAAGTCCCATATCTAGAGAACAGAAAGTATCCATCTATTCCAATTCTTTCATTTAATAGATGAGGAAACTCAATATTTGCCTAAGATCACACAAGAGCTTTCAATATCAAAGGTAGAATTTAACCCCAGTCTTCTGACTAAAAAGGTGGTAATCTTTTCTCTGGACTATGCTCTGCCCTAAGAGAGCAGTAGGATCTTCATTCTTCTAAAAGGAGAGAGGTGATGTGGACTTGAGCCAGGGAGGTGGAGTAGAAAGAGGGAAATTTATTCTAGAAAAGTAGTGGAGGCAGAATTGACAAGACTTGGTAATGGCTTAGATATTAGGAAGTTGAGCAAGGGAAAGGGAAGATAACCCATAGGTTATGAAAATGGGAAAATAGTAGTACTCTCACAAAAAAAGACATGGGAAAGTTTGAAGAAGGAATAGGTTTAAGGAGAATGAAATTTTTTGATACTGGATACACTGAATTTTAATCTTACAAACTCATAGATTTTAAAACTTTCACTGATTCAGAATAAATGATATGGGTTTTAATAACATTAGGAAAATTATTCCACTAGTAGCTATGCTTTTGGATCTTAAATTCTAGCCATTAGGAGTAAAGTTAGCACATATAATACTAATAATGACTTACGTTTATATAGTTTTAGAATTTGTAAGACAATTTCCTGGGTAAAGTAAATATGTTTTCTAAAAGGAGTCTAGATCCTTAATTTCATGGTTCAGACAGTTCCTGGTAAGGAAATTTCTCTCCCAATCAGTGCCAGAAGTTAAGTGACTTCCCCCAGAATCAAGCAATCAGCATGGGTCAGAGGTAGGACTTGAACTTGGGACTTCCTAACTCTGAAACCAGCACTGATCAACAACTCTAGTCTCTTCAGTTTACTCTCATATTCATCATGTCATACTATCCTATATACTTAGCACAATTTTGAGATTGATTTAGTAAGAAAATGGAGATTTAAAAAGACCCTCAGTATGTGTTTACTATATGACTTTCATAGCAGCAAATTAGCATAGCCAGAGTCTAATAGATAGTATTCCTCCACTATTTATTGGTCTTCTCCTGATGTCTTATTTTAGGTCAGCATTTAAAAGTAGTTAAAATCTGGCCTCAGACACTTACTAGCTGTTTGACTTGGGGCAAGTTACTTAACCCCATTTGCCTCAGTTTTTTCATCTGTAAAATGAGCTGGACAAGGAAATAGCTAATCACTCCAGTTATCTTTGCCAAGTGTAGCAGTTAAAATTTGTTTCTCTGCTAAAAGTATTATATTTTAGAAGTTTATTTAAGATTATAAAATAAAGAAAATACAAATTAAGAAAACACATGTCTAGGCCCAGAGAGCCCATTCACAACCACTCACATCTTGCCTGCTAGGTAGAGAGCTGTGTGTGCTCCCAAGTGGAAGTAGGAAGAGAGAGCCAGTAGGCTTTACAGCCAGTTTAAATAGAAATTTTCATCCCGCACAGGTGGAAACTCAGGTGAGACTAGAGGGCATCCTGGGAACTAGAGCAAGGACTTCTGGGGATTGAAGTCCAGTGTTCAAATCTCCATTTTTGCACAAGAAAACCCTAAATGGGGGCACAAAGAGTTGGACACAACTCAAAGTACCGGGTGACAACAACCTGAAGTTAGTTTGACCAGGGATGATGCCATAGGTTACTAAAAATCAGGTACACTTGAGGCAATTATAACCTTTAAATGTACCCTTGAAAAGGCAAGATTCACAGAATTGTAGAACTTGAAATGTTAGAAGGGACATCAAAAATTATCTGGGCCAGGAGTCAGAAGGCCCTGAGCTCAAATCCAGCCTCAGGCACTAATACTGTGTGATCCTGGGCAAGTCATTTAACCCTATTTGCCTGATTTTTCATGTATAAAATGAACTAGAGAAGGCAATGGCTACCCATTCCAGTATCTTTGCCAAGAAAACTCCAAAAGAGGTCGGCGACAACTGAAAAAAAAGACAACCATAACAACAACAGAGATCATCACCCCTAATTGTGTGGTTGACAAAACCAGAGTGTTATAGTCTCTGGTGCAGCATCACAATTCATTAAACAGTGAAAACCAGTAGAGATCATTCCAAAGATTTTTATTCCAAGATTCAACTGTTATTACCAGTTGAATTTTCAGTTATACTTAATGGAAAGATGTGTGGGGGAGGGGAGTAGTAGGTTTGTCATCATCTATTCCAGGCTCAATTTGTATTGAGTCAATATTCAGTAAAATACAAATGAATTTCAGATTACCCAGTGTCCTGTCTCTCCTCCATCAAAAACAGAGAATGGAGAATTTCATCATTTATGAGATTTGTTTAATGATATTCTAGCAAATCTTTCCAAAGCTTTGGCAATGATATTTGGTCACTATAAAGTCCCAGAATATGAGAGCTGATAGGGCACTTAGAGATTCCATAGTCTAAAGTAAACAAGACACTCCATCTCCCTATTCTGGGCATTTTCTCTGTCTGCCCCCACATACCTAGAATACTCTTCCTCCTTACCTCTACCTTCTGGCTTCCTGAGATTCCTTCAAGTTCCAACTCAAATCCATCTTCAACAGTAAACATTTCCCAACCCCTCAATGTGCCTTTCCTTGGTTAATTTCCTTGGTTAATTATTTCCTATTTAGCTTGTTGGTACATGTATGTGATTGCTGTCTTCCCCCATTAGATTGTTAACTCCTTGAGCATATGGATTACACAATCATAAATAAGCCTAAACTTCAATCCTCGTTTTCATTTTTTATGAGTTGTCCATGAGTCAAAAAAGGTCTTTTTAAATACTCAAGGAGGAACACTAAGGAACTTCCGGGTAAACATGGCTGCAATCTAGACACCACACGCTTCCTCTCCCTGGCACCGAACGAAATAGACTACGTCAAGGAGCATAAAAAAAAAAAAAAACTTTGGAGGAACAGAAGGACTCCCCAGTACCCCAAAGAGGCGAAGGTATGTGGGGTTTGAACATTTCCACACTATAATAAGGAAGAAAAGCTTGTACAGAAATGTGAACTGAGCCTCCCTTCCCCCCACACACACCTCCCCCACCAAACCAGAGTGAGCTACCGGAATGCTCACTGGGACAGCGAGTGAGTGGGGAATGTCTCTGTCTGAGGGGGCACTCCAGGGTCCTTGGGATCTGGGGGCTGCCAGGAAACCACATCTCAGGGCGGTTTCACGGGAGAATCCTGCGCTGAGTACAGGGGGCCCAGGGAGCCGTACTCGGGGCGGTTGCGTGAGTATCTGGGCGGAGCTAAACACCAGGGGCGGATCACGTGCTGATTATCTAGGTGGAGCTGAACACCTGGGCAGTTTGGCTGTGATCAGGGCCCCAGCTCTCTAAGAAACCTCAGAGGCTGGGAAGAACTAGTCTGAGGCAACCTAAATTCATAGAAAACACGCCCACATCACCCAGACCCCAGACCAAAAAGGAAAGGGGAATAAAACCACCAAAGGGATGGCTCATATGGCCTAAAATCAAGCCTCCAGGAAGAAAGGGAAAAAGGTGACTATTGAAAACTTTTATGGTGGAAGTACCCAAGGAAAAGAAGAGAATGAGGATGAAATCCAAAAAAAAATCAGAACATGCCTCCCAAAAAGGAAACTATCAACAAGCTCTGGAAGATCTCAAACTGGAGCTTACCCAAAAGATGGAAACCTTCTGGAAAGAAAAATGGGAGAAAGAGATCAGCAGTCTGATAGATAAGACTGCACAATTGGAGAAAGAGCGGGAAGCATCCAATATAAGGGCAGACAAAGCTGAAAAGCAAAACCAGTCCCTAATGACCAGAATTAAGCAACTTGAAGAAAGTGAGATCATAAAACAGCAAGAATCAATAAAGCAAAGCCAAAAAATTAATGAATTAGAAGAAAACATAAAATATCTCACTGAAAAGGTCACAGACTTGGAAAAGAGAGGAAGAAGAGACAACCTCCAAATTATCGGTCTCCCAGAAAAACCAGAGGTAAACAATAATCTCGATGTTATTCTACAGGAGATTATTGAAGAAAATTGCCCACACGTTCTGGGGCAAGGGGGCAAAATAGAAATAGAAAGGGTTCATAGAACACCCTCTATACTAAATCCCCAAAAGACAACCCCCCAGGAATGTAATTGCCAAATTCAAGAGCTTCCAAGAAAAGGAGAAAATCCTACAAGAAGCCAAGAAGAGGAGCTTCAGATATAGGGGGGCTCCCATTAGGATCACACATGACTTAGAAGCTAACACACTAAGAGACCACAAAGCATGGAACACGATATTTAGAAAGGCAAGAGAGCTGGGTCTCCAACCAAGAATCAACTACCCAGCAAAACTGACTATATACTTCCAGGGGAAAGTATGGGCATTCAACAAAATAGAAGACTTCCAAGCATTTGCTAAGAAAAGACCAGAACTTAGTGGAAAATTTGATATCCAAGCACAGAAAGCAAGATAAACATGAAAAGGTAAATATGAAAGAAAGGGAAAAGGAGATAAATCTTATCTTTTTCTTTAAGTCAAACTCTCTTCTATAAGGACTACATTTACATCAAATTATATATATTAATATGTGGGGGAAATGTTTTGTGTAACTCTTAAAAATTTTATGCATCATGAGAGTAGTTAGAAGAAACATGCATAGGGAAAGATTGGGGCATTAAGAAGATTTGGGGAAAGTGGGGGAAAAGAAAGGAAAAGGGAGGGGGGGAACCATCGATAATACTAAGATTTACTTCAAGAAATAGGGGGGACTTAATAGAATACTTTTTCCCATATAAAGATACACAAGGGAAGGGGAGGGGAAGAACTCTCATATGAGAAGGAGAGGAAGAGAGTGTGAAGTAGAATTACTTAAACCTTACTCTCAGTGAAATCAAATGTGAGAGAGAACATCTAGATCCAGTGGGATCCTGAATTCTATTTTATCCAACAGGGCAAGAAAGAAAGGAAAATTAAGCAGGGGGAGGGGGAGGGAGTATAAAAAGGGACGGAAGGAGAGGGGAGAGGGGAAGGGAGCATAAAAAGGGAGGGGCTAGAAAGGGAAACATATCAAGGGAGGGGACTAGAGGGACTGACCCAAGGTAAATCACTGGTTCAAAAGGATATAGCTAAAGAAGAAAGGTCAGAACTAGGGGAAGATATCAAAATGCCAGCGAATCCACAAGTGACAATCATAACTTTTGAATGTGAATGGGATGAACTCAACCATAAAATGTAGACAAATAGCAGATTGGATTAGAACCCAAAACCCTACCATCTGTTGTCTTCAAGAAATACATATGAGGCAGGTCGATACTCACAAGGTTAGAATTAAAGGTTGGAGTAAGACCTTTTGGGCCTCAACTGATAGAAAGAAGGCAGGAGTGGCAATCATGGTATCTGACAAAGCCAAAGCAAAAATAGACCTGATCAAAAGGGATAGGGAAGGCAAATATATTCTGTTAAAAGGGAGTATAGACAATGAGGAAATATCACTAATCAACATGTATGCACCAAATGTTATAGCATCCAAATTTTTAATGGCGAAACTAGGAGAATTGAAGGAGGAAATAGACAGTAAAACCATATTAGTGGGAGACTTGAACCAACCACTATCAAATTTAGATAAATCAAACCAAAAAATAAACAAGAAAGAGGTAAAAGAGGTGAATGAAATCTTAGAAAAATTAGAGTTAATAGACATATGGAGAAAAATAAATAGAGACAAAAAGGAATACACCTTCTTTTCAGCACTACATGGTACATTCACAAAAATAGATCATACACTAGGTCACAGAAACATGGCACTTAAATGCAGAAAAGCAGAAATAATAAATGCAGCCTTTTTAGATCACAAGGCAATAAAAATATTGATCAGTAAGGGTACATGGAGAGCCAAATCAAAAATTAATTGGAAATTAAATAATATAATACTCCAAAATTGGTTAGTTAGAGAAGAAATCATAGAAACAATTAATAATTTCGTTGAGGAAAATGACAACGGCGAGACATCCTTTCAAACCATATAGGATGCAGCCAAGGCAGTACTTAGAGGAAAATTCATATCCCTGAGTGCATTTATTAACAAATTAGGGAGGACAGAGATCAAGGAATTGGAAATGCAAATCAAAGAACTTGAGAACAAACAAATTAAAACCCCCCCGAAGAAAACCAAACTAGAGATCCTAAAAATTAAGGGAGAAATTAATAAAATCGAAAGTGGTAGAACTATTGAGCTAATAAACAAGACTAGGAGCTGGTACTTTGAAAAAACAGACAAAATAGACAAAGTACTGGTCAATCTAATTTAAAAAAGGAAAGAATAAAGGCAAATTAACTGCATCAAGGATGAAAAGGGGGATCTCACCTCCAATGAAGAGGAAATTAAGGCAATCATTAGAAACTACTTTGCCCAACTATATGGCAATAAATATACCAACCTAGGTGATATGGATGAATATTTACAAAAATATAAATTGCCTAGACTAACAGAAGAAGAAATAGATTTCTTAAATCATCCCATATCAGAAAAAGAAATCCAATAGGCCATCAAAGAACTTCCTAAGAAAAAATCCCCAGGGCCTGATGGATTCACCAGTGAATTCTATCAAACATTCAAAGAACAGCTAACTCCAATACTATACAAACTATTTGACATAATAAGCAAAGAGGGAGTTCTACCAAATTCCTTTCATGACACAAACATGGTACTAATTCCAAAGCCAGGCAGGTTAAAAACAGAGAAAGAAAATTATAGACCAATCTCCCTAATGAATATAGATGCAAAAATCTTAAATAGGATATTACCAAAAAGACTCCAGCAAGTGATCAGAAGAATCATTCACCATGATCAAGTAGGATTCATACCAGGGATGCAGGGCTGGTTCAATATTAGGAAAACCATCCACATAACTGACCACATCAACAAGCAAACCAACAAAAATCACATGACTATTTCAATAGATGCAGGAAAAAGCCTTTGATAAAATACAACATCCATTCCTATTAAAAACACTGGAAAGCATAGGAATAGAAGGGCCATTCCTAAAAATAATGAACAGTGTATATCTAAAACCATCAACTAATATCATCTGCAATGGGGATAAACTCAGTCTATTCCCATTAAGATCAGGAGTGAAACAAGGATGCCTATTATCACCTTTATTATTTGACATTGTATTAGAAACACTAGCAGTAGCAATTAGAGAAGAAAAAGAAATTGAAGGCATTAAAATAGGCAAGGAGGAGACCAAGATGACATGATGGTTTATTTAAAGAATCCTAGAGATTCAACCAAAAAGCTAATTGAAATAATCAACAATTTTAGCAAAGTTGCAGGATACAAAATAAACCCTCATAAGTCATTAGCATTTCTATATATTTCCAACACAGCTCAGCAGCAAAAACTAGAAAGAGAAATCCCATTCAAAATTACCTTAGACAAAATAAAATACTTGGGCATCTATCTCCTGAGACAAACACAGGAATTGTATGAACACAACTACAAAACACTCTCCACACAACTAAAACTAGACTTGAACAATTGGAAAAACATTAACTGCTCATGGATAGGACAAGCCAATATAATAAAAATGACCATCCTACCCAAACTCATCTATCTATTTAGTGCCATACCCATGGAACTTCAAAAATTTTTTTTTACTGATTTAGAAAAAAACCATAACAAAGTTCATTTAGAAGAACAAAAGATCAAGGATATCCAGGGAAATAATGAAAAAAAATACAAAGGAAGGGGGCCTTGAAGTCCCAGATCTCAGACTATATTATAAAGCAGTGGTCACCAAAACAATCTGGTACTGGCTAAGAGACAGAAAAGAGGATCAGTGGAATAGACTCGGAATAAGTGACCTCAGCAAGACAGTATATGACAAACCCAAAGATCCCAGCTTTTGGGACAAATCTACTATTTCATAAAACCTGCTGGGAAAATTGGAAGACAATGTGGGAGAGATTAGGTTTGGATCAACACCTCACACCCTACACCAAGATAAATTCAAAATGGGTGAATGACTTGAACATAAAGAAGGAAACTATAAGTAAATTAGGCGAACACAGAATAGTACACATGTCAGACCTTTGGGAAGGGAAAGACTTCAAAACCAAGCAAGACTTAGAAAGAGTTACAAAATGCAAAATAAATAATCTGGAATACATCAAATTAAAAAGGTTTTGTACAGACAAAACCAATGTAACTAAAATCAGAAGGGAAGCAACAAATTGGGAAACAATCTTCATAAAAACCTCTGACAAAGGTTTAATTACTCAAATATACAGAGAACTAAATCAATTGTACAAAAAATCAAGCCATTCTCCAATTGATAAATGGGCAAGGGACATGAACAGGCAGTTCTCAGCCAAAGAAATAAAAACTATTAATAAGCACATGAAAAAGTGCTTTACATCTCTTATAATCAGAGAGATGCAAATCAAAACAACTCTGAGGTATCACCTCACACCTAGCAGATTGGCTAACATGACAGCAGAGGAAAGTAGTGAATGCTAGAGGGGATGTGGCAATGTAGGGACACTAATTCATTGCTGGTGGAGTTGTGAATTGATCCAACCATTCTGGAGGGCAATTTGGAACTATGCCCAAAGGGTGATAAAAGACTGTCTGCCCTTTGATCCAGTCATAGCACTGCTGGGTTTATACCCCAAAGAGATAATGAGGAAAAAGACTTGTACAAGAACATTCATAGTTGCACTCTTTGTGGTGGCCAAAAATTGGAAAATGAGGGGATGCCCATCAATTGGGGAATGGCTGAACAAATTGGGGTATATAGGAATATACCTATAAGGTATATTCTAAAAGGAATAATAAAGTAGAGGAATTCCATGGAGACTGGAACAACCTCCAAGAAGTGATGCATAGTGAAAGGAGCAGAACCAGGAAATCATTATACACAGATTGATATCCTGTGGTACAATCGAAGGTAATGGACTTCTCCATTGGTGTCAATGCAATGTCCCTGAACAATCAGCAGGGATCTAAAAAATACTATCCACAAGCAGAGGATAAACTGTGGGAGTAAAAACACCAAGGAAAAGCAACTGCCTGACTACAGGGGTGGAGGTGATAGAACTGAGGAGAGACTCTAAATGAACACTCTAATGCAAATACCAACAACATGGAAATGGGTTAGAAACAGGAACACATGTGATAACCAGTGGAATCGTGCGTCCAATATGGGAGAGGGAAGGGGGGGGGGAGGAAAAGAAAATGATCTTTGTTTCCAGTGAATAATGTTTGGAAGTGACCAAATAAAATAATGTTAAAAAAATAAATACTCAAGGAGGTAATGCCATGAGCTTATTATCTAGAATAATAACTCATGAAAACCATAATTTTCCAGGGGAGGGGTTTATTGAAGCATCTTCAATGAAAAAATACAGCGGATTCATCTTTCTGCTGACTCCCCCTTTTCTCCATCACTTTATCCCCATCACTCCATCACTTAGCACCATATCTTCTGGAACAGTGAGTGCTTAATAATTGCAAATTAACTCATAGTCTCATTTTACAAATAAGGGAGGTAAGGTCATATAGCAAGGTCATGTGATTGATAAGGATAAAGCCATAGAGTAGATAAGGAAAGTGACACTTAGAAAGGTCATAGGATCATTAATCTAGGGATAAAAGGAGCCTCAGAGGTGTTCTGATCCAGTCTTCTTTTAATCTGAAAGAGACCGAAGTCCATAGAGATCATATGATTTGTTTGGGATTGTGTAGCCACTAAATGGCAGGACCTGAATCCAGGTCTTCTGGCTCCAAATCCAATGTTCTTTAAAAAGCTCTATGCCTTCTAAATCCTCTGAGATCCAATGTTTGCTCGATTTCAGTTAGTAGAAGCATGAGTCAGCTACATATTCTCATGGAAGGTGTTCAAGTGAAAACACCCAAGAAAATTATGGTTTCCATGAGTTATTATTCTAAATAATAAGTCCATGCATTATTCCCCTGAGCATTTTAAGGAGCCCTTTTGTGACTCATGAGTATTACCATTCGGACAGCTCCTAAAACACAAAATGAAAATGAGTATAAGTTTAAAATTGACGCTTGCTCAGTCTTGATGCCGTAGGTTCATGAAAGTCCTTTTAAACACCAACATCCTAGTTACAAGTGGGTGAGCCAAGGCTTCCTCCTCACAGATCATAAAGCCTGATGTCAGGATATTTTTGTTGTTGTTTAGTCATTTTCCAGTCATGTCTGACTCTTCGTGACTCCTTTTGGGGTTTTCTTGGGAAAGATACTGGAGTGGTTTTCCATTTCATTACAATTATACAACATCCTGTTTATAAAAAAGCATATTAACAGGAAATCCTTTCACTACAAAGAATGTGCCTCTTGCAGAATTTGTGAAACTTGGAAAGCAAATCATAAGATGAATGTTTAGCATAAAACTAACATTCGAGAGGACATATCACGATCAAATGAGACCAAGCTCAATCTGCTGGTTTATTATCACAAAAACAATTTCAAAGGCATATGACAACAAAAATGATATATTTGTGTATTTTGAACTAAATATATATATTACATATATATATATATATTCATACATATAATCAGGGGCAGTTAGTTGGCATAGTGTAAAAATGGAGATTTTTGAACCCTAGACTTCATTCCCCAGAAGTCCTTGGTATTTCCCAGAATTCCCTATAATTATGAGGTTTATTAAGGATTATTAGAAATCAAGGATACAAAATAAAAACCACGTGCCCATGGCTGATTAGCCCATTCAAAATCCCTGTGCTTAGCTTACCACTATACTTGCAACAACATTGCAGTGGAAGAGAAGAGGAGAGTGGGAGTGCCAGTTAAATACCAATTGTGATCTCACCATTGTGGGGACTCAGGTGAGATTATAGGGAATTCTGGGAAATACCAAGGACTTCTGGGGAATGAAGTCTAGGGTTCAAAACCTCCATTTTTATAATAGTGAATAGAGTAAGGGTCCTAGAATCAGAAAGACTCATCTTTGTGAGTTCAAATCTGTCTCAAACACTTATTAGAAATGTGACACAAACATGGTACTGATTCCAAAACCAGGCAGGCCAAAAACAGAGAAAGAAAACTATAGGCCAATCTCCCTAATGAATATAGATGCAAAAATCTTAAATAAGATACTAGCAAAAAGACTCCAGCAAGTGATCAGAAGGGTCATCCACCATGATCAAGTAGGATTTATACCAGGGATGCAAGGCTGGTTCAACATTAGGAAAACCATCCACATAATTGACCACATCAACAAGCAAACCAACAAAAATCATATGACTATTTCAATAGACGCAGAAAAAGCCTTTGATAAAATACAACACCCATTCCTATTGAAAACACTAGAAAGCATAGGAATAGAAGGGCCTTTCCTAACAATAACAGTATATATCTAAAACCATCAGCTAATATCATCTGCAATGGGGATAAACTAGATGCATTCCCAATAAGATCCGGAGTGAAACAAGGATGCCCATTATCACCTCTATTATTTGACATTGTACTAGAAACACTAGCTATAACAATTAGAGAAGAAAAAGAAATTGAAGGCATTAAAATAGGCAAGGAGGAGACCAAGTTATCGCTCTTTGCAGATGACATAATGGTTTATTTAAAGAATCCTAGAGATTCAGCCAAAAAGCTAATTGAAATAATCAACAATTTTAGCGAAGTTGCAGGATACAAAATAAACCCATATAAGTCATTAGCATTTCTATACATTTCCAACACAGCTCAGCAGCAAAAACTAGAAAGAGAAATCCCATTCAAAATCACCTTAGACAAAATAAAATACCTAGGAATCTATCTCCTGAGACAAACACAGGAACTATATGAACACAACTACAAAACACTCTCCACACAACTAAAACTAGACTTGAACAATTGGAAAGACATTAACTGCTCATGGGTAGGACGAGCCAATATAATAAAAATGACCATCCTACCCAAACTCATTTATCTATTTAGTGCCATACCCATGGAAGTTCCAAAAAAGTTTTTACTGATTTAGAAAAAAACATAATAAAGTTCATTTGGAAGAACAAAGGAAGGGGGCCGTGCAGTCCCAGATCTCAGACTATATTATAAAGTAGCCTCATCAAAACAATTTGGTACTGGTTAAGAGACAGAAAGGAGGATCAGTGGAATAAACTTGGGTCAAGTGACCTCAGCAAGACAGTATATGACAAACCCAAAGATCCCAGCTTTTGGGACAAAAAATTCGATAAAACCTGCTGGGAAAATTGGAAGACAATGTGGGAGAGATTAGGTTTGGATCAACACCTCACACCCTACACCAAGATAAATTCAAAATGGGTGAATGACTTGAACATAAAGAAGGAAACTATAAGTAAATTAAGTGAACACAGAATAGTATACATGTCAGACCTTTGGGAAGGGAAAGACTTTAAAACCAAGCAAGACTTAGAAAGAGTCACAAAATGTAAAATAAATATTTTTGACTACATCAAATGAAAAAGTTTTTGTACAAACAAAACCAATGTAACAAAAATCAGAAGGGAAGCAACAAATTGGGAAACAATCTTCATAAAAAACCTCTGACAAAGGTTTAATTACTCAAATTTACAAAGAAATATATCAATTGTACAAAAAAATCAAGCCATTCTCCAATTGATAAATGGGCAAGGGACATGAATAGGCAGTTTTCAGTTAAAGAAATCAATACTATTAATAAGCACATGAAAAAGTGCTCTATATCTCTTATAATCAGAGAGATGCAAATCAAAACAACTCTGAGGTATCACCTCACACCTAGCAGATTGGCTAACATGACAGTAGAGGAAAGTAGTGAATGCTGGAGGGGATGTGGCAAAGTAGGGACATTGCTGGTGGAGTTGTGAATTGATCCAACCATTCTGGAGGGCAATTTGGAACTATGCCCAAAGGGTGATAAAAGACTGTCTGCCCTTTGATCCA
This sequence comes from Monodelphis domestica, assembly GCF_027887165.1. Lineage (NCBI taxonomy): Eukaryota > Metazoa > Chordata > Mammalia > Didelphimorphia > Didelphidae > Monodelphis > Monodelphis domestica. The sequence goes on along the minus strand of NC_077232.1, from coordinate 289,270,159 downwards.
GTCATAGCACTGCTGGGTTTATACCCCAAAGAGATAATGAGGAAAAAGACTTGTACAAGAACATTCATAGCTGCACTCTTTGTGGTGGCCAAAAATTGGAAAATGAGGGGATGCCCATCAATTGGGGAATGGCTGAACAAATTGTGGTATATGTTGGTGATGGAATACTATTGTGCTAAAAGGAATAATAAAGTGGAGGAATTCCATGGAGATTGGAACAACCTCCAGGAAGTGATGCAGAGCGAGAGGAGCAGAACTAGGAAAACATTATACACAGACTGATATCCTGTGGTACAATCGAACGTAATGGACTTCTCCATTAGTGGCAATTCAATGTCCCTGAACAATCTGCAGGGATCTAGGAGAAAAACACTATCCACAAGCAGAGGACAAACTGTGGGAGTAAAAACACCGAGGAAAAGCAACTGCCTGAATACAGCGGTTGAGGGGACATGACAGAGGAGAGACTCTAAACGAAACTCTAATGCAAATATTAACAACATGGCAATGGGTTCGAATCAAGAACACATGTGATACCCAGTGGAATCATGTTTCAGCTATGGGGGTGGGGGGAGGAAAAGAAAATTATCTTTGTCTCTAGTGAATAATGTTTGGAAATGCTCAAATTAAAAAAAAAAAGTGTGACTCTGAAGTCATTCAATCCTATTGGTATTGTTTTCCTCATCCATAAAATGAATGAGAGGAGATAGCAAGCCACTCCACAATCTTTGCCCAAAAAAACCCTAAATGGGTCATTACTGAGTAAGAAAAACTAAAATATGTACATTAAATTCATTCATGTATTTTGAATAGACTAGAGGGTATTTAAAAAGTCTTTTTAAATAATTAAAAAAAAAACCAGACCAATATTTTATTACTTCTATTTCTGGGGTCAGTTAGGTGGTATGATGGAAAGAGTACTAGATCTGAAGTCAGGAAAACTTATCTTCATAAGTTCAAATTAGGTTTTAGACATGTCCTAGCTATCTGATGCTATCCAAGTCACTTAACCCTGTTTGCCTCAGTTCCCTCATTTGTAAAATGAGTTGGAGAAGGAAATGACAAACTACTCCAGTAACTTTGCCAAGAAAATCCCAAGTGGAATCACAAAGAGTTGGACATGACTGAAACAACTGAACACACAGGATTAATTCATTCATTTTTCTCTTCCCTTGTTGGTACTTTTCCTTCATTGTGGAGACCTATATGCTAATCCATAGGCTAGAAAAATGACTGGAAGGAATACAAACCAAGAGAAAAAAATTCAGATGACTTGGGGATTGGGCTGACTGGAAGCAAAACAAGATACCTATTGATACAAAAACAAATCACATCAGATAAAAGGGGAAGTATCTAGTCATTATATTTGAGTTCTCTACACATTTTAGACGCATTAAAATTAGATTTATGCAGTTAACCATTTATACATAAAGTACAACCATTTTCACTGGCTGTCTCCCATGCTTCTCCTTCTTTATCTCTTGGTTTGCTTAGCTTTTTTTCCAAGTCTTAGCTAACACCCTACTTTCTGCCAAAAACTCTTTCCTAGTTTTCCTTAATCTCAATGTCTTCCCCTTGAGATTATCCCCCTTTACACTGTATATATTGTATTTGTACAAAATAGTTTTCATATCATCTCCTTCATTAGACTGTCACCTCCTTGAGAGCAGGGACATTTTTCTGTATCCCAAGCACAGTGTCTGGTACACTGTAGGCATTTTAAAAATGTTAACTTACTGAATGATTGACAAACCATGTATTTCAAATTATTTTACCCTTTTATGCACCTAAAAATCTGATTTCTGAATTTCTGACTTACATAGAACCTCCTTTTTTTTCCTAATGTGCAAATAACATTTTTTAGGTTTTCTATTCTCTCTGCCCCCCCCCACCAGAATGCTGGGGAAAATATGATCTCATTATTTAGGGGATCACTGCACTGTCTCAAATGGAATGGTCTAATTCAGGAAGTATACTACTTTTTCTGCCTTGCCTCTCTCTCTCTATATATATATATTTAAAAACCCTTACCTTCCATCTTGGAGTCAATACTGTGTATTGGCTCCAAGGCAGAAGAGTGGTAAGGGCTAGGCAATGGGGGTTAAGTGACTTGCCCAAGGTCACACAGCTAGGAAGTGGCTGAGGCCAGATTTGAACCTAGGACCTCCCGTCTCTAGGACTGACTCTTAATCCACTGAGCTACCCAGCTGCCCCCTTGCCTCTATATTTTAAACAAAGACTGGATAACAACTGTTAAGCACTATTGTAGAAGGGATTTTTGTTCATGTAAGGGTTGAAAGTTTATTTTGGGGTCCCTTCCAACTCTCATCCTCTACAGTTCTATAATGATTCTTCCTACCCTCTCACTAAATCCCAAGGTTTTCTGTTCATTGCTTTACAATCTTGGCTCTAGAGAACTTACTCCATCTAATGGATCCAATTATCTATGTCAATGACACCAATCAAAAGACTAGCTCTGGTTCAGAATATCTGCTTTCCTTGATTTTATTGTACATTCCTTAAGAGCAGGAAGTATACAACTTGCCTCTCCTTTATGTTCTTCCAATCTCACAAAATATGTTTTGTCATTCTGATACACATATAATATTGTATATAATGGCTATGCATGTTGGTCATTTCAATCATATCTAATTCTCCATGACCTAAGTGGGGATTTCTTGGCAAAGATACTGGAATTGTTTGCCATTTTCTTCTTAAGCTCATTTTACAGGTAAGGAAACTGAGGCATCAGGATTAAATGACTTGCTCATGATTACACAACTAGTAAATGTCTAAGGCTAGATTGGAACTCAGGTCTTCCTGACTCCAGGTCTGGTGCTCTATCCACTGTAACAACTAGCTATTGGTGTCTTATCCCATTAAGAATGTAATCTCTATGCAAGTAGAAAACATGTCTTGGACTGACCCCATGTGAATGAGGGGTATACCCATTTAGAGACATGTTATAATCAGAGATTTTGTACCAATGAGTCTCAGAAGCACTTGCAAGGATTTAGAGAGGGTCAAATAAAACCAAAGACAGGAAAGTGCTTTTGTTATAATGGTCTGCAGAGAAGGGGAAAAAAAGCCTATAGTTTGTTATAGTATCATTAGCCTTTGTAAGATAGACGTGGGTCTACATTGTTTTTTTCCCCCATATAGCCTTCTTTCCTAGATTTTGTCTCCTATGAATTTCTGGTGTTTCAGCTGTCTTTTTTATGTATTGTTTGAAGCTTCTCATTATTTATGTATAACTTTGGAGGGACACAAAGGTTGCCTTCTCCCCCTCCTAGCATTTTTAGTTTAAAAACTGTTCTGATTTGCAAGACAATCATTAAATTATATGCTTTCATGACTTTGTTAAGTATACTTATATATATAAGTATATTCTCTGAAAAATCAGTTTTATGTTGTAAACTGATTCAGAAATCCCAATGCCTTTTTTAAACACCACCTTCTTAACCAAATGTTTACTTCCCAGATTCTTCCTCTGTCTCCCTTGCCTTTAATGAACAACAGAGAAAAAAATATACATACCATGACTCTATGGTGTTTAGTGTCTTGCTCAAGACTTCATCATGATTGTTGTTACTTTCTCAGATTCCTTTTATTAGTGCCATTTTTACCCCTGTTAATAATCAAAGTGGGTATCTGTCATTATTTTGAGATCTTAAGGATCTCTTTTGTTTTAAATACATAACCCAGAAAAACAAGAACTATTTCTATTTTTGTTATAAAATCACCTAGTCAATAAGCTTTTATTAAGTGATTACGATGTGCCAGGTACTGTTCTAAGATTAAGAAATAGCACCCTCAAACAGGGAATTATCAATAAATATTGCTATTTTCTTCTTTACTGGATCCTTAGTGGATAATCTAACATCTGATAGTTTCTATGGATTTGTTTTACATTCTTGGAATTTTCAGTAGTTTATTCCTCCTCAGTAGATTCAGCTTCCCTTCTTCAGAAAGAATCTGATTGTTTTAAAGCCCTAATTGTACAATTATACTTTTCCTTCCCTTTCTAAGAGCCTTCCATTCTCTATCATTTTGACAGAGGCCATCTCCCATCTCCCACTTAAAATCTTCCCCTTTTTTTCTTAGAAGCCTAGCATCTTTCCTTTAGTAATTATTCTATCCTACAAACTAGTATCTTGATAAGAATGTTTTGAGTCCCTTTGTTTATCCTCTTGGATGGGGATTAGTCTATTAATTGATCTGCTTTTTCTCTCTTTTGTTGGTGAAAATATTGTTATATTGTCTAATTATTTTCCCTTTTGTTGGATAAAATTTCTATGGTTAGTTCTGTCACTCACCAATTTTAAAGATTCAATTATTTAATCTCCATCTGACTTAATTTGTTCTTCAATTGTTCTTTTGATATAATTTTTAATATATTGTGATCAGGAAAGGATGAATTTCATGTTTCTGCTTTTTGGAATTTGTGATGGTCATGTCTTAAAAGTTAATTTTTGTAGCTGTGCCATGTACTGCTGAAAAATATGTATAATTATTTCTACTGCTCTTTAGTGATTCCCAGAATCTAACACATCTAAATTTTCTAAAATTCTATTCAGATTCTTGCTATCATTTTAATGTATGTAAGTGTTTTGTTAGATTTGTCTAAATCTGAAAAGGGTACTATGCTGAAGTACCTAACTCTTACAGTTTTACTCTCTTATTTCTCCCTATAAAAACTTTCAGTCTTTCTTCAAATATTTAGAGACAATATCTGGAGAATATATTATGTACTGATATTAATTCATTGTCTAACACCATAAACTCTTCCAATTTATCTACATTAATCAAGTCTATTTTTGTTACTGTCTTATTTGAGACCATGATTACTAATTTGATTTTGAGTGTAGCTAAAATTCAAAGGATTTTGCCTCTTAATTTTAAGTTGATATTTTTATTTCATACATATTTCTTATAAACTACATATTGTGGCATTCTGCTTTCTAAAATATTCTGCTACCCTTTTTTTCTTTTTGGGGGGTAAATTTGTTCCATTAATATTCATTCATGATTATTAGTCATTAATGAATGTTCATTAATGATAATTAAATTACTTGCTTAAATAAGTATCTCTGTTCCATCCTATATACTTTTCCTTCTCTTTCCCCTCATCATTTTTACAAAGAAGAAGACAATGAAAGAGGAAAGTAGTTTTAGCATTAGTGATCTATTCTTGGTACAATCTGTTTTTATTCCCATGTCTCTTTTCTTTCTCCCTCATATGAGTCTTTTAAATCATATTTTCTTCCACTTTAAATTCATTCTCCAATGTTGGAGTTACTTATGTCAAATTCCTCCCTGAATATGCCAGCATTCTAATCTTTCCTTTCTTTTCTCCCCATTCTCTCCTGCTTCTCTGTTGAGTTGAATGGATTTATATACCAAGTTCTTGGTGTGATAATTTATGTTTGATTTCTTGCCAACTTTAAACAGCTCATATGTAGGTAAGATTCAAGTGACACTCTAATCATTGTTTCCACTAGAATTTATAATCTACTTGTGAATCTTTAATATATCAATAAGTTTTCTCTTCCTCTTTATTCTCTAGCACATTACTTCCTTCTGTCCTCTTCTTTTAAAGCCTAACAAAACAACTTACAGGTCTTTGGTTTATTTGACTCAATCTGAACTTTGATGACATTAGAGTTTTTAGGGGACAGCTGTTTCTTCTCTCTACTAAAATGAAAACACTTTATCTGTTGTATAGCCCTCTCTAATTGTACAATATATATTTACCTTTTTATACTTTTATATACTCCTGTGTTTTATATTTCCAAGTTTTTACTCAGTTTTATTTCAACAATATTTGAAAGACTTCATAAAAGGTCCAAATGATCCTGTACATTTACATTCAGTTCTTTCAAGTAAGTGATTCTTGGTTGTAAACCGTTGTTTTGTTTTCTGAAATCTTATAGTCTAAGCTTTCTTCTTCTTTAATAGTAGTTAAGTCCTCTGTGATCCTCCTGTGGTTCTTCTGTATTTGAACTTATTAAGGCTGCTTGGAATGTTTGGACCTGAAGACTCTGGATTTTGGTTATAATGTCACTGAAAGTTTTCAATTTGGAGTTTCTCTTGTGAAGTGATTAGTGGATCCTTTCTATTTTTACTTTGCCCTCTGGTTCTAATCTATCTGAGGAGTTCAAATTTATGAATTTATTAAATATTATTTCTGGACACTTTGCTTATTTGTAGCTATCAAGCAATACCTTGGTTCTTAGGTCTTTCTCTACTCAATATGTTTTCTTTTTCTTCTTTTTTAATATTTTAATTTTAAAAATATTTATTACATGGCTTATGGAATCACTTAGTCATTCTCAGTTCATGTAATGTTCATGGAAAATGCTACATTAATAAAATTTTGTACCTATTGTAGTAATGGATTCATTCTTCTTCCAAGTCTTTCCTCTGGAACTCTCATTCCTTTCCCATGTTTTTCTTTGAGAGCTCTCATTTAATTTAAAATATTATTTTAATAACAACAATAATAATTTTTGCATAGCAGCTGCTATGTGCCAGGAACTATGCAAAGTATTTAACAAATATTATCTTATTGGATCTTTACCACAATCCTGGGAGGTAGGTGTTATTATCATGCCTATTTTGCAATTGAGGAAACTAAGGTAAACAGAGTTTAAGTGACTTGCCCATGGTCATACAACTAGTAAATATCGGAGGCCACATCTAACCTAAGATGTTCTTGCCTCCATGCCCAGTGCAGTACCCACTGTTCCACCTAACTACCTTTTAATTCATGCTTCATATTTTCTAAATCCTATTCAAGCTTCTGTTCAAACTGTGTTTTGGTATAATGCTTTCATTGTAGTTTTTGAAGTGAGTTTCTTCTGGGTATAAGTCTTGGGCATTGGTTCAAACATATTTCTCTGTTTTGGGGTTTTATTTTCTGTTTACTAAATTTTCTAATTTTACTCCTCAAATTGAGATTTTGTATCAGTGCCAAATTGTGTATACTTTTGGAGTGAATTCTGAGGTTTGACTTAGTATTAAATTATGTTATCTAGACTTCTACTGCTACCTTGTCTGAGCATGGATGGTTCAGAAGAAACACAGGCTAGCAAACTTTAATCAATTAGTGTGTCCTGTATAGTCTGTAGAGTGTGGTCTGACTGCTGTTCTCCAGTTTTGATTCTTGCAGATTTGTTAGCCCCATACAGAGTTCATGTCACAACGATATACATATGACTTTCTAATGGAATGCAGGTCTCCGAAGGCAGAGATTGCCATTTTTATCTTGGTAAGTTGTTTTTGTTTTTGTTTTTTTAGCACAGTAGCTTGTACTTTTCAGTTATAGATGTTGGTTGACAGCAGCTGGGGACTTCTTATTTATCTTTCCTTGGAAATAATGCAATCCTCACTTCTTCCCTCATTTTCCCACTATCAATTTTTTCATTTCATATCTCTGTTTTTTATTTGCTAGTTTCATTTTAAAATGCTGACCAAGATAATTTCTGTATTCTTCTGGCTTTCTCATTGTCTATTTGTTTTACATGGGTTAATCTTCTCTAAAGTTTAAGCCTGATGTTTCATCACAGCCTGGATTTAGCCCCATGGCTTTGAAGTCTATGACAACTTCTTCCATGAGCCTGGAAAGGTTTTAAATACAGACACAGTGATGAAATGTATATCCATCATCCAAAGACCAGTCTAGCTAAATTCAGAGGTGCCTATCATTGTATTGCTACAGGGTGACTACTTTTAAAACTATAGCAACTCTCAAAGAACTTCTCAGTCCTGGAGGAATTACACTCTAAGTCTTTTGCTTCAATGAAATCATAAGTATTAATGGGGGGGAGGGTCATGTCCTTATGACATGGTGATAATACATGTTGATTTTTCAATGTCAACAGCTTATTTAAATAGAAGAGATAAGGGGGCAGCTAGGTGGCTCAGTGGATTGAGAGCCAGACCTAGAGACGGGAAGTCTTAGGTTCCAGTCTGGCCTCAGACACTTTCCAGCTGTGTTAACCTGGACAAGTCACTTAACTCCCATTGCTGTCCCTTACCACTGTTCTGCCTTGGAGCCAATACATAGTATTGACTCCAAGACAGAAGGTAAGGGTTTAAAAAATAAAAATAAATAAATAGAAGAGATAGGAGCTTTTCTATTGTACTGAGCATCGGTCTTCTCATCTTTAGCCTTCCTCTGGGTTGGTTTTAAATTTTACCTTTATCCTAATTCATCAGTAATCCTGACTGTCTAAATATAACTTATGTGGAAAATATTCCCACAAACTGTCTGTTTCCTGTTAAACTATATTGAAGTTCATTTATTTTGTTATAATGTTCAATATTCACTATATCCTCCACTATTTTTGTGAATAATTATAGTTGTATCCCTAGCACCTAGCACATTGGGTGGAGCACAGTAGGTGCATAATAAATACTTGTTAGTTGATATGCAGGTCTGAAGCCTCTAAGTAATCTATAAACTATTAGGGTCTTCTATTTCTTAGCCCTGCACTATGATTTCCAATATATATTTTTGCACCACCTCTCTTCATTACTGATTTCCTCATTTTAGTCAGAGGACAAATTTATATGTTTACATTTGTGACATCTTAGGAAGTTATTCATGAATTTTTGTGCTTCTTTCTCCTCCACAACTTATCAGTCTATCTGTCTTTAAAAAGGTGTCCCCTTGCCTAAAATTCAGTTACAGCCACTAAAATTCGAGATGTTCATGTATCAAAGGAAATTGTGTTTTTCTCATTGCCTTGGATGCATTATAAAATCAACTGAATTGAATCTTATTTGCTTTGCCAAAGAGAACTCTTGAGCTTTCCTTTCATTTAGCTGTGAGATCATTATTTCTTCTGAATTTACTTTGATCAAGAAATTCATTATGAATGTCATTTATTTACTCCTGTTCTTAAACTGCAAACAAACATCTCCTGTTTAAAGTAACTGAGTTAAATTAATGTGAGTGGATGGTCTAAAAAAAACTGTGATTCTCAGCATCATTTATTCGCTCTTCTACCTCTTCCATTATTCCTCTAGATGGGGAAGTAGGATGAAAATTTATTAGCAGAGATGCCAAAAAGTAAAACAAAGTCTTCAATCCAAAAATAAATGGGTTTATTGAGAGAGGGCCAATCTCACAATAAAGCCAGACTCTGGTTGCCAACTGAAGACACCCCTCCCCCCAATCCCTTCTTGCTAAAAATATTTTTTTTCAGGTTGCCACCAAGAATCAAGTTCCCAAGCAGCATATTATTCCTAAACATCAAGTACAGTCAGCAAAAATCAACCAAAAAGGAGAAATAAAGTACAAATCAGATACCATGTGGATGTTTGAACAACTATTTCACATAATACATCATAAGGTGGAAAATAGTCAGAAAACCTCATACCAACTGTGTGATTTACTTTTTAAAATGATTAATTTTAGAAAAGTTTAAGGCCTACAATCACAAAATAACCGAATTCGTCAAATACCTGCTATTACTGCTGCAGTCATGGGGAAGGGGAGATTTCACATTCATATTATACCTCCTCTTATCCAAAGAAAAATGAGGACTTTCTTTTTCATTTGGATCATTTAAATCTAGGGAAGTATAGAAGGTGCAGCACAACAATCTTATTATTAATGGATACAACTTATGTGAGTACAAGGACATTAATTAAGATTACTATGTTATAAAATCAAGAATTCAGTGACAAATGGTACAACAGGAATTTGTTGATGTTCCAAGAAATGTAGTCCAGGAACAATAGATCACTCTAGTACTTGATGTTGAAGAATGTTCAATGTGGACCACTTCATTGGTGCCTCAAAGGAATAGAGTTCATTCAGAGTAGAGGCAAGAGAGTTCAGAGACAGCCACTGGGCAAGAAAAGCTATATTTGTAGTGGTGCTAGTCACCAGCTAAAATGAGGGTTCATCCCAACAGGGCCTTTGCTTCCAAAGAAGAACCAAGCATCTTGCAGACAGAGTACATAAGAAGTCCACCAAGTATTTTAGAGGAGTTCATGCTTAGAAGATACATCTAATGAAAATCTATATTATATGCTTAGAAGCAAGTTATTATTTAGGAAACTGAGTAGGGTGACATTTTATAATTATCCTAATAAGGATAAGAATTCCAAAAAATGATTAGGACCCATTTAAGAATGAAATGTAACAAGCCACCATGTTTGAAAATGTGAGGATAGGTCTCGCCAAGAAATTTTATCCTCATTTACATGTGTGTTGTGCTATCTGTATAATTATCTTAATAAATTTTGTAATTCCCCAGTGTCATTGATGTTATCTCCCAAACAATTTATATATGAACAACATGATCTATTATTTATAGCACAGGCTCTTCCTTGGACAGTAGGGCCTAGGACATGATATTATGAGGAGTCCTGTGCTGAGTCACACATAACTTGAAAAGGGGTAAGAGATGTAAAACACTCAGAGGGGAAATTCAGGACTTCAAATTAATATGTTTGATTTGAGGAGTGTTAATAGGTCCCTGGTTTCCTATCAATTATCTGCAGATGCAAATAATTTTAGTTCAACATAACCTGTGAGTAATATATATATATATATATATATATATAATATATATATATAATGTTCTACTTTGTCTAAAACTAGAGAAAGGTATTTATCAGAATTGATTAGGATCAAAGTTGAATTTCAAAGTCAAAATGAAAGCCAAAATTTAATTTCTTTCATTTCTAAAATATTTCCTAAAATTGCTATATTATCCCTCCTCTTAGGGATATGTTGTTGCGTCATAAACTTAAACCAAAATATGAATATTCCCAAGTTCAGTAACTGATCAAACATAGTTGTAGATTTTCCTTTGCATTCAAACTTCCTATTGGCACTCTAGCTTTCAAACTTTATCATCTGTCTCTTCCTCATCCCACTTGCTTAAAAGAAAGCACTTTCAAACTAATTCTGAATTCTGATTCAACATTTCTCTTACCTTCTTTTACTTTCTTAGTCCCTTTAGTCTTTATTTCCAATCATATTCCAGACTACCTATATGTATGGCCAAACAAATTTCAGCTTTCAGTTTTGATTCCTTTTATTTAATAGGATCTCAAATCTTCCTGGTCAACTTTGGAAGTAAAAAGAGCTACCTTCCTCTTGTTAACTTGTCAATGATAACCAAACAACTTTTCAAACGTCCAGTTTCTAGCTAATTTATAAAATCAATTTATAAAATTGATTTGTGAAACTCAAATAAAAATTAATTTGCTAGAAGTGCATATGCAAACTTTTTAGAAGCATATTGGTTAAAAGTCATACATTCAAGACATTCTGATGTTATACTAGAAGCTACTGAGGTGATCTTGGGAGCTACCCATGCCCACCTTATTGTATCTGCAATTGCCTGTGCACTGTAATGACCTCCAGCAAGAACTGCCAGGCAGACCTGGTGATGACATTTTTATTTAGAAAGAAAAGGCTTGCCTTCCTCACTTACCCAGACTCCTTATAATTGGCTTTGCTTTTTACCATTACATCCAATTTTCCTTGTCTTCATTAGTGTCTTTATAGGTGATGGTTGGCCATATGCCTTTGTCCCCTCCAGTCTTAGTGTTCTCCTCTGCAGTATTTTCAGCAGCTTGAAGTGTCATTTTCTTCTGCTGTATTTGAGACTGAATCAGTTCTTTGTAGATGTTAGAGCAATGAATTTGGCTTCCTGGGCATTTAGATTAGACAGAAAAGAGGCTGACCACAAAACCACAGTCCCCTTCCTCTCCTCTAACTCAGGCTTGTCAGGGGAACATCTGTGAGAATTTGATGGTTTTTTTCTGTCAGTTCAGCCATGGTTTCACAATCATGCAAGGGTTTGTCAGATAAAGGATTTAAGGTGTTATTTCTTTTGATAGAGATATTTTCCATTCCCCAATTATCTAACAAGTCTTTGGTCTAAAGGAAGTTTGCATGGAGGGTTTATCAGCTTAAGCCACTGGGCATTGGGGGAATGCAACCCTAGGGCAGGAAGCAGTCATGAGTACTTTTGCAATAGAAGCCTTAGTGAGCATAGTAAATGGCTTCACAGTCTCCCCAGAAGATAGAACCATGACCAATAACTAGCTGCCCTTGGTATGGAATGTATCTCTTTCTTGGTTCTGGGTACTGACAGGTCCTGTAAGGTTTGTATTCTTTTGGGGGGAAAAGTCCTTTTTCTTGGTGCATTGAATATTCTGTGTCCATGCTGAGAGCATTCCTGAATCAAATGGAGCAACTTCATGAATACAGGAGGAGAGGAGCAAGTCATTTTTGTACTGAAGCAAGGTGGAAACATTAAAAAGTTGATAGTGGGCAAGTTCTTCTACAAAGTCTAAAACAATATTGTTGGACAATTTGTGGTAGTCTGTGAGAGTCTGGTGCATGTAAACTTGTGGTTTAGCCAGGTAAGTGTGAACAGATATTGGGGTTCAGGGCTAATAAGGATAGAATGGAAGGCAGCATGCAAATTAAATACTGAAATACAAGTGGCATATGTGACAAGGGAATCACTTTAAAAGACTGATATATATTAATTTAAGGTCGCCAAGGAATTCAGCTATGTAATTCCTAAATGAAAACTCAAGTCAGCAGTCAATCTTTTATGGAGTTTAATTACAATAGGAGGAAGAAAGGAATTAGAGATAGAGAGAGAGAAAAAGGGAGAGAAGGGAATAGGGCTTAAATACCCCTTCTGTTTAGGCTGGGCCAAAAGGCCCAAGCCCTTAGATAGCTGGGGCAAAGAAAAGAGATCAGTCCCTATTACTCACGTGACCAAAATGGAGAAACAGTCTCAGAGGCCCCCACCTTCAGCTACCTTCAGAGCAAGCTTCTCAGAGCATACACCAACCACACCGACCAACTTCTCAACCCCCCTATCCTTAAGGAAAACCATCCAAGTTCCCTCCCCTCAGTCCTCACATCTACCAATCACCTGTCCCTCAATTTCCCTGTGCCAATGGAGCTTAACCCAGGACCGCCCAGAGGTCTTCTGGCTTTGCACATGTCTGTTGAAGGTCATATTTTCAAATAATTAAATCTTTGATCCTTTGCTACAGCCCTTTCTAAATCCTGTTAACCTGAGTAGGGTAGAGATTGGAATAATTAAATTTTGATCTAGGCTGCAGCCCTTACTCAATCCTGTTAGGACTGAATAGGGTGGAGATTGATTCCAAGTATCTCCATTGTATCAATTCTAAAATCAATCATGACTCAAAGAAATTCCTGTTCTATGCTTAAGCATAGGTCAAAGTCCTTTCCATTGTTCAGCAAAAGGTTTCTGTCCTAAAGTAATCTTAAGAAGGGAAGGAGAAGGAACCTCCCATGCCAATGGGATTCACATTCCATAGTCAAGACCCACTATCAATAGGAAATTTTTCAAGTATGAAATTTCCCAATGGTGAAATTTCCAACATTTATAAGTCTAAGAAATTTTGAGGTTTACACATAACAAGGAAGAGCAGTCATAATAGTGACAGGATAACAATAGATAGGCTTACTGTCAGGTCAAGTGGCATAGATAGTGATTTTCTTCTTTTGGTGGTAATAGAGATTGGGACTGCTGATTTAAATAGCCTCATATTGGTTAGAGAGTTCGCCCAAACCTTATTAGGTAAGAAATCAGGATTAAGAGACCTAAATCAATGAACAGAGGAGTTAATTTTTCATCAGGCATAATAACAGTAAGTACATGGTCTGGCATAGAATAACAATTGAGAATAACAATTTTCAATTTACATAACAGATCTCTACCCCAAAAGATTAATAGTAGATTCAGGTAGTCATAAGAAGGAATTCATGACTGTGATGGAACCAACAGTAACCTTGAGTGGAGATAGCATTGTGGTCAGTTGACTATGTCCTCCACCTCCTACCACTGGTGTTCTTTTAAAAATATTACCTTTATCCTTGGGAACAAATCTTAGAAGAGACAGTGATGTTCCAGTATCAATTAAACAAAAACATTTTACACCTTCAACATATAGAATAACATTAGGTAAGGGAGAAGCATGGACTGATAGGGCAGAAGGAAGAGTCTTATTAGAGTTTACAGATCACACATTCCCTGCCTCTTCCCCACATGGTCATGCTGAAGCAATTTCCCTATTATCAGCACTCCAGTTCCCATATCTAACCTGATTCATGACCTGTCTTGTTCATTGCTTATTATATTTCTTCGCTATATGTACTCTTATACCACAGTAGTAACAACACCCTTTCATCCTGTCTTTTTATTTTGAGGCATTTGTTGCCATACATTTGGGAGTAACTGATTCCTAGCATCTCTTAGGTTAATGTGGTCTAATCTATCATCAAATCTCATTGGGGTCTTATCTTTCTCTTGTGTGCTATCTTGGAACTTACTATTGTTATCTAGGTCTTTCTGAGAAAAGCTCCATTCCTCAAGTTATCTCTAGTATATCTTAAGTAAAATCGCATATCTCCTACAATATTAAGGTCCTGTAGGGGCACTTCTTTATTGTTGGTTAGATTTCCTTGAGCATTTGGCTGAGTTTTATTTGTTAAAGGGAAAGTAAAAACTGGACATATTTCCTCTCCTCACTCTTTCCTTTATACTCTCCTTCTGCAAGTTCACTAGGAGACAACTACAGCCCTATACTAGATGAAACTCAGATAATTCTTTCTAGCAGTCCAAATTTTCTAACTTTTCCCATTTTTCCTATTGTCTATAATATAAAGATTAAAGGTTCCAGAGGTGGATTCAAGATGGCGGTGTAGAGGCAGTGAAAGTTCAGACCTCTGAAAACCCTTCCTTACCAATTACAAACTAAATGATCCTAGGGGACTGAAAATCAAACCTAACGACAAGACAGAGGCAAGGACCACCCTGCTGGACTCAATTTAAAATGTATGTCCCCCAAAAGCCAGAATTAGAGAACACTCAGGTTTATGGGAGAGGGAAGGTTCCAGGATCCCTCCCTCACCTAGAGCGCTAAGCCTCCAGTGGCAGCTGGAACCTGTGCGTGGGCAAAGGCACTGATTTGGAGGGAGTACTTTGCAAGCAAAGCTGTGGCAGTCTCAGAGCACAGAACACAGGAGGTGGGGAAGGATTTAGAGAAGGAGCACAGAGCAGACAGCCTAGTTGCAGCAGCAGAGACCCTCCATATTGCTCCCCCACTTCCAGGAGGTTTTGACTTCAGGGTAAATCCAGCCCAACCCAGTGGAATAAATCTCATCAACAGTCTTCAGAGGGCAGGTAAACTCAAGCTCCAAAATCCCTGCCCCACATACTGTTGGACTTTAATCCAATCAACACCTCTAGAGCACAGGGAAGGAAAAGATCCAATACCCTTCCCCCACAGACTGAACTGAGAGACTTGCTGACAAAATTCCAAGAGGGAAGACTGACAAAAAAGCCCCAAACCAAAAGAAAAAATAAGAGGAACAAGAGCACAGACAACTGCAAGGAGTAAAGAAGGGGTAAATATGAGCAAAGAACAGAAAAAGGAAAAAAGAAATTACAATCAACAATTTCTATACAGACAATGAACAAAGAACAAACAGAACAGAGGAGGAGAGAACACCAAGAAATAAAACAGAAAACCCAGAGAATTAGACACAGGCTTTCGAAGAACTCAAAATACAATTCAAAACACAATTACGAGAGACTGAAGACAATTGGGAACAGAACTTAAAAACTAAGATAAGTCATCTGGAAACAGAGGCATTTGAACTAAAATAATAAAATAGTGTCTAGAAAGCCAAAATCAACCAGCCTTAAAATGAGGCAAAGGAGAGGAAATATGAGGCAAAAAAGATGAAAGATGAAGAAAAGGAGATGAAAGATGAAGTAAAGAGAATGAAAGATAACCTCCAAAGAAAATTAGACCAGAAGGAAAAGGATGACCAAAAATCCAGGGATGAAATCCAGTCTTTAAGAACCAGAATACAATAACTAGAATCAAGTGACTTTACAAGGCAGCAAGACACTATAAAACAAAATCTAAAGGATGAAAAAAATTGGGAAAAAGGGAATTATCTAAGAAAACTGCCCTGATATTCTAGAACAAGAGGGAAAAGTGGAGATTGAAAGAATCCACAGATAACTGACAACACTGGGGAATGTTATTGCCAAATTAAAAAACTATCTGACCAAGGAAAAAATATTACAAGGTGCTAAGAAGAAGTCATTCAGATACCATGGAACCACAATGAGGATAACACAGGATCTGGCTGCATCTACACTGAAGGACTGAAACGCATGGAATATGATATTCCAGAAAACAAGGGAACTAGTTCTACAACCAAGAATCAACTACCCAGCAAAACTGACTATATTCTTACAGGAGAAAGTATGGTCATTAAAAAAAATAGATTTCCAAGCATTTGTAAAGAAAAGACCAGACCTAAACTGAAAATTTGATGTCCAAGCACAGGATTCAAGAGAATCATCAAAAGGCAATTTAAAAAGAGGGAAAAAGAAAAAACAAAACAAAACAAAAAAACCTTTTTTTAAGAGACCCAATAAGTTAAAATGATATGTATCCCTATAAGAAAAGAGGTCATTGGTAACTCTTAAAAACTGTTGTTATCACCTGGGCAGCTAGAAGAATTACACTTAGAGGGAACAGTGACAAACTATATAGAATGAAATAAAAAGACATAAATATGTATATAGATATATGTATGCATAAATACATATATATGTGTGCATATATATACAACTAGAGCTAAAAAAAGAGGTTAAACTAAAATAAATGGGTAAAGAAACTAAAAGGGGTAAATTTATGTGTCACAAAGAAGCACATGGAGGGAGGGGGGAACATCAATACACTGGAAGGGTAAAGAGGTTGGAGATAGGAAATATTCAACTTGTACGTGGATTGAAATTGACCCAAAGCGGGAAGAACAACTGAATCCATTAGGGTAGAGAATTGATTTGCAACATAAAGGGAAGTAGAAGTGTAACAAATGGACTGGTGGGTAGGGAAGCAGTACAAGGGAGGGAGAGGGTGGGGGGAAGTTTAAAAAGACTGTAAAGAAAATAAGGGGGGGATAAGAAGAGACAGGGTAGAAAGGAAAGTAAAATTAGGGTGGGAATTAGGGGAACTGATTTAAAAAAAAAAACATTGGTATGGAAGGAAATAGTCAAAGAAGAAAAACCAGGACTAGGAGTACAAATCAAACTGCTGGGAAGTACACAGCTGGTAATCATAACTCTGAATGTGAATGGAATGAACTTACCCATTAAATGCAAGCAAATAGCAGAGTGGATTAGAATCCAAAACCCTGCCATATGCTGTCCACAAGAAACACACATGAGGAAGGTAGATACGCATAGGGTGAAAGTAAGAGAATGGAGCCAAATCTATTGGGCATCAACTGATAAAAAGAAGGCAGGAGTCACAATCATGATATCTGACAAAGCCAAAGTAAAAATAAATCTAGTTAAAAGAGATAGGGAAGGTAATTACATCCTGATAAAAGGCAGTATAGATGATATTAGTACTCAATATATATGCACCAAATGGCATAGCATCCACATTTCTAAAGGAGAAACTAGTGGAGCTCAAGGATGAAATAGATAGGAAAACTATACTGGTGGGAGACCTGTACCTTCCTCTATCAGAACTAGATAAATCAAACCAAAAATATATAAGAAAGTGGTAAGAGAAGTGAATGAAATCTTAGAAAAATTAGAGTTAGTAGATAAGTGGAGAAAAATAAATAGGGACAAAAAGGAAAACATTCTTTTTAGCAGCACATGGTACATTCACAAAAATTGACCACGTGTGAGTGCATAAAAACATTGCAAACAAGTGCAAAAGAGTAGAAATAATAAATGCAACCTCCTCAGATCACAGTGCAATGAAAATAATAATTAATAAGGGTACATGGAGAGGTAAATCAAAAATTAATTGGACATTAAACAATAAGATTCTCCAAAATCAATTAGTTAAAGAACAAATCATAGAAACAATTAATAATTTAATTGAAGAAAATGCCAATGATCAGACATCCTTTCAAAACCTATGGGATGCAGCGAAAGCAGTACTCAGGGGGAAATTTATATCCTTGAGTTCATATATTAACAAACTAAAGAGGGCAGAGGTCAATGAATTGGGCATGTAAATTTTAAAAAAAACTAGTAAGTTAACAAATTAAAAACCCTCAGGTGAAGAATAAATTAGAGATCCTAAAAATCAAAGGAGAAATTTATAAAATTGAAAATCAAAGTACTATTAATTTAATAAATAAGACTAGAAGCTGGTACTTTGAAAAAAACAAATAAAATAGACAAAGTACTGGTCAATCTAATTAAAAAAAGGAAAGAAGAAAACCAAATTGACAGTATCCAAGATGAAAAGGGAGACCTCACCTCTAATGAAGAGGAAATTAAGTCAATCATTAAATACTATTATGTCCAATTCTATGGCAACAAATATGGCAATCTAGGTGATGTGGATGAATACTTACAAAAATATCAGTTGCCTAGAATAATAGAGGAAGAAATAGATTACCTAACCAACTCCATATCAAAAAAAGAAATTGAACAAGTCATCAAAGAACTCCCTAAGAAAAAATCCCCAGGTCCAGATGGATTCACAAATATCAAACATTCAAAGAACAAGTAATCCCAACATTACACAAACTATTTGACAGAATAAGGAAAGAAGGAGTTCTACAAAATTCCTTTTATGACACAAATATGGTACTTATGCCAAAGCTAGGCAGGTCAAAAACAGAGAAAGAAAACTATAGACTAATATCTTTAATAAATGTAGATGCAAAAATCTTGAATAGGATACTAGCAAAAAGATTCCAGCAAATGATCACAAGGGTTATTCACTATGACCAGGTAGGATTCATAGCAGGAATGCAAGGATGGTTAAATATTAGGAAAACCATCCTTATAATTCACCATATTAACAAGCAAACCAGAAAAACACAAGATTATCTCAATAGACGCAGAAAAAGCTTTTGACAAAATACAACACCCATTTGTATTGAAAACACTAGAAGGCATAGAAATAGATGGGCCTTTCCTAAAAATAATAAACAGTATATATCTAAAACCATGAGCATCCCATCTGTAATGAGCCTTCCCAGTAAGATCAGGAGTGAAACAAGGATGCCCATTATCACCTTTATTATTTAACATTGTACTAGAAACACTAGCTATAACAATTAGAGAAGAAAAAGAAATTGAAGGTATTAAAATAGGCAATAAGGAGACCAAACTGTCGCTCTTTGTAGATGATATGATGGTCTACTTAAAGAGTCCTAGAGAATCAACTAAAAAGTTATTGGAAAATAATCACCAACTTTAGCAAAGTTGCAAGATACAAAATATACCCACATAAGTCATCAGCATTTTTATATATCTCCAAAACATCTCAGCAGCAAGAATTAGAAAGAGAAATCCCATTTAAAATCACCCTAGACAATATAAAATAGTTAGGAATCTATCTGTTGTGACCAACATAGGAACTATATGAACACAACTACAAAACAGTCTCCACACAATTAAAACTAGATCTAAACAATTGGAAAAAAACATTGATTGCTCATGGGTAGGATGAGCTAACATAATAATAATGACAATCCTGACGAAATTAATTTACTTATTCAGGGCCATACCCATTGAACTACCAACAAACTATTTTACTGAATTAGAAAAAAAACATAACAAAGTTCACTAAATAAGTTAACTTAAAAAAACCATTTGAGAAAGTCTCTCCCACTTGTAAAGAAGACAGGAATGCAGGAGAAAGGTGACTACCTCATTACCTCTCTCTCCAGAATTCCTAAGTGCCCATTTGGTTTCTGTTGAAGTATAGTACAAGAGAGAAAGTACTGAAGAATCAGTGGAACTGAGCTCAAATTCTAATTTTATTACATGGGTAAGTTCAGATAAATCAAGCCTTTCCAAGTCAAAAAGAGGCAGTTGGACTAAACCTAATATTCTTTCAAGTTGTAAACCTACAATACTATGATGAAGTTCCAGGGCATTTTGCATGGCCCTGAAGTTCATTGGGGCAGTTAGATGGCACAGTGGATAGAGCAATGGGCCTGGAGTCATAAAGACTCATCTTCCTGAATTCAAATCTGGCCACAGACTCCTCCTAACTGTGACCCTGGGAAAGTCACCCTATTTGCCTCAGTTTTCTCATCCATAAAATGAGCAAACTATTCTAGAATATTTATCAAGAAAACCCCAAATGTATTTTTTGGTGATGGAATACTATTGTGCATAAAGGAATAATGAACTGGAGGAATTCCATGTGAACAGGAATGACCTCCAGCAATTGATGCAGAGTGAAAGGAACAGAATCAGGAGAGCATTGTACACAGAGACTGATATACTGTGGTATAATCGAATGTAATGTATTTCTCTACTAGCAGTAATGCAATGGTCCAGACTCCAAATGATCACCCTAGTGTAAATATTATCAACAATATAGAAATGGGTCTTGATCAATGACATGTAAATCCCAGTGGAATTGTGCATCATCAGCCACAGCAAGGGGGTGAGGGGAGGCTTGAGGGAAAGAACTGAAATCTTGTAACCATAGAAAATTACTCTAAATTAATTAAATAAAGTTTTAAAAAAAGATTAAAGGTTCCAAATTCAAGTCAGAAGTTCCTAGAATTCTAGCACTTATAACTCCTGAGTTTGGATATTTGAATTTAATATATAAGAAAACTGAGGCTTTTGATCACACTCTAGACTTGATCTCACCAGGCACACAGTTGATTGCCTTGCTATGAGACTCTGCCCTGAGTTTTCAGCACAATTATCAGGGGGCTCCAGCTTTGGATCAACCAACTACCCCAAATTGGGATCTATGTCCTTAAAACAGGCCCTGACTGGAACTCCTGGCTTTGCTCTGGGCTCACACAGATCAGGCAGCTTCAGCACAGACTCCTCCAGGCTAGAACTCTGGACTTCACTGCAGTGTGAAAAATATTATACATTATAATGTAAAGTCCAGGATTTCTGAGCTAAAATAGGGACAGAATAGAAGCAAGGGACTTCCTCTCCTCACCACCACTGATATAAAGCACCTCAAAAGGACAAAAACCAAAATCAGACAAGTGAAGGGGCTCATCTGTAGGGCTCAACCTTGAAGGCAGGCAGGGTTTGGGCATTTCCACTCTATAAGGGGGGTAAAATTACTCCTGTCAAAGGTCAAGCTGATTACTCATCCTCCATTCCACCTATAGCTCCAGAGTCAGAGGGAGTGTGGGACAATTGCTATTTCTAGAAGGGCTGATTGAGGATACCATAGGCTTACCCCAGAAAGCAGCAAGACTTGGGACCCCAGGAAGCTGAGGAACTTAGAGCTTGGGCTCAGAGATAGGGCAGAGAGGGGATGCACAAAGCAGATGCAGCAGAGACTGAAAAATAGCATCAGAGGTTTGATACATAGAGAACGTGCCCTCCTCACTCAGACTTATGACTGGGAAGGGAAGAAAAACTAAGAAAGCAATGGCCACCAACACCCACGAATTACAATCTACAACTACAAAAAGAAAGAAAGAAAGAAAGAAAGAAAGAAAGAAAGAAAGAAAGAAAGAAAGAAAGAAAGAAAGAGAAAGAAAAAAAAGAAAAAGCCTCTGACACTGGATAATTTCTATGGAGAAAAACTCCCGAGACAGCAGAGGATATCAAACAAGCAAACCTGTCCAAGCCTTCCCCCCAAAAAAGGAAATTGGTCTCAAGCTTTTGAGGAGCTCAGATTTGGGATGATGAACCAAAGATAGAAGAAACGTGGCAAGAAAAGTGGGAAATAGTTCAAAAAGAAAATAACAGTTTAAAAAGACAGAATCTCCCACTTGGAAAAAGAAATCCAGAAATCAGATTAAATGATAAGCAAACTGAAGACCAAAATTGATCTACAGGATGCCATGCAAAGCAGGACATACCAAACAAAAAGGAAAATCAAAATATCATAGCTGAAAAATAGTCTTTAAAAACTTGAGAGGGAAGAGTCAAGATGGTGACTTAGATGCAGCAGAAGTTCAGACCTCTGAAAACCCTTCAGTCCTAGGGGACTGAAAATCAAACCTTAAAAAAGGACAGAGACAAGGAACCCTCCTGCTGGAGTCAATCAAAAAAGTATGCCCCCCCAAATCCAGAATCCGAGAACACTCAGGTTTAAGGGGATGGCAGAAAGAAGGTCCCAAGACCCGTTCCCCCCCTCACCTAGAGCACTAAGCCTCCAGTGGCAGCAGGAACCTCTGGACAGGCAAAGGTGCTGGTCTGGAGGGTGCACATTGCAGGCAGGGCTATGCCAGTCGCAGAGAGTTGAACACAGGTGGCAGGGAAGGAGCTGGAGAGGAAGCGCAGAGCAAGCAGCCTGGACAGAGCTGTGGAGACCCTCCATATTGCTCCAGCCTTCCAGGAGGTTTTGGCATCAGGGCACATCCAACCCAACCCAGCTGAACTTAATCCCATCAAAAGTCTTCAGAGGTAAGAGAAGCCCAAACTCCAACACCCCTCCCCCACATACTGCTGGACTTTAATTTAATCCAATCAAAAGGCTGCAGAGGACAGGGAAGCTCAAACTACAACAACCCTCCCCCACAGACTGCACTGAGCGACTTACTGACAAAATTCCAAGAGGGAAGACTGACAGAAAAGCCCAAAAACAAAAGTAAAAAAATGAGAGGAACAAGAGCACAGACAAATACGGGGAGCAAAGAAAGGGGTAAATATGAGCAAAAAACAGAACAAGAAGAAAGAAATTACAATTGACAACTTCTGTACAGGAAACAAGCAAAGAGCAGAGGGGGAGGGATCAGCAAACAATAAATCAGAAATCCCAGCGAATTGGATACAGGCTATGGAAGAACTCAAAATACAATTCAAAACACAATAAAGAGAGGATGAAGAAAATTGGGAAAAGAACTTAAAAACTAAGATAAGTCATCAGGAAACAGAAAATAGTGTCTTGAAAGCCAAAATCAATCAGCTTGAAAATGAGACAAAATAGATGAAAGATAAGGCAAAGGAGATGAGAGATGAGGAAAAGATGACCTCCAAAGAAAATCAGACAAGGAGAAAGATGACCAAAAAGCCAGGGATGAAATCCAGTCTTTAAGAATCAGAATACAACAAGTAGAATTAAGTGAACTCACAAGGAAGCAGGACACTATAAAACAAAACCAAAAGAATGAAAAAATTGAGGAAAATATGAAACATCTCATTCACAAAACAGAAGATTTAGAAAATCGTTAGAGGAGAGATAATTTAAGAATCATTGGTCTAACAGAAGACCATGACAAAAGAAAAAGCCTGGACATAATACTACAGGAAATTGTTCAAGAAAACTGCTCCAATATTCTAGAACAAGAAGGAAAAGTGGAGATTGAAAGAATCCACAGATCACCTCCAGTACTGTGAATTTCAAAACTACTCAACCCTGTTCAAACCATTCTTTAGAGGATGGGATTTGGCTATTTCCTGATCAATAACAATAGAGATACTTGGAATGACAGAATCAGGTCTTAGAAACTACAATCTCCACCCTACTCAGGGTAACAGGATTTAGGAAGGGCTGCAGCAAAGCTCAAGATTTAATTATTTGAGATTATGGCCTTCAACAGACATGTGCAAAGGGGACAGCTCTCTGGGCAGTCCTGGGTGAAGCTAGAGCCACCATTGGCACAGATGAGACACAGGGAGTGAGGTAGAGGACAGCCGAGGAGTTCTGGGGACTTCCTGTGTGAAGGAGAGAAGGTTGTTGGAGCCTGGTGCTTGGAGAGGAGGCCCTCAGACTATTTCTCCATTTGGGTCATGTGAGTGATAGGGACTGATCTCTTTTCTTTGCCTCGGCTATCCAAGGCCTTGGGCCTTTGGTCCAGCCTAAGCAGAGTGGGTATTTAAGCCCTATTCCCTTCTCTCCCCTCTCTCTCTCTCTCTCTTTCTCTCTCTCTCTCTCTCTCTCTCTCTCTCTCTCTCTCTCTCTCTCTCTCTCTTTCTCTCTCTCTCTCTCTCTCTCATACCTTTCTTCCTACTCTTTGTAATGAAAACTCCATAAAAGGTTGACTGCTGACTTGAGTTTTCATTTAGGAATTACATAGCTGAATTCCTTGGCGACCTTAAATTAATATATATCAGTCTTTTAAAATAATTTCCATATCACAGTACGTAATCCCCAACTGACAACACTGGGAAATGTTATTGCCAAATTCAAAAACTATCCGACAAAGGAAAAAATATTACAAGGTGCTAAGAAGAAGTCATTCAGATACCATGGAACCACAGTGAGGAAAACACAGGATCTGGCTGCATCTACACTGAAGGACTGAAACGCATGGAATATGATATTCCAGAAAACAAGGGAACTAGTTCTACAACCAAGAATCAACTACCCAGCAAAACTGACTATATTCTTACAGGGGAAAGTATGGTCATTAAACAAAATAGAAGAATTCCAAGAATTTGTAAAGAAAAGACCAGATCTGAACAGAAAATTCGATGTCCAAACAGAGAACTCAAGAGAACCATCAAAAGGTAATTAAAAAAGAGCGAAAAAAGAAAAATAAAACAAAAAACCCTTTTTTTTTAAGAGACTCAATAAGTTAAAATGATATGTATCCCTATAAGAAAAGAGGTCATTGGTAACTCTTAAAAAACCGTTATCATCTGGGTAGCTAGAAGAATTACACTTAGAGGGAACAGTGAAAAACTGTATAGGATGAAATAACAAGACATAAATATGTATGCAGATATTCATATGCATAAATACATATACATGTATATATATTTACAACTAGAGCTAAAAAGAGGTTAATACTAAAATAAATGGGAAAAGAAACTAAAGGGGATAAATTTATATGTTACAAAGAAGCTCAGTGTGGGAGGGGGAGAACATCAATACACTGGAAGAGTAAAGAGGTTGGAGACAGGAAATACTCAACTCTTACATGCATTGAAATTGACCCAAAGAGGGAAGAACACTCCAATTCATTGGGGCAGAGAATAGATTCCTGTCCTATAGGGGAGTAGAAGGGTAATGAATGAACTGGTGAGAAGGGAAGCAGTATAAGGGAGGAAGATGGTGGGGGGGGTAGTTTTAAAAAGACTGCAAAGAAAATAAGAGGGGAATAAGAAAGGAGTGGGTAGATAGGGAAGTAAAATAAGGGAGGGAACTAGGGGGACTGATTAAAAACAAACATTGGTTTAGAAGGAAATAGTGAAAGCAGAAAAGGCAGGACCAGGAGTAGAAATCAAAATGCTGGGAAATACACAGCTGGTAATAATAACTTTGAATGTGAATGGAATTAATTCACCCATAAAATGCAAGTGAATAGAAGAGTGGATTAGAATCCAAAACCCTTACATATACTATCTACAAGAAACACATATGAGGAAGGTAGATACTCATAGGGTGAAAATAAGAGGATGGAGTCAAATCTATTGAAGTAAGAGGAGTCACAATCATGATCTCTGACAAAGGCAAAGTAAAAATAAATCTTGTTAAAAGAGATAGGGAAGGTAATGAAATCCTGATAAATGGCAGTATAGACAATGAGGAAATATCAGTACTCAACATGTATGCACCAAATGGCATAGCATCCAAATTTCTAAAGGAGAAACTAGTGGAGCTCAAGGAAATAAAAAAGTGGTAATAGAAGTGGTTGAACTCAGAAAAATTAGAGTTAGTAGATATGTGGTAAAAATAAATAGGGACGAAACATGGTACATTCACAAAAATTGACCATGTATTAGGGCATAAAAACATTGCAAACAAGTTCAAAACAGCAGAAATAATAAATGCAACCTCCTCAGATCACAGTGCAAAGAAAATAATAATTAATATGGGTACATGGAGAGGTAAATCAAAAATTAATTGGAAATAAACAATAAGATTCTCCAAAACCAGTTAGCCAAAGAACAAATCATAGAAACAATTAATAATTTCATTGAAGAAAACGCCAATGATCAGACATCCTTTCAAAACCTACGGGATGCAGCCAAAATAGTACTTGGGGGAAATTTATATCCTTTTGTTCATATATTAGCAAATTAGGCAGAGCAGAGGTCATTGAATTTGACATGCAAATTAAAAAACTAGAAAGTTAACAAATTAAAAACCCTCAGGTGAAGAATAAATTAGATATCCTAAAAATCAAAGGAGAAATTAATAAAATTGAAAGTCAAAGAACTATTGACTTAATAAATAAGACTAGAAGCTGGTACTTAAAAAAAATAATAAAATAGACAAAGTACTTGTCAGTCTAATTAAAAAAAGGAAAGAAGAAAACCAAATTGATAGTATCCAAGATGAAAAAGAAGACCTCACCTCTAATGAAGAGGAAATTAAGGGAATCAATAAAAACTATTATGCCCAATTATATGGCAACAAATGTGGCAACCTAGGTGATATGGATGATTACTTACAAAAATATTAGTTGCCTAGTCTAACAGAAGAAGAAATAGATTACCTAAACAATCCCATATCAAAAAATAAAATTGAATAAGCCATCAAAGAACTCCCTAAGAGAAAATCCCCAGGTCCAGATGGATTCACAAATGAATTCTATCAATCATTAGAAGAACAACTAATCCCAATATTATACAAACTATTTGACAGAATAAGCAAAGAAGGAGTTTACCAAATTCATTTTACGACACAAATATGGTACTGATCCCAAAACCAGGCAGGTCAAAAACAGAGAAAGAAAAATAGACCAATCTCCCTAATGATTATAGATGCAAAAATTTGAAATAGGATACTAGAAAAAAAAAAACTCCAGCAAGTGATCACAAGGGTTATTCACTATGACCAGGTAGGATTCATACAAGCAATGGAAGGATGGTTCAATATTAAGAAAACCATCCACATAATTAACCATATTAACCAGAAAACTGACAAAAATCACATGATTATCACAATAGATGAAGGAAAAGCTTTTGATAAAATACAAGACCCATTCCTATTGAAAACACTAGAAAGTGTACAAATAGAAGGGCCTTTCCTAAAAATAATAAACAGTATATATCTAAAACCATCAGTAAACATCATCTGCATTGGGGATAAACTAGAAGCCTTTCCAATAAGATCAGGAGTGAAACAAGGATGCACATTATCACCTCTATTATTTAACATTGTACTAGAAACACTAGCTATAGCAATTAGAGAAGAAAAAGAATTTGAAAGTATTAAAATTGGCAATGAGGAGACCAAGCTATCACTCTTTGTGGATGATATGATTGTCTACTTAAATGATCCTAGAGAATCAACCAAAAAGCTAGTTGAAATAATCAACAACATAATAATCTTCATTACAAAAACTTCTGACAAAAGTCTAATTACTTAAATTTATAAAGAAATAAATTAATTGTTCAAAAAATCAAGCCATTCTCCAATTGATAAATGGGCAAGGGACATGAATAGGCAATTTTCAGTTAAAAAATCAAAACTATTAATAATCACATGAAAAAGATGTCTAAATCTCTAATAATTAGAAAAATGAAAATCAAAACAACTCTGAGATATCACCTCTCCCCTAGAAGATTGGCTAACATGACAGCAAAGGAAAGTAATGAATGCTGGAGGTGGTGTGGCAAAGTTGGGACATTAATGCATTGCTGAAGGAGTTGTGAATTGATCCAACCATTCTGGAAGGCAATTTGGAACTATTCCCAAAGGGTCATAAAAGACTGTCTGCCCTTTGATCCAGCCATAGCACTGCTGGGTTTGTGCCCAAAAGAGATAATAAGGAAAAAGACTTGTACAACAAGAACATTCATAGCTGCGCTCTTTGTGGTGGCCAAAAATTGGAAAATGAGGGTATGCCCTTCAATTGAAGAATGGCTGAACAAATTGTGGTATATGTTGGTGATGGAATACTATTGTGCTAAAAGGAATAATAAAGTGGAGGAACTCCATAGAGACTGTTACAACCTCCAGGAAGTGATGCAGAGTGAAAGGAGCAGAACCAGGAAAACATTGTATACAGAGACTGATACACTGTGGTGCAATCGAGCGTAATGGACTTCTCCATGAGTGTCAATGCAATGTCCCTGAACAATGTGTAGGGATCTAGGAGAAAAAACACTATCCACAAGCAGAGGACAAACTGTGGGAGTAAAAACACCGAGGAAAAGCAATTGCTTGACTACAGGGGTGGAGGGGATATGCCTGAGGAGAGACTCTAAATGAACACTCTAATGCAAATACCAACAACATGGAAATGGGTTTGAATCAAGAACACATGTGATACCCTGTGGAATTGTGTGTTGGCTATGGGAGAGGTGGGGGGGGGAGAGGAAAAGAAAATGATCTTTGTCTCCAATGAATAAGGTTTGGAAATGACCAAATAAAATAATATTTTAAAAAAATTTGGAACAAGACCAAAGGCTGCTAAAAGACTGTCTGCCCTTTGATCCAGCCATAGCACTGCTGGGTTTGTAACCCAAAGAGATAATAAGGAAAAAGACATATACAAAAATATTCATAGCTGTGTGCTCTTTGCAGTGGCCAAAAATTGGAAAATGAGAGGATGGCCTTCAATTGGGGAATGACTGAACAAATTGTGGTATATGTTGGTGATGGAATACTATTGTGCTCAAAGGAATAATAAAGTGGAGGAATTCCATGGGAACTGGAACAACATATAGGTATTGATGCAGAGTGAGAGGAGCAGAACCAGGAAAACATTGTACACAGAGACTAATACACTGTGGTATATCTGAATGTAATGGACTCTTCCATTAGTGGCAATGCAGTGATCCTGAACAACTTGGAGGAATCTATGAAAGAAACTACTATCCACATTCAGAAGAAACACTGTGGGACTAAAAACACAGAAGGAAAACAATTGCTTGAATATATGGGTCGAAAGGATATGGTTGGGTATGTAGACTCAAAATGAATATCCTAGTGCAAACAACATCATTGAAATAGGTTCTGATCAAGGACACAAGTAATACCCAATGAAATTGAGCATTGGCTGCAGGCAGGGTGAGTGGAAGGGAGGGAGGGAAATAAATCAAGTATTGTAACCAAAAATATAATATAAAATAAAATAAAATAAAAAAATTTTAAAAATAAAATAAAATTTGAATTGGGCAAGTAGAAGCCAATGATCTCACAAGACAGCAATAATTAATAAAGCAAAGTCAAAAGAATGATGAATTAGAAGGAAACATCAAATATCTCATTAAGATGTCTGACATGGAAAATAGGTTTAGGAGACACATTTTGAGAATCATAGGCATAGCTGAAAACCTGGGGAAAAAAACAGAATCTTTGATATCATAGTACAAGATATTATCCAAAGAAATTTTGCTGATATTCTTGAATAAGAGGGCAAAATAGATGTTGAAAGGGTCCATAGATTATCCTCTACATTAAATCCTCAAAAGATAACCCCCTGGAATATAATTGCCAAATTCAAGAGCTTCTAAGCTAAGGAGAAAATATTGCAAGTAGGCCAGCTATATGCCAAAAAATATTTCTTGTGGAATTTAAGTATTCTATTTCCTCTTCTGTTAAGCAAAACAATTTGCATTTTTGTAAATATTCATCCATTTCACTTAGATTATCAATTTTACTGACATAGAATTGGGCAAAATAACTCCCAATAATTAATTTCATCTTCATTTGTGGTGCATTCAACCCTTTTATTTTTTATACTAATAATTTAGTTTTCTTCTTTCTTCCTTTTGATCAAATTAATCAATGAAATATCTATTTAATTTTTTCATAAAAACAGCTTCCAGTTTTTTAAATAACTCAATGAATTTTAATTTTAGTTTTATTAATTTCTCCTTTGATTTTTAGGATTTCTATTTTGTTTTTTAATTGTGGTTTATAAATTTCATTCTATATTTTAGTGACATCCCATTTATTGATCTGCTCTTTCTATTTTTAATTGACATTAACATTTAAAAACATAAATTTTTCCCTAAGTGCAGCTTTGGTCAAATCCCAGAAATATTTATTTATTGCCTTATTGTTGTCATTATCTTTATTGAAATAGTTGATTGTTTCTTTTATTTCTTATTTGACACACATTCTTTAGTATAAGATTTTTTACTTTGCAACTCATTTTTAAAATAAGCTTCTAAGTCCCTTTATTATAATTTTTCTTGCATTTAAGGGAATTTAGGGGGATTCAGACAGCAAGTGGTTAATAATGGGAATTAAGTAAACCACACTATCTCCATTTTTGTAAGTCAATTACAGATCTACTCAATTCCTGTTCTATTCAGTTATGAGTCTAGTCCATATTCTGTTTTGTGAAGACACTTTATTCAATTGTGGGAACTGAGGGAAAACAAGTTTTATATTGTTTGAGCTTAGCCCTATGTGCCTGGGAAGCTGGAATACCTTTCCCTGCTCATTAGAGACACTTTCTAGGTTATGTTGACTAGAAATCCAGTCAGAACCAAAGACTAATGCAAAGAGTTTTCTCACAATCATACATCTTAAGTATCCTATACATCTTACCTGAAAACTGGCCCTGCACTTATCAGTTATCATTTCCATGTTCCCTTGATTGTTTACAGACAGTACCTATTTACTTTTCTGCTTCTCAACTTGGAAAATTCCAAATGTTTCATTTAATTAGAAGTAAAATTTTGTAATGTTGATTTGTTTTATTTTAATTAATTGGATTTGTTTGATTAATTGTTTTTAATGTATAAAAGTCTATCTCTCCCTGTACTCGGGGTCCAGGTCCAAGATGAAGAAGGGACCTAGTGTCAATTTGTTGAGTAACTGCCATACATTGCTTAATAAATGTATATTTTCAGAAGGAAAAAAAAAAGAAAATATTGCAAGTATCCAGAAAGAGACCATTCAGATATCAAGGAGCACCAATCAGGACTCCAGAGGATCTGGAAGCCTCCACAATAAAGGACCACAAGGCTTGGAATATGATATTCAGAAAGGCAAAAGAATTGGGCCTAAAACCAAGGATAACCTACCCATCAAAAATGATTTTCCTGGGGAAAGTATGGCAATTTAACAAAATAGAAGATTTCCAAGTATTTGTAAAGGAAAGACCATAACTAAATGGAAAATTTGATGTCCAAATACAAAACTCAAGAGAAACATGAAAAGGTAAATAAAAAGAAAGGGAATGTTTTTTTCCCTTTTAAGGGCTTCAATATGGTTAAATTGTTTACACTCCTAAATAGAAAAATGATATTTGTAACTCTCAAAAATTGTATTCAATATCATAGTAGTTAGAAGAACTATTCTTAGGTAGAGGTTGGGATACTAAGTGGTTTTAGATGATATGTAACAAAAGAAAGGGGGGAACAGAAGATGGCACCAAGAAAAACATGAAGTAATAAGAAAAATTGGATAAATTATACTACAAAAAGAGGTACATGGGAGAGGGAGGGGAAGAATACTATTATAAGAAGGAGAGGAAGAAAGTGCTGATAGATAATACTTAAACCTTATTCTCAGTGGAATCAACTCTGAAAGGGAAGAGCATCTGGATCCACTGGGGTATCAAATTCTATCTTACCCTACAGGGAAGATGAGAGGGGAAAACTTAAGGGAGGATTGTGGTTGGGAGTACCAAAAGGGAGGGGAAGAGAGGGGAGAGGAAATTCAATAGACCCTAAATTATTAATTATAAATTATATATATATATATATATATATACATGAAGGGAAGTAATATAACAGTGGGGATTAGGGGGGGTTGATTAAAAGCAAAACACTGGTATAGAAAAAAATGATAGAAGGAAGGCCTGGGCTAGGAGAAGAAATCAAAATAATGAGTAATACACAAGTGGTAATCATAACACTGAATGTGAATGGATTGAGCTCACCATAAAACAGAAGCAAATAGCAGAGTGGATTAGAAACCAAAATCCTACCATATGTTGTCGACAAGAAAGATATATGAGGCAGGTAGACATTCACAGGGCAAAAGTAAGAGGCTGGAGCAAAATCTGTTGGACATCAACTGAGAAAAAGAAGGCAGAGGTTGTAATCATTATATCTGACAAAGCCAGAATAAAAATAAATCTGATTACAAGATATAGGGAAGGCAATAACATCCTAATTAAAGGCAGTATAAGCAATGAGGAAATATCAGTACTCAACATGTATGCACCAAATGTTATAGCATCCAAATTTTTAAATCAAACCAAATAATAAATAAGAAAGAGGTAAGAGAAGTGAATGAAATCTTAGAAAAATTAGAGTTAATAGATATATGAAGAAAAATAAATAGGGACAAAAAGGAATACACCTTTTCAGCAGCACATGGTACATTCACAAAGATTGACCATCTACTAGGGTATAAAAAACATGACAAATGCAAAAAAGCAGAAGTAATAAATGTAACCTTTTCAGATCATAATGCAATAAAAAATTATAATTATCAAGGGTACATGGAGAGCCAAATCAAGAGTTCATTGGAAATTAAATTATATGATTCTCCAAAATTGGTTGGTTAAAGAACAAATCATAGGAAAAATTAATAATTTCATTGAAGAGAATGACAATGATGAGGCATCATATCAAAATCTATGAGATGCAGCCAAAGCAGTACTCAGAGGGAAATTTATATCCCTGAGTGCATATATTAACAAATCAGGGAGGGAAGAGATTAATGAATTGGGCATGCAAATGAAAAAACTAGAAAGAAAACAAATTAAAAATCTCCAGATAAAAACTAAATTAGAAATTCTAAAAATTAAGGAGAAATTAATAAAATTGAAAATTGGTATTTTGAAAAATCAAATAAAATAGACAAAGTACTCATTAATTTAATTTAAAAAAGGAAAGAAGAAAACCAAATTAACAGTATCAAAGATGAAAAGGGAGACCTCACCTCTAAAAAAAGAAATTAAGGTAATTATTAAGAACATTTTGACCAATTATATCGAAATAAATATGGCAATCTAGGTGATATGGATGATTATTTACAAAAAATATAACTTGTCTGGATTAACAGAAGAAATAAAATACTTAAATAATTCCATATCAGAAAAAGAAATTGAAAATGCCATCAAAGAACATGCTAAGAAAAAATCCTCAGGACCAAATGGATTCACAACTGAATTGTATCAGACATTCAAAGAACAACTAACCCCAATATTATACAAACTATTTGACAAAATAAGCAAAGAAGGAGTTCTACCAAATTCCTTTTATGAAACAAATGTGGTACTGATTCCAAAGTCAGGCAGATCAAAAACAGAGAAAGAAATCCAGATCAATCTCCTTAATGAACATTGATACAAAAATCTGAAATGAAATACTAGCAGAAAGATTTTAGCAAGTGATCCCAAGAATTATTCACTATGATCAGGTGGGGCTTATGCCAGGAATGCAAGGATGGTTCAACATTAGGAAAATCATCCACATAATTGACCATATTAACAAGCAAACTGACAAAAATCACATGATTATCACAATAGATGCAGAAAAAGCCTTTGAGAAAATACAAAACTCATTCCTATTGAAAACACTAGAAAGTATATAAATAGATGGGCCTTTCCTAAAAATAATAAACAGTATACATTTAAAACCATCAGTAAGCATAATCTGCAATCGGGATAAATTAGAGACATTCACAATAAGATCAGGAATGAAACAAGGATGCCCATTATCACCTCTATTATTTAGCATTGTAGTAGAAACACTAGCAGTAGCAATTAGAGAAGAAAAAGAAATTGAAGGTATTAAAATAGGCAATGAGGAGACCAAGCTATCACTCTTTGCAAATGATATTATGGTCTACTTAAAGAATCCTAAGGAATCAATTAGCGAAAGAACATGATTCATGCAACTCTGGAAAAATGTTCTTAATTAATTAATTAAAAAATACAAACAAAAAGAAAACTGGAAAAAACCCATAATTTTGTATTAATTTAGAAGAAAATAAAAAACATTTGTCACAATTCAAGACAATATTCTATATATGTGGTATATGATTAGGGTTAGTCCTAACAGTGTAGGTGTGATCATATAACTCTCCTCCTGAAAAATCTCCAATGCTTCTCTTTTGTTTGTAGGATGAAGCACAAATTCCTCAGCCTGGCATGTAATGCTCATCTTCCAGACTTATTTCACATAACTCCTTTTCATGCAATCTACATTCCAGACAATCTGGCCTACTTACTGATAATTAAACTCAACATTCCATCTCTTGCCTTGGAACAGACTCCTTCATTTTCTTCACCTCTTCTAATCATTCACTTCCTTCAAACATCATTTCAGTTGCTGCCTCCTACAGGAAGCCTTCCCTTTCTCCACAGGTACTAGTGCTCCTTTTCTCAAAGAATCATATATTTCTATGTTATACCCGCAGTAGAATGAAAGTCTCTTAGAGACAGGGATTGTGTTCATTTTTACTAGTGCACATCAAAGAACTAATTAATTTCTTGTTTAGTTAAATTAGTCTGGAGAAAGAAGAGATTTTATGTGGTATAGGAGCTTTCTGGTAATCTTACAACTCTCTCTTTTTTTCAAGATCAAAAGGACAAAATTTAAAGCTATGGGGTAGGGGGTCCTTAACCTAGGGCCCTCAGACCAATTTCAATGGGGTCTGTGAACTTGGAAGGGAAAATATTCTTTATTCATATATAAATTAGTTTTCTTTGTAATCTAAGCATTTATTTTATGCTTTTCAAAACATTCTGAGAAGGGTTACATAGACTTCTCCAGATAGCCAAGAGGATTTGGGATAAAAAGTTGAGAATCTGTAATGTAAAGGAATTTAGATGTTTACTAATCTGTTAGCTTCATTTTATAAATGAGGGAACTGAAGCTGAGATTCTATGACTCCAAATTTGGGACTCCTTACTCTACACTGTACTCATGGTCAGACTTCTAGAAAAATCCACTTTTTATTCTTTGTATATTAACCCAAAATTATATTGCTAAAACAAAGTCTAAAGACTGAATGACATTGAAGATGCATTTGATATTGTTAAATGGATATTTTAATTCTACTAATTATTGGTGCAAAGTCTTGGCTCAAGTAACCTCTTTATTTTAACTGGTTGCAGGAGAAGTAGCAAGGATTGATAAGAAGGTTGATATTTCATGTACATGACTAGAAAACCCAGCAAAAATGCTTTGAATAAGAGCAGTAACATTGTGGACTTTAAAGGAGGGACTTCCAATTAAGCTCCCCCCTTGTGATATTTTTAAGTGATATCAGAGTATCCCAATCATGTTTATAATTAATATCCTATAACCATATTGGTGAACCTATGGAACATGTGCCAGAAGGGATTGCTCTCCTCCCCCTCTCCACCACACCTAAGGACATTTTTCACATCACCCACCCCTCTGCAAAGCAGCTCAGTGGGAGCACTTCCTTTCTTCCTCTCTCCCCTGTCTAGGGTAAGATGGTTGGGGCAATTCACATATGGCATGAGGGTTGCAGTTTGGGCACTCAGTTTCACCATCAATGTCAAATAAGCATCCATAACTCAGTATTGAGATAAATGACTTTTATAAAGTCACAATCAATTATTAATGTAAATGCTAGTTTTCAGGAAGCATCAAAATCAATATATCATGTAATAAGCCAGTCTCACTAGTAATGTAATGATTACTGAACATGTGTATGTATGATGAAGCTCAAGGGGTTCATTCTTTAGTTATGATACCTCCTAAGTGTCTTTATCATTTGCAAATAAACAAATTCATGTTTTTAAGTGATGATGACATCATTACACAAATAGAGGATGATGCTAGTGCTTCAAAAAACTTGATTATGTTATTAATATTTTAATATGTAATAATATAAATAATTACATAATATAATACTGCTTATATGTACTATTAAAAGTTATTTAATTTCATTTTCCCCTCTTTATATAAGTTCAATAACCTTCAGATTGCCTTCCATCCATATAACCTGAACTCTAGTATAAATCCACAGATGGAAGATGTATATTTGTGTGTCAAATTACCTCTTCATTCATTCTGAGGAGAGCAGTCAGGAATATGAAAATAGTCTTCCAGTGAAAACTTAAGAAGAAACTGTGGAGTTTTTTCTTTAATAAGAGATTGTGTGCTTTTTTTGTTTCATTGATGTTTTATTTGTACAATACAAACATTTACACATTACTCCCAAGTTGAGTAAAACTAATAATACAGTGATCTCATCAGAAAATGCATGCAACAGTTTACATCTGTAGCAACCCCGCTTTTCTATTTTAAAAAATAATCTACTTTCACCTCTGTCCTACTTCAGTGGAAAAAGGAAAAAGAAAAAAAAGAAAATTCCTTTTAACAAAAATTCCTAGTCAAGAAAAACAAATTCCTTTTATAGCTGTATGCAAAAATTTATGTTTAATTCTGTACCCTAAATCTGTGAGTTCTTTTTAATGGGTAGCATATTTCATTTTCTGGCCTCTAGAATTATGACTGGTCATTATGTTGATGTAGTTCTTACCAGCTTTCAAAATTATTTGTCTTCACAATATTATAGGTACCATACAAATTGTTTTGCTGGTTTTGCTTATTTCATTCTTCATAAGTTTATAAAAATCTTCAAAATGGTTCCTTTTATAATCTTGATGTTAAGATTATCCATCATTCTGGTTATACCCATGTTACTATGCATCAGTCCATATCTTACCAGATCTTGATTAAATCACTGATTTCCTCATTTTTTATAGCACAATAGTATAATGTCACATGCATATGCCACATTTTATTTAGTCATTTCTCAAGTATTTCCTAAAGTATAAATTCAAAACATATTTTCCCTCTAGAGGTTATAAAACTTTCTTAACTTGTTTTGTTTGTTTAAAGGAAAAATAGGTAATGGTTAGCACCTTGAGATAGTGTACAAGGATAGAAAGAGGGACTGGATCTGTGACTTCATTGTTATAGGGAACTCCCCAGGTAAAGAAACTCCCTCTGCCAATGGAGAATAGTACCTGCTCTGCAACTTAAAGGCTTAGAGAGCTGCTTAGAGCATTGAGAGATGAAATGACTTGCCTACTGCTAGTCACAAGTGTAGTATGTGCCAGAGGTGAACCTGAAAACAAATCTACCCGAATTTGAGACCACTTCTCTATCTACCATGCTGTGTTCTTTAAAACATGATGAAATAGAACTTCTGATCTTACTTTCCAGGTTTTGGACAAGATTGCAAAAAAATAAATTCAAGTTAATTAATAATGGAATCCAGTGTTAATCTACTTATCTCAGAGGGATGTAATAATAATAAATATAATTATAGTAATTACAGGAAACACATTATTGCAATTTGCCTTTAAAGATTTTAAAGTGTTTTACATGTTTTATCTCATTTGATCTCAAGAGCCAACTAATAATCCATAATTGCTAGTGATTTAAATTTAAATTCACCAAAATGGTTAAGTACACTGGTCCTTGTGAAATGAACTTATTTTTTAGTGATAAAGAACTTTCTTTATATTCCAAATCTCATGTATAACTGACCCTAGCTTGATGGACCAAAAAAGATTAAATGGTCCTTGTAAAGTAGAATTGTAAGGTCTGATATAGTAATCTTTTTTTGGGGAGGGGGTAATGGGACTATGGTTTTTTGAATAGGAAACATGATTATTTAAATACCTGTTAACTGTGGTCTCAGTTCTATCCCTAACTAAGTGACCTTGAACAAGTCAACTACATTCTCTTGAATTTAATCTCATTTATCAAATGAGAGGGTTGAACTACATCAGGAATTCTTAACCTGGAGTCCACAGACCCTTAAATAATCTATGGATAGATTTCTGAGGGTATGTGAACCTCAATGGGAAAAAAAACTAGCAACCTTACATGATTATTTCAATATGATTGCTTTACCTTCTAGTCCTATGCATTAAGAAGAGTTCCATGGGCTTCATGGAAATTTGGACAAAACAGTCCAAGACACAAAAGGTAACCAAACCTGAGGTGATCTTGTGGCCCCTCTCTACTCTCACATTCAATATAACTTGAATGTCCTAAGTTCTAATATAAACATTTCTTCAAATGTGTTTTTGTGTTCTTTTT
The DNA here is from genome assembly GCF_027887165.1 of Monodelphis domestica. NCBI lineage: Eukaryota > Metazoa > Chordata > Mammalia > Didelphimorphia > Didelphidae > Monodelphis > Monodelphis domestica. Next base: position 289,232,234 of record NC_077232.1, on the reverse strand, counting down.
CTGGCCAAGATGATATCCAAGCCAAGATGCTTATACAAGCACTTGGACACAAATCCATGATTTATAGATCTTTAAGAGGAAAAAACCCACAAAGGAATAAACAATAAGTAATGCTCATGTAGTCAGGGACCAGTGAGTTTCTCATGTGTCATGAAGAAGCCATTCGTGAAAACTCAGATAAAAAATTGAGTAAACATAGAGCCAAAAAAAGAAATATTTCTTCACTCCATATGAAATCAAACTATGCTGTGGAAAAATTTGAAATCAAGGTTGGTATTTTTTTAAACAGATAATAAGATCTATGTTTATAGGCTTAACCAAAGATGAAATAATTCTTCTCTTAAATTCAGTATACTATTGACAAATTTTGCCTTGACTGAATTTTCCTCATTTCTTCCCCTAACTTTTTCTTTTTGGCACTGGATTAGCTTAACTAAAATGTGTTCAAATCAAGTGCATTTTTCCTTCCTGCCACTGCTTGTAGAGACTTGAAAAACTTCCCACTGAAGTCTAAGGATGGACTCACATCTCAGACTCAGTCTGGGATTTTTTTTAATAGTCTGTATCCTTTCCCCAAACATTTCTGCTCATGTATTTTTCCTGCTTTTTGAAATATATTACTAAAATTGCCATGAGGCAACAGCAGAATTTAATATTTAATTTCACAAACTAGTGAGAGTAGAGACCTAGCTTTTTTGTCTAGTTAGATCTGTGATTTAATTTGTATGTAGGGAGTTCCTCTACCAGTGCAGATTTATGCAATTTATGGTTTTGGAGAACTGCATGGAGGTAGAGGGTGGGGTGGGGAGCTGAGAGGTTAAGTGACCTTCCTGAAAGTTACACAGCTAGGATGTGCCAAAGAAAGGACTAAACAAAGTTCCATATGATTCTAGATTCCAAGGTTGCCTCTTTATTCACTGCCATGTTTTTCATTAGAGAGAGAGAGAGAGAGACCAATATTGATTCATTAAATAGTTCTTTGCCTATATAATATTCCAACCCATTATACATGACTTTTGGGTTTCATGTCACAAAAAAAAAAAGACCATAGACTAACCTAAAGATATGATGAAAAGTACAATTTGAGGTTTTCATTTAACATAATGATGCTGAATGTGAATGGAAACTTCTGGGACTGGTGAAGAAAAGAAGGGATAATAAAATTCTTAATACTTATTCAATGTATCATGCTAGAAATCTTTAAGAGACATGAAGTTGAAGTTCCTGCTTTAATGAACTTAAAAACCTTAATAGAAAAGTAACATACCAGCAATCAAAAAGTTAAACAGTAGTAAAAGACAACATATGATTGAATGCTAAGTGATTTACATGGGCCATAAGTTTGGGAAGATTTTAGTAAAGGGAAGGATCATTTGTAGCCTGGGGTATGCTTTTGTGAAGATAAAACTAGACCTTGAAGGATGGGTCTTAAGATATGCCTGTGAAAGGGGAAATGCATTCAAGGGCACAGAGGTGAGAATGAGCAAAGCAAAATTCCCAGGTATAATGAAGAGATGAGTCAGTCTATTCTGGAGAGTTTGTTTGGGGAATATCTCTGAGTTAAGATTAGAAAAAAAGAGAGTGGTCCTAGATAAAATGTCAAGCTAAAGAAGGAGTATAAGCATTTATTAAGCTCCAACTCTGTGCCAGGCACTTTACTAATTTAATCTTATTTGATTCTCACAACAATCTTGTGAGATAGGTGTTTTTATTATCCTTATTTTTACAGGTGAGGAAACAGAGGCAGACAGAGATTTAGGAATTTGCTCAAGGTCACCTAGCTAGCAAGTGTCTGAAGACAGATTTAAACTGAACTCTGGATTCAGGGACTTTATCCTCTGAGCCACCTAGGTTTTTGAACCACAAGATGGCAAACCCAGACTAGAACTAATCTTACAACGGTATGCAGGATAGGCTGGAATGGGAGAAAAAACTAGATTCAGGGAGAAGATAGGAAGTGACATGCAATCATCTAAACTGTAAGTGTGTAAAAAAAAAAAAGAAGTGAAAGATGTAGGGTTATAATATTTATTGAAGAAACAGAAGCATGGAAAGATTCAGAGGACATTTCCAGTAGAATTCAGTAACAGGTTCAAAAAGAGAGCCTCACATTTTCTAATTCCTATTTATGTAAGCTGGATAAAAATAAACTCTGAAATAACTGACAGATTATTGTCATTTACTTAGAATAAATAGATTTATCTTTATAGAAGCAAAAAATAAACGGTAAATATGTGAGGAGAGGGGGATTGGAGCAGGTGGAAAGCAAAGGAAAGAATTAACAATAATTCTAGGGGACTGTGTTTGGCTGACTGATTTGCTGATCAAATTCCTCCTGAATGAGTACAAACAAGGCGAAGCGCTTATTTTTGGTGGAATCACACATACAAACTCCTCCATCCCCTAAATCCACGCGATGGACATCTTTTACAGGAAGAGACCTTCTTCGTCCGAAATTTACCTCATTCCCCTTGATGGACAGTGGAGGTCACCTTTAATTGCTCCAAGCTTGTTAAGCCCGACCCCACCTTCCACTCCAGAAATAAAGCAGACAGCTCAAAAGACTTAGACATTCTAAGGGGCCCTCTTGCTGACCCCGCCCACTACTTATTTTCCTCCTCCCTCCAGATCCCTGCTCTATGCAAACCACCCCTTTTCAGCTCCCCGAGCGGCGGAATTCCGGACTTTTCCAAATCCTTTGCGGTGGCACCAGCCCTTCGTTCCTAATCCAGAGAAAGACCTGGTAATGTTGGCAGAATCAGCTGGGGGTCACCCTCCCCAAGGAGAAAAGCAGATTGTTTTCCCCTTAGCCAGGTCCAGGTGGGCGAGAAAAGAGGGAGGAGCACAACCTCCTTCCATCTCGACCATAACAGTGTCCAGAGCTGTGTCCTGGGCCACTCCTCCCTCCCCCCTGCCCAGGATCTGCCAAAGCGACTGTCCCCAAAACTATTACGACATTTTGGGAAGTTTAGGCCCTTGTCTCCTCCCACAGGGCACATAAAAACAAGGCACTTGTCGGGTCCACCTCACTCGTCGGACAGGACCTGCTGCATTGTCCCACACGTAGTCCGAAGAAGGCACACCTGAGTCTGACGGTCCGTCGCACCAGCTCTTGTTATCATCACCCGAGATCGACCCTCTCTACCTGACCCCAAAAGGACTATCCAGGTCAGCAAGGAGGTCACTCGCTGGCACCTCCGTCTTTTCAAGTCAGCTAGCCCAGACAAGAAGTCCCAATTCTTTCATTCATGCTCAGTCAGAAAGAAAAAACGTGGACACGTTCTCCCAGAATGGACAGCTACTTCTGGAAGATCTTTTTGGTGCTGCTCATCATTGGTAAGTCCACCCTTCTTCTGCCTTGCCTCTGGTCCTTTTTTCTTTTGGATGGATAAATCAGGTTCTAGGATTCTAGATGTAGGTTTGGAAGAGAAGACAGAGATGATGCATTCCAGTGGTTTTCTGGACCCCTTTGCACTCCTAAAAATTACTGAAGACCCCACAAAGAATTTTTGTTTATGGTGAGCTATATCTATCGTTAGTTACTGCCTTGCCAATCAAAATGCTTTAGGATTTTTTTAAAAATTTGAAACTCAAGGCCCCTCGGAGTTATTGGACTTCACTTTGAAAAACTGCTAGTCCAGCCCCATTATTTTAAAGAGCGAGAAACTGAATCGCAAGGAATTGGAAGGACTTGTCAAAAGTTGACCAAGTGGTAAGTGGCAGAATCCGTTTTTGAACCCAGGCACCCTAGATCCAGTAATCTTTCACCTTCTATTGCCTGCATTCGAAGGACAGGAAGTTTCAGGAAAGAAACTAGGACCAAGAGGGAGAATAAGAACTTTGCTTTCTCTCTTAATACCTGTGAAAAGCCATTACCCAGTTAAACGTGCCGGGAGCAATTTCCACTTTGTCTGGTTACCAAAGAGGATGACAGTAAAATATTCGATGGCATTCTCAGGCAGGAGAGAGAGAGAAAAGGGAAGTGTGTAGGTTCCTTTCCGCACCCCCACGCTTTTTTCTCTTGAGGATTAACTCAAGCTGCCTCCTGACCATTCTCCCAGTCTCAATGAAGTGTTCCCTGTTTCCTGACCTGTGTGGTCGCTGAATGTGTGGCATAGAGTAGGGTTTTTCTTCAAAAGATTTATGGGTTTATCTTCAATTATAGGAGAGTGTGTGTGTGTGTGTGTGTGTGTGTGTGTGTGTGTGTGTGTGTGTGTGTGTAATAATAGTGTAATAAGCGCCTTCCTCCTAGAGCTTCTCTAAAGAAAAAAATCACCTTGGTTCCGGTTCAGCTTTAGTAAAGAGCTGAAGTGTTTTCTTAGTCCTGATGAAAAGGACAATGATTGTTCTCGCTTTTCTCTGAGGTTCAAATGGAATTCCGCTGATGTTCCCGAGCCCACATACACAATTAAATCATCTTTTGGCTACCTTAGCTTCAGAAGTAGGTAGACCAGTTGAAAAACATGCTATGTATACAATTTACATTACAAGGGCAGGGACTGAGTCCAGATGCTTAAGGAGGGAACTAGGTTTGGGAGAATTCTTCTGGAGAGAGAGAGAGAGAGAGAGAGAGAGAGAGAGAGAGAGAGAGAGAGAGAGTAGAGAGAGAGAGAGAGAGAGAGAGAGAGAGAGAGAGAGAGAGAGGGAGAGAGGAGAGAGCGAGAGAGAGAGAGAGAGAGAGAGAGAGAGGAGAGAGAGAGAGAGAGAGAGAGAGGAAGAGAGAGAGAGAGAGAGGAGAGAGAGAGAGAGAGAGAGAGAGAGAGAGAGAGAGAGAGAGAGAGAGAGAGAGAGAGAGAGAGAGAGAGAGAGAGAAGAGAGAGAAGAGAAGAAGAGAAAGAAAGAAGAAAGAAAGAAGAAAGATAAAGACAAGAAAGAAAAAAAGAAAGGAAAGAAAGAAAGAAGGAAGGAAGGAAGGAAGGTGTGCCATACCTGAAGTCAGGAAGATAGCTTCAGGAGATCAAATCCAGCCTTAGATACTAGCTGTGTGACCCTGAGCAAGTCTCTTAACCTTGATTGCCTCCGTTTCCTTATCTGTAAAATGAACTGAAGAAGGAAATGGCAAATCACTCCAGTAACTTTGCCAAGAAATTCTCAAATTTGGGTTGCAAAGAACAGGAAAAGGAACAAAGAACAATAACAACATATTACAACCACTTGTAGGAAAATATAGGAAAATTATCAGTTGTCAAGTTGGTTTTTATTTTTTTAATAGACTCAGGAAATTAGCCTAGAGGTCAACAATTGCTTGACACCACCTTTCTACCTCATGTAATATCATCTTACAATGCATATGGCTGTTCAGCAACCAAAACATTAATATTCTAATTTGAAACTATAAGGACCTATGAATAAACTGGTGTGTTTTTGTTATGAAAGTGCTTAACCACTTTATTACACTACCTAATTAATTATAGTTGACCTGTTTCATCAGGTACCCAAGCCTGTTTCCAAATAAGCCACTTCGGTTTCTGTTTTCCCAGTTTGTTTAGATATTTCCATACCTCTTGGAAAGGTTTGGTTTGCAGCTTAATTCTTTTTATTATATTCACTTGCAAGTAATCTGGTCTCTAAATTCATTGATGATGGCACTTAAGAACACAAGACTATCCCTAATCATTTTGAATGCAGCCAATTATATAGAAAGAAAGACTGGGGGGGAGGGCATCAGTGGATTGAGAGTCAGGCCTAGAGACAGGAGGTCCTAGGTTCAAATCTGGCCTCAGACACTTCCCAGCTGTGTGACCCTGGGCAAGTCACTTGACCCCCATTGCCTAGCCCTTACCACTCTTCTGCCTTGGAGCCAATACACAGTATTGTCTCCAAGACTGAAGGTAAGGGTTTAAAAAAAAGAAAGAAAAAAGAAAGAAAGAGGAATCATAGAATATGAGAGTTAGAATGGTCTTTAGAGATAGATTCCCAGTGTGTCAGTAACTAAGGAAATATTTTCTCCTCGCTTGTCAGGAGTAGATTACATTTCTTTGACTTTTGTTATATGCTAGAACTAGTTTCTGTATATGATTGAAAACTTCCTTTGAAAAGGAAAAAAGTGGCTTTTTTTCCTAGGCATATCAACTTTTTCCTCTTGCTTATGAAAACTTCTTTAAAATATTATTCTTGAAAAATGCACAGAATATTTTGTCAATATAACTGCAACATAAATCAACACTTCTAGGTTTAAATTAGCATCTTTTCATTTGTTATTGCTTTGTTATTTTAGTTGCTTTTATAAGATGTATGTGTGTGTGTGTATGTGTGCATATAGGTTCCATAAACTTTGATTTCCCCATTTTACAAATTGGAACATTAATTCGCAAGGAAAGTCGGATGATTTGCTTAAAGTAGCAAAGTGCATGAATGGAAAGAGCAAACTTCAGTTTCATTTCCTTGAGCAGCAGGTAAAAGGATAAACAATGATTTTGAATAACTCAAAGGTTATAAATTGCTTCCCTAATTGGTCAAATCAGCTAGCTGTGTTTGATTGAGGAAATCCTGCTTTGGTGATTGTCCCAAACATATGAGGGAAAATATTTCTCAATAATTCCATAAGAAAGTTTACCTAGATTTGCAGCCTTAAAATTCCATTCTTATTGGTGCCATAAAGATAACGAACATAGCCGAAAGTAAAAGAGCTTTGTCATTAGCTATTTTAAGAATCTGATCAAATTCCAGCTTCGATGACAATAAAGTCTTGTTCTTAAACTAGAGAGTTTTCAATAGTTGTTGTCTTCAAGTTTCAGCATGGCTAGAGCAGGGAATTTCAATTCAAAAGACTGACAAATGAACATTTGGAAGGTTCAGTACTCAGTAACTTCCCACAAAAATTCTCCAAAGAATTATTTTGTGCTTCTAAGATGCACCCACCCAGTAACCCTCAGTTTACCCTGGAATTATGTTCAGAGTCAGAGGGTGTGGCTGCAATGAGAAGCATTCCCAACAGACCTACCTGATCCTTTGGCTGGCTCGAATATATCAAATTAACATAGGAAGGCAGTTCTGCTCCAGAATCCACTTATGGAAAGGAGGGCCATTGTAAAATAGTGCTCTCCTGATTCAAGATGACCTGGAGCCTGGATTTCACACAAAATCAAGCAACAAGAACCTTGTGGGGTTTTTTTTTTCCCCTTTACAGACTATGTTGTAATATCTTGCTGAAATGGATATATCAAGGGAAAACTATTTTTCCAAGGAAACATAATAATAACACTAGCTAGTATGCATCCAATGCTTTAAAGTTTGCAAAGTTTTTCAAATATGTTGTTTCACAATCCTATGAAGTAAGTGCTAGTATGATTTCCATTTTTTGTAGACAAGGAAACTGAAGCCTATAGTAGTTAAGTGACTTGTCCAGGATCCCATTAGGATTTGAACTCAGATCTTCCTGACTCTAGGTCTAGCACTTGATTTGCTATGCCACCTGTCTCAAAAAAAAAAAATAACTTGAGCTCTTTTTAATCCTATTTTGAAGTGTATTTTTATATCCTGCTTAATGGTAATTTGTGGATATGCAAATGTCTAGTCAGAAATCTTATTTAAAGGAATCCTATATAAAGAAATTTCTGAACCCATCAATCCCAATACATTCAAATTTATTGATTTATATAGAATTTATTTATAATCTGATTGATGCAAATCGAACTCAATCAGGGTATTCTAGTGGAAGGCAAAGGAAATTCTATCCTAAAATGTGATCCCAGAGGAACTCAGGGAGGGGCAACATGACAACTAAAAGACTTGTCTGAGAAATGTAAATTATTTTCTAAATGAAAGAATGCAACAGACTGGATAGTGCCTAATGTAAGCATATGTGTGCATGTATATACATATGCATATGAAATACATACTATAGAATCTCAGATGTCCGATTTGTGTCTCACAATATGTATGTGTGTATATAAAATATAGGTACCATCATTCTTGATGGACCTTTCATAAGATTCCATGTTTGGATAATGATTCCTTTAATTTAAGCACCTTGTAAAAAGTTAAAATGTTTTCAGATCATTCTCAGGTCAGCTTATTCCTGACAGATCCCAGTGACATCTCTTCTGAATTTGGCATATATTATAATTATCTGTTTATGTAATCTACCACCACCTCATTTACCCCATGATGGCAGGGATTCTTTCTAATCTGAACTTTGCATAAAGCACACACTTTGTCTCTTTCTTCCTCCATGCAGAGTGAAATGCTTATTCTGCATTCGGTATTTCAAAATGTTTCCTTAATTAAGTTACTATATTAAAGCAAGAACAACTTCAGGTATCTCTTTACTTAGGAGGAATCAAACAATTTGAATACTGATGAACCACTGAAGTGGTCATAGTGGCATTACGTGGGACATTCCTGAGGAAAATTGTTTTGTCCAGAGAAAGCAATTTCCCCTAAAGTTGATTAATTAGGAGGCAATTTCTTAAAATCTCTATGTCAGATCTCAACTCTGACCTACATGTATAAACTTTCATAATGCTACCACTGACACGGGTGAATTTTTCTGACATGAAATAAAAACTTTATCAAAGTAGGGAAAATATCCTGGATGCCAAAAAATTATGATGAACATTTTCTAAATCCCATTAGTATATTAGTATTTAGAATGTTTAAATATTTATTTATTTATTATAAATATATTTATTTTATTATATATTATATGTTATATATATTATAAATATTAAATATTTAAATAAAAATATTTAAAAATATTTTACTTCAGTCAGTTCCTCTTTGGAAAGATCTTTCCTGAGAAGCAAATAAGACTCCATTTTTAAGTGAAACTTGTATTTTATTCAGAGTTTGAATTCTGATATCTCAGGTTCATTCTAATTTCTCACCAGCTGCCTCCTTCCCTCCTTCCAGATTCTACAGTATGCCTTCAAATTTTAATATGAACATGAAGACAAATGAATTTTTATTGTATATGTCCCTAATGACTGTAACCAAACTAAAAGAAAATTAGTTAGGAAAAGGAAAGGCTTTTGGTATTTGAGTTGTAGGAATCAGCATTTTTTTCTTGTGAAACTATTCAAAATCATACAACTTAATTAGTCATAAACAATATATCTTCAAAGAAGGCAGAGAATAGATATAGACTTGAGGATATAATTCCAGGGGAAAGCCAGTTTGAATTTATAATAATAAGTTGCATATAGCTGACATATTTTAATGGCTGACCCTTTCAGAAGTCAGGGAATGACATACTAAATCTTTTAGACTTAAGTTGATTCACGCATTGACTCATGAGTTTTCTTAAGGAAACTGAGGCCCATGGACATTAAGAAAAGAGAAGGAAATGTGCAGTGATCCTTTCCAGTTATATCCTTGATTGTGGATTATTCAATATTGTTTTCCAGTGGTTTATTTCTCCCTCCCTCACCCCACCCCCAAGATTTTTGCAGTAGTTGCTGCCAAGGCTAGGAACAAATTTTGAAAACTGAAATGAATTAATCAACTAACTCATTTTGGCTCTGTATCCTAAGGACCAATTCAAAGTGGATATTTAAAAATGTACTTGAGATTTAAGTTATGAATTTTGAAATTATGAAAGTCTATACATGTAGATTGGAGATGAGATCTGAGATCCAGTACTGACTGCTCAGACCATTTAACCTCCATGGATCTCAGTTTCCCCACCTGTAAAATAAGAAAGAGGTGGCCCAAATAGCCTTTGTGGTCCTTTGTTAACTTTAGATTTATGATGTTTTTGCCGTATAACCAATGTCAAGGTAGAATGGGTGCAGATGATTTAATCTGAAGGCTATCACTCCTTTTGTCATAATAATGACACTAAAATAGCATGTTGGTAATAGTTAGCTGGAAGCATCCCCAATATTATACTAATCAAGAGAACTTTTCAGACTCCAGCCCACTTCTTCATGCCTCCTTCAATGGAATGCTACAATATGGAGTGAATTTACAGAGTACCTTGCCTATGATGGAAGTGTCATAATTATAGTCACATTGCACCCCACCCCTGCCAGAATAAAACTTCATAAGAGCTGCTAGCAAGTAGCAAATTTGACTGAGTTCCTGGGTGTGATACTGATGACCTGTGGAATAATGGAATGTAGAGTCAGAGAAAGGAGATGTACAATGCCTAATCATCTCCTGAGTAACTGGAATCAAACAAAAAACATACATTTATCAAGGACGATTGAATACCAGGCTGGAAGTGAGGAAAGGCTCACCTTCTTACGTTGAATTCCAGCCTCAGATACTTATTAGCTGTGTGACCCTGGGCAAGTCACTTAACTCTTTTGCATCAGTTTCCTCTTTTGTAAAATGAGCTGGAGAAGGAAATGACAAACTATTCCAGTATCCCTGCCAAGGAAACCCCAAATGGGGTCAAGAAGAGTTGGAAACAACAGAAAAAGCTCAACAATACACTATTCTCAGAACAAGAAACAGAAGGGCAAAAGTCACATAATCCTTGCACTCAGGGATTTTACATTTCAAAGAGGAGAAAATTACTTTCAAAGTAAATAAAAAGCGATTGGGTACAATATATTAATATGGAAAAATCTCTTGAAAGAGATAGCCTTTGAGCTGAGCTCTGAAGGGAAGTAGGGATTCCAAGAGACAAAGATCCAGGAGTTGGGGACAATTTATGAAAAGTCATGGAGGCTGAAACTAGAATGTTTTGTTTTGGGAATAGCAAATAGGCAATTTTGGATGGAATATGTACTGTGTAAAGGGGAATAGATGTAATCAGCCTAGAAAGAGATTTTCGAACAAGATTAAAGGGCTTTAAATGCCAAATAGAGGAGTTTGCATTTTATACTAGAAAAGATAGGGAGTCTGATATTTTTAGAGGAGGAGAGTGATATGATCAGCCTTGTATGGTAGAAATATCTATTCGACATCTATGAATGGATTGTTTATAGCAGGAACAATTATGAAGCTATTGTAATAGTACTCATAAGAGGTGACAAGGACCTGCTCCTTGGGATATAGAGAAGGAGGAGCCAGATGGATGTTGATTTTTAAAAAAATTCAGAGAAATGAAGTTAATACTGATGTCAATTCAGGAAGGATTTCTAATTTTATCATTGTAGGAAATTTGGAGTTTGGAAATTCCCTCCACTAGTACAGATATCAACCCATTCATGTTCTAGAAGATTTCTTATGCATCTACCATGTGACCAAAAATGAAAGTACCTTGAGGAACCTACATGTTACTATGGGGGGGGGGGAAGGGGACAACACTTATAGATTAGTATATAAATTTAACTCAGGCTTCTCTGGGCATCCTGACTTCTAACATGAAGGAGCCCTTGAAAGGCCTTTGGAGCATGTCCACATTGCTTAAAGTGGAGACATCTTTGCTACTGCCAAATGGATGAGAAAAGACTCCTTTCATTGGCTTCCTTTGTCTTTAAAACTATCAGGAAGGAGTTGATGGATCATTCTCTTTTCTACTACTCTCTTTAAGCTGCACTTTTGTACTTTGGAGTAAAGCGGTGAAATTTGGCAGCTTCAGAGAGAATGCCATGAATTGAACCAATCTAGACTCCCTCTAAGTTTTGGGAAGGGAAGCCCTAACAACTTAGGGAAATCAGAAAGGATCTCTGAAAAGTGATGCTATTTAAGTTGAGCCTTGAAGGGAAAGCTAAAAAGAGAGGGTATAAAGGGTATTCCATTTTGGTCATGGACTTTCCAAATCAACAGAGTCAGGAGATGGAATGTGATCTGGGAGAAATGAGGAGGCCATTTTGGCAGGAGGGGTGTATAGGGGAAAACCTAATGTATTTATAAGGTGTATTAAAGCCTTTTGTAAAAGGATGCTGCAGAGCTTGTTCAGAGGTATGAACCTCCTTGTGCTTTGGGAATATAAGTTCCAGTTGTTTGGAAGATGAAGGGGAGAGAAGAAGATAGACTGGAGAAGTTGGATGCAGGGAGACAAAAACAAAAAAAAAAATCTCAGGAATTGCCTAAAACTCAGAGAATTTAAATGACAATGACAACTCCAAGGGGGAATTTAGACTGATGTTTTCTATTTCCAAGTGTTATATATGGGGAGAGGATCTGGTTTATAGCACCTGTTGAGATGGTTTACCAGGATATGGCCTCTGTATACACTATATCTTTTTAGAGCCATAGGAGAGGGCTGAGTTGGTGGATACCAAAGGAATAAAGCAGACCTGAGAAGGGGTAGCCTTCCCTGAACAACCAGACACTCTGATAAACTGTTTCAGCAGGTGAGCTTAAACCAGGCTGAAGTAACTGAAAGGCCTCAAACCTATTGGTGATTTAAGGAGGAGTCTACCCCAGGTATATGATGACTTTTCCCATCAGAAAGGGTGGATGAGAACAATTTGTTCCAACAGCCATATAGTGGCATAAGAAGGTGCTATGGAGTACTTAGATCTTGATTAGATGTCAAAGGAACCAAGATCATCCATTGCATTCCAGACTAGTCATCTTGAATTTTGTCTTGCCATTGGACTGTAGAAGAGAGAGTGAGGCCAACGACTTTGTGCAAGTCTGACTCACTTAAATCCAATTTATGTAAGAGTCAAAGGATGTGATGTCATTTTGGTCCTTTTTGAGCACAAAGAACAACAATCACCAACAGGGAAAGTCAAAAAGCTTAGATGAGGCATATCCCTTGCCCTCAGGAAGCTTACAGTCTGGCATGTGGGCTAAGATTAAAAAACAATCATTATAATGAAATCCAAGTCTTTTTTTACATAACATCTAGATTAATATATAAGTAGATGAAGATATCTCTATATCCATTGATGATACCACATACTTACTAGTGATGAGTATATAGATGGTAGATAGACAAAGTAGGGACTTGGGATCCTATTAGTCTATATAGCTTTGGATGAACAATCTGTAAAATGGAGGTAACACTAACCCTTACCTCAGTGTTATGATATGAGGTGTGTAAAGTGCTTTGTAAATCTAAGCTCTCCAATGATTCTTTTTCTTTAAATCTGTGTCAATTGGTCCTGACTCTTCTCTTTATGGAATATATAGATTTTACTGCACTGATTCTTACACAAAATTTCCTTACCTCCTGAAATCTCATGCTATAATATATCTTTGAAGTTCTCAAAGGAATGATGCACTTATTGCATTCTCTGACTGACAAAAAGAATAGCTTTGAGGGATAGTTGTGAATGAGAGAGAATTTTGATGTTTTTACTTTCTATTCATTGATTGTCTTTGAAGATGTTGATTAAAATTGTATTTCTACAATGAAATGTCACTCAATGTGTTTCTAAGAGAAAAAAGAAACATAACATGAAAATAAAACATGAAGAGTCTAAAATTGTATAAATAATATAATGAAGAGAACATAAAAACCTAATATTCTGGGTCCAATTAGGTGACTCAGTGTACTGAAAGCCAGATCTAGAGATGAGAGGTTCTGAGCTCAAATCTGGCCTCAGACACTTCCTAGCTGTGTGACCCGGGGCAAGTCCTTTAATGCCCATTGTCTATCCCTTACCATTCTTCTGATTTGGAATCAATACGTAGTATTGATTCTAAGATGAATCTAAGGTTTTTTTTAAAGACCTAATATTACCAAGATCACAGCCCTAGATTAGATCACCAGTAGCAATTTTCCAGAAGTAGGCAGACTTAGGGATGGAGGAAAGGCAGAGGCAAATGTTATCCTTCTACCCTCTTAGAAAAGGACATCAAACAGAATGTACCTGCCTTGCAGGGGTCAAGACCCACAGTTATCCACTCCTATCTCTCTCTTTGGTGCCATTCATATATCCCCTAGTGGACAGCTCCAGTTCCTGATCATCCAATAGGCATCTCAGACTCTACATACTCAACTCCATTTTTGAACATGTCTTCCTCCTAATTTCCCTGTTTTTGTTGAGGGCTTCACTAGTCTTTTAGTTTCTCAGCTCTGCAATCCAAGAGTCATCTATTACTTTTTCCTGCCCACATTTTACCAACCTTCTTACACCTTATTCACCTCCACATATTCTGTGACCCAATGACACTGGCCTCCTTGTTCTTCCTCTATCAAGATGCTCAATTTCCTGACTACATACATTTTCACTGACTGTCCCTCATGCTGGGAATTCTCTTTCTTCTCATCTCCTTCTGATTTTCCTGACTTTCCTGACTTCCTTCATTTCCCAGAAAAAATCATCCCTTCTATAGGAACCCTTTCCTAATCCCTCCTAATATTAGTGTCTCCCCTCTGTTGAATATCACCAGCCAATCCATCCTGACTCCATCTTACATGTGTGTAAATTGTTTATATGTTGTTTCTCCCATTAGACTGAGAGTTCCTTGAGAGCAGGGACCATTTTTTGCCTTATATATAGCACTTAGCACAGAAGCTTGGGACAAAGTAGGTGCTTAATTATTGCTTATTGACTTGTTGATTTTCCTTAATTTAAGGGAATTGACTTCCTCAACTTCCAAATCCAATCAAGTTACCATATATTAGCTAATCTTTCTCCATGTCTTCTCTGCCATTTGTCCCTTTCCCATCATCTGTAGGGCCACGGCCCTAATTCAAGTCTTTCTCAATTCTTACTGGCATTGTTTCAGTAGCTTCCAATTTCTCTCCTATACCTAATATCAGCCATCTTCAAACTATTCACCACACTCAGTTGCCAAAGTGATTTAAAGTAGGAACCTGAACAGAGAACTCTGAAGAAGGAATCAGGAAGACTTGAATTCAAATTCTGCCTCAGTTATTAGCTGTGCCACCTCCACAAGTCACTTAAATTGTCTGTCTTGGTTTCTTCAATAGTAAAATGGGAATAATAATAGTGCCTACCTCTTAAAGTTATTGTGAGGATCAAATGAGATAACATCTATAAAGCACTTTGAAAATCTCCTGTTATTCTAATAATTATTAAAATTATTATATATAGGGGGCAGCTGGGTAGCTCAGTGGATTGAGAGCCAGGCCTAGAGACGGGAGGTCCTAGGTTCAAATCTGGCCTCAGACACTTCCCAGCTGTGTGACCCTGGGCAAGTCACTTGACCCCCATTGCCTAGCCCTTACCACTCTTCTGCCTTGGAGCCAATACACAGTATTGACTCCAAGACGGAAGGTAAGGGTTTTTAAAAAAAAATATTATATATACAGGCAGAAAATATGGCTATCAAACTATCCTTGGAGCCAGGAGACTTGACCCATATAAGCTGGGTTACCATGGGCAACCCACTTAACTGTTTTCAATGCCTTAGGCAAGATGATAAATTGGGGAGAAGGCGCCAACCTATACCAATAGAGGGAATTTTTTAATTCCTCCTTTATGGAGGGATTTCCTCTATCTGGACCTCTGATTTAATTGAAATGCTTTCATCAATTAAATCAAAAGTTCAGTCCCTATCCTCATGAATATTATGTAGAGACCATCTGAAAAGTCTCCATGCAATTTTAAGCTTTAGTAACTTAAAATATTTTTTAAATTATTTTTACTATTGCTTTATTTGAATGTGTGATGCCAATTGCATAAAACTGAAAATTTCAACAATGTTTTACTCTATCTAGAAATAGTTTATAAATTAATCTAGCTTTTAATAGCTTAAAACTGCAGGGAGACTATGGGACACCTTGCATTGTACAAAGAAATAAAGTTTGACATTTATCAAGTACTTTAACAATTGCAAAATGTTTTATATACTTTCTCTCATTTGCATCTCGTAGTAACAAGTATCACCCCTGTTTTTTAGGTGAAAAACTCAAGGCTAAATTAAGGGATTTGCCCTTGATCACAAAACTAACCTCTTACAAATAGAATTTAAACCTTCCATCTTCCTGAACCCAAAATTTTCCTTCTATTATCCTATGTCATGTGACCTCTCACTGAAAGGAGTAAGTGCTTTTACCTTTTGTCTTTTTGTTTTTACTTTTTTACCTAGCTCAGGGACTTGAACAGTGTGTGAGAGTGACTGAATATTTGTGTGTTTGTGTGTGTGTGTGTGTGTCCAGATCAATGATTTTTGTCAGTATAGACAGCTCTCAGTGAGAAAATTTCCTCTACCAATGTAGATCAGCCATTCTTCCATAACTTACTGTCTTAGAGAGTTTCTTGGGGCTCTGAGAGGTTGAGACTTGCCCCATCGCACAACCACGTGGGACCTGAATTCAGTTTCTCCTGGCTCCAAAGCTGGGTCCCTATCCATTATGCCTCACTATTTTTATCCTTGAACCTAGCCAGGATTTAATCAGAATTTGATGAAAGAAATACATTTTACAAGGTCCAAAGAATCCAACAACTAAAACCAAACAAAGTCCCCCTAAACTATCTAATTAAATGAGTGTTTGAACAGTACACTTTATACAACAAGGCTGTCTTTCTATTATATATTATTATAAATAACATTTCCCATCATTAGCTAAAATATAACTTCATTAAAAATTATCAGTGCCTTATTTGAATTGTGAACCCAGCACTGCATAAATACAAGGTTTTAATATATCCAGAGGTAGGTTGTAAGTTACCAGTAAATTACAGTAATAAAGCAAAATATCTCAAAAGGACCAATTCAGAGTAGTCCTATCCTTCCTATGAATGAAAGAACAGCATATATTGAGAGTTCTTGCCATGCTGCATAATAACTTAGCTATTAAGTGCAAATATCTACAATTTCCTCTTGCTCTTATCAAGATCTAGCTTCATTTTAAACATTTCTTAGGCATTTTTAATTCAGTTCTTAATGAAACATAATTATATGTTTGTTGGCAGACAGTAGGAATAGGAGTCATTTATAGCCAAATCAAAGCCTTGCAAAAACTCTGACATTTGCATTCTTCAATAAAAATAAACATGTTGCAAATTGAAAAGTGCAAGAAGAAAACAGTGCTTATTCATAACTAATATGATGGGGAGCTTATAATTGTTTTTAGTAGGCGAAGTATGACCTTAACTGTTAATGAAGTTTAATAAACAGATTGAGGACTTGGGACTCTTCCTTTTATGTCCATTCCCCCAAACAAAAACAACCAAATTCTTTGATGTTTTGTGTAATTCCTAAAATCATAGAATATCCCCTGAAGAGTTATTGATAACAAGTTGGTTAATGTCTACTTGGTCAAGAGTTGGTTAATCTTCATAGAAAATAAAAGTGAAAAGAAAGAAGATTTTGTGACCTGGTTGGGCTGGGCAAAGATTGATGATCTATCAGATAAATGTCTGTTTTAGATGTTTCCTGCATATTTAAGTACTTCAGGAATTGAATCCACTGATGTGGATTGTAGTTAGGTAGTGCAGTGGATAGAGCACTGGATATGGAATCAGTAAGACATCTTCCTGAGTCAAAATTCAGCATCAGACACTTACTAGCTGTGTGACCCATTTAATACTATTTGCCTCAGTTTCCTCATCTGTAAAATGAGCTAGAGAAGGCAATGGCAAAGCCCTCCAATATCTTTGCTAAGAAAATCCCTAATGGGATCATAAAGCGTTGGGCACAACTAAAACCACTGAATAACAAAAAAAAAAAAACAATGGATATAGTGAAAATACATTGACCTATTGACTAGTCTTTTGATAATAAGCCTCCCCAAATCTGGCTTTTGCTGGTTTTGAGATGACAAATGAACAATCCATCTCTAAGTCTATCATTGAAGCCTTTCCAATTTGGTTGGACCTGCCAGAGCTTGCGCTCCATAGTCATCAACTTTTCAAAGTCTAGGGTGGCCTCCAAGGCAGAATAAGGCTGCAGAGGAAGAGTGTACTACTGAGTATTTTTATGTTTGATTCATCCATTTAGTGAAATAAATGGCAACTAATTTTCCAATCGTGTCTAGTTTAACTAATCATGATATTACATTTACCAATTGTGCTACCCAATATGGCTTGTAGGAACCAAGTTAGAGAGAACTATACGCAATTGAGAATGACATTTCCGACCCCCAGAATTCCTGTGAACAATGATGGGGCAAATACCTTCTAATATAGTGAATGCTCCAGGGAAGTCAGTGTTTAGTAATAGGGCTTTGCCCCCATTCCAAAGGATGGCACTCACACCTCCCACACACCAAGGCCCCTAGACCTGTGCAAGGGTGTGGGTTGAGTCCTGACTCAGAGGGAAGAGGTAGCTTGTCTGCTGTGAGTCACCCACCACACTTCCTGCTGTTATACTGGAGTTTTCACTGATGTGGAACCATTCAAAAACTTGTACCCATCAAATTTTTGTGACCCGAGAAGTTCAAGACCCAAGCATGCTTTCACCAGATTTCTATCTTTTTCAAGTTTACGTGTAAAAAAATATTGAGTATGTCTATGGAAGGGGATTGAGAGAAGAGACATGGCAAATGAACTTGATTTTGAGAGCAACCATGCTTAACCTGGGCAAGAGGCTGTACTGTCTGTGGTGGCTTTCTTTTTACTTTGTAACTTCTCTTAAATCTTATCCTATCTCTATCCTTTTCCCATTACATTTTGTAGCAGCTCTCTCCATATAGGTATATATGAATGTAAATATATGCATGGATATATGCATATATTCATACATGTATATATACACACATGCAGATGTGTATGTGTATATGTGCAAATGACACTTTTATTTATTTTTGTTTATTCATCCTTAAAAGGCAGCATGATATAGTATACAGCACAGATATGAGCTGTGTTATATATATATATATATGTATATATATATATATATATATGCAGATATAACCTGCATCAAATCACATAATCTCCTTAAGTCTCAGTTTGGACTCAATGGCCTCTGAAGTTCCTTCCAGATCTCATTCTAGGAATCTGTGACCATAATCAGACAGCTCTAGCTTATCCTAGTCAGAGAGGCAGCTGGGTTGGTAATGTAGTGGATAGAGCACCAGGCATGGAGTCAGAAGGACCTGGATTTGAATGTGGCCTCAGATACTGTATGATCCTGGACAAGCCATTTAAATTTGATACTAAGTCCGAAGGTAAGGGTGTTAATGGAGGAAAATCACTGTCTGATTACACTATTAGAGGAGAAAATCATAGTACAAGCTATGTCAGCCACATATTGGAAGCTCTACCAGGAGGTCAATAACTGAACTATAGAATGGATATTCTGTTCCCATAATCCAGAGGAACTGAAAGATTCAGGAAATTCATAGGTAAAGCATTTATGCCATCCTTAATTGATTGTACCTTAGTTCAAGTCATTGTGGTACCAATGCAATGCAATAGAACTGGTTTAGTTCCATGTTTATCAGGCATTCACTTGGAGAGGTCATGGAAGATGAGCTGCATTTGAGCTACAGAAGACCTAGATTTGAATCCCAGGTCACTTAGTCACTAAGTGACTTGGGACAATTCACTTCCCCTCTCTAGGACTCAGTTTCCTCATCTGTAAGATGAGGATGTTAAAGCAGAGGATCTCTAATATCTCCACCAGTTCCCAAGTCTGTGATCTTACATGTACCATTGTTACTATGTACAAGGGGAGAAGCAAAGATCAATTTTTAAAAAAACTTTCTGTCCTCATGTTGCCCTTACCTAATGACTACAGCCAAGTAAGTAAAAGATGGCAACTGAATACAGCTGATAAGGGGAAGCTTTGGAATGAGATAAAATGAGGTTCAAAAATGAAATATTAATCCAGCAATTCAGTGGCAAGACTCACGGAAATCTTCCTGATCACTGGACTGGCTCCAAGGGAGGGCCGCAGGTAAGGAAAGCCCAGTTCTCAGGCTGGCACACCCTGAATTGAACATTCTTTAATTAACAAAGACAAATATTTCACCTGTGGCCTGAATGAACTGGAACCAAGTTTCCAGCAGTGGAAAAATTAACAACAAAGGAAAGGCTAGTATCTGGTTTCTGTGAAGCATAAAGAGACTAGACTAGATAAGTGTGTGTTTTACAGACTTGTTATTTCTCATAAGAAGATTTAGTAATATGCCCTCTTGGGGTTTTCATTATTTGTTGAGAAGATTGAATGAGAATAAATAATAATATAGTTAAAACTAGTATTTTTTTTTTTAGGAAACTGACAAAAGGTTGAAATCGATAAGAATCCCACTGCTCCTTTGCAGTGAGTAATGTGGATTAGATTGGAATGTTTTTTCTTCACCTTAGTCCATTTGGACGAAAATAAACAATAAAGATTGTGTGTCTATATTTTATCATTAGAGATTAATAGAGAAATATCAGCCTACTCACAGATTCAATTGACAGTCTTGAACTTTTTAAAAGCTATTACTGACACCTCCTGCTTAAAACCCCAAAGGTCAGAAGGATTGTGAGGCCCCGCTTTCACGGTGTGTATTCATACTGAAAATTGGTTCTATGAAAGCAGGTTGAAGATATGCTTTTGTTTCCTAGCCTTTTAATTTTACAGTATTTTTAAATATAAGCTACTGATAAGTGGTGTCATCCTTCAGACAAAATAGTTCAGCTCTATGGGCAGCAATCTCTTTCTATTTATAAAAATTAAAATGTTGACATAGATTAGATGGTTTATGTGATCCCTGACATTTCTGAAATTGTAGGAGTCCAAGACATACATGGAACTGAAGCAGATACACCATTGTTCTATTAGTGTAAACACCAATTGGGTTTAGGAGATTGGGCACGCTGCACCTAGTTTTAGTGAATGAAAAATAGGGCATCCAGCTTTAAAAACCTACCCCCTGGCATTTCAGGAAGGAAGAATATCCATCAATTGTCCAGAGACAGGACTTTTAAAAATGCCAAATAGAGTAAGCAGGGATGGGTGGCTATTACCTCTTGAATGGAACCATACTAATATTACCATGTGGCAGTAGAGGGCACTCTCAGCACACTCTGCCCACAAACACATACATCCACAGGTACATGCACAAATAGGTAATTGAACAAATAAATAAACCCATGAATGATTCATCAAATAAACACACCTAGATGGATTCCCTGGGAAGTCAATCCCAGTAATAACTTTAATTTGTTTTTGTTTTTTGATTCCAAATTTCACAGAGTCCAAATAAAATGGCTACTTCCATACACATTGTAGAAAAGAAGGAAAGAATTACATCCAAAGATGAGAATTTCTGTTGTGTAAAAGCTTACTTTTCAACTTGTCCTGCTTGTTTGTGATTATCTCGGGCCTCTTCTTCTTCCAGTTATAACTTCTGGGATCATAAAATCTGATGCTGCTCAGAGAATCTAGACTCAGAAGTAGCCTTGATGAACTTCTCATTCAAATCTGTCACTTTTCCAAATGAGTAGATTGAAGCCTTAGAAGTTTCAATCACTGACACACAGAGAGTCAGGCCATGATTTGAACACAATACACCCACTCCAAATATGGTAGGAGGAGAAAACACCTTGTTTTATTAATTTTGCCCATTTCCAATCTCTGTTCCTATTACACAAGGTCTATTTCTGTGTAGTGGAACTAGTCACAGAGGTTAACATCTGGATCTTCAGCATAACAGAAATTATTCTTTTCTATTTGTTTTCAGCATATGTTAAGTAAATCGGTAACAAGTTGAATGAGCACCCCCTCTTTTCCTCTCAGTTCTCATATTTTTGCATCTGTTTGAGTGTTTTGTATGTCCCTGATAGGATGATCCCAGGATTAAACAATGCCTTGGTGCTTTTCAAAGCAAACCATTATTTGGGGAACTTTGACTACTTCTGTTTCTCTGATAGAAACCAGGTAAAGGGAGTTGAACTGCCTTCTCAAGTTCCCAGTGAACTAAGAGATTGTATCAGAGCAGTAGAACATAGTATCTGAATGTTTAAGTCTTACAGAGCCCAAGTATCTATTTAGCCATTTCCTATATGTGATAAATGATATGTGATGTGGGATGACTGAATTTTACTTCAAATTTATGGATTTTTACTTAAAGAAGGAAGAACATACACAATCAACTGGTTATAGAAAACCGTCTTCCCCTATAGAAAAATAGGAGGGAAAGGGGATAAGACAAGTGGGGAAGCCAGTAGAAAAGAAGACAAATTGGGGGATGTAGTAGTCAGAAGCTAACCACTTTTGAAGGTGCACAGAATGAAAGGAGAGAGTAAAGGGAAACAGGGGGGAAATAGAATGGAGAGTAATATACAGTAATCATACTGATGAAAAATGTTTACAATTCTTTCTAATAAAGACCTCATTTCTCAAATACATAAAGAAGTTAATTGAACATACTCAAATACAAGTCATTTCCCAATTGATAAATGGCCAAAGGAAATGAACAAGCAGTTCTCAAAGTGATTCTCTATAGGTTTGTGAAAAAAATGCTTTAAAACACTATTAATTAGAGAAATGCAAATTAAAACACCTCTGAGGTACCACCCCAAACTGATCAGATTGACTACTATGACAGAAAAGGAACATGACAAAACTTGAAGAGGGTGTGGGAAAAGGGAAACACTAATGCATGGGGGGGGGGGGGATTGTGAACTGATGCATCCATTCTGGAGAGCAATTTGGACCTATGACCAAACAACTCTGAGATACCTAATACTTATCAAACTGACTATAATGATAAAAGGACAAAATGACAAATGTTGAAGGGGATGTGGAAACAGGGAGACAGTAATACATTGTTGGTGGAACTGTGAACTGATCTAAACTGGCTATTTAGAGAACAATCTGGAATTATTCCCAAAGAATTATAAAACTGTGTATACATTTTGACTCAGCAATATCACTTATTTCCTAAGGTGATCAGGGAAAAAGGAAAAGAATCTATATGTTCTAAAATATTTATAGCAGTTCTCTTTGTGGTGGAAAGGAATTGGAAGTTGACAGGTTGCCCATCAATTAGGGGATGGCTGAACAAGGTGTAGAATATGATTGTGATGGAATAATATTGTGCCATAAGAAATGATGAGCAGGCTAATTTTTTTTAAAAACATGGAAAGACCTATATAAAATTTTGAAGAGTGAAATGAACAGAACCAAGAAAACATTATATACAGCAACAGAAATATTGTTTGAAGAATGACTTAAATATGTCTACAAGTTATTCTGTAAATATACAAGACATAGTTTTATATAGAAATATATCTTTTGTCAAATGATGCCTTCTCTAATGGGGGAATGGAAGGAGGAAGTTACCTGCATATTTTAATATAACAAATAATTAATTAATAATATAATAATAATGAATTAAAATTTTAAAAATTTAATCAAAATAAAAGATCACTTACTTTAAAAGAATAATACTGAATTTTTAAAAGTTTACTTTCTCTGTCATTCATCAGTGGAAGACATGAATTCAAATCTGGCCTCAGACACTTATTATCTCTGTGACTCTGGGCAAGTCATTTAACCCGATTTACCTGTTTCCTCAATGGTAAAATGGAGTTTTTAACAGCACCTCCCTGTCAGGGTTGTTGAGATGATCAAATGAAATAATATTTGTAAACTGCTTAGCACATAGATGCTTAATAAATGCACATTTCTTTTCCTCAATATAAATAGTATTATATATTTATACATACACACACACATACACACACACACTTTTATATTCTTTTGATATCTGCCTTACCCTCACAGTATGACTCCAATACATAGACATTCATTTTGTGGTTGTTGAGTCACGTCAGTTGTGTCCAGCTTTTCATGTTACCTTTTGGGGTTTTCTTGGCAGAGATATTGAAGTTTGCCACTTCCTTCTCCAGCTCATTTTATGTATGAGGAAATTGAGGCAAACACGGTTAAGTGACTTGCCCAAGATAACATAGCTAGTAAGGCCAGGTTTTAACTCAGAAAAATGAGCCTTCGGACTCTGGGCCTGACTCTCTATTCACTGTACCACCTAGACCTTCATTTTAGAATTAATGGAGTTTCTGGAGTTGACTGTGGAGCTTATGATTTCAACTCTCCCATCTCCCTTTCATGGTACTTTCTTAAATTCCTGCTTCTTAATTTATTTTTGCTGTAACTTACCTTTCTGTCTTCAGAAAAGTTACTTATGTCACATTAGTTAACAGAAGAATAAAAGTAACTGCTGAAACATAATGTATGCTTATGCTAGAGAACTGAAAGCTTCTTTTTATTATTTTTATTTATCTTGAGAAGACATCCATGCTCAAGGAATACATGAAAGATCTCTGTAAATACTGTAATCATTTAAAAGACTATCTAGACCTTTATTTGAAATATTAATGGAAATCCCTTCCTTTGAAACAGGTTTGTGCCTTTTGCAAGATGTTCACAATACAACTGTGATTCCATCATGTATCCCAGGAGAATCAGATGATAACTGCACCGCTTTAGGTATAATTATTTTAAAAAATTATTTCTATGTGTATTTATAATGCATGTGACTACTCTTTCCCTATGGAACCAAAACAACTCCCTTCTCTTCAAAAAAGCCCTCTCATCATAAGCATGCATAGTCCTGCAAAGCAAAGTTCCACCCTGTCCATCCCTAAAAAACATACATCTCTCTTTTCATTTTAAGTTGATCACTTCTCTGTAAGAATGTAAGTGGCACATTCCATTGCATTGACTAGAATTATAAAGACTTTTATTGTTGCTTTTTCTACAATGTCCTTTATATATACATATAATATATATGGGACATATATACAATGGCCTATAATTCTATAAATTGTTATCTTAGTTTTGCTCACTTAGCTCTCTGCATCAGTTCATAAAAGTCTTCTCAGTTTCCTCTGAAGCTCTTTTTTTGACACAATAATATTATATTTCTGGCATATAAATATGAATTGGCATATGGCACATAAATATGTGCCATAATTTGTTTAGCCAATCCTCAACTGAAGACCAATCCATTCATTTCCATTTTTAGCTCTCATAAGAAGAGCTGCTCTGTGTGTGTGTATGTATATGCGTGTGCCTTCTTTCTTTGATCTGTTTGGGGAATAGGCCAAATGGTATCACTTGGTCAAAGGAGAAGCACAGTATAGTATATATTTTGAGCATAGTTCCAAGTTGATTTCCAAAATGAGGTGACCAATTAAAAGCTCTTCCAATACTTTGCCAAAGAGGGACACTTAGATGATGCAGTGGGTAGGACACTGGTCTTGGAATCAGAAATCAGGAACTCATCCTTTTTAGTTCAAATCTGCCCTCAAACACTTTAGTTGCATGACCCTGAGCAAGTCACTTAACTCTGCTCCAGTTTCTCATCTGTAAAATGAGCAGGAGAAGAAAACGGCAAACCACTCCATATTTTTGCCAAGAAAAGCCCAAATAGGGACACAAAGAGTCAAATGTAACTAAAAAATGTCTAAAAACATCAAAAACAAAAATTGTCCTGTAGTTCTGCTAACAAGTGTTATATTCATCTTTGTTATTATTGACCCTAAGAATGAAAAACACTCAAAAGGCGATTTTCATGTATGTGCGCACATACATGTTTATATGTGCACATATATGTTTCTATATGCACATGCATGTTTATATATACACATAGACATATATCCACATAAATGTGAATACAGAGACACAAACACAAAGGCAAGAGCAGTACGGTAGGGCATGGGTTCAGTGAGCTTGAGCAAATAATTTAAACCCTGAATCTCCATTTTCTCACCAGTAAAGTGAAGGGATTGAACGTAATGGCCTCTGTCTGAGTCCCCTTAACTGCAAAATCTATGATCTTATGAGTGATATTGAACCTGGCCATAGAACTACTTTGATAATTCAAACATAGAGATTAGATAGGAATCAAGTTCGTGAGTTCAGCTGTAGGGAATTCCTGGATGAGGAAACTCCCTCTACTAATGCAGGTTCCATTTTCTCTAAAACTTAGAGTCCTTACAGAGCTCCCTTGGAATACTGAGATGTTAGGTGACTTGACCAGGATCACAAAGCCAGAATTTTTCAGAGGCAGGAGAGGAGAGTATGAAATGAAAAAGGGAAACCCTGGAATTCCACCTAACAGAATAACTTTTTTTTTTTTTAAATTGAGGAGGAATAGACTTGGGGGGGGAAGGGAAGAAAATAGAAAAGTAGAAATAGGACACTGCTTAGGGTTCAGGAAGGGAAATGGATCCTAGGAGGACCTTAGGAGGACTCATGTCTATAATAGTCATACAGAGAAGTCCTCCTATAAAACTTCCCTTCGAAAACATTCTCCTGAGCGATATCTGGTGAAATTGGGTAAGGGGAGATGTGCCCATGCTAAGCATTCAGTGAGTCTTTTGGGGGGAATTTGCCTTTCTCGAATCTATTTCTATTTTTGACCTTTTATCACCTTTGGGGCTTTCAAGTCTCATAAACCTTGCTGTAACCTGAAGTGCCAGAAAGTTGAAGGATTAATGAGCCATGAAGCTGTTAGTAAGGGAAGAGGCAGTACCCACAGATAGAGGGGACAGCTGAACTGTCAGCAGCAAGTCTGGAATTTGGCAGGCTCAGGAGCAAGGAAGCCAAATAAAGACGGGGAAAGGAACCCCACTTTACAAGGCCAAGGGTCCAAGAAGAGAGATCAAGAAAGGCAAGCCAGGTACTAACACAAAGTAGGTGGGAATAAGAGTGGTATAATATCTTCCTGCCTGTGAGACCTTGGCGAGTCACTTCATTTCATAGGACTGTAGGATATAGGGAAGGGAGGGACCTCAGAGTCCAGGCTAATGTCTTCATTTTAAAGATGAAACCAAGATGGTGGTAGGGTAGGGATGGTAAGTATTTTGATCAAGTCACACAGGGAGAAAGTAGCAGAGAGGATTTAAGCCCAAGACTTCTAATGGAGAAGCAGTCCTTTTCCCACTGTGTTTACAGTTTCCATTTCTGGACTTTAGGTATCTTATCTATAAATGAGTATAATACTAGCACCTACTTCCCAGGGTTATTATCTTTAATTACCATCTCTAATTTATCCTCTTTATGTCTTGTTTATATGTAGTTGTTTGCCTGTCATCTCTCTCATTAGACTATGTTTTCCTTGAAAAAGGAGACAGCCAAGTGCCTCCATGGTATATAGAGTTCTGGGCCTGGAGTCATACAGTCCTGAGTTCAAATCTAACCTCAGATATGTGCTAGCTGTGTGACCCTGAGTAAGTCACCTGACTTCTGTCAAAACTCAAAACTCATCAACTGTAAAATGGGGATAATAATAGATTCTATCTTCTATAAAGTAATATTTAGAAAGAACTTAACTTAGTGCCTTGAATGGATGGAATTTCATGAAAAAGTTTTCCTTTATTGAGAGCACAGAATGTTTTTTGCCCTTATTTTGTATTCCCAGACCTTAATGCAATCCCTGGAACTTAGTTTTGTTATTATTGTTGAATCAATTCAGTTGTGTCAAACTCTTTGTGACCTAATTTGGGGTTTTCTTGGCAAAGATACTGGAGTGGTTTGACATTTCCTTCTGCAGTCCATTTTACAGAGGAGGAAACTGAGACAACAGAATTAAATTACTTTCTCAGGATCACACAGCTAGGAAGTAACTAAGACCAAATTTGAACTCAAGTCTTCATGACTTCAGACCTGATGCTCTATCTACTGTGCCTATCTAGCAGCCCCTGGCACCTAGTAGACATTTAATAATGCTATTGACTTGATGACTTGTAAGGATATAAAGAAAATTTTTTGTAAAGTTCTTTATAAGCCTTGAAGCTTTATATAAATTCTATCTATCTATCTATCTATCCATCAATCTATCTATCTTCATCATCATCATTGTCTCTGAGGGTTCATTACAACTTTAGATCTCTGAACTTTGATGAAAAAATACTTTTCAATTTACAAAACACTTCTCACCAAGTACCTAGTTTCGATACTTTTATCCCCATTTTATGAATGAGGAAACTGAGTCTCAGAAGGGAAGCAATTTGTGGATATTGACACATGTAGTAAGTAGAGAAAACAGGCTTTGAGCTGATATCTTCTGGGTCCAGAAGTCAGTGCCCCTTCCCTGTACTCCACACTATCTTTCAAGGAAGGTGCCAAATTCAGCTCTAGCATGGGCTTCAGGCCTCCTGTCCTCATATCAGCCATTTCCATACATCCCTGTGGCTCTTGGCTTGGACCTACCCAAATTCCTACCGACCATGAGGCCTTTCATTAGTCCTTGTGGTGCTTCATCAAATGGGCACCTTAAACAGAACTGGCAGGTGAGGGTCAGTAAATCTTCCCTTGATTTAGGATACTGGCACATTTGTTGGAATACCTCTGAGTGCCAATGGGCAGGGCAAGGTCTTCAAGTCAGCTACACTGTGCATAC
The DNA here is from genome assembly GCF_027887165.1 of Monodelphis domestica. Taxonomy (NCBI): domain Eukaryota; kingdom Metazoa; phylum Chordata; class Mammalia; order Didelphimorphia; family Didelphidae; genus Monodelphis; species Monodelphis domestica. The sequence goes on along the minus strand of NC_077232.1, from coordinate 289,204,168 downwards.
TCCTCATCTCTTCCCTCCCCCCACGCAGCATCTAAGAACAGCCTAGGTGCTGCATTACAGAATCAGGTCCTTCCTGTTCTGCTTCATACCAAGCTACACCCAGGGCTCAGCACTTGGGAACTGCTCACAGGATCTCTTCATTGGGATGACAATGGTGAATGCTGTAGGGGAACAGCAGCACTGCCAAAAGGCAATGTCTATGGGTTGTAGTGAGGAAGGGAGGCCGGCTCCTTCCTTCTCTTTTTTAAAAAAGAAATTTTGTTTCCAATTAATAAACATTTCCTTTTTCTACATCCTATGAGAAAAAAAATGAAAAAAATCCTAGTAACGAAACAAATTCCCACATTGGCTGAGTCCAAAAATGTGCTTCTTATTGTGCATCTTGAGTCCATCCCTTCTCTGGTGGGACGTGGGCAGCATCTTCGTCCTCTCTGGAAGGGGGTATTTGGAATAATCCAGATGTTATCAGTCAGACTAAACATTCACATTTCTATCCTGTTTTATTCTTCCAAGGGTCTTCAAGCACGTTATTGAGGGGAAGTAATGTAGTCCTATCAAGAAGCTAGCCTCCAAATCAGGAAAACCTGAGTTCAAGTCTCATACCTAACACATATAGGTATTGTGTGATCCTGGGCAATCTTGGGGTGCCAGACAATTCTATAATCTGAATGGAAAAAAAGGTGGACTGGCATTAGTAGCAGGAAATGTTCCCTGGGAGTTTCCTATACTCTCTATACTATATACTATATCTATCTATCTACCTCTCTCTCTGTCTGTCTGTCTGTCTGTCTGTCTGTCTGTTTGACTGTCTGTCTCTCTATTTCCTTATCTCTGTCTGTCTATCTATCTGTCTATGTATCTATGTATGACATATATACCTGTCCAGTTAAAAATTGGGGTATGGGGAGGTGGCTTTCATGTCCTTTTTTTCATTTGATCATCCCAAGGGCCCCATAAAGGTAGATGCCCAGAGGTCAATTGGACATCAATCTGGCAATTCTGAATAGGTTTTCCTGTTGGTTGAACTATAGGAGCTGAAACCAGTTAAGCATTTATCAAGCCCTCCCTATATGCTAGGCACTATGCTGAGTTTACAAAGAAAGGTCAATAAAAGGTGGGGAGGGAAGAGATTATAAGAAAAAATAGAGGTAGATAAGATTTGAAAACACCTCTAGTTCATATTAGTAATGATGATAACAATGATTGATAGCATTTATAGAGAACTTTAATGTTTTCAAAACTCTTTACAAATATTATTTCATTTGATCCTCACAACAACCCTAGTAAGTAGGTTCTACTATTATGCCTATTTTACAGATGAGGAAACTGAGATTAACCTAACTATCCCAGGGAAATCCATAGAAAGCATCTAAAGTGGAAAGAAGAAGGGAATAAGCTTTTATTATACATCCACAGTATACTAGGCATAAATGATTAAAGTTATAATCCCATTTGATTCTCACAACAGCCATGGAAGGTTGGTGCTGCTATGATCTCCACTTTACAGTTGAGGAAACTGAGGCAGAAGTTAAGTGTTTTGCCCAATGTGACAAGGTAGCAAGATCTTCTTAGGTCCAGGGCCCAGAGCTTTGCTCACTGTGGCATCCCTTAGCTGCCATTGTTTGAGGCAGTATCTAAACTTGATGCCATGTGAGGATAAGTAAAAATAAGTGCGGTCCTGGTGACTTGAGAGAGACATGGCTATTGGATTCAAGTATCTGAAAGACTGCCAGGCAGAAGACTTGTAGCTGAGAAAAACTGATGGGAAATTCTATCTCAGATACTTATTATCAATGGGACCTTGGGTTTCACCTCTGCTTACTTCCATTTCCTCATTTGTAAAATGGAGATAAAACAAGCAGCCTCCTCCCAGGGTTGTTGTGAGGATAAATTAAATAATTTTTGCAAATCACTTTAAAGTTATTTGTTTTTATAAATAAAATATGCTCTTATTATTATTAAACTATGAGTAGTGGGTGGAATTTCTATGAAGAGCCATACAAATGCTATTTGTTATTATCAGACTAAGATTAATGGGTGGAAGGGCAGCTAGGTGACACAATGCTTTGGACCGGGAGCCAGGAAGACCTATCTTCATGAATTAAAATCTGGCCTCAGATTCTAGCAGTGTGATCTTGGGCAAGTCATTTAACACTATTTGCCTCAGTTTCCTCATCTGTAAAATGAGCTGCAGAAGGAAATGGCAAATTCCTCTAGTAATTTTTGCCAAGAAAATTCCAAACAGGGTGACAAAGGCTGAAATGACTCAACAACAATAGACAGATAGAAGTTCATAAATTCTATTATTATGAACATTATTACCATTAAACTAAGAGTAATGGATGGATGCTGCACAGACACATATTCAACTTAACATCAGGACAAGCTTCCTAAAAATTAGTTCAGTCAGAAGGAGGAGAGGACTACCCTTTAGGTGCCCTTCTGTTTTCCATCACTGTGGTTCCTCAGGTAATGACTAGAGGACTACCTAACAGGGAGGGATGTGGCTTCAGGGAATTTTGCTCACAGACAGGCTAGAGTAGAGGTCCCAGAATCCCCCTTAATTGGCTAATATAAAATTGTGCTCTCTTATTCTGGTGCCATGGCATGGTTGGTCTGACAGAAGGCTTCTGTCTATTTTCCTAAATCTCTTCTTTGGGTGTGCCACAGATAAGAGCCTCAATTTCCTCACTCCTAGGGTCCCTCCAATCCAGAGATTCCATGTTTCTATTTTAAAGGGGCCAACCATTCTTGATAGTAGTCAGATGGCATGATTATAGTGAAGTCAACACTCAATTTTTAAGACTGAAGCAAAATAATCCACCCATTTTCCATTCTTTCCACAGTCCAAATTGAAAATAATCCTCGGGTGGCCCAAGTGGCAATCATGAATTGTGGAGAAAACATGCAGGGCTACTGTTTACATGGACAATGCATCTATCTGGTGGACATGAAGCAAGACTACTGTAGGTATGTACGTGGTGGTCATCACCTCTTTCTTGGATAATTTCTTTCTAATTGTTTTACCTGCTTCTAGACTCTCCCCTTCCCAACTTAGCCTTTGCAAATCTGTCAAAGTAATCTTCCCAAGGCTTCCTAAGTCTGACTATGCCACGCTCCTGGTCAGCATTCCCCAGGGGCTCACAATGCCTGGCACAGACTACACAGTTAACATATGCCTGTTGGGTTTAATTGGATTAATGAGTATTTTGTGTGTACCTTGCATGAATTTTAAGAAAATTTCAGGCAATAGGAAATAGGCATCAATGTGTTAGCCTCTTTTTATGGAGTATTCAGTTAATTACGCTCTTGATTTGAAGCCACTTTTCTCTTTAAAATTATAATTTACTTCACATATTGAAATAGAAACAAAGAGAGTTTTAAACCCTCGTTCCCACCTCAAAGCACCAGGTCTGGAATCAAGAAGACGAGTTCAAATCTGGTCACTTAAGAGCTATGAATTTTTTTTTAAAAATCTACAGTATTTGTCTCTTTATAAATAGTTAGCATTTATGTAGCACTTTAAGGTTTGCAAAGCATTGAACAAATATCACACTGAGCTACATTAACAACCTTGTGACGTAGAGGCTGTTGTTTATAGATGAAGAAATTGAGCAATAGAGTGACTTGCCTGACCACCATCAAACAGCTGGTAGGTGGCTGAAGCTAGAATTGAAGTCAAGTCTTCCCGAATCCAGGTCCAGCTCTCTAAACATTGTGCCAGTTACCTGCCTTCAAACTCTCAGTTTCTGATACACAGTGATGGCTTCTTTTATAACCATTCCCATGTGTAGGGAAATGACATTGTTTCTTTCATTTTCTTATAATTTTAATTTAATAAATAAAACTCTGTCCTTGCCTAAGCACTTGGGATACAGAAACAAAAATGGAAGAAAAGAAAAGCCTTTCCTTTAGGTCTACTGGGGAGTGGGGAATAGCATGTGCACCAGAGTACAAGCCCATGACTTCCTCTGTGCCAAGCCTCTATATTTCTTTTCCCTCAAAGGTGAATCTTGTATTGAATGGTCACGTCTATCTTTTCTATTTTGATCTAGGTGTGATGTGGGCTACACTGGTGTTCGATGTGAGCACTTTTTGCTAACTGTCCAAAAACCCTTGAGCAAAGAATATGTGGTACTTACTGTCATCCTTGTTATTCTGTTCCTGATCATCATAGCAGGATCCATGTATTACTTCCTCAGGTGGTAAGACATTTCTTCATACTCTTTTTGTTTTACTTTTAAATTTTCTAGCTCAGAAGAATTATTATAGTTTGAGTGAAAATCTAGATGGAGCTTTCATGACCAGTTAAGAGACATGTGTGTGTAACCAAAGAATAATGTTCTAAATTGACTAATTAAGTAAAATTTTCAAAAAAAAAAAAGAGAGATGTGAGCAAGTCCCTGAGCTTCAGTCTTTTTATCCATAGAGCCTTTGTGACTTTAGACAAGTTGATGAACCTCTCTGAGTTTTCAATTCCTTACTTGTAAAGTGGAGAGAGTAGATTTAATATTTTGAGAAAATAATGTTTTTGATCTTCTAGTACTTGCTATATGGTTACTAGTTATTATTACCTAATGCACAGGTTGTCATGAAGGCCTTTATGGGACTGGAGCTTAGGGCTTGGGCTTATTTAATTTGATTCAGGAACTCCTCCTTCCTATGTAGTTTGGCATTTTCTCTACCACTTAGATTCTTACATGTCATCCAGAGCACTGAAATGTCAAATAACTTGCCCAGGGTGTCCTTGCGATGTCAAAAGAAAATAAAGAAGGTTGTGAGCACATTGGATGGTCATTTGGGATGACCTCATGGACAGGATGGACAAGTACAGATGACTTACTATCAGTTTGATTGGATGAAACATCCAAATCATTGAGATCACAAATGCACATAAATGTTTGAAATGAAAAGAAGGGAAGGTATAAGTACTGTCTAAATACATGCCTACAGCCTTTTATTTGAAAAAGACTACTTTTCTGAGACAGAATGTATCTATGGTAGCAATGCAAGAGAACATAGGAATGAGAGCTGGAAGAAATAATAGAAAATGGGCTCACTATCCTTTTTCTCTTTTTTATTTTTTGTTATTAGGGAGAGGAGGGAATATATTGGGGAAAATGAGTGCTGTCAAAACAAATTACATCAAACATATATATATATATATATATATATATATCTGTATATCTGAGAGGGGGGGAGAGAGAAAGAGAGAGAGCAATAAATAATATGGATGATTTTAGTCTTTATTAATGATATTCCTTCAGAGTATGGATATTTGCTGTCATTAAATATGACATTGTTATATAGGGGATAAAAAAGGAGATGGCTGAAAAAATAGCAATATGGTATTGGTAGCATTTATGAAAATGTTGGAGGCTGAGGTAAGGTTATAAGGGCAGCCAGAGACTAATGGGGGAAATGCCCTGAATTGGGGTACAGGACTCATGGAATCTGAGTTTGGATCCAAGCTCTGTATTCATTCTCTACTCATCCTTGAGCATATGACTTAATTAATCTGTTCTTAGTTTCCCCATCTGTAAAATGACTAGATGTACTAAATGGTTTCTAAGTCCTCTTCCAACTCGAGATCTAAAATCCCATTGGGTTAACAGTAATTTATCATAAAAACAAAACAAAAAACTATGCCATATTGGCTATGAAACTTCAGATTCTTGAGGCAAGATTGGATAGGTGTTCCTCTTTGTTGTTCAATGACACAATTCTATTTTTGATCATCTAAAGTCAACAGCAACAAAAAAGTTTATCATGTACCCTTGGTTAATGGTAATCATCAAATAGTCAAACCCTCCCTATTATTTTGAACTAAAGATGATCACTTGGTCAAGGCCATATATTCAAAGTCTGGCATAGATGTTTGGTAGCACTGATTAAATGAGATGGGGGAATATGTAGCTTTCAAGTCCACCTAATTATTTCTCACGTTAACATTGTAGACTTGCTTTGCTCTTACCTCTGCTGACTGAAATACTAATGAGTTTTATTTTTCCTTTCTACATATTCTCAGGTATAAAAACAGAAAAAATAAAGAATCAAATAAGGAATATGAAAGAGTAACTTTGAATGACGAAAAGAACTCAACACTGCTACAAGTCTGAAAGAAGAAGCAAATGGCACATGCCCTACAATTTGCCTGGTGACAATCTCTTGGTGTTAATAGTGTTGTTTTATTAATAATATTTATGTTCAAAACAAAAAAAGGTCAAACCATGTATTTTTATTTTAAAAGAAATCCTTGGAGAAGATTTATTTTTATTTTTTATTTTATTATTTTTGTATGATGGAATATTTACTAGCGTATAAAGTGCATACAGTATTTTATACATAAAATCAATTTTTATAAGAAATTCAAAATCCTGGGCTAAGTGTTTTATTGAAGCAACAAAGCTTTTTAAGTCTTTGTACAGAAATCTGATCCAAGACTATCTCCTAGAATGTGTCCAGGATGCTCAAGTAAATGTTAACTAATGACAGCAAAGCAAGTCTTACTACTATGCTGAGCCCATTGGTTGGAAAATGTCATGAAAATTGGCGTCAAAGGAAGGGGATCAGAAGATGAAGATATAATTTTCTCTGGAGTCTTGTATCAATCAAAAAGATAAAAAATGTAAAATATGGACAATGGGAATAGTCTGAACAAAGATTTTGGGTTTTTTTTCCCCCCACTCTCCAGCAAGAATGTTCATTTACTTCAAGTGGCAGTACACAGTGTTCTGTTTTATGGCTTAATTACCATATAAACTCAATGATCAAATATACAGTTAAGTCTCAATTAGTATGAATAATGAATCCTGGTATCCAAATATTCATAAATCATAGTTATAATTATATAAAATATGGTCAGTGGTGCACAGCCTATGCAGTGCAAACTTGAATAATGCAACCACTTCAGGAGATTAATTATTTATAGTAATTTGAACCTAGTGGTATATTCCTCATGAACATTTAAAAAAAAAAGTTGGCTATAATTTTCATTTTTGGTATCCTTTGTATTGAGTGACACCTTAGAGTCTCATTAGTTTTCTTCATTTTATACTTGAATATTCTAAAAGGTTTGAGTTTTCTTCACTGTGATTTTTCTCTACCAAAAAAGCATTATAGTTTGCTCTTTCAGAAACAGTTTCCATGAGTTTCCGTGAGAGACCAAACTTTGAGTAAGGAGCCTCTTCAAACTTAACTAGATAGTTGATTGATCACTCAATCAGTATTTATTAAATCTGCACGAAGCTTATGCTATTTCTGGTCTGGTGTTCAGAGGTCTTTCTAGCTTTTAGGATAAGCTACTTTGTTGCCCTAGCCTAACAGAACCCAGGTTGAACTTCCATACTACAATGAAATATTGGAATGAAGCTTTAGTAGCAGTCCTATTTGTATAGTATTTGTTGAGAAAAGTTGATGGATGATTATTAACGTCTGTTGTTGTTGTATCATTGTTGTTGTTGTGTTGTTTAATTATCACATGAAAGTCCCTAAAAATGAGAGTATATTTCATGCTTCTTTCTCCAACATTTATTTCCATAAAATCTTTAAAAAACTAGATCCTAGTTAAAATGTGGGCATACTTGTATACCTACAAGCACATGCAAATGCACACACACACACACACACACACACATGCATACACATACAGAAAAGCTTTGATGGTAGAATCTTATGTTTTAATGTGTAATACTGTTAAACAGTTGGTTTCATAGTAGACAGAAACAGTGCAAGATGAAAGTCAGCGTGGAATTATTTCCCTCCAGCAGTGAGCTACAGTTACCATGAGATCACTTAATGGATGTGTGTATATATATATCTTTAGTTTTCTAATCTGCAAAGTGAATGCTATCCTCTACTCTTTTGTACAGCAACATAGAATTCCTAAAGGTTGGGCATTCCAAGATGTCAGTGGAGCTGGGATGTCATCAGCTTCCAAATGTCCTCCAAACATGCAAAAACAATCCATCCTGTGCATTTCTTGTCTTTTCTCCCTTAAAATCTGCCCCTGGGAATGCACTTGATGTGGACCAAAAAGTGTTAAAAAGGAATCTTTTATGATATGTGGAGTTTTCTTATCTTAAAAACTTGGTGGTTGCACAGTTAACAGCCTGGGATGAGATAACAGAGAGAAGTTTCCCCTTTTTGCCCAGTGGTTTATCTGCCTAATGTTGTCTGAAACAATCTCATAGTTTTAGAGTTCATAAATCATGAGTTCTCTTTTATGCCTTTAGCCTAGTTTTATTCATTCTTGCTTTGGGATGGGGAATAGATCATTCAGTAAAAACATACAGTAAAAACAAAATATGTCTTACCATATCCAACTTTTGACCTACAAGAATGATGTGCCTTAATTACATCCATGTGCAGAAGTCTAACGTTACAATAAAAAAAAATAAACACAATTAAGACTTCTAGGGGCATTTTATAATTTATAATTTAGTATTTATAATTTATAATAAAGTAATTCCTAATTTTTCTTTGTAGATAGATCAAGCACCTCCAAAATACAAATTCCTATACACAGTGAGTGCTTTGCTTAAAATGAACACTTAAGTAAACTGAGTTCGTGGACAGCCTCAGAACAAGCTGATGTTATAATATTCAGCTAGCTAGGCAACAAACCATGGTGCCAAATGGAAAAACTTTGTTTGTAAACAAATTTCAAAAAACTAAGTTAACTTTCTATAATTAAATACAGAAAATATACTGATTTGCTAAAATAAATAAGATATCATATACTAACTCTTCACTATAAAGAATGTATACCAGAACACTTATGAACAGTGAATGATTCTTATTAAGATGTTACTATACTAATGTTGTCTAAATAGAAGCGCATATTGTGAAGCGCTATGGGTGGCAATAAATCGTGAGTTCTGATGGTGCAATCCTATGAAGGCTGCCAAAATAATAGATAATACCCTGCTTTAAGAGCTAAACTAGTAGTCTCTAAGAACCTCAAATCAGTTCTTGGGAACAGCTAGGTAGCAACTTGATCCCTTCTATTTTATTCTAACAAATTTAAGAATGTCAAAAGTTCTTAAAAATTGAGGATAAGACTACTCAGGATTACGTGTCAAATGAATCCCCTTCTTTTTTCTCTAGACTTTTCTTTGCCTTCTATTCTGAGGTATAGACCCCAGAACCACAGGTTAGAGACAATAGTCACTGACTGCAGGAGCGTCATAACTTTCTACTTTTGCTACTTATAAATAAGTGGTATTTGTACAAAAACCACACAGCTGTATCTTGGGCATAGTGCCTATTTCTTGTGAACTTTCTCATCATAACTAGGGTTTTGAATGAGCACCTTTTAAAAAAAATCTTAAACAGAATTTATCTAAAATTATTTGAACAAAAGTAGTGTAATAAGAATAGGTGACATCCAAAACAATATAATAATATCTGATTACATAAATTAAGTCAAATTGTGTTCTAAATTCTTTAAACATTTCATTTATTCAATAGATTTTAACACCACCTATGTAAACATTGAGCATCATGTTTTCAGTCATGGTCATCATGTTTTCACCTATATTTATGCCTTGGCTATTTCTAATCAACTGTCTTGCTGAAATAATTGCTTAATGGTGACCCATCCATTTAATTTATAGACATGACCTTAATTCACCATAGGCAAGCCAATCCAGAATAAAGTGAAAAATCAACTAACCTCTATACTTAGTTGGGTCTTTCACTGAAAAAGCACATGAAAGAAGGAGACAGGAATTGGAACTTGTATTAGGAGAGAGAGTAAACCAACAAAGCTAAGACTTTTATTCAAGTACAAGTTGGTTGTTCCTCAGGAGCCACATTGGGCAATGCTATTTTCACATTCCTTATACAATTTTGGAGTGTCCCTTATTTAAGATGTCCACAGAATACCATTTTGAAGCTTCTATAATTATGCTGTTCACTACCAATATCTTTCCTTACCCTGGATCTCATAATTTTTAAAAACTCTATGAGTGAGAGGGGAAGCTAAGTGACTCAATGGATTGAGAGCCAGGCCTAAAAAACAAGAGGTCCTGGGTTCAAATCTGGCCTCAGATACTTCTTAACTGTGTGACCCTGAGCAAATCACTAACTCCCATTGCCTAACCCTTACCACTCTTCTAGCTTGGAACCAATTCTAAGATGGAAGGTAAGGGTTTCAAAAAGATGTCTATGAGCATCAAAGATATAACTTTAAAAGGAGCTATATGTGTCAAAAACATGAGAATATGAATGGGAACACATTTTTAAAGGTCAATACTAAACTTGATTTCTCAGAAAGTTGCAAGATTATTCACTACATTCTAACAATAAAGGAAGAGGGGTGGGGAACCTAAGATAAACAACACACAAAAATGCCTGGAATTGCATTAAAAGACCTTGCTTAAAACTTATTAACATTTAATTTTCACAAATTCCAAATTTAATAAAATCCATTCTTATTAGCTTAAATAGTCTCACTTTTTGTATGCAAGATACAAATGAGTATCCTAAAGTCTGGTGTCATCTCCCAGCATGACACATTCCCAAAACCTCTTCTGGTCTTGACGGAATATAGTTATCTAAATTCCAGCTATTTGTTGAATAAAATTAAATTATACTTTTTGTGATTACTACAGTGCCAATATCTCATTTAACGCTATTCACTTTGGGATAGAAGCTTAAATTTGAATAACTTTTTCATTGTTATTTTAAGGTCCATTTTTGCAGATTAGTTTTAGAATACCAAAATCTGATCCTAAACATTTTCTGGGTTTCCCCAACCTTATTTATGATGGTAGAAGGAATAAGTTTTAGGCCAATTATTTCTTTACAACATGTTCAAAAGTTTTCATACCCCAAAATATCCACCATATAGTATCCGACTTTCTAATGCTACATGTATTCAAGTTGTCATATTTTTCTCATTTTGCTTGCAAACTCTGTAATTGCATGTTTGTAATTCTGTAAAGCATTCTAGGATACAGTTTATATTAAAAATCCTATGGAATGTAAAATTGTGTTGTATGCAATTTGTTGCGTATGATTGTCTGAACATTCAGAGCCTACTGAATTGTATCAATTTGTTGTTATGCCTAGTATCAGCTTTGCTAATTGTGTACCTTAATGTGTTCAAGGAGAACGTAGTCACATTGAACCATTGCATGTTTTAAACATACCTATTGGGAGAAAAAATAATTAAACATATTACATAAAAATGTTTAAATATCATTTTGTTCTTTGTGTTTCTAAGGTGGTTTGCTGGAATGGTGAATGTATTTTTGCATTGATATTGATAGGTCCTGGCATTGAGAACCCTAAGGAAAGATACTAGAAAGGAGGGTTATTGCAGGAGTCTACAATTGCAAATTATTGCCTCAGTTAACAAAAGAGGAACCAGATGTTCCTTTGAGAGTAGGTCATTGGGTATAACAATTAAAGATCTTGCACCCAGGTGTGTCTAGGGTGGCACATGAAACATTTATAGAATAGGCAGTGTGAAGGAGAGCTCAAAGGAATTTTTCAGTATTAGAAAATGGATGTGAGAGAAGATGAATAAAATAATATTAAATTATTAATATTAAATCCCCAGGTGAAGAAATCCCTCAACTAAATTCTAATGAGGAGGAAAAGAAGGCATCAAATTAAATAGTGGGTATATACACACAACTCAACAACAAAATGGGATTGGATGTAGAGAAGAGGAAAGCCAGGGCAGAGAAAAGAGAATAGATACAAAAGTAGATACAATAGATTGAAGAGGTCAATCAGGATTTCTCAATCTCAGAATGAATCAAAGCTGACCAGGACAGCTAAAGACAGAGTATAAATATCCAACTCTCACCTGGGTCTTTAAGAAGCTATCGTATGTGCAATAGACACACGACAGTAAAACTGTTGAGGCACCCTCACATTTAAGTTAACAGAAATAGTGTTGGATTTAGAGGGTGAGGGGCTAGTGTTTAGGCAAGTAATTGAACATTTCTGGACATCAGAAAAATGGGGTTAGAGGAAGGAAAAGAACAAGTACTCGTAATGAGCTCTCTTCTGGAGACATCAAGTAACCTTATTGCTAGAGGGTCCCATCTTATGACTTTCTGGGAAATCAGACATTATTAGAAGGTCATTGCACTTTTCATTCATAAATTCCCCTTCTAGGATACATTACATGAAACCACTGAGGATAATAATAAGGTATTTATTCTTCTAGGGAGGTACTATCATTGCTTCTTAGATTGCTATTCATGATAGACATATTTCAGTCATAACCCAAATTTCCAACAAATATGTACATAAAGAACAAAACATGCTTCAGCTTCACTCTAACAGAAAACACTTGCAATTTCAAAATAGATGGCAGGCATTGCTCTCTTGTTTTTACTTATTTTTCATTGGAAAAAGTTTTCTTTTCTGTCATTCTCCATTAGCTTTCTAATTTCTCTCACCATGGCTCCACAATCACAGCTCCCAGTTTCCTTATCATCTAAGGATATACAACTAGTTTGAGACTAGTGTTAATAAGGAATCCCCATATATGGTGACATTATTCCAAATCTTGCCACATATTTTCACTGGACTAGAATCAATTAGATTATATATATATATATATATATATATATATATATATATATAAAGTAAATTGTGAAAATCCAAGCATAAATTAATTGATTGATTTGGAGTCAGAAGATCTGAATTCAAATTCTATCATCATGTTCTTATAACTATGGACAAATCAATGAACTCTGAATCTCAGTTTCACATCTGCCAAATATGGGAAAGTCCTCTTCTAAGTCTAAATCTATGATTCCACGTCAGTCATCTTTGTTAGGAAAGATAACAGAACTTGTTCTCAACCTGAGTTTCAAGAGAGGAAACAGTGAATGTGAGTCATGTGCTTACTTTAGATGAAGTAGAGATTAAAGTAAGAAAAACTGGCTATGACAATATAAATAGAGTAGGCTAGGCCTTTCAATAAAACACTGATTGGACTAGGGAAGAAAAATTTGAACTGGAGAGCTCATTCAAGAGCCATATCAAGAATTCCATCTCTTCTCCACCTCAATTCCCAGCTCAAGCACTATATATCTACAGAGCTAATGCTATATGCATTTTCCTAAATCCATAACTTTAAGATTTGCGAATATCAAACAAAGTTAATTTGTCATAGTTTAGACTTGGTTTTCATTAATTGAAACTTAAGAAAATAACACCAACTTGAAATTGAAATCTGATAATAAATCACAGTAGTAGTTTTTGCCTTTACAAATGCATCTAGCCTCTATAAAGGGACACTCATTCCAGAGTAAGTATACTGCTTACAGTAGCAAACTGAGGGCAATCAGCTCTGCCATGTTTTGATTTTTTCCTAGAGTCTTTCTCTCCTCTCAGGAACATGAAGGGAGACTGAAACCACCTATATTCTTTCTTGAAGTTGGAAGCCAAAATACCTGATCCAACTGTGTGTATGCAGCATTGAATAATCAGTCTTAACCAGTGGTAAAACACACACACACACACACACACACACACACACACACACACACACACACTCACGAACTCTGAGAAGTAGACTGCACATAATAAAATATTCACTGTTTTGATATATTAGCTAGAAGCCGTGGTGGCACATGAAGTTAGCCTGCATTCAAGCAAGTTTTAGATCTTGGTATAGAGAACACTGGATGCAATCAGGAAACAAGTTAAAAATCTAGTTTCATAAGCTTACTAGTAGTGTGACCCTTGTCAAACCATTTAACTGCTATCTGCCTCAGTTTTTTTTTAATCTGTAAAATGGAAGTGATAGCAAGTATCTCAAATAGCTGTTGTGAAGATAAAATGAGATGATATTTGTAAAGCTCTTTGCAAACTTTAAAGTGTTATGTCAATGCTAGCTATCATTACTCCAGTAGTGTAGATATGAGTTCTGGTGCACCTTCAGACCTCAAAAATGTCTCCATCAGAACTGATATTTGTTGGAAATTCCTTGATATTTAAACCACTTGTCTAAATATGTGTCAATTCCCATGTTTTCTCCATGATTTAATCAGCTGTCATGATTGCTTCTTCTTGTTCTCATACAATCCTGCCTGCCTTATTTGCATGTATATTTATGGGAAGAACAACTGTCAACAAAGCTTGCTTGACAACCTCCTCAATCTTTTGTCAGAAACACTTTCTGTGTCAACAGCAAATAAATAAATGAATAGTGAACAGATTATTCAGTCTTAATGATTATTGGAATATGTTATCATGGAATTTTTACTTGCCTCTAGCCACTCAACTCTGTTTACCCAGGTGGACACAGAATGTTTGTCTCTCCTGTCTTTCTCAACATAGATGAACAAGTTAGAAGGTTATTTCAGCCAATTCTCTTAATTCTCTTTTAGACTTAGACTAAAGGTGAAAAAACCAGACTTATTGATCAAATGGGTGTGTGGTAGTGTTAATATTGCCCTCTCTTGTGAAAACTACAGCATGTTGGGCAGAATACAGTAGTTACTTTTGTCTAAAAGATCTCAAGCAATGAGAGAAAAGCTGAACCTCAAATGGCCTAAGGGTGGTACTATGCCAGAGCTTCTGCAGAGGAAAAGTAGAAATCATATTAAAATCATATGCAGGATGGGAAGCACTTCAAGTGTTTTTTAATATCATAATTATATTTCTTAATACAAAAATGTTAAATGTCTATGACGCTGAGTTTTGCTTATTAAGAGATCAAGCTAGTGCTCCTGCTTGGCAGCTAGGTGATTCAGTGGATCACTTCATGGAGTAAAGAAATTTTGTCTTAGATAATTATTAGTTGTGTGATCCTAGCAAGTCACTTAACCTCTGTCTGCCTCAGTTTCCTCTTCTGGAAAATGGAAATAATATTATCTACTAGGATTACTGAGAGGATAAATGAGATAATATTTGTAAAACACTTTCTATCAGCAGCAGCATTTTCATTATTGTAATCAGCATCATAATCATCATTACTCATATTCTTAAATCCTAACCCTGAAAACTTTACCCATCTTCTGAACCCATTCCCTTTGAGCACTATCCTCAGCTTTCCAAGGTGCCTTTACTTTTCAGATGCTTGAAAAGGAGGGAACACCAAGAGTATGTCTACCTACATAGGAGACTTAGGGTACCAGATTTCTTGGTAGGGATAGAAGCCAGTCTTGAATTTGAATGTTAAAGGATTATCCATTTTCTCTTATGAATGAAACCTCTGGCCACAGTATTATTTCATAAAACATAATTTTCCAGTCTTTTCCAGTTGTTAGGCTTATAGATATCAATATAGGGAT
This sequence comes from Monodelphis domestica, assembly GCF_027887165.1. Lineage (NCBI taxonomy): Eukaryota > Metazoa > Chordata > Mammalia > Didelphimorphia > Didelphidae > Monodelphis > Monodelphis domestica. The sequence goes on along the minus strand of NC_077232.1, from coordinate 289,188,899 downwards.
AGGGACTGAATTTTATTATATTTTTTAAAATTGCCATGATAGAAAAGCTATATCAAATAATGGGCATCTCTAGTCCTTGGGCAAGAGACATACGATCCATTCCCAGGTCTATGCTCAGAGCAATTCCAGCTGGCTAGGGCCTGTCAGAGCTTGTGTACAACTAGCACAAGAGTCAGACTAAGGTCATCATACATCAGTTAGGCATTAAAGGAGGACTCTAGAGGAGAAGGAGTGTCCCAGATATATTTCCATCTCCGGTGAAATGGATTACTCAAAGCCTGAGGGTTCAGATAAACAATTCTATTAGTAAGCATATATTCACTGACCCCCCAGGTAAAAGTATTCCACAGGAAGGTAACATTTGCTGAAAAGGATATAAAAGTAATCAAGAGGTCAGGGAGGAGGAGTCCCTAAAGTATTAAGAGCTTTCTGACAAAGTTCTAAAATTGTCTTTACATGATCTATATCCAAAGGAACCAAAGCTAGATGTTAGGCAAATCAATCTGGAAGCAAGATTTAATTAAAACTGATCCAGATATGACCAAAGTCTTGGCTAACAATAGTACTCATTCAAAACACCCCAGTTCTGTTGATGCTCTGGCCCACCAAGGGAAGAAGGAAGGAAGGAAGGAAGGAAGGAAGGAAGGAAGGAAGGAAGGAAGGAAGGAAGGAAGGAAGGAAGGAAGGAAGGAAGGAAGGAAGGAAGGAAGGAAGGAAGGAAGGAAGGAAGGAAGGAAGGAAGGATGGAAGGAAGGAACGAAGGAACAAAGGAAGGAAGGAAGGAAGGAAGGAAGGAAGGAAGGAAGGAAGGAAGGAAGGAAGGAAGGAAGGAAGGAAGGAAGGAAGGAAGGAAGGAAGAAGGATGAAGGAACCCAGATTTGCAACTTCAATATTATTCTTGACTCTCACTATCTCTTAGCCCACAAATTTGGGTAAGGGTCAAATTGTATTGCTTCTACCTTTACAACATCCCTCAAAAATCCTTCCCCTTTCTCTCCACTCACAAAGCCATTCCCTCTGGCCTGGAGCATAATAACAGAGTCCTAAATTCCCTTGACACAACTATCCACTCTCCAATCCACCTTGCTTTCACCTGCAAAAGAGGTCTTCCCAAACCATAAGTCTGACCATGTTGTCTCCCCAACTAAATAAATCAAAGGTTTTCTCAATTCTAATTACTTTTAGATTTAAATATAACTTCTAGGCACTTGAATCTTTCATGATCTGGATCCAACTTGTCTTTCCAGATAGCATTCTTTTCTCCCCTTGATGTACTCTTCAGTTCAATCATACTATTCCACATACATGATAGTCTTTCCATCGCTGTGCCTTTTCACAGGCTGTCCTCTCAGTACTTGGAAATACATGACTTTTTCACCCCCAACTCTTAGCATGACTAATTTCCTTTCATGTCAACTTAAAAGTCACTTTCTTTATGATGTCTGTCCTGATTTCTGTAGTTGCTAGTGCCTGCCTTCAAAATCACTTTATCCTTTTGTATGCAGTAGGACCTTATTTTACGTGACCAACACATTCCAAGACCCTTCATGCTGAAAATCACACACAACAGGAAACCCCATTATTTAAAAGGTATTTCTTATAGGAACATACCTAATATAGGAACATTATGACTTTTCTTAGATTTATCAGAGCTACCAGCATACTTTGGGGTCATTATTAATAACTAAATAGTTAATGAAACAAATAGAACCAGTGCTCTGACACAGACATAATTTGCTAAAAGCAAGAACACTGGACAAACTCTGGTGTTTGGCTCAAAATGACTCATACTAATGCTTCTCAAAGTGAAAAGAGCATGATTGGGTGAACTGCTGAGACTTCATGCTGCTTGGGGAAAGGATACAGATTTAGTACATGATTTAAAATTTCTATTTTAAATATTTTTCTGCCTTTATTTTTTCCAATTGTGTATACCTGAATCCACAAGTTCTTAGCTCACATAAAACAAGGTATATCTATATATGTGTATACATATATAGATATACATGTTCTTTTTCCTTGGTGTAATATAAGCTTCTTGAAGGCAGGGACTGCCTCATTTTAATCTGTGTGTGTGTTTCCAGTGCCTAGTGCATTTTTTTATACGTTGGTAGTTTCAGTCCACTCTGACTCTTTGTGACTCCATTTGGGATTTTCTTGGCAAAGATACTGGAGTACTTTGCTATTTCCTACTGTTTTATAGATGAGGAAACTGAGATAAAGAGGAATAAGTGATTTGCCTAGGGTCACAAAGCTAATAAGTATCAGAGGCTGGATTTGAACTCATGAGGATGAATCTTCCTGTCTCCAGGGATAGCATTCTATCCACCGGGCCATCTAGCTGCTCTGTCATATAGTAGCAGTTTAATAAGTGCTTGTCATTCAATTGATATGAGGACTCATAGACAGGAGTATTCATATCCAAAAGTACAACTTACAGTTCCTTCCTTCTTCTTCTGTGAGACTCTTATCTGTGTGCACCAATAAATATTTCAAAAGGATTTTCTCCAACATCTTGGAGACTTTACTTGGAGATATCTGTTTGCATTGTCTGGACACATGAACACCATCATTTGCCATGCCTTTTCTGGTAATGTAGCTAATGAAATGTATGTGGTTTACCTAATTTGATTTTGGAAATAAGGTCCAACATACTAGCCAACAAAAACCTCTCCAATTCCCTTTAGATGATCTACACTTTCAATTCTTTGGAGACAGTGACATTTGTGATAGAGATTTCAAACCCAAGAACGGGAGTTACAGTCTGCGAAATTGCTGGAGCCTCAGCCACAATGGGGAAGGGGCCCCAGGAGAATTCTGGAATCATAAGAGAGCAGGGGATTCTGTGGGAGAAGTAGTTAGCTCTCTCAATCCTGAGACAGTGTGAGGAAAAAGGTCTGGTCAAGACTTGTTCCTGAGAAAAGACTTACATCTATCTCCTGGTGATTGGACACCCTTCCCTCTGCCCCCCAATTCCCAACTGAAGTGGCCAGCTTGAGAAGACACAAAGCAGCTGAAAAGATCACCTCACAGTTCCTGGTGCCCTGTATCTGAACTGTGCCCATTGGGACCAAGACGATGGCCATCCAAGCCTGAATCTCTCAGGGGCCCAAAGCTGCCAAGGCCTGGGTTCCCCAATTTGAGGAGGGAGGAAGGGATAGCTAGAATAGGGGCACCTTTTTTCTCTCTTTCCTCAGAAACCCCTCCTGCAGCCATTTCCCTGTGTTGTCCCCAAATTGATGAGTTAGAATAAAATTGTCTTCCCCAACTGATTCTAGTGAGAGTGGGGAAACAGTTCCAGCTTGAGGGGGAGAGTAACTTCTCTCTCTTTCTGAGAATGGAAGCTCTATATATAATAGTATTTGAGGGAAGTCCAGAGGTAGTTGAGTGAGCAGTCATAGCTTAGGGGAGGTTGAAGGGGGGAACTACAGACTCACTCCCCCTCTTCTCTTCCCTGACCAACTTAAACAACAGCTGTCTCTCCTGGACCCTGCCTAGAGAGGGGAAGTCTCCATTCTTTCTGTCTCTTTTTACCACCAGACTAATTCTCTCTATTACAACTTGGCACCCCAATTTCAAAAGAACCCCATTATAGAAAAACCTTTAGTGACCAAATGTCACAAACTGACAGTTGGAACTCTTTAGGCCAGTAGCCATTTTCAGTGTTACTGCCTAAGAATAACCACACAGGATTAACAAAGACATCTTGATTCCTGGTGGAAGAGAACAGCGACTACTAGAAGTCATTCACCAACTGTCCCCCTGTGACAGCTGGAATACAAGGGAAAGAGAAACCATGTTTAAAAGGGCTGTGCTAGGGCAGCCAGCATATAAGATCTAAACATCTTGAATCATATATGGGCAAAGCCTGAGATCTAACAATAGACATTCCTAACAGCTCCTGACAGTTAGAGACTTGGGGAAGAGTAGCCATTAGTGTAGAACATCTCTATAACCAAAAGAGATAAAGAAGGGTGGTTACAAGAACAAATGATTAGTCTGTTGCAGCTATTGTTTTGGTCTACTGTTATGGGAGTATTGGCAACATATTGGAACTACTGTGTAATCTACAACACAGTAGCTTCAATGATTGAAAATGCCATTGGGACTGTGACCAACATAACAGCTTGGACTCAAATCCCTATGGACATGACTTTTCTATGGCAAACTCTACCCCAACTGTATGTAGCTTTCCTGGCAGTGGTGAAAGCTCTGAATTACATCATAGCTGGAGCCAACATCATTTTTTCAATAGAAGGCTGTCAATACCCTAGTCATTGACAACAGACTAGAGGCATCGTTTGGATAAATACCTCTCCTAACTGAAATATGCCAAGGCTACATGCTAAAGAAACAACAGAGCATGGAGACGGGAACCAGCATGGAGACAGGGGACATGATGGGACAGACTAATAAGGATGATGATGCTACTAATACTACTAATGAAACAACATTAGGGGCAGTAGGGGGAAATAACAATGCAAAAGATACAGTGGCACAAGACAGTACTGCACCTGCAAATGCATCTGTAAATATATCTGCAAATGTATCAGGGGCGCATAAGATCATGCCATTATGTGATGTGGCTAAGATCACGGATAATGCTGGGATTTTACATGCGAAGGTACACAAGTCTTTCATCATCCAGGACTTGGATTCACTGTGCAAAAGAATGTCCAAGTTTGTAAATGAACCTTTTGCTTGTGCCAAAGAGCTGAAAAGGGTCCTCCATTTGTATGAGCCAGATATTTCAGATGTGGAGATCCTTTTAACCAAACTATTTCCCCCCAAAAGCACAAAAAACTTTATTGAATGACCGAGGATGGGCAGCACACTGATGAGCTGGCCAGAAGATTACAGTGACTTTGATTTTGCCAAACCCACAAGTTTATCATATCTTAGAAGATGTTGTGAAGATCTCTTGCAGGCTATCAAAAATTATCAGAAAAACCAAATATGTGGGGAAAATTTGATAGAATGAAACAAGAAAAAAGAAAACACCCTTCCACATTTATTGACAGATTCTTAGAAAACATCGAGTCAATAACACATGTAAAAAGGCAATTCCTGAAAGGGTGTGATAAGCACTTAAGACATTTCTTCAGAAATTACTACATGAAAAATGACTCACTTTCCCTTAATGACCTCAGAGACACAGCCACTTACTTGCAAGAAAACAAAATGGAGCAAGAAAGGGAGAAAGATGAGCTTAAGAAAAAATTACAACATACCACAGAGTCTCTGAGCCAAAAAGAAATTGAAGAGGTCAAAAACCTTGCAACGATTAAAACTTTTAATAGACAGACCCCACAATACCAACAGAAATGGCAGAGGGACACCAGAAGATGTTTTATGTTCTAAACTAGGTCACATAGTGAATTTTTCCCCCAAAGCAGAAATATGAACAAAGGCAAAACAAGAGAGAAGGGAGGTATGAGAATTCATATTCACAGGGCAGGGTGTACACTAACTAAAATTATGGGAAGCAAGAGTCCAATAACAAACAGTGTTTCTCCCATTGTAGACTTACAGAAAAAGATACCCCAGATCTAAAATCTATGCAGGCAGCAATTAGCTCTGTATCAAAACTTCGTTATTCAGAGGTTGTAGCAAGAAATACTCACTTTTCCTCATGAAACCAGGCTCCAGCTACATTTAGCAAACAGTAGTAGCAAAAAGAAAAACTTGGGAGGTACCCCAGGGAGGGGACATGAGAGCATAAAGTGCAAAAAGGGGGATGGCAGAAAGGAGAAAGAGAACTCTAAATTTTTAGTGGTAGAGGAACAGACAGTTTGGCAAATTGCCAAGGGTAGCCTAAGTGCAAAGTGGAAGTCTGTAATTGAGGTGGAGAGAAAAATTGCACAGCTGATAACAGACCTAAAATATGATATTTTCAGTTTACAACATATGGGCATACAAATCTGAATGAAGAAAAGCAAGGAACAAATTGAAACTTTTTTGGAAAAATTCTTAGCATGCAGAATGGGTCTGAGAATTAGGAAATCAAACAGGACTAGCAAATCTTTAAAACAACTTAATTCTCCAGAACAACCTGACAAGGCAGCCAAATGAGACATTGTTTCAAAGGACCTAAAAGCTGAATATAAAAACTCCACCCCTGAAATGCCTAAGAAACAGAAGCAAGCTAATACATTTGAACATCAAGGGGAGGGTGGAAAGAGAAATAAGGGGAGAAATAATTTAAACCCAAAAGTTATAAGACTCTTATTGATACAGGAGCAGCTAGATCTTCACTAAAGGCATTACCAAGGGACACCACAATAGAGGGTATAGTTTTAGTGTCAGGTACTATGGGAGAGATACAATGAGTCCCACAGCTGAAATCAAAGATGGTGAAGTTAGGTCCACTGTCCATTGACAATACATTCCTTCTAATACCACGGTACCCAGACAACCTTCTTCGACAAGACATAGAGAAGTTACTCTGGTGGTAAAAAGAGACAGAAAGAATGGAGACTTCCCCTCTCTAGGCAGGGTCTAGGAGAGACAGCTGTTGTTTAACTTGGTCAGGGAAGAGAAGAGGGGGAGTGAGTCTGTTGTTCCATCCTTCAGCCTCCCCTCAGCTATGGCTGCTCACCCAATTACCTCTTGACTTCCCTCAAATCCTATTATATAGAGAGCTTCCAACCCCAGAAAGAGAGAGAAGTTATTCTCTCCCTCAAGCTGGAACAGTTTCCCCACTCTCACTAGAATCAGTTGGGAAACAGCAACTTTATTCTAACGGATCAACTTGGGGATAACATAGGAAAATGGCTGCAAGAGGGGTTTGTGAGGAAAGAGAGAAAAAAGGTGTCCCTATTCTAGCTATCCCTTCCTCCCTCCTCAAATTGGGGAACCCAGGCCTTAGCAGCTTTGGGGCCCTGAGAGATTCAGGCTTGGATGGCCATCGTCTTGGTCCCAATGGGCACAGTTCAGATACAGGGCACCAGGAACTGTGAGGTGATCTTTTCAGCTGCTTTGTGTCTTCTCAAGCTGGCCACTTCAGTTGGGAATTGGGGGGGCAGGGGGAAGGGTGTCCAATCACCAGGAGAAAGATGTAAGTCTTTTCTCAGGAACAAGTCTTGACCAGACCTTTTTCCTCACACTGTCTCAGGATTGAGAGAGCTAACTGACTCACCCACAAAATCTCCTGCTCTCTTATGATTCCAGAATCTCTCCTGGGGCCCCTTCCCCATTGTGGCTGAGGCTCCAGCAATTTCGCAGACTGTAACTCCCATTCTTGGGTTTGAAACCTCTGTCACACATTTTGAGACTTTTCATAAAAACCTTAAGAATATTGATGTTCAGAACACTTCTGGGTTATCTTCACTACAGTTTAGATGCAGGACTCCTCCTCTCCTCATCACCTACTGATATAGACTACTCAAAAGGCCAAAAAAAAAAACAATTTCGATGAATGAATGATCTCCACAGTAGGGTGCAGAACTGAAGGTACATGAGATTTAGGCATTTCTACACTATAAGGGGTAAAATAGCTCCCACCAAAATGCGAGCAGATAAACCCTCCCCCACCTAACCTACAGAGCCAGGGTCAGAGCCAGGCACTAGAATCAATGAGTGAGTAAGGAGCACCTCTAGTTCCTTAGCAACTGACTAAGACCACCAGAGACTTACCCTGAGATCAGCTAGGCCTGAGACCCCAGTAGGCCAAGGAGCAAAAACATTGGGCAAAGAGATAGCACAGAGAGGGGCAGCATGTAGTAGAAACTGTGGAGACACAAGAGGTGGCCTCAAGCAAAAACTGTTCTCCTTAGCTCCATACACAGATAGCCTGCCCTCCTCACTCAGAGTCCTGACTAGAAAGAGAAGGAAAAACCAGCTTAGTGATGGCAAACAATGCCCAGAAAATACAACATCCAACCACCAATAAGGTCAAGGAGAAGGCTTTGACCCTGGATAAATTTTATGGAGAAAAATCCAGACTACAAAGGAAATAGCAGAGGACAATGAACAATTAAATGCATCTAAACCTTCCAAAAAACCCAACAGAAATTGGCCACAAACTCTTGAAGAATTTTAATCTGAGAATTTGAGAAAAATGGAGGAGTTTTGGCAAGAAAATTAACAGTCTAAAATACAGGAACTCCCAATCTGAGAAAGAAGCCCAGAAATCAAATGAAATGATAAATAAATTGGAGAGTGAATTAAACAGCTGGAAGTCATGAAAAGCAGGATAGGCCAAGCCAAAAAGGAAAATCAAAAGGTTATAGTGGAAAACCAGTCTTTAAAGACCAGAATTGAGCAGTTTGAAGTCAATCATCTCGCAAAACAGCAAACATTAATAAAGGAAAGTCAAAAGACTGACAAAATAGAAGGAAACATGAAATATCTCACGGAGAAGATGACTGGTCATGAACACCAGTATAGAAGAGGCCATTTGAGAATCATTGGTCTACCTGAAAACCCAGATATAAACAGAAATTTTGACATCATACTACAAGAAATTATCCAAGAAAACTGCCCTGATGTTCTTGAACAAGAAGGAAAAATAGACATTGAAAGGTTTCATAGAATACGGTCGACACTAAATTCTCAAAAGACAACCCCCAGGAAAGTAATTGCCAAATTCAAGAGCTTCCAAGTTTAAGGAGAATATTTTACAAGAAATCATCAAGAGAAAATTAAGATATCAAGAGCACCCATCAGGATTAGACAAAATCTGGCAACATGCACACTAAAAGACCTCAAGGCTTAGAACATGTTATTCAGAAAGGCAAGATAATTGAGTCTTCAACCAAGGGTGAACTACCCATCAAAAAATGACTATATACTTCCAGGGGAAAGTATGGGCATTCAACAAAATAGAAGATTTCTAAGTATTTGTAAAGAAAAGACTAGAACTAAGTGGAAAGTTTGATACCCAAACACAAAAATCAAGAGAAACATGAAATGGGTAAATAACAAAGAGAGAGGGAAGAAAAAAATTGTCTTATTTAAATTTCTTCTTTAAGGGCTTCAATAAGATCAAGTTGATTATATTAATATACAGAAAATCTTATGTATAACTCTCAAAAATTATATTCACTATTATAGTAATTAGAAGAATCATTAACAGGTAGAGATTGTGGTAATAAGTGGTCTAAGATGATATGTAAAAAAAAAGAAAAAGGGGTAGGGGAATAGAAGATGGCACAAAGAGAAACAAAGCAATAAGATAAATAGGAATATCTATATCACACAAAGAGGCACATGGGAAGGGGAGGGGAAGAATACTATTATAAGGAGAGGAAGAGTGAGCTAATATGTAATACTTAAAACTTGCTCTCAGTGAAATCAATTCTGTGAGGGAAGAACACCTAGATCCAGTGGGGTATCAAATTCTATCTTACCCTAAGGGAAAGTGAGAAGGGAAAACCAAGATGGGGAGTGGGACAGAGAGTAAAAAAATGCAGGGAAAGAGAGGGGAAAGGGAACTTATCAGACCAAAAAAAAAAGGAGAAGAAAAAGGGATCAAAAAGGGAGGGAGCAGAAAGGGAAGCATAATAAGGGTGGGGATTAGGGAGACTGATGAAAATCAAACCACTGGTTTAAAAGTATATAGCAAAGAAGAAAGGGCAGAACTAGGAGAGGATATCAAAATGTTGAGGAATACACAAGTGGCAATCATAACTTTGAACAAGAATGGGATGAATTCACCCATAAAACAAAAGCAAAGAGCAGAGTGGATTAGAAACCACAATTCTACCCTATGTTGTCTACACAAAACACACATAAGTCAGGTAGACTCTCACAGGGTTAGAATTAAAGGTTAGAACAAAATATATTGGGCCTCAACTGAGAAAAAGAAGGAAGGAGTTGCAATCATGATATCTGACAAAGCCAAAGTAAAAATAGATCTGACTAAAAGGGATAGGGAAGGTAATTACATCCTAATAAAAAAGCAGTATAGACAATGAAGAAATATCTACTCAACATGTATGCACCAAATGGCATAGCATCCACATTTCTAAAGGAGAAAATAGATAGTCAAACTATACTAGTGGGAGACTTGAACCTTCCTCTATCACATCTAGATAAATCAAACGAAAAAATAAATAAGAAAGAGGTAAGAAATGTGAATGAAATCTTAGAAAAATTAGAGTTAGAGTAATACAAAGAATAATAAATAGGGAGAAAAAGGAATACACCTTTTTTTTCAGGAGCACCTGGTACATTCACAAAGATTGACCATCTACTAGGGCATAAAAAACCTGGCAAACAAGTACAAGAAAGCAGAAATGATTAATTCAACCTTTTAGGTTCATAATGCAATAAAAAATAATTATTATTAAGGGTACATGGAGATCAGGGGCAAATTTATATCCTTGAGTTCATAAATTAATAAATTAAGGAGGACAGAGGTCAACAAATTGGACATGGATATCAAAAAACTTGAAAGTGAACAAATTAACCCCCCACCCCCCGATGAAAACTAAATTAGAGATCCTAAAAAATTAAAGGAGAAATTAATAAAAATCAGAAGTAAAAAACTATTGAATTAATAAATAAGACTAGAAGCTGGTATTTTGAAAAAAAAACAAATAAAATAGACAAAGTACTGGTTAATCTAATTTAAAAATGAAAGAAGAAATTAAAATTAATGGTACCCAAGATAAAAAGGGAGATCTAACTTCTAATGAAGAGGAAATTAAGGCAATGATTAAAAACTATTTTGCCCAATTATATGGCAATAAATATGGCAATCTAGGTGATATAGATGAATATTTACAAAAATATAAATTGCCTAGACTAACAGAAGAAGAAATAGATTTCCTAAATAATCCCATATCAGAAAAAGAAATTGAACAAGCCATCAAAGAACTCCATAAGAAAAAATCCCCAGGACCTGATGGATTCACAAGTGAATTCTATCAAACTTTCAAAGAACAACTAATCCTAATAGTATACAAACTATTTGAGATAATAAGCAAAGAAGGAGTTCTACAAAATTCCTTTTATGACATAATTATGGTACTGATTTCAAAATTTTGACCATGAGGTCAAAAACAGAGAAAGAAAACTATAGATCAATCTCCTTAATGAACACACATGCACAAATATTAAATAGAATGCTAGCAAAAAGACTCCAGCACGTCATCACAGGGGTTATTCATTATGATCAGGTGGGATTTATATCAGGAATGTAAGGATGATTCAATATTAGGAAAAACATCCACATAATTGACCATATTAACAAGCAAACCATCAAAAATCACATGTTTATCTCAATAGATGCAGAAAAAGCCTTTGACAAAATAAAACACCCATTTCTATTGAAAACACTAGAAAGTATAGGGATAGAAGGGTCTTCCCTAAGAATAATAAACAGTATAAATCTAAAACCATGCAATGGGGATAAACTAAAAACCTTCCCAAAAAGATCAGGAGTCAAACAAGGATGCCCATCACCTCTATTATTTAATATTGTACTAGAAACACTAGCTGTAGCAATTAGAGAAGAAAATGAAATTGAAGGTATTAAAATAGGCAATGAAGAGTCCAAGCTATGATGTTCTACCCAAAGAATCCTAGAGAATCAACTAAAAAGTTAGTGGAAATAACCAACAACTGTAGCAAAGTTGCAGGATACAAAATAAATCCACATAAATCATCAGCATTTCTACATATTTTCAACACATTTCAGCAGAAAGAGTTAGAAAGAGAAATTCCATTTAAAAGCACCCTAGACAATATAAAATACTTAGGAATCTATCTGCCAAGACAAACACAGGAACTATAAGAGCACAACTACAAAACACTCTCAACACAATTAAAACAAGATCTAAAAAATTGGATAAACATTAATAGCTCATGGGTAGGATGAGGTAACATAATAAAAATGACAATACAACCCCAACTAATTTACTTATTTAGTACCATACCCATCAAACTACCAAGAAATGTTTTTACTGAATTAGGGGGAAAAAACATAATAAATTTCATTTGGAAGAACAAAAGATCAAGAATATCAAGTGAAATAATGAAAAAAAGTGTGAAGGAAGTTGGCCTAGCAGTACCAGATCTCAAAATGTACTGTAAAGCAGTAGTCATCAAAACAATATGGTACTGGCTAAAAGACAGGTGGGAGGATCAGTGGAATAGACTTGGTGTGAGTGACCTCAGCTAGAAAGTCTATGATAAACCCAAAGATACCAGCTTTTGGACCAAAACCCACTATTTGACAAAAACTGCTGGGAAAATTGGAAAACAGTATGGGAGAGATTCAGTTTAGATCAACATCTCACACTCTACTCCAAGATAAAACTCAGAAAGGGTAAAAGATGGAAACTATAAGTAAAGTAAGTGAACACAGAATAGTATGCTTGTCAGATCTTTGGGAAAGGAAAGATTTTAAGACCAAGCAAGAGGTAGAAAAAATTACAAATTGTAAAATAAATAAATTTTATTATATTAAATTAAAAAGCTTTTGTACAAACAAAACCAATGCAACCAAAATTAGAAGGGAAGCAACAAATTGGGAAACAATCTTTATAAGAAAAAATTCTGACAAAAGTTTAATTACTCAAATTTATATAGAGCTAAATCAATTGTACAAAAAATCAAGCCATTACCCAATTGATAAATGGGCAAAAGACATGAATAAGTAACTTTCAGGTAAAGAATTCAAAATTATTAATAAATACATGAAAAAGTGTTCTAAATCTCTTATAATCAGAGAAATGCAAATCAAAAAAAAAATCTGAGGTATCACCACACACCTAGCAGATTAGCTAGCATGATAGCAAAGGAAAGTAATAAATATTGGAGGGGATGTGGTAAAATTGGGATATTAATGCCTTGCTAGTGGATTTGTGAACTGATCCAACCATTCTAGAAGGCAATTTGAAATTATGCCCAAAGGGCATTAAAATACTGCCTGCCCTTTGAACCAGCTATAGCACAGCTGGGTTTATGCCCCAAAGACACAATAAGTAAAAAACACCTGTAAAAGAATATTCATAGCCATGCTCTTGGTGGTAGCAAAAAATTGGAAAATGAGGGGATGCCCTCCAATTGGGGAATGGCTGAACAGATTGTAGTGTATGTTGGTGATGGAATACTATTGTGCTCAAAGAAATAATGAACTGGAGGAATCTCACATGAACTGGAACAACCTCCAGGAATTGATGCAGAGTAAAAGGAGCAGAACCAGATGAACATAGTACACAGAGTCTGATACACTGTGGTACAATCAAATGTAATGAATGTCTCTACTAGTAGCAATTCAATGATCCAGAACAATTCAGAGGGACTTATGAGAAAGAATTCTATTCATATTCAGAGGAAGAACTGTGGGAGTAGAAATACAGAAGAAAAACAACTGCTTGATCACATGGGTTGAGGGGGGAATGATTGGGAATGTAGACTCTAAATGATCCCTCTATTTCAAATATCAATAACATGGAAATAGGTCTTGATCAATGACACATGTAAAACCCCATGGAATTGTGCATCAGCTACAAGAGGGGATTAGTGGGAGGAGAGGAAAAGAACATGAATCATATCCATGGAAAAATATTCTAAATTAATTAATTAAATAATTTTTTAAGTTAAAAAATAAAATACAATATATTCAAAGCAAAAAAAAAAACCCTAAGTATCTTCTTTTAGGGGAAAATATGATAATTTAATAAAACAGAAGATTTCCCAGCATTCCTAAAGGAAAGACAGAAGATTTGATGTTAAAATAAAAAATTCAAGACAAGCATAACAAGGTAAATAGGAAAAAGAAAAAATTAAGGGACTCAATAAGATCAAATGTTTTATATTCCTACATAGAAAGATAATATTTGTAGCTCTAAAAATTGTTATGATTATCATAGTAGATAGAAGAAGTATACATAGACAGAAGGTGTGGTAGTAAGAGGTTTAGGATGATACGCAGAAAAAAATCAAGAGGTAAAAAAGAGGATTGTTCTGAGAGAAATGGGAAGAGAGAGGTAAAATGGAGTAAATGATATCACATAAATTGGCATTGGGGAAAAATAACTATTATGAAGGAGGGGAGGATGAGGGTGGTGACAGGTAACACTTAAACCTTATTATAATCAGAATTGGCTCTGAGAGGTAAGAACACAGATTCATTGGGGTATAGAATCCTATCTTACACTTTAGAGAAGTAGAGGTGGAATAAGAGAGAGAGTAGCAGGGTGGAAAGTAATATAAGAGAGGGAAAAGTTGAGGAGTGGTGATTAAGAGACCCTATAGAGAAGTAGGAGGGTAATAAGAAAGGGGGTGGTGGGAAGGGGAGTAATATAAAGGAAGGAGGGTGGGAGAAGTGACTAAAACAAAACACTGAGGTGCAGGGAAAGTGAAAACAGAAAATGCAGCATTAAAGGGAGAAAACAAGATGGAAGGGAATACACGGATGGCAATCATAACTCTGAATGTAAATGGGATGAACTCACCCACAAAATGTAAGCTAATAGCAGAGTGGATTAAAAACCAGAATCCTGTGATATATTGTTTACAGGAAACACATTTGAGGCAGGTAGCCATGCAAAATAAAGGTAAGGGGTTGGAACAGTATCTATTGGGCTTCAACTGAAATTAAAAACTAAAAGCAGGATTAGCCATCATGATCTCAGACAAAGTTAAAGCAAAAATAGATCTGATTAAAAGAGATAAGGAAGGTAATTACAACCTCATAAACAGTAGTATAGACAATAAAGTAATATCAGTACTTAACATACATGTACCAAATGGTACAGCCTCCAGATTTTTAAAGGAGGAACTAAAGGAGCTTAAAGAGGAAATAGTAAAACTATACTAATGAGGGAACCTCAATCTTCTCCTATCAGAACTAGATAAATCTAACAAAAAATAAATAAGAAAGAAATAACGAAAGTAAATGAAAGTTTAGAAAAGTTAGATTTAATAGCTATCTGGAAAATATTGAAAGGAGATGAAAAGGAATATACCTTCTTTTCAGCATCACAGGGTACATACACAAACATTTACTATGTACTATGTGAATTTAGATTTACTCCACCCTGCTTAGTTTAACAAAACAGGAATGTCTACACCCCTACTTAAGGATTAACTTTTGAGAAGGATGGCCTATGACAGACATGTGCTAGCAAATGACAATCAGAAAAACTGACAGACCCCCTGAGCTGTCCTAAGTCAAGTTTAAGCTACCATTGCTACATGTGAAACACAGGAAATGATATAAAACATGGTCTATATATTTCGCGTCACTTCCTCTCTCTGGCCTCTTTTCATGGAGAGGTTGCTCTGGCTCTTGTGGCAGAGAAGTGGCTAGTGGCAGCATGCTGGGCATCTTGGCATCTTGGCATGGCTGCAGCTATTGTCTAGGTTTGGCAGTGAGCATCCTTGATACAATACTAGTAGAAGCTTAGTAGCCTAGTTCAGGTAAGATGTCTTCACTAAGCTCTCTTGGAGTTTAGGCCGATTCTTTTTTTTTTCCTTTACTTTTCCTAAAAACGTCAGCCTTGTAGGAGGCCCCTCATCTCGGAGGATACCTTGTGACTGGAAGGTCTCTGAACTCCCCTTGGCTCAGGCTAGCCCGGAGAAACCTTATACCCTTTCCCCTCTCTCTTCTTCTTAATTTCTTCCCTCTATATTAATTAAATCACCATAAAATTCCCAAATTGACTGTTTTTATTGGGATTTGAATTAATACCTGGCAACCAACTAAATTTATATTTCAGTGAAAAACTCCTAAATTTTCTCCTTACAACTAGGGCATAAAGACTTCATAACCAAATGCAGAAAATCAGAAATGATAAATGCAAACTTTTTCAGATCATAGTGCAATAAAAATTATAATCAATTGGAATTCATGGAAAGGCAAACTACAAATTAAATGGAGACTAAATAATCTAATTCTTCAAAATAGGCGGGTCAAAGAAAAAATTGCAAGACTCTAATCAAATCTTTCATTTATTCATTTCAATGAATTCCTTTTTTTAAAAACCAGCATTATATTCAATGATTTAAAGAAATATAGCAGGGATTTGGAACAATACCCAAAGGGCTTTAAGAGACTGTCTGCCCTTTGATCATGCCATACCACTGCTGGGTTTATACCCCAAAGAGATCAAAAGGATAAAGACCTGTTCAAGAATATTCATAGCTGCACTCTTTGTGGTGGCAAAAAATTGGAAAATGAGGGGATGCCCTTCAATTGGGGAATGGCTGAACAAATTGTGGTATATGTTGGTGATGGAATACTATTGTGCTTAAAGGAATAATAAACTGGAGGAATTCCATGTGAACTGGAACAACCTCCAGGAATTGATGCAGAGTGAAAGTAGCAGAACCAGGAGAACATTGTACACAGGGACTGATATACTGTGGCATAATTGAATGCAATGGACTTATCTACTAGCAGCAATGTAATAATTCAGGACAATTCTGAGGGACTTTTGAGAAAGAACACTATCTATATCCAGAGAAAGAACTGTGGGAGTAGAAATACTGAAGAAAAATTGTTCACATGGTTCGATGGGGATATGATTGGGGATGTAGAGTCTAAATGATCACCCTGGTGCAATTATCAATAATAGGGAAATGGGTCTTGATCAGTGATACATGTAAAACCCAGTGGAATTGTGTGTTGGCTATGGGGGAGGGTGAGGAGAGGGAAAGAACATGAATTATCTAACCATGGAAAAATATTTTAAATCATCTAAATAAAACTTTCAAAAATTTTTTCTAAATTAATTAATTAAATTAAAAAATTTTTCAATTAAAAAAAGAAAGAAATATAGCAGGGAAATCACCAGGAAAATCATCATCTTTGTACTAAACTGGTGGGAGACTTCTGGACTTGAATGGTATCTCATGTGATATCCTTTGGGAGAAGGACTAAGGGTTGGGGATAGATTTTAGCCTCTTGTTAGTGCTAGTACTTCTCAGTCTACCTAAGAAAAAGTACAGATTAGTTAAGAACCTCCAAGACATGTTTCTGAAATTTCTTTTGAAGCAGTTTGGCCTTGAAGGAAGGCTTTATACTGAAGAAATCAAGTTTACCAGATGTAATCCATAGAGTTGACCCACTCAATTGCGATGGTTGTCGTTAACTTTCTTGAGGTCAGTTCAGTTTATTCTCTTTAACATCATCACTGGAATACTGACTTAGCTATGCAAAGTTATTAGGATCATCTAAGTTTTGTTGGATTTCCAAGATAGTATAACAAAAACAATATTAGAAATAATGCTTACTTGAATTTCTTTCCTTGTTCATGGAAAATGCTTTTATCAGTGAAGATCTGTGCAATTGTGAGCCCACAGTGGTTTGTCAGTCTTTGTTTAGTTGAAGCTGACATTTGCTAACAGAGCCACAAAATATGAGCCTTGGCAAAGTTAACTGCCCCAAGCTACTGTTTGTGATTCATCAGAATGGGAAACATGAAATTAATTAAGTACACAAGTAAAATCTCATATTGGGTAATCAAAATAAAATGAATAAATGTCTGGGGATAAGGTAATGAGTCATCTCTCTCAAAATGCGCACTAAATTCTTGCTGACATCAGTGAGTTGATCAGTAGTTCTAATGACATTTTTCTGACTTTAATCATCCTTCACTTCCAATTGACACTCCTTTTTTTCTTCTTCACTCCCTGTCCCAAACTGTTCAGTTAGACCTTAAATTGTACTAACCGAGTAATTGTTCCACAGTATCTCAAAACCAGGATATCTTATTTAGAAATAGATTTAATCTAAGGAGGAGGAATAATTAGAAAATATATCTGTGATGGGCATACAATGGAAGTCTGAGGATTTTGGATGAACTTTATATCCCTACATCTTTATCCCTGGCTTCTTTCTGCTAAAAAGCTTTTCTGTGGTCCTAGACAACTAAAATCTCCACCATGGGAAGTAGTTGCACTAATATTCTGAAGGCATCCAAACCATTACACTACTGACAAGCCTGAAGCATTTGTAAGAAAATAGGAGATAAACATTTCACAATGATTCACCATGGCACCAAAAAATCAGCTTTATGAATAGACAGGGGTTTGCAAATATATCTGCACTAAAATGGTCATACAAAGATATATGTAATTTTAATCCATGCCTTAATTTTTACTCTATTTCTCCAAAAAGTAATGATTAAGAATACTAGGACTAGAGGGGGTAGCTAGGTGACTCGGCATAGAGAGCCAGGCGTGGAGACAGGAGGACCTGGGTTCAAAACTGGCCTTAGACAGTTCCCAGCTGTGTGAGCCTGAGCAAATCATTTAAAACTAATTGCCTAGCCTTTACTGCTCCCTGCCTTGGAACTGATAGTCTCAACAGAAGGTAAGGCAGGATTACAAAAAAAATATCCAGCATTGGAAGAGATTTTAGAGACTGTAGCCTAACTTCTCCCTTTTACATATTAGTTAAGTGAGGACCAGAACAGCAAAGTAATTTGACAAACTGATGGGACCAAGCGGTCCAGGAGTGTTCTCTTGCCTGACATTGACAGGCCAGATCTGTCAGTGTGTCAGTGGCCATGATGGGGGCAGCAGTGATGATACTCTGGATGAGTACAGATATCTTCATCCAATCACAGATGTGCTACCTATTAGTGCTACACTGCTCTACACTATAGACAACTACGTGTATGGCTCTAATAGCAGTACTTAGCCAATGACTGGTAAAGTTTCAATGGATTATCCATTAGACAAGCCAGATGGGACAGTGTCTAGCCTGATATCCACAACTTCTCTCAGTCTCAATTTTCTCATCTCTAAAATGGGAATGATAACAATAACATCTTTCTCACAGCATTTGAGGCCTTCTTCTGACATTGATAATTTCCTTCCGGGGTTGCTCAACGTGCATTCTCTTCCTGGCTCTGATTCTGACTATTTGGTCTAACCCTATGACTTCCCTAATTGCCTCAAGCCTTCTCACCCTGGAGCATTCATCCAGGCTTGTGGTCCTCTCACCCAGGAACATCTCTTCACTATGCCAGCACTCATCTACCATTGGTGAATTGCTCCTGAATTTCCTTCCAGTCCTGGCTCTTTCTGCCTTTCTGGACTTCAGTACTATGTCCCTATGCAGGCATACTTCCTCTCTGATCCCTTTTTCGTTGTCTTCTCACATTAGGACGGAAGCTCTGTGAGGGCAGAGCCTGGCTTCCTTTTTCCCTGGCACACAGTAAGCATTAAATAAATATTTCTCACCTCGCCTTGCCTGGAATAACCACTACACTAAGAAGAGAACTTACTCAATGTCTGCAAGCACTTTCACACACATTTGACACCCTTAGATGACACCCTTAGGAAAGCATGAATGCATATTCTTTCAAATATGTGACTCAAATCCTGAACCTGCAATTCCTCCCCCTCCCCTCTGCCTTTTTAAAGCTTTGTCATCCCATTAGGCTCTATATGCCATAGCAAATCTTAACTGCCTGCAGAGACTCACAAAGGATGGGAAAGGCATGTTTTTCCCTTTGCTAAGAGGAGATCAAGAGGCAGCCTGTCTCCCAATGTCGCAATCTTTCCAGCACAATAGATGAACAATTTCCTATTACCTGGAGCCAGCCTTGAAAAGGACCAATTGAAAGAGTGAATGTATAATCCTTAGTCCCAAAGTCGGAAGTTTGAAAATGAAGTCAATGCTCCTAGCAGGATGCAGTTTAACCATATTTAAGTGACGGTTTTAGAGGAAATGAATTGAGGTTTCTGTATGGACTGGGGATTTTGGCAAGCAATGCTGAAAATGGATATAGTTGTGCATATTTAATAACTGATTTTTAGAATTTTATATGTATGGTATTTTTCATTAGCAAATAATTAAGTCTAGGAAAATTGGATTCTTCTTTTTTAACCCAAAAGGGCAAAAGCAATTAAGAAAATTATCAAAAGACCAAAGTTTAAGAGCAATAAATGCTGGCCTGCCACTCGTGCTTAGTAATAATGACTGACGTTTATAGGGCACTTTAATGTTTACAAAGGACTTTCTCTCCAACAACTCTATCAGATACAGCAAACATGGCACTCACTTTATAGATGAGGAAAGCAATATTTATAGAGAGATTAAGTGACTTTCTTATGGTCACATAGCTGATGTCAGACTAGAATAGAATGTGGGCCGCCCCATTCCAAAGGTAAGGTTTCCTCCTCTCTAATAAATACTTCTCCAAGGTTTGACTCTTCAAGGAAAGACATTCTCAGGCGTTTTTGAGAGGAAGTGTGTGATCTAAAAGCTGAGGTCTAAGAGATAAACCACATCACCTCTTCTATTCTCCAGGCTGTCCCAGGGAGATGGACAAAAGAAGACAAGTGTCCAAACAACCCTGTTTACTTGCACCCCAGCTCAAGAGACCCAGAAAGCCAAATTATCATGTCCCTGGGTGAGATCTGGTTAAAAGCAGACTTTGCCTGAGACCAGCCCAGACTTGAATGATAGCGTGTGTTTTAATCAATGACAATATGTGCTTTAAATGGTTCTCCAAGCAGAGCTGGCAGTCCCGTCATGAAGATGCCAAAGGTTCAGCTTAAATAACTCTTTGCAACATGAGAGCAAACTTATAATCATGAGATCAAGACAGCATTTTATGTAAACACACAGATAAAATTAAAGATTTTTGGCCTCGGGTTATATCTTTCAAGAAGAAAATAATAATAATTTCAGGGTCAACTTAAGAGGTGATTTCCAAGGAAGGGAAAACATTACTATCTGCCTTCAATTGCAGGAAGTAATGGAAGATTTTTAATTGTGATAATGTAAAAATATTATCATCAAGTAGGGGATGAACTTTGCAAAAACCCACAGTACTGCATCATTTAACCAAAATGACAGGTACTTTCTTGTATGGAGTCTCTTCTAAATGTAAAATAGAGCCAAGTTCTTCTGAAATGTCACACTTTGTCTTTATGAATTGGTGGTCTTTTAAGTTTCAAGGAAAGCAAATATTTGCCTTAAAGCATAACTGCCCACAAGTATATCCTACTTTCCGGTCATGACCTCACAAGGACTGAACAGCAATAACGAAATAAGGGTAAGTTACAGGAAAAGTTTCCTATTTAAATAATTGTATCACCTTCCCCCATTAAAGAATAGAAAGTTAACCCAGTGACTCAAGGTTGAGAACTGACTAACAGGATATAAGATTCTGGGGCAGGAATGTCAAGTGGAAGAGAATGTTGGTTACTACCCAATAATTAAACCAAAGGTGAAAGTAACAGTGGCTCACTCCCTGTATCTGTCATAAAAGAAAGGGAAATGAAAGAATAGCAAGAGTCAGTATCTGTCTCCCTTCCACCCATTTTCCTTTCCTTTGATTTATAGAAACGAATGTTTTATGTGACAACTATGAGTACATAAGGAAAGAAATACTGAACAGTGGATGCTGATCTCTCCAACATTTCATCAACCCAAACTTTCTGCTATTTGCCAATCTGCAAATTGAAAGTTCAATAAAAATCACATATGTCAGAATTCAGCAAGATCTTATTAAAGTTATTATTATATTATTTTATATTAGTTAATATGTATTAGAGTTGTTATTATCTCATCCAAGTGATATGGGCAGAACAAATGTCTTGTGTATAGATGCTCATAGTGGCAACATTTAATCTTGAAGGGATCCTGAAGAGGCTTCTACATATATACTTCCATGTTCAAATGGATTAATTTTCTCCTTAGTATGGGAAATCCCTCTATAAATACAGATCAAAAACCATCCATGGCTTTTTTCGTTCAATATAATGTAAGGAAGGGACTTTCCCTTTTCTCTTAGATTATGTGATTATACATGATGAGGTTATGCTGTATAAGCAATATGTATCTTTGCCCTATGATCCATTTATGAGGTGCAAAGCTCTTTGATTACATCAAGAAAGAAGCAATGACCAAGTAAGCAAGCTTAGCCAAACCACTGTGGGGCTTTAAGTAACTGACCAAATGAAAGCTATTCTAGTTTAAAAGTTGAACAGTGAAGAGGAGTGCTTTGTGGGAGACAACCTTTCAAGGAAAAGGAAAGGACTTTTTCTCCATCCCCTCCAGCCTTAGACCATGCGACTAGGGTTAATGACTGATTGAAGACAATTGGGGTCAGACAATTACTCCAAAAAAGAAGCAGCTCCAAGGAATGTTATTCCTGTGAGCTATGGGCTCAAGAAAAGAACTGACTCTAGAAGTCCAGCTGAGTCAACCACCAAGCAGAGAACTACACCCAAGAGGACTGTGAGTTACCTTTCCCACACTTGAATCCTGTACAGATATCTCACTCACTGAACTTTACACTTGAGTCCATTCTTCCCGTAGATTCTGTGAATATTTGGGGAAGTATTGTGCCAAGTATTCTGGTTAGGCAGCTAGGGATCAAGTCTAAAGTTGAAAAGACCTGAGTTCAAATGTGAACTCAGACATTTGCAAGTTATGTATAACCCTTGATAAGTCACTTAACCTTTGCTTACCCCAGGGTCCTCATTTGGAAAATGGGAATAATAATAGTACCTATCTCTCAGGTTTGTCATCAGGATCAAATGAAGTAATGACTTGCTTAGTATACACCTTGGCATATAGTAAGAGACATATCAATGCTGTTATTATTTTTATACCATCTTAGCAAATATCTTTGCTAAAAGCTAAGTAGAGGGTGCAGGTAGATGGCTCAGTGGATTGAGAGCTAGGGATGGGAGGTCCTGGGTTCAAATGTGACCAGAGGTAATTCCTAGCTGTGTGCCCCTGAGCAAGGCACAACCTTCATTGCCTAGCCCTTCCCATTCTTCTGCCTTGGAACCAACACACAGTATTGAATCTAAGATGGAAGGTAAACAGCTTTTTAAAAAACTAATTAAATATCCTGGCTGATTATTAATGAGAAGTATACTGGTAGGAGCCCAAAAAAGAGAGTAGTAGGAGTAACCACCTAAAGAATTAGTCCCTTCAAGAATTAAAGTTAGCATTAATCCCCTGGGGAGGGAAATGTAGAAGAATAACCTAGAAAGGGTCATATATTTGATTATGATTATAAAATATAGGAAGATTTCCTCTGAATCTTTTTTTTAATATTTCTTGAACAGCAAGACAAATGCATACTTTTCATATAAAAAATAGTTTCTGTTTATTGAAGTTTTTATTTTATGTGCAGTTTATTGTAATCTAATTGTTTGAAATGCAGCTAATTATATAAAGTATATATTCACAGAAATTGCTTTTATGTGGGAATAAAGTCTGACTTCATAACTACAGGTCTTAAAATTAAGCTCTTCCTCCATTTTGCTTAGTGAGTTGGTAATATCTGATGGAAGGAAGAGACAGTAGAAGTTTGGAAGGGAAAGAGAAGAGAGATAAAAGTAGTAGAATCAAAGGAGGAATGATTATTCATTATAGAATCTGTGAAGAGAGGGGCAACTAGGTGGCACGGTAGATAAAGAGGAAGTTCTACAGACAGGAGGTCCTGAGTTCAGATTTGACCTCAGACACTTCCTAGCTGTGTGACTATGGGCAAGTCACTTAACTCCAGTAGTCTAGCCCTTATTGCTCTTCTACCTTGGAACTGATTCTTAGTTTAAATATAAAGAATAAATAATTATATATAATAATAAATAACTAAAGTCTGTTAAGAGGGATAGGTTGAAGATGCTGGGGAGATGGAGGATTGCTAATAACTAAGTTCATAGACAAGAGAGAGAAAACATGATTGAGGATCCAGGAAGAGGACTCTGCTTTAGTAAAGAGGTCATTGTTAAACTGATTCTATCTAGGGCCCAGTTCAGTTAAGCTTGGAAGTGAGGTCAGAATGTGATGGACAGGCTACGAGATTAGTGGTACTAGAAATATTGGAGATATGATAAAACACAGAATAGATATTGGAAGATTAATGGGCAAGAAGAGTGTTTGGAACATCTATGATGAAAAATGCAACAACAAAAAAATAATAGTAATAAATTTCTTGTATTACCAATGCAGAACTTGATCAAACCCTAGAACTTGACATAACTCAGAAATGTTCACCTTCAAAATCTTGAACTCTGGCAGTACCCTTCTTTGATCACAATCCCCCAGTAATTTTCTCTCTTACTTAATTATATAAATAAATAAATATTAGTAATGATATTATTATAAACTAACAACCATGTTTGAAACAGGAAAAGCCCAGTTTAGGTACAGAAAATGGACCCAAACTAGAGGTAAAATCTTTTCTTCCTATAACACCAGCTACAAAGTCTCTTAGGTTATAGGTCCAGGGATACTGAGAGACAAGACAGTATGTCTCCTCAACAAGTTAATTTTCAGGGAGGTAGACTTATTGTTTTGATTGATTAGGCTGATAATCAGTCCATACCATCATCTTAAGAACAGTGGCAGAAAAATGAGCAGATCACAAAACAAAGTAGACCCACACAACTTATGACCAGACTAACTTGGGATGCTCCAAGTGAAACTCTAAGTGGTTACATCTCTATAAGTGATTTTACTGTAGCCACATGAGAATATTAAAGATTGCTCATATAATATTTGTCTTCCATATGATCATATCTCTATTTTTTAACATTTTGAGTACTGTATAGGGTTATATTTCTATTTTATTATGTTGCTGATATGTTTTCTGGCCACATGATTATGGTATATATATATATGTGTGTGTGTGTGTGTGTGTGTGTGTGTGTGTGTGTGTGTGTGTAGTATAGCAACATCTCTTAGCTGTATATGGTTTTATTATTTTTATTTATACAGATGCTAATGCTTAAATTTGTTTATGTTTCCCTTTCTGCACTATATATCTATTGATATTGTATTTCTAGGTCTCCTTTTTCTTTTGCTGTTAATGGTTATTTGCCTGTGCATTATAAATATGCATGGGCCCAAGATGTTTCTGTACTCCTGAATATAATTTAGACATTCAGTTGCTTAAACAGAGAGCCAACCAGTGCTTTGCATTATGCTATATCTGTTGCATATATTATTGATGTTCATTTGCTGTGAACAGTGTAAAGAGATGATTATCTGGGATACTGTGATAGAGGCTGGCACTAGAGAAAAAGTGCCAGACTGAAGAGTATGTGAAATTGATCACCTCGACAGGTTAATCTTACACACACGCATGTTCCTGTAGTTCCGGATACCTGAGATCATCTTTCAAGGTGAGACGACAGGCAAGTATGTATCCAGTAAAGGAGAAGGCACCCCGGACCTATGTCAATCTTCAAGCAATACCAAAGGATGGAAGATACACGGACGATTGTAAAGAACTTTGAATCAAAGACATTATGGGAAATGAACTTCAAGAAAATGGGTCACATAAGATTCATTGTCGGTCACATTAACTTCACATATAGGGAAGTACATCCACATATACATTGGACTAAATATGCATCCACCACGACATATTTAGAACACAAACAAATTTCACATTGACATTAGGGACTGTGCCATAAATAAGGACAGCCCATTGTATATCTATAAATAAATCTCTACTACCTGAATATATATATATATATGTATATGTATTTAAATAACATGTGACATATGTAAATGTGTAAAAATAGCAGATATGTATATATATCATAATAATGTTCTAATACAGGAATATAGATAGAAAGGAAAGTTAAAATACTTACTGTTAATAGACAGGGAAAGAGTAGTTTAGGGTGGAAAAGGGAATATTGTAACTAGAGAGGTAACATAGGGACAGGATAAATCAGATTTCATTAGATACAAGTTAATATGTATATATATCCCAGCTGATGTTGTCAGGGATTGCAAAAATTCCAACCCTGAAGTGGAACAGCATTCACTCTGTGAAGATTATTATAGAGATGGAGATCAAGGAAATCATTGAGTAGACTAGCTACCAGAATTCACCACTCGGTGATACAGAATTTATATTGTGAAAGAGACTTCTGGGAAGATGTAGGAGGAAAAATCTCCATTTGGAGACTCACATATTAGAGTGTTAAAGGGGCCTGAAGTGACCTCCCTTCCTTTCCTTCTCACCAAATTCTGTGCACATCAGGACTATTATGGGTTGTAGATTTTAGAGAGTTGGTGCTGTGAGCTGGTGGGGTGTATGGGGTGTTCAGGGAGGGGTAGTATCTCTGGTATGGAGGGCTTGTCGTGCCCTCCTAGGGCAGCTCTCCAGCCTCTGACCCCCCACCTGACACCCAGATCTCACTTGTGGCTCCCAGTAGCTGCTAGCATGTGGCAGTGGCCACATCCCAGGCAATGGCTTCAACAGGCCGGCTAAACCTTGTGAGGGTAGCCATCGGATTGTTGACCCCTGGTGAACCAGGGCTTTGCTCACCCAGCATGTGAAGACTGCTTCAGCTGAACAGAGAAGAAACCAATAAGAAGGTTCAACGGCTGAGATGGCGACGCTGCAAAGCACTGTGGAGTGCTTAGGGCGTGTTGGAGCACAAAAGACAACACGGCCATCCAATGCAGCTGAGGAAGTCTCCAGATGTAATGACTTTTCGTACCACTGGACCCAGGCTTCCAACACCGAGAGAGTGGGACTGTCTCTGTGCATCGACTTTTCCACTTAAATCTCCTTCACGCACAAGTATCTTTGTGCACACTCATCTATCTTAACCCCGTCCACCCTCTTCAAGACTTGCGGCGATGGGGGAGTGGCAACGCATGTAAGATTTAAAATTGTTGTCTGCCTTAAACTGTGGCAGTTAAAATAGTTGATGTTGTAAACTGTAGTGAGTTAAAATGGTGGAAGATATAAATTGAGATAGATATAAGAGAGGGTGAGTAAATTTGACCACAGAAAATATGTTTCACTACAGTGTCTTGGTTTTTAAATCAAATATAAGGTGGTCGCCAGGGAAATATTCCCAATTATTCAAATACCCAAGTCAACTGGGTTTTATAGAGATTTAAATTAATACAAATGTGGAATTAAAGAAAAGAGAGAAAGAGAGAAAAAGGAAATAAGTATGAAGGGCCTTAAGCCAACATGGCCTAGACCTGAGTCTTAAGAGAGAGAGATCAGTCAGTCAGTCTTTTATCACTCACCACAAGATTTGTCTTAAGCAAGGATGTCTGGGGAACAGAGTCTCCCCAGAGGGAGTTCCAGCCAGAGTCAGCCTCCCAAGGGACTTCTTCTCAAGAGATCTTCAAAGGGCCTCATCCAAAACGATCTATCTCCAAGGATCCAAGGCTTTAAGGATGTCCAAGCCTCTATGCTCAAGAGATACCTTTTCTTATATAGGTTTTTTTTTCCTATGTCACCTCCCCTAAGTTCTTCCATCTACCAATCACCATAGATGTTTCCTAAAGGACAGCCCATCTGAATTCCTGCTAAGTCGACTAATCTCCTCAGTAAGTCTGAACTAGAGAAAATGCTGCTGTGTTGACTAATCACCTCAGTAAATCTGAACCAGAGAAAACACAGCTGAGTCAACTAATCTCATTAAGAGAAAACTTGCCTGACCCTTTTAGGTACCTAGCATCCCATTGTATCAATTCTAAAAAACAGGCATGGCTCAAAGAACTCCCTGCCTCATCATAAGCATGGGTCCAAGTAATTTCATTGTTTAGCAAGGAGATTTCTCCCCTAAAGCAGTCTTAAGTACGGGTGGAGTATAGGTCCTCCCATTTCTGATCCTGGCGAGTTCTCACATCAAAATGGGGAATGTTTCCAGTAGGGAATTTGTTCCAATGGAGGATTCCTCAATGTGGAAATTTTTAACATTTACAAGTCTGAGAAATTTCAAGATTTACACACAACAGGTGGAGGTGACCACTGGCAGTTGTAGTCACGATCCTGCACATAGGCAGCCCACGGACCAGTGGTCGCTCAGCTCTGTAGGGCAGCAGAGACATTCGGTAGCATCCTGGGCGACTGAGCAGCCCTCTCTAGGAAAGCACTGCTCACCCTAATCAAGGGAGGGGACTAGAAAAGGTGTCCCAAACATTGCCTGCCCTACAAACACCCGGTCAGCACACCACGGCTGGCGGGTCATCCCTTTAAGTGGTCGAAATCAAAGAAAAAATACAAAGAAACTCCTACTAGGAGCATGGAACATCAGAACATTACTTGATAGAGAGAATACCCCAAGACCTGAGAGAAGAACAGCTCTAATCAGTAAAGAACTGGCGCGATATAACATTGACATCGCAGCCCTAAGCGAAACATGCTTACCAGAAGAGGGATCACTCAGTGAACCCACCACTGGATACACCTTCTTCTGGAAAGGTAGATCCTCAAATGAAGACAGAATCCACGGTGTTGGCCTGGCTATCAAGACCAGTTTGCTCAAATAGCTGCCAGACTTGCCTGTGGGCATGAGCGAGAGGCTCATGAAGATCCGTTTGCCTCTCATCAAAGACTGGTATGCCACAATCATCAGCACATATGCCCCAACACTGACCAGCACAGAGGAGACCATGAGCAGTTCTACTCTGACCTGAGTGCCATCCTGCACTCAGTGCCCACAAATGACAAGCTGATACTACTGGGAGACTTCAACACCCACGTTGGCCAGGACCATGAAAGATGGAAAGGAGTGCTCGGCAAACACGGTATGGGCAAAATGAACAACAACGGCCTACTACTCAGCAAATGCTCAGAGTTTGAACTCACCATCACGAACACTGTTTTCAGAATGGAAAACAAATATAAAACAACGTGGATGCACCCACGATCAAAACAGTGGCATCTCATTGACTACATCATTTTACGCCAGCGAGACATCCAGGATGTACAGATCACCAGAGCCATGAGAGGAGCTAAATGCTGGACAGACCACTGATTGGTTAGAGCAACTCTACAAATGCGCATTGCACCTCGCCATCCAAAATGCGCCCAGACAGTTCACGCATTTTACAATGTGAGTTGTCTTAGAGAGCCATCTTATTTGCAAACATTCCAGTCCTGCTGGACGACAAGCTGTCTGCCAAGGGACCACTCACTGGAAGCTCAACCAAGAAATGGAACCAGTTCAGAGAAGCAGTGAAGGAAACATCAAAGGTAGTCCTAGGCCCCAAACAATGCAACCACCAGGACTGGTTCAACGAGAACAACACTGCTATTGAAGACCTATTGAGCAAAAAGAACAAAGCCTTTATGGAGTGGCAAAATAACCCAAATTCTGCTCCTAAAAAGGACAGATTCAAGTCTCTCCAAGCCACGGTGCAGTGTGAGATCAGGAAGATGCAAGACTGATGGTGGGAAAAAAAGGCAGAAGAAATCCAGCGCTTTGCTGATATGAAAAACTTCAAAAAAATTTTCAGTGCCCTCAAGACTGTCTATGGGCCATTAAAACCTACCACCACTCCCTTGCTATCTTCTGATGGTGACACTCTCATAAAAGATAAAAAAGGCATCAGCAACAGGTGGAAAGAACACTTCAGTCAGCTTCTCAACTGACCCTCTTCAGTTGACCAAAGCGTCCTTGACCAGATCACCCAAAACCGCACCATTGAACAACTTGATGTCCCTCCTTCAATAGAGGAAGTCCAAAAAGCCATTAAACAAATGAGTGCAGGCAAGGCACCCGGTAAAGACGGGATCCCAGCCAAGGTGTACAAGGCCTTAAATGGAAATGCGCTCTAGGCATTCCACATAGTGCTGACCATCATATGGGAAGAGGAAGACATGCCCCCAGAACTCAGAGATGCCTCCATCATAGCCCTATACAAGAACAGAGGCACACGAGAAGCCTGTGACAACTACAGAGGCATCTCACTACGCTCCACTGCTGGAAAGATCCTAGCCGGAGTTATACTCAACAGACTTCTGTCATCTGTTTCAGAGCAGAACCTGCCTGAATCACAATGTAGCTTCCGACTAGATCGTAGCACCATTGACATGGTCTTCATGGTGAGGCAAATGCAGGAAAAATGCCTTGAGCAGAACCTGAGTCTCTACATTGTTTTCATAGACCTAACAAAGGCATTTGACACAGTGAACCGGGACACATTGTGGGTGATCCTCAGCAAGCTCGGTTGCCCAGCAAAATTCGTCAAACTGATCCAGCTCTTTCATGTCGACATGACAGGGGAAGTCCTATCTGGTGGAGAGACTTCTGATCGCTTCAACATTTCCAATGGCATGAAACAAGGCTGTGTCCTTGCTCCGGTACTATTCAACTTATTTTTCACCCAAGTATTACGACATGCTGTGATGGATCTAGACCTGGGTGTCTACATCAAATACCGACTGGATGGCTCACTATTCGACCTTTGCCGCCTGACTGCAAAAACAAAGACAACAGAGAGACTCACCCTGGAAGCTCTCTTCGCAGATGACTGTGCTCTCATGGCCCACCAAGAAAATCATCTCCAAACCATTGTGGACAGGTTCTCCACCACAACAAAACTGTTTGACCTGACTATCCGCATCAGCAAAACAGAGGTGCTCTTCCAACCTGCACCAGGGAGGCCAACGAACCAGCCATGCATTACAATCGACGGCACGCAGCTTTCTAACATCAACACTTTCAAGTACTTGGGCAGCACCATTGCCAACGACGGGTCCCTAGACTACGAGATTAATGCCAGGATCCAAAAGGCCAGCCAGGCACTTGGGCGGCTGTGCTGCAAAGTCCTCCAACACAGCAGTGTAAGCACTGTGATGAAGCTCAAAGTGTACAACGCAGTGGTCCTCAGCTCTCTCCTGTACGGTTGTGAGACACGGACACTGTACCGGAAGCACATGAAACAGCTGGAGCAATTCCACCAACGCTCCCTCTGGTCAATCATGAGGATCCGATGGCAGGACCGAATCACCAATCAGGAAGTCCTCGACAGAGCCAACTCCACCAGCATCGAAGTCCTGGTCCTCAAAACCCAGCTACGATGGTCTGGACACGTCATCCGCATGGACCCACAGCGAATACCAAGACAGGTATTCTATGGTGAACTGTCAGCTGGGCTCAGGAAACAAGGCCGACCAAAGAAAAGATTCAAGGATCAGCTAAAGTCCAACTTGAAGTGGGCTGGCATGACACCAAAGCAACTAGAACCTGCTGCCTCTGTCAGAAGCAGCTGGCGAACCCACATTAACCGTGCTGCCACCAACTTTGAAGATGAGCAACGTTGACGTCTTGCTGCTGCGTGTGAACGCCGACACCAGGCCACAACCGCACCTCCCATAACAACTGGCGTCCCATGCCCCATGTGCCACAAACTCTGCGCCTCAGTCTTTGGACTTCAAAGCCACATGAGGGTACATCAATAGATGATAATGCACAAAGACAATTGTCATTCTCGGTCACCGAGAGACTATCACTACTACTACTACTGCTGTGAGTTGGACCAATAGCCTGGGCAGATGAGCCTTCCTCACTCCCTGGGATTATTTTTCCTTTTTCTTCTATCCCCAGCCCTTAGTACAGGGCTTAGCAAATTGTAAATTTATAATAAATGACTTCATCAAGAACATATCACTTTTCCTCGGTGAATTTTAGTTTGCTCATCTGTAAAACGAGAATCATGATATAACTAGCATTGTGGTGAGGCTCAAATATATATATATATATATATATATATATATGGCATTTTGCAATTCTCAAAGCACTATATAAATGTCAGCACTAGTATTAGTTGATCGAGTCTGACATTCAATAAAGTGAATTTACTCAAATCCAGGAACAAACATTTAGTAAGTTCTTATTATATGTCAGGAACTGTGATAAATGCTAGAGATAAAAGAAAGGCGATTCCCTTCTCTCAGAAAACTCAGTCTAATGTTGGAGATGAACAGCAAACAATATACATATAAGCTAAATAAGAAATAATTAATAGAAGGAAGAGCCTAGAAAGGATGTGGATCAGGAAAGCCTTCTGGTGGAAACTGGAATTTTTTTTCTGGGACTAGAAGGAAGGCAGGAAAGCCAGGAGGCACACATGAGGAAAGAAATAATTCCAAGTCTGGGCAGAGTTGGTTAAAAAAAAAAGTCTGGAATAAGGAAATGAAATGCCTTTTTCAAGGAAAAGAAAAGAGTGTCACTCAACTGTAGAATATGTGGAATCAGATTGGGGGGAAGGTTATAAATTATAAGAATTTTGGAATGTAGAGGATGAAGCAGGTATTAATATGGAATTCAAATGCCAAATAGGTTATATATTTTAATCTGGAGGTGATAGGGAGCCAGTGGTGTTTATTGAGTAGGGGTGGTGCTATCATTAGACTGAATGAGATGCCTTTAAATATTTATTCTTGCCAAAAGGTTAGAATCTTACTAGATTAGAAGGTACCTATAATGGCTAGATGGCTAGAACAGCTCCTTTTCTAAAATTTGGCTAAAACATGTCCTAACAGGGAAAGTTTTGCTTTCTTTAATCTCATTTTGCTAAGTCAGATATGGGATTTGCAACACAATTTGCTTCAAAATAAAGTCATGTAACTATTAGCTAGCAAGCAGTTACTGACTCTGGGTCAATCGAAATTGTCTCAGGTAAACTTCATATGAAGGTTCCCCCCCCCCATTTTGATCAACAGGAAATCAAAAGGCTCTTTAAATAAAAGATAAAACAAAATTTTAAATAAAATAAAAAAATTTAGAATATAAGTCCATTTGATTGTATTCAAGTTATGAATTTGAATGAATTTATTACATTCTACTATAACCTGCTGTGAAATGAGAAGATGGGGCAATTAGAAGTTTAAAACTTGGACCAATCACACTCCTTGGAATGTGAATAGCTTATATAATGTTATTATTTCAGGCCAAGTCCCAAATAAGCTTCCACCTGCTGGAATTAGGTCAATCTGCCAAGCCCAGAAAAATAAACAATGATTAATAGCACTTCTTCAGTTTTAAAATAACCTGAATCTAAGATCATACATCCTTTCATATACCAATAAAATCACAAGATCCCATAAAAAGAAAGATGAAGTGGCCTTTGGTACAGTTCAAATCTGTCAGTCAGTAAGCAAGCATTTAAGAGCTTACTATATGCCAAGCACTGTTATAAACCTTGGGGATCCAAATAAAAGCAAAAGAAACAGTCCTTGCTGCAAGGAGCTTATTTTATAAGGGGGGGGGAGGAACAAAGCATAAAAGGGGTGCTGAAAAGCAGAGGGATAGGAAATACCTCTGAGGGAAGCATGATGACTAAGTCAAGAGACTGACAGTTGTCTGTCTGGAGCACTTCCTTAAAATGGAGGCCCTGGAAAGATCTCATCCCTGGGAGGAGGGACCCTCAGGACTTGACTCAAGAGAAAGGGTAGATAGAGTTTTGAAAAGGATAGAACATTTGGTTTGAAAGAGATCCTGCTAACATTTTTTACTTTGATCATTTAATAGAACCTGAGATATTCAAGTCATTTAATATTAATGAATCAGCAAATATTTATTAAACACTTACTATGTGTTGTTGGGCACTGAGGGGACAAATATAAAAGTGAAACCGTTCATACTTTCATATATACATATATATATCTATGTGTTCATATATTATAGGCATATGTTTGAATATAGGCATATGTGTGCATGCATATATGTAAATATATATACAAATGTAGGAAGTAGGAAGCCTCCTGCAATAGGTGATTTGAGCTGTCTTTAAAAAAAAATACAAGGATTCCAGGAATTAGAGTTAAGGAGAGAGAGCACTGAAAGCATGAGGGAAAGCCAGGACAAAGTCATCGAGAGTGGACAGGGAGAATCATATATATAAGTAAATAGGACCGTAATATCCTCATTTTATACATGAAGTTACAAAGTCTACCTAAAGACCCAAGAATTAATGTCTACAGTGTTCTCTACTAGGAAGAAAACTGTTAAATAAATTCAGAGAAGTGTTAGCAATCAGAGTATAAATACGATGAACAAGATACATAAAATTACAAAGAGAATCACATAAGCTTTGTTGAAGCCTTGGGGACATAAGTCTATTCTTGTAAAAATGATGGGCACTTCTTCCTCCTCTATTCACTAGGAAATTAGAGCATCTTTTCATTGATGACACAGAAAGATCATCAACATTTCTAGATTTAATAACTGGAATTGCTTCTATTTTTTACAAAACAAATGTTTATTCTACAATCTTTAGTTTTCTCATCCCATTTTCTCTATTCACTGTTCTCCTCTTTTCTTCTGTTCCCCTCCCCGCCCCCCGCAAGCAGTTTAACAAATATTTGTTAAATGAATGCCTCACATAAGGACTTGATAATCTTCTACCAATTGAAGATCATCTTCACTTTTATTCTTTTCCTATTTTTCTCACAAACCTGAGCTTAGCATGCCATCTTCTTTCTTGTAGAAAAGTTACTTCCTAAGAAAAAGTTTGGACACTAATCAGTGTGTGTGTGTGTGTGTGTGTGTGTGTGTGTGTACCTGCTATACAAACTTCGGAAAATTTAATGTGCTAAATATCTCAACTGATTTTAAGGGTTTTTTAAACATGATTTTTGGATTTTTTTTAACAATCTCTGGTTATTTTGCCTGCCCCTACCACGAGGTGTAAGGCCCATTCTAGTAGCTGAAGTGAAATACAATTATAACCCCCAACCTTCCCGCATTTCTAAATATGTGAATGGAAGTTGGGGCAGTTAATCTCAGGGCATTTGTACCCCTAAAAAGCCTTCAAAAAAGGAGTATCTCTCATTTATAACTCTTCAGCTCACTACTTTACTTCCACCAGAATGATAGATTTCTTGATGATGTTCCAAACCCAAAATGAATTTTACTTTGTTTAAAAATATGTTTTATTACCAAGGTTGAAAGATTGCTACATTTGTAAAAATTGTGACAAATATCCACCAATTCATAGGCTTTAAAATGTCATACAGTAACTTATGTGAAAAATGATAGTGTGTTTGTTTGCTATTGTAATTAATTGGGCTATTGAGAATTTTGGAGATTTTGATAACTACATATTTGTACTACTGTTCTTTAACAATGAAACATGTTACTTTGTTCAATTCATTTGCTTTCACTCACAGCGGATCATGGCCAGATATGAAGAGGAAATGGATCTCATTTTTGGTGAGCAAGCCTTGTATGCTATATTTTCTTAGCTGACACAGAGTGTCAATGATTATAAGCTACATTTTTTAATTCTTTAAAACTCTTATTATATTTTTCTTGCATGTGCAATATACTATTTCACTATTTATTTTCTCTCTTTTTTTTATATTTCAAGCACATGTCACCAGCATTAAGATTTTCTTTAACTTTTTGATTTTTCAGTAATATAAGTTTAAAATACACTTGCTAATGCATGCCCCAAAAGCTTGACTATAAAAATGATGCCACTAATTATTTAAAAAATTATGGGTCTTTGCTTAATGATTCTGTCTGATTCCAGGACAAGATATACACACAAGAGCCATTGCACAGGGCCAAAGAAAACCCAATCCAGGATGGATTGATGCACTTCTAGGCCAATGCAAAGTGTGAAGACTTGAGGTTACTGTATTTAACATTGTTAGACATAGGCTTTCCTTGTGTCCACACTCACTCTGAAAAAATACTCACAGACAAGTATTCCCAAACCTTGGCTCCTATAATCTGGTCCCCTTTTCTGCCTTTCCTAGTGTGGTACCTTTCTGTAGTCCTGACTATTGACTGGGTAAATGCATAATTGCTTAGATCATTTTAATTAGGCCCTGATTCAAGGACCTATTATAGATTTATTTTTCCTTTACTTGGAATTTTTACACATAAGACTTTGATAATCTATATTTTCATCCAGAAATTTTCTTTTTTCTTTGGATTTTTCTGATGTCTTTTTAATTTCTCTGCCAATTGGTTCATATACCTCATACCTCAGCCATGTATCCCTAAGTGATCCTGTATTTTTCAATCACCCACAACATGGGGAAATGTAAAAAAATATCATTATTTTAAATTGCAAAGTTTAAATTCCTTTTGAGAAGAATTTTAGGTAAAGAAAGATGATACCTCTCTGAATCCAGAAACTGAACTGTTGGAGAAGATACCATGAAGAAGCCTCCAGACCATGAGCTGCACAAGAAGATCAAGAATGAACTTTGGGTGTAGTTGATTGAACATTTATTTGTATGTATACTTTCATGCCAAAGGGGACTGCCCCCTAACTGGCTTTTTGTCAATGCATCCAGCAATTATTGGTTTTGTCTTTTTTATTCTCTTATCCTCAAATTATTGTAATCTTTAAATTGATTATGTTTTTATGATCCTTTGGGGAAGTCCTTCTTCCCAAATGATCACACGGTGAAATGTAAAAATAGAGACTTGAATCTAGAACTTCAATCACCAGAAGTCCTTGCTCTACTTCTAGGATGCTTTGTAATCACACTTAATTCTCTCCTGGGCCAAGAGCAAATTATTATTTAAAGGAGTTCTCCGCCTACTGAGGGTCTCTTTTCTACTTCCACTTTGGAGCAGACGTGTCTCTCATGATGTGAGTGAAATTGAATTGGGTCTCTCAGCTCATCTAGCACATGCCTTTCTTACTTGTATTTTCTTAAATTCTCAACCTTTAATAAACCTCTAAAAAATATAATATTCCTTGCAGAGAGAAACTAATTTCTACCTGCCCCAGCTTCCCCAAAATTTTTAATCTTACAACTCCCAGCAGTAGAGAAATGTTGATTAGGAAGACAGAGGAGCCTATATTCATTTACACAAGTCTGGTCCTTTTACATTGTAACATGGGGTTGTGTCCAATTTAATGATGTCTCTCCAGCAAAGCTGGATTGGTCCCCAGATGGCAAGACACACATTCAAAAGTTGCTGGATTCTGTCCCAAGTTTGTCCATATATGTAGAATTGCCACAGCTCAAAGTCCATTCGCTAAGTTACCTTCAAGAATCCACAGTTTCTTACATGCTCCAGTAAGAGAGATCACTTTTGGAAGGGTTGGAAAGATAGGCACTCTAATGCATTATTGGTGAATCAATTTACAAATATGCAAATAAAGGGACTGAAATGGTCTTCCCCTTTGATACAGAGACTCCCCTGCTAGACATATACCACACAATGTGGCCATTGACAAAAAATAAAGGCTGTAAACACACCATGTCTAGATACATGTCATTGCAATCATGTATCAGAGTCAGTTTAACTATTTCCCAATTGATGGACAGGCATTTTCTTTCCAGTCCTCTGATATTACAAAAAGTTCTACCATAAATATTTTGGAATATATACATTTTAATATGGAATGGCTGAACCTGGGTGAATGTGTGTGTGTGTGTGTGTGTGTATCCAACATACACAAAGTATATATACCAAAATATTTCTAGTAGAACTTTTTTTGATATCAAAGAATTGGATACAAATAAATATCCATAAATTTTGAAATCACTAATTAAATTTGGATACATGAATTAATGGCATTTGTATGTATAAAATTACAAATACAATAAATACAGAAGAGCATGGAAAGCTTTACATGAACTGACACAAAGTAAGCATGAAAACCATATGAATGATGACAAGGACTATATAAATGGGGAAAAAACAACTACAAAATAATTGAAAATGAATGTTACAAAATTACAAAGAATAAGTTTGGCCAAAAAGAAAATAATATGAAAAGACAAAAGTGTGTAACCTTGTCTGTATTGTTGAATTTGAAGGGGCGGCAGGTTATATTTGCTAGTTGTGTTGATTTTTTTTCTCTCCTACCTGTTTACTTTTCCTTTTAAAAATTATGTTATTAAGAACTTTAGGAAGGAAGAAGGGAAAAAGGTAATGGGGGAAATTTAGATGATGTAAAAACAAAAAAGAATTTCAAATTATTTTATAAAAAAAATCAATCATATGTATGTGACTAAACTGTAAAAAGGTATAACTTTTTTTTTTTAGGACACATCCCTTTTTAAAAAATAGAGGAGAAAAGAAAGTTATAAGTACTTTTCCACTATAAAGAATACGGAATTAGGAGGAAGGGGTGCTCTTCCCAGTGAGACAGAGAAGCCCTAGCATCCATAAAGGAGGGGGCTAGTCTTACCACACTCTGGACCAGGCAGAGCCTTCTGTTTCATTTGGAAGTTCAAGAACAGTCTGACCCAACAACAGTCTGCTTTTTCCCATCATCTCCCAAACCTAGGCATTGAGGCTGGAGAGAGGAGAAAAACAAGGAAAACAGTGAATATCATTGTAATTGGGTTTAGCAAATGCCTAAAACCCTTAAGATGGCACCACCCACATGGAAGAGATCTGCTTCCAGGAGATTGGCTGGCATATGCATGAACACTGAACTATACTACCTGATGACTGGGGGCAACCTTATTCCATTACCTGCATAGCAGAGACTGTCTATATCTTTAAAACTCCATGACTGAGCATCATTGGGGGGGTTTTGCTACTGGTATTTTCATGGCTGAGGGCAAAGGCTTCTTCACTCATCACAGGAAGTAATGAGGAAAGATCAGAAGGATGCCTCCACTGCAGCTCCCTCCTGCCACAGGCCTTATGACTGAGTAAAGGCCCTGAGGCTTTGGCCATTTTGTTAGTACTTTTCCATTATCTGTGAAGTGCAGGGAGCCTTTGATCTGACCCTAGGAATACAGAATAGATGCTGCAGGCAGCCCAGCACCTTCACTTTGAGGGGTAGCAGAATCTCTAGCTGTCAGCATTGAACTTGACATTGGAGAGACTAATGCTCTGTAGGAATGAACTATATTGTGAGTCTATTCCCTTTCCCTCCTCAGAGACAAAGGTGATTAAAATAGAGATTATTATACCCCCCTTTCCAAAAGTTTTGGGGAGGAAATGTTTGTACGATTGTTCTTGCTATATTTTTGTAGCAAAACTCCCTTTGTAAAAGCTGAACTAATGCTAATAAATGAAACTGGGGTTCTAGTCACTGAAGTAGGAGATAATCTGTCAGGGTTCAAGCAAGTGGCAGAGAAGAGAAACAGCTTAAACCTTTCAGGGTACTAGAAAACCTTGCAAGAGTTAACATGTAACAGACTTGGCCCTGAGAGTGGTGTCAGGGTCAAGGGAGAGTGAGTGACTTCACAAAATGTCTAATTAAAGCCTCAAAAAAAAAGTACCTGGAAGAAAATGAGAGAGACAGAGAGAAAGGGAGAGAGAGAGAGATGGATAGGGAGACAGAGAAAGAGAGAGACAGAGACAGACAGAGGAGGAAGAAGAGGAGGAGGAGAAACATGAAAGAGAAAAAAAGTCCTGTTTTCAAAGAATCCATGCTAGTACTTTGTGATCACTATTCCTTTTCTAGACATACACTAGCAATCTTATATGTAATTGCTTCAAGATTTAAGCCTAGAAATCTAAACCAGACTCACTCACCTGCTCCTTGTCTCAAACTTTCATCAAAGAGTCAAGTACAATATTATCCTCTTTAAAATGCTTTGTTAGTGACTGATATTTTCTTTTTTTTTTTTATTTTTTTTTTTTATTTTTTTTTTTTAATATATTTTATTTGATCATTTCCAAGCATTATTCGTTAAAGACATAGATCATTTTCTTTTCCTCCCCCCCACCCCCCATAGCCGACGCGTAAGTCCACTGGGCATTAGATGTTTTCTTGATTTGAACCCATTGCTTTGTTGATAGTATTTGCATTAGAGTGTTCATTTAAAGTCTATCCTCTGTCATGTCCCCTCAACCTCTGTATTCAGGCAGTTGCTTTTTCTCGGTGTTTCCACTCCCATAGTTTATCCTTTCCTTATGAATGGTGTTTTTTTTCTCCTGGATCCCTGAAAGTTGTTCAGGGACATTACACCGCCCCTAATGGGGAAGTCCATTACGTTCGATTATACCACAGTGTATTAGTCTCTGTGTACAATGTTCTCCTGGTTCTGCTCCTCTCGCTCTGCATCACTTCCTGGAGGTTGTTCCAGTCTCCATGGAACTTCTCCACTTTATTATTCCTTTGAGCACAATAGTACTCCATCACCAACATATACCACAGTTTGTTCAGCCATTCCCCAATTGATGGGCATCCCCTCGTTTTCCAGTTTTGGGCCACCACAAAGAGCGCAGCTATGAATATTTTTGTACAAGTCTTTGTGTCCATTATCTCTTTGGGGTACAGACCCAGCAGTGCTATGGCTGGGTCAAAGGGTAGATATTCTTTTGAGTGACTGATATTTTCTTATTTGCCTTTGGAGAGGAATTTTTCCAATGTCTTTTATTCCCCTTTTTTCAGATATCTCTTTCCCAATATCCTTAAAATTCAGTAGCCTTCAATATAAGTCTCTTCTGTGCATTCTGGGTCTTCTTTAGCCATTCTCTCCAATTTCTTTCTGTGTGCTTATGTAAGGACATCAGGGACTGTGATGTGATCATCCAAATATGGTGATTCTATTGTTATTGATGGAGAAATAAGGTCATTACGGATTTTCTTGAGGTGGGTTGGGGTGAGGTCTCTGTTGATTTCTTTGATTGGGCTTAGTAGGGTCTTGTGCCGAGGTCTCCTAATCAAGCTCCCCTCCACATCCACATATACATATGGTATGAGACAGTTTATTTTTAATTTTAAGAAACAAGAAGTTAAAAACACTATTAAAGGGCTCTAACTAAATTGCTGCCATTTCAATGATGGTATTTTTGGTTGTTAGGAAACACTAATCTGTCCCTTATAACAAAGGTGTGTTCCACTGTTGCTTTTTCCAGGATATGAAAGAGATTATTCCATCTGGGTTTGCAACTATGTTATTTTGGGCTATAATCCCACTGGGCAGTTCAAGTATAGCAGAATTCATATGGAAAACATCCAAGAAGTTGAAATTCCTTCAGGAGATGATGATGTAGTAGGCAGCAACAGATCTTCCCTTCAAGTAATTACTGTATCATTAATGCACAAATAAAACACTTGGGTGTGCTAAATGGTAAGTTGTCCCATTTTGTAAGTTAACAACATGGCAACTTAGGCTTATATGCCAATGGATGGGACAAACAAGTGAATTTTCTGGCATTAATAGTGTTACGTAAAGAGTTTATTGATGCTGTCTCATCACCCACCTTTACCTCCAGAGTCCCTTTGCAAGGTTTCTTTGGGCAAGCCATTCAACTCCTCTTACAGAATGTTGTGACCAGCATCCTAGTCTTTACACAAGTCCAGTTCACCGACAGTGCAAACTTTGAAAACTCTTAAAATGAAGGGTGCTACATGATACAGAATGACTCACATTGAGCTGAACTGTCAGAACCACCTAACTTTGCTCTCCTGGTAGGTAACTACAGTCTTTCTCAAAATAGAAGAATACAAAGCAAAAATGATGTCATGAAGCCCTGTGTCCAGAATAACCACCAAAACTGCTTGTCCTTTGGCTATGGGCCTGTTTGTGTGGCTTACAGGAAAGAAATGGAGGAAGAGCAACAGTTGTTATTCTAAGGGTGAGTCTCCAGTTGTGCCTTTGGAGTCAGATCTACTTTACTTTATTCAACAGAGACTCAGTCAGCTACGGTGGGTACTCAGGGAGCACTGGAACCAGGGCTGACCCACCTGCTTCCCTAGCTGGGAAAAACACAAAATTTCAGAAGGTCTCATTGTGGGATTAGGAGCAAATGGAACAAAATTCAACTTCCAAAGGACTCAGACAGTGGCCTTTTGCCACTGGAGCAGTCAGGGACTCTTCTGTCTAATACCTGGGGAAGGGCTGATCCTTTGTGAGGATGCCCTCACTGGACATTAAATCCCAACTGGATAGACGGCAAAGATCTGAACATGTCATTCCTCTGTTAAATACACTTCAGGTCTCTGGATTAGCCCAAGATAAAATGTCAACTTCTCCAAGGCAGCTGGGGAGCATGGTAAATAGAGTGCAGTAAGAAAGACCTGAGTTTGTTTGTTTGATTTTTATTTATTTATTTATTTTTATTAATTTGGTTAATTTCAAAAATTATTCCCTGGTTACAAAAATCATTTTCTATTCCTCCCTCACCTCCCTGTTCCCATCCCAAGCCAAGGCACAATTCCACTGGGCATTACATGTGTCTTTGATCAGAATTCATTTCCATATTGTTGGTATTTGCACTGGGATGTTCATTCAGAGTCTACATTCCCAGCCAAATCCACCTTGACCCATGCAATCAAGCATTGTTTTTCTTTGGTGTTTTTACTCCCATAGATTTTCCTCTGAATATGGATAGTGTTCTTTCTCATACATCCCTCCAG
Organism: Monodelphis domestica; assembly: GCF_027887165.1. Taxonomy (NCBI): domain Eukaryota; kingdom Metazoa; phylum Chordata; class Mammalia; order Didelphimorphia; family Didelphidae; genus Monodelphis; species Monodelphis domestica. The sequence continues at coordinate 289,146,946 of NC_077232.1, read as the reverse complement.
GTTGTTCAGGATTACTGCATTGCCACTAATGGAGAAGTCCATTACATTCAATTGTACCACAGTGTATCCATCTCTGTATACAATGTTCTCCTGATTCTGCTACTTTCACTCTGCATCACTTCCTGGAGGTTGTTCCAGTTCCCTAAGAATTCCTCTACTTTATTATTCATTTGAGCACAATAGTATTCAATCACCAACAGATACCACAATTTGTTCAGCCATTCCCTAATTGAAGGGCATCCCTTCATTTTCCAATTTTTTGCCACCACAAAGAGCACAGCTATGAATATTCTTGTACATGTCTTTTTCCTAATTATCTCTTTGGGGTACAAACCCAGTAGTGCTATGGCTGGATTAAAGGGCAGACAGTCTTTTAGCACCCTTTGGGCATATTTCCATATTGCCCTCCAGAACGGTTGGATCAATTCACAACAGCACCAGCCATGCATTAGTGTCCCAACTTTGCCATATCCCCTCCAGCATCCAATACTTTCCATTGCTGTCATGTTAGTCAATCTGCTAGGTGTAAGGTGATACCTCAGAGTTGTTTTGATTTGCATCTCTCTGATTATAAGAGATTTAGAGCACTTTTTCATCTGTTTATTATTGGTTTTGATTTCTTTGACTGAAAATTTCCTATTCATGTCCCTTGCCCATTTATCAATTGGAGAATGGTTTGATTTTTTGTACAGTTGATTTAGCTCTTTGTACATTTGAGTAATTAGACCTTTGTCAGAGGTTTTTGTTATGAAGATTGTTTCCCAGTTGATTATTTCCCTTCTGATTTTGGTTGCAATGTTTTTCTTTGTACAAAATCTATTTATTTTGATGTAGTCAAAATTATTTATTTTACATTTTGTGACTCTTTCTAAGTCTTGCTTGTTTTTAAAATTTTTACCATCCCAAAGGTCTGACATGTATACTATTCAGTGCTCACATAATTTACTTATAGTTTCCTTCTTTATGTTTAGGTCATCCACCCATTCTAAGTTGATATTGGTATACAGTGTGAGGTGTTAATCCAAGCCTAATCTCTTCCACACTGTCTTCCAATTTTCCCAGCAGTTTTTATCAAATAGTGGATTTTGGTCCCAAAAGCTGGGATCGTTGGGTTTATCATAGACTGTCTTGCTGAGGTCACCTACCCCTAGCCCATTCCACTGATGCTCCTTTCTGTCTCTTAGCCAGTACCAAATTGTTTTGATGACCACTGCCTTATAGTACAGTTTGAGATCTGGTACAGCAAGATGACTTTCCTTTGAATTTTTTTTTCATTATTTTCCTGGATATCCTTGATCTTTTGTTTTTTCCAAATAAACTTTGTTATGGTTTTTTAAATTCAGTAAAAAGGTTTTTTTGAAGGTCTATGGGTATGGAAATAAATAAATAGATAAGTTTGGGTAGGATAGTCATTTTTATTATGTTAGCTCGTCCTACCCATGAGCAGTTAATAATATTTTTCCAATTGCTCAGATCTAGTTTTAGTTGTGTGGAAAGTGTTTTGTAGTTGTGTTCATATAGTTCCAATGTTTGCTCAGCAGATAGATTCCTAAGTATTTTATATTGTCTAGGGTGATTTTGAATGGAATTTCCCTTTCTTATTCTTGATGATGAAATGGGTTTGAGATATATAGAAATGCTGATGACTTATGTGGCTTTATTTGGTATCCTTCAACTTTGCTAAAGTTGTTGATTATTTCCATTAGCTTTTAGTTGATTCTCTAGGATTCTTTAAGTAGACCATCATATCATCCACAAAGAGTGGATAGCTTGGTCTCTTCATTGTCAATTTTAATACCTTCAATTTATTTTTCTTCCCTAATTGCTACTGCTAGTGTTTCTAGTACAATGTTAAATAATGGGCATCCTTGTTTCACTACTGATCTTATTGGGAATGTATATAGTTTATCCCCATTGCAGATGATGTTGGCTGGTGGTTTTAGATAGATACTGTTTATTATTTTTAGGAAAGATCCTTCTATTCCTATACTTTCTATTGTTTTTAATAGGAATGGATGTTGTATTTTGTCAAAGGCTTTTTCTGCATCTATTGAGATAATCATGTGATTTTTGTTGGTTTGCTTGTTGATATGGTCAATTATGTGGATGGTTTTCCTGAGATTGAACCATCCTTGCATTCCTGGTATAAAACCCACCTGATCATAGTGAATAACCCTCTTGATCACTTGCTGGAGTCTTTTTGCTAGTATCCTATTTAAGATTTTTGCATCTATGTTCATTAAGGAGATTAGTCTGTAGTTTTCTTTCTCTGTTTTTGACCTGCCTGGCTTGGGAATCAGTACCATATTTGTGTCATAAAAGGAATTTAGTATAACTCCCTCTTTGCTCAATATGTCAAATATTTTGTATAGTATTGGGATTAGCTGCTCTTTGAACGTTTGATAGAATTCACTTGTGAATCCATAAGGCCCTGGGGATTTTTTCTTAGGGAGATCTTTGATGGCCTGTTCAAATTCTTTTTCTGATATGGGATTATTCAAGAATTCTACTTCTTCTTCTATTAATCTAGTCAATTTTTATTTTTGTAAATATTCATCCATATAACCTAGATTGGCATGTTTATTGCTGTATAATTGGGCAAAGAAGTTTTTAATGATTGCCTTAATTTCCTCTTCATTGGAGGTGAGTTCTCCCTTTTCATCTATGAAACTGTTAATTTGATTTTTTTCTTTCCTTTTTAAAATTAGATTAACCAGTACTTTGTCTATTTCTTATTTGTTTTTTTTTCAAAATACCAGCTTCTAGTCTTATTTATTACTTCAATAGTTCTATCACTTTCAATTTTATTAATTTCTCCCTTAATTTTTAGGATATCTAATTTAGTTTTCTTCTGGGGATTTTTAATTTGTTCTCTTTCAAGTTTTTTGATTTGCATGTCCAAATCATTGACCTCTACCCTCCCTAATTTGTTAATATATGAACTCAAGGATATAAATTTTCCCCTGAGTACTGATTTGGCTGCATCCCATAGAATTTGAAAGGATATCTCATCATTGTCATTTTCTTCGATGAAATTATTAATTTTTTCTATGATTTGTTCTCTAACTAACTGATTTTGGAGAATCATATTGTTTAATTTCCAATTAACTTTTGATTTGGCTCTCCATGTAGCCTTACTGATCATTATTTTTATTGCCCTATGATCTGAAAAGGTTGCATTTATTATTTCTGCTTTTCTGTATTTGTATGCCATGTTTTTATGACCTAGTGTATGGTCAATCTTTGTGAATGTGCCATGGGCTGCTGAAAAGAAGGTATATTCCTTTTTGTCCCTATTTATTTTTCTCTGTATATCTATTAACTCTAATTTTTCTAAGATTTCATTCACTTCTTGTACCTCTTATTTATTTTTTGATTTGATTTATCTAAATTTGATAGTGGTAGGTTCAGGTCTCCCACTAGTATAGTTTTACTATCTATTTCCTCCTTCAATTCTACTAGTTTTTTTTTTCATTAGAAATTTGGGTGTTTTACCATTTGGTGCATACATGTTGATTAGTGATATTTCCCCATTGTCTATGCTCCCTTTTATAAGGATGTATTTACCTTCCCTATCCCTTTTAATCAGGTCTATTTTTACTTTGGTTTTGTCAGATATCATGATTGCAACTCCTGCCTTCTTTCTATCAGTTGAGGCCCAGAAGGTCTTGCTCCAACCTTTAATTCTCACCTTGAGAGTATCTAGCCACCTCATGTGCATTTCTTGAAGACAACATATGGTAGGGTTTTGGATTCTAATCCACTCTCCTATTCGTCTACATTTCATGGGTGAGTTCATCCCATTCACATTCAGGGTTATGATGGTTACTTGTGAATTCCCTAGCATTTGATATCCTCTCCTAGTTCTGTCCTTTCTTCTTTTGCTATATCCTTTTAAAGCAGTGGTTTACTTTTAACCAATCCCCCTAATCTCCTCCCTTGATATGCTTCCCTTTCTGGTCCCTCTCTTTTTGTTCCCTTCTTGTTTTTTTTTTAGGGCTCCCCCTCTCCTTCCGTCCCTTTTTGTACTCCCTCCCCCTTACCCCCCTTAATTTTACCTTCTCCCTTACCCTGTAGGATAAGATAGAATTCAAGATCCCAATGGATCTAGATGCTCCTCCCTCTCAGAGTTGATTTCTCTGAGAGTAAGGTTTAAGTATTCTCTATTAGCACTCTCTTCCTCTCCTTCTAATAAGAGTATTCTTCCCCTCCCCTTCCCATGTGTAACTTTTTGTGAAAATGATTGTTCTATTTATTTTGTTTCTTCAAGTATCTCGGTGCCCTCTTCAATTCCCCCCTTTCTCATTTTTTCAGATTATCTTTCAGCCCTTAATGCCCCAATCTTTTCCTATGAGTGATTCTTCTAATTATTGTTATAATGAATGCAGTTTTTGAGAGTTACAAATAACAATTTCCCCATATATTAATATATGATTTGATCTAATTGTAGCCCTTAAAGAAGTGAGTTTGAGCACACACACACACACACACACACACACACACACACACACAAACAATTTTCTCCTTTTCCCTTTTTTTCTTATTTACCTTTTCATGTTTCTCTTGATATTTGTGTTTGGATATCAAATTTTCCACTTAGTTCTGGTCTTTTCTTTATAAATACTTGGAAATCTTCTATTTCATTGAATTCCCATACTTTCCCCTGGAAGTATGTAGTCAGTTTTGATGGATAGGTAATTCTTGGTTGAAGACCCAGTTCTCTTGCCTTTCTGAATATCATGTTCCAGGCCTTGTGGTCCTTTAGTGCTGAAGCTGCCAAGTCTTGTGTGATCCTGATTGGTGCTTCTTGGTATTTGAATTGTCTTTTTTTGGCTTCTAGTCAAATTTCCTCTTTAGCTTGAAAGCTCTGGAATTTGGAAATTACATTCCTGGGAGTTTGTCTTTTGGGAATTTAGTGTAGAGGGTATTCTATGAACTCTTTCAATGTCTATTTTGCCCTCTTGTTCAAGAACATCAGGGCAGTTTTCTTGGATGATTTCTTGTAGTATGATGTCAAGATTTCTGTTTTTTTTCTGGATTTTCAGGTAGGCCAATGATTCTCAAATTGTCTCTCCTTCCTCTGTTTTTCTGATCTGTCATCTTGTCAGTGAGATATTTTGTTTTCTTCTATTTTGTCAGTCTTTTGACTTTGATTTATTAATTCTTGCTGTTTTGCAAAATCATTGGTTTCTAGTTGCTGAATTCTGGTCCTTAAGGCCTGTTTTTCTGCTTTAACCTTTTGATTTTCTGCTGTAATTTTTTTTATTTTCAGCTATAATTTTTTGATTCTCTTTTTGAACCATTTCCCATTCTCTTGCCAGAAGGCTTCCATCTTTTTGATAAGTTCCAATTTAAATTCTTCCAGAGCTTGTGGACAATTTCAATTTTTTTAGAAGGTTTTGTTTTTGTTTGAATTTCTTTCTGTATATCCTCTGTAGTCTGGGTATTTCCTCTGTAAAAAAAATTCAAGGGTCACTGTCTTCTCTTTTGCTTTTTTTGGAAGGAGTTTGGGGATCCTGTGCGCAATTAGCCATCACCTTCCCTTTTTGGTCAGATATTTGAGTGAGCTGGGCAGGTCCTCTGTGTATGGAGTTAAGGAGCAAGGATTTTGCCTGAGGCAAGCTCTCAAATCTCCACAGCTGCACTACTTTCCTGGGGGAGCTCACGGTCTATGCACCCCCCCCCCCCCGCCTCCCGCAACTGACTGAGTATTTCAGGTGTAACTGCTCTGTAGGTACTTGGTGAGTTTGTTTTTTGACCTCAGACATTTCCTATCTGTGTGACTCTGGGCACTTAATTTTCCTCAACTTCTGAAATAAGAATAAGAGTATCTTTGTCTCAGGGTTGCTAGGAGGATCCAATAAGATAATATATGTAAGGCTGGTCTGGCACATCTACATCATAGGTCTTTCATGAATATTTCTTTCTTTCCCTCCTCTATCACTTGAAACCCTTCACAACCTGACTCCAACCTACCTTTCTGATATTAGTATGCATTTGTCCCAAGCAAGATTCTAGTGTTCAGAGAGACCCTCCGGTTCAGCTCCTGAGCTCCACTTCAGCTTCCAAGGCTGAATTGCCTTTCAGCCACCAAGACAGAGACCAGCCTCCAATTCAGCTAAGTTCAGAAGCCTTCTGACCTCCTTTTAAAGAGAATTTTCTCCTATGTCACTTCCCCTAAGCTTTCACATCTACCAATTACAGTAGACGTTTTCACAGGACTGACCATTCTTAATTCACATCTTCTTTACTTCTCAACTTCTCTGGGTAGACTAAAACCTCACACCTCTTACTAAACTTGCTTGAACTTTTAGTGATTAATTTGACCTTCATAGGTACTTAGCACCTTTTTGTATTAGATCTAGAAATAGACCCAGCTTAAGGGTTTTAGCTTTACTTTAAGTATGGGTCAAGTACTTTTCATTGTTCAGTAAGGAGTTTACAACTTTATCTTCCCCTAAAGTATGCTTAAGTATGGATGGAGTAATGTTAGAGTTCTCACATTACTGATCAAGTACTTTCATTGTTTAAAATGGGGAATGGTCTTAACCAAATGTTCTAAGGTAGAGTCTGAGAATTTTTAAGATTCACAAGTCTGAGAAATTTTAAGATTCACACAATCCCCAATGGAAAGAACCCAGTTTGAACTCAGCATCAGATGACTAGTGGGCTCATCTTTTACCCAAGTCAATAACTGCAAAGAACTCGTGACCCATAAAGTCAAAGAACATCAGAGGTGAAAAGGAACATTGAGGTAATTTATGCCCAAATTCTTCATTTTATAGATAGGAAAATTGAGGACCCAATAAAAGTCGAGGAATGGGAGAAGAACATTGAAACATTTAAATAGCCCATCACCAGTAGAAACTAGGAAAAACTTTATTTTAATTTTTACTCTGTCTTGAAATACACAAGTCTCTTAATCTCTCAATGTGTTTTCTCACCAGTTAGATGGGGATGACAATAAATGTCTCCACTTCACCTTTCTTGGGATTTCATAAAGGTGGGGTTATTTAAATTCAAGGAATTCTTATTGGTCTATTCATTTCATGCTCAAATGGTTTGGTATTTAGCCCACTCACTGGAAGAGACCATTTGAAAAGACACAAATAGATTGAAAAGTTTCACAGAAATACAGAAGTACTGTGACCTACATTCCTAAAAAAAAATGCTTTACTGGAATACTCAGGAGTAGATATGGATCTTCAGATCAAGGAAACAGTTGAAAAGAGAAAAGAATGTAATTGTTTCCTCAATTCAAGAACAATGCAAGTTTGGGGTTTAGTCATATGACCAAAATAAGTCAAATTCAATTCCATCTTTTTTTTCTCTTTCTCTCTCTTACTGTATTGATTTATCAAGTGCTGGGTAGGTGACAAAGGCTGATAATTAAGTACCTCACTGAGACTGTAATTTCCTCAATAAAGAAATATCTATAGATATAAAGAGAATGAGAAATTTCCTACTTCTTGCATGTGACTTCAAAAGCCACAAGAAGGCCTTGGTCCAAAAAAAATCCCTCCTATTCAGGTGCCAAAGTAACTTAATGTCACCAATAAAAAACAGGGGGAGAGAATGGTATCTATTCATAGATCAGGGATAGAAAGGAATTTAAAAGCCTATCTAGTCCAGTCTTCTCATTTTAAAAAGTTATTCTTCTTTAAAAAAAAATGGATGCCTTTTGTTTTTATGCTATTATTAATTTCTGAATATATATCTTCCTCTACTCTTGCAGCAAACATTTTTAAAGAGGTGGAAAAACATTTCCTCCAAACAACCTAGTTCTATGTCTTTCATTTTATTCTCCCACTTTATAGAGGAGAAATTGAGGTTCATTGAGATTAAGTGTTTTGCCCAAGTTTATCAGGAAGTAAATGGAAAAGCAACATTTGAGCCAAAGTCCTCTGACAGTATCTTTGCCAAGACAAATCCAAATAGGTCATGAAGAGTGAGACACAACTGAAAACAAAACAAAAACCTTTGACCTCATATGAAGCCCTCTTTCCACAGCATCCACATTGCCTCTCTGAAAGAAAGCCACTTGTTCGTGTAGAAACTAACCTATTACAATGGAGGAATGCCTTAGAAGCATACTAACTTCCAGCTAAAAGAGACTCTAGGAATTGTCTAGTCAAGAAATTCTAAAATTGTGGTAGGGGACTTTTGGGGATCCCTTAGACCTTTCCAGGGTATCCCCAAAACTAAAACTATTTTTTATAATAATATTTAGATGTTTTCATTTTGAATGTATTCAATATAAATAGTAGTAGTCTCTCGGTAACTGAGGATGACGATTGTCTTTGTGCGTTTTCATCTATGATAGATGAGTGTGCACAAAGACACTTGTGCGTGAAGGAGATTTAAGTGGAAAAGTCAATGCACAGACACAGTCCCACTCTCTCAGCATTGGAAGCCTGGGTCCAGTGACACAAAAAGTCATTACACCTGGAGACTTCCTCAGCTGCATTGGATGGCCGTGTTGTCTTTTGTGCTCCAACACATCCTAAGCACTCCACAGTGCTTTGCTGCGTCGCCCTCTCAGCCGTTGAAACTTCTTATTGGTTTCTTCCGTCTGTTCCGCCAAAACAGTCTTCACATGCTGGGTGAGCAAAGCCCTGGTTCACCAGGGGTCAACAACCCCATGGCTACCCTCATAAGGTTTGGCCGGCCTGTCGAAGCTGTTCCCCAGGGTGTGGCCGCTGCCTCATGCTAGCAGCTACTAGGAGCCACAAGTGAGAGCTGGGTGTCAGGTGAGGGTCAGAGGCTGGAGAGCTGCCCTAGGAGGGCATGACAAGCCCTCCATACCAGAGATACTACCCCTCCCTGAGCACCCCATACACCCCTCAATATAAATATAACTTACAAATAAACTATTCATTGCATGTGGAGGGGGAAGGAGAGTGTTGCTCAATAATTTTTAAAAGCTGTAAAGGGATCCCAAGACCAAAAAGTTTGAGACCCACTAATCCAATCTAATCTTCCCCATAACAGATAATTGTCGTATTTCTACTTGAACACCTTCAGTTTATTCCATTTATAATAAACCCATCTCACTGTTACGTCATTAATTTTTAAAGTGTTTTGAAATTTTTTAGCAAAAGATTTATAGAGTATTTCTGGCTTTGGAATTACAGGAAATCAATTTCACAGGAATTTCACAAGACGTAATCTATTATAATATTCTAAGCAAGAGTTAGAAGAGGTAGTAGAGGCCATGGAATTCATCAGCCCTAGGTTTACAGATAAGAAAACGGAGGCACAGAGGTTGACGGACAAATTTAAATCATAGGAGCAGTTTTAAAGGCCTCGCAGGCCACGAAATCCAACAGCCCCTCATTTCCAATTTCCAATTTCCAAATAATTAAATTTAGGTACAGATGGGTTAAGAGATTTGCCTAGGGTCACAAAATTAATCCTTTTCTAGAGCAATATTTGAAGTCAAATATTCCTTCCTCCAAGTCCCATGCCCCATCCGCAGTTCCAGGCTGCATTCCTGGAAGAAGCTTTAGGAGTCAATAAGTCCAGCCCCTTAGGTTACAGAAAAGATCTGGGCCCAAAGCCCAAAGGGACTATTTCGAGAAGTTGAACAAATGAGTTAAACTACGTTGTGTTTTCTCCACCTTAAAACGCTTTAGAAATCGGAAGATATCATTATCTCCATGTTCTTAACTCGGCAACTCGAATTCGCTTTCTCTCTAGAGCCTTCCTTCCTTCTGATGCGAGGGAGGTTTGGCTCGGTCTGAGTGTGGTTTTGGGGCGCAACCTTTCCTTTGAGACCAGTCTCCTGGCCCCACCCATCCAGAGGAGCTTCAGTGACGTCAGGGGCCCAGCCCCTCTCTCGGGCTCTGAGTTCTCCCGCCTCCAGGGACCTATAAAGGGGCAGATAGGAAGCCGCACTTCTGGAATGCACGCACCTCTAAGCGCGGCGGTCTCACCTGCTGCTGCTTTTGCTGTGGGGGACTAGGCTCTCCAGTGAGCCCAGCGCACAGCTCTCAGACGTGAAGTAGAGCAGGTCTCCACTCCTCGCTCAAACGGGATCCTGTCACGCTCTCCGACACCAACCTGCGCCCCTAAACTGTCCCACAGACGGAGCCGCCGCCCCGAGAGGCCAATGAAAGCTCCGTTGCAGCCGCCGCCCCCACTGACGCCTTCGCCGGTACTCCTGTCCCTCCTAGTCTTGAGCGCAGGTGAGCCGCTGGAGCACGGGGCAGGCGCTACCCCCGCCTTCTTCCCACCGGCTAGTCCTAGCTCGGACCCTTCGCGGGCACTCGGGACAGGAAGGACGGGCCGGACAGGAGGAACAGGCGGGACGAGGGCACCTACTGCGGGTGGCAGCTAGCCGAAAGCCTCGGAGGAGGAGAGCGGGCTCCAAAGGACTTGGTCTTTGGTTTCATTTCTAGCCTTCCTTCAAGCACTACTTGGATAACTTTGTTAAAAAGCGCCAAATAGAGACCGTGAAAATGCGGGGCAAAATAATAATAGCTGTTCTCAATATAGCACTTTAGGTCGACAGCCGCCCAGTTTTACAGGCAAATAAATCGAGGAGGTAACGAGTCAGTGGAACAAGTAGAGGCCAAGGCCATTTACTTATGTAACCTTAGAGAAGCTAAATGTCCCTGGGCCTCAGTTTCCTTATTTTTGTGAAAATAATGAGTGCTTAAAGGTTGGCAAAATACTTTAATATATTTCTATGTGAGGATCATTTGATCCTCACAATGATATTGTGAGGTTGGTGCTACTTTTATCCTCATTTTACAGATGAGGAAACTGAGGCTGAGAGAGGTGCCCAGGGTCACACTGAGGCAGGATTTGAGGCTAGATGGAGAATATATAATGCAGCTGGCAGCTGGCTGTGTCTGAGATAGGATTAGAAATTGAGTCTTCCTGGCTTCAAATCCATCTCTCAAAATGCCATGCTTTAAAATAGGAGTGTAAAACTCAATGGTTTCTTCCGAAGGTTCTTTCTAGTTCCAGTTCTATGATTCTGGGTTTAAAATGACGCTATTTTCCTATGAGAGTCAGAAGTTGTTGAAAGTCAGAGAACCAGCAACTGTCTCTAATGAGGTCTTGGAATTCCCATTCTGTTGCTTTTTTTTCTACTCAAATACCTGTTGACAGCCTATGAAATCTCTCATTTTTCCAGTGGAGCTAGGGGCAGGTAGCATGTAACATGTCAAAACCAGAGTTTATTACAAACCCTAAAAGGACTCAATCTAGTATTGTTCTATTTGAGAGCAAAAAGAAGGATTGGACCATTGGAAAGCAAAGGTAGCCAACCTCATTTGGGTTGAAGCAGCTATCTCTTAAGAGCACTTTTGCTGTTTTTTCTTGTAGTTGGAAATAGTTCCTGAAATAAAAGGAGGGAAAAAATAATGTTACAGTCCTCAGTTTCCTCGATCTTTAAATTTGAATGGTCTCCAAGGTCTCTTCTGGTTAAATGTGTTATTATAATAACTCACATTTGAATAGTGCCTTATAGTTAATGGAACTCTTTCTCCCTTCAAGGTAGCTAGTAGTAGTGAAATTCTTGGTTCCATTTTATAGAATTGAAGCTCTGATGCAACTGGGGTTTATAAGAATCCTGAGCCTCACAACAGTGAAGTGTTTTGTTCATAGTTAGCAAGTGACAGAAGTTGGAGCAGAAAATGAGGAACTGACGTTCAAACCAGTGTTCTTTCTACCATGCCATGTGGCAAAAAGGAAAGCACCAATAAAAGAATCATTACTGGAACATCTGAGTTTACCTGTGGGCAGAATATCAGTCAGCTTTCCCAAGTGACTCAGTAGGAGTCAGTGCCTGTCCTTTGACTGTTTGGGGAGGAAGAGGTTCACACCTGAGATGTGACCCATCAACTAAAGACTACTTCATGTTCTTATTCTGCTCCACAGTGTGCCACCATGTTGCTGCATCGGACACCAATGACACCTACCCTGAGAGAAAGGATTTGTTTTCTGGGGATCATAGTACAGATGGGGTTGAGCTGCCTTCAGGAAGTGAAATGTCCTCAGGGACTGAATATGACTATTCCGGAGAGTATGAGGAAGACCCACAACTGTCTGGATATTTCATAGATGATTCAATCAGAGGTGAGTAAAAAAAAACCCCAGTGAAAGGTGGCACATATGTGCATATGCCAAGCATCCTCCCAAGGGAAACCGCCCTTCAGGTTTTCTTGTGGGACTACTACATAGACATAGCCATCTCCCATGCCTGGTAGAGGACTCAGTTGATTGACAAGCATTCATTAAGTGCTAATCACTGGCAAGAACCAGATACTTCCTGTCAGGGAGCTCACATTCTGATATGGGCGAAAACATATAAACAAATGTATGTACGCACTGAGTAGATGTAAGGTAATCCCAGAGGGAAGGCACTGACAATAGGGATATGATGAGAGGGGAGGGAGACCCTGAAATGGCACTAGAAGAATTTTGGATTTGAACTGAGTCTTGAAGGCAGTTAAGACAGCCAGTAGGCAGGTGTGAAGACCAAGAGCATTCCAGTCATGTAGGAGAGTGAGAGCAAAGGTTCAGTAAGGAGAGAGAGTGGCCCAAGTGAGGAACAGTTGGATCATTAAGTAGGAGAGGGGAGTAAAGCATGAGAAGATTGGACAGCCAGGAAGGGGGGAGGTTGCAAGGCACTTTCAATGTCAAACAGAGTCTTAATTTTTCCTTGTCAGTTGGAAAATACAGCAGGAGTTTCATAGATTAGCGCTTGGTGTGGTAAGGTGGTCAGAACATCCATGTCTTGGCTGTACTGGTCTTTTTCCCTTCCCTTTACCTCATTACCCTCATGGAGAAAATGAGAGACTTGGACTCTAATGAGAGAATGGTCTCTAAGTCCCTTTTCATTTCGGAATCCAATATTCTTACCTATACCTTTATTTGCTATATTGTGAAGAGCACTGTTGTTTTGCAGAAAGATAACTTGATTTGGAATTGGAAGACCTGACTGAGTCTTCTCTCTGGCATTTATTATGTGACCCTGGCAAAGTCACATGTCTCTGACATGCTCCTGCCGCCCCCTCCCTTTCTGCAATATCAAGTGGAATGATATTGACAATAACTATTTCACTGAGGTTTTTTTTAAGAAAGCAATTGTTTTTAAAACCCTTACCTTCCATCTTGGAATCAATAATGTATTGGTTCCAAGGCAGAAGAGTAGTAAGAGCTAGGGAGTGGGGGTTAAGTGACTTGCTCAGGGCCACACAGCTGGGAAGTATCTGAGGCCAGATTTGAATGGGAAAGTAATTTTAAACTGAAAAGTCCTCAAGTAAATGTGAGCTATTATCTTTCATTTTTTTACTTTTGTTCTGAATATATTTCTTTTGTTCCTAGACAGTGCAGTGATCACACTACAAGGGATGTTGAAAATGGTTCTAGGGAAAAACTAGCTTTAGAATTTGCCAAAGAAACATAGAATTCCCACAATAGTCAAAGCTACAAGAGATTTTAAACTCTTAATATTGTTTTTTTTTTTAAATCAGCCTTTTGGACAGCTTAAAGACAAGATGTTGATATTCATAACTTTTAAAGGTAGGTAAATAGATAGCCAGACAGAGATAGATAGATAGATAGATAGATAGATAGATAGATAGATAGATAGATAGATAGAAATTGCGACAATTGCATTATACTTCTATGATACTTACCCTCCTTGACTTCCTCTTCTAAATCAACAAAATAACATCAAAGAGATAAAATACTACCTAAAACACTTTCTTGTTCCCTGAGAAAATAGAGATATATGAAATTGGATTTGAAATTTTGAAAAATGGTTCATTAACTTTTAGAGGTAGAAAGTAGCTTAGCAGTTAGCTTAGTTAATCTCTAGCTAAAGCATGGACCTGTTTGGCAAGAGGTTATCCACCCAGTTCTTAAATGGCTTCTGGGCACAGTAGACTATGCCATCCATCACAGTTCCTCATAGCCTTTTAACAGTTCTCCATGACTTAATCCTAATACTCTGTTTTCCATTTGGTGCCTAACAACCACCACATTTACAGAGGATGGTGTCATAGATGGATAGAAGGAGATAATTTGAGATATTTAATATAGATGGAGAAAAAACATTATACAGAAGAGTCATGTAGTGGATATGCCATTGCTGCTATCCTATTCTCTACCATGTGTTTGTATGTTCACAGATCCTAGAGGTAGGAGGTTGGGCAAAAAAGGAGCAAGGGGCAGGAAGTTATGAGGGGTCAGAATTTATTTTTTAATTTTTATAAAATTTGATTTAGGAGAAATTACATCTGAGTATCAATATAATAAAATTATCTGCCTTTATATATGACAATTTGCTGCCATCTTAATTGCCTGGGTCAAATATTAGTGGTGGGAAAGAGACTTTATTTCAGTGTATTATGAACTAGAAGTGTTTATGATAAAAACTATGATCTATTTATTTTTCTGAACACCTGAAAAGCTATTAAGTTGAATGTCCATGAGGTTAACCATCCATTACAGCATTTCAGTGACCCACAAGCTGCTCATGACCTTACTCTCTTCTTTCATCTCTTAGATATACGGAACAATGTTCATTCATTTTGATTTCCAAATTTGTGTCTGAGGATCTTGGCTGCACACCCAAATCTCCACTCATCTAGAGTCAGAGATTTTAGGAATAAATTCAAAAATTCCATATTGTTTACTTTTTCTGTTAGGAGATAGCCAACCTGTCAACTTGCTGTTTCCTCAATTATAGGTGTTCTTCAGTTTCCTTGGAACAATTTCCAATATCTTAGATGTAATGTATGCCAGGGGCCATAGGTGAAAGTTATTGACTCTAGTAGGAATAGGAATGTTTGTTTGTTTGTTTTTTTGACCTTTTCATTGTCTCCATAAGATTTACAAATTGATTTTACAAATAAATTCATTCTGGAACTAACCTAATAGAAACCAGATTTATATTATATATATATATATATATATATATATATATATATATATATATATATATCTTCCCTTCTCCCTTCCTCCCCACTTCTAGTCATTATATTCTTTACTTTTGTGTTATTGGTAAAGCTATATGCTGGCAAGCAGGAAACACAGAGTTATGATGTACTTACTCTGTGCCAGGCCCTGGGCTAAGTGTTGGAATACAAAGAAAAAAGAAAGACAGTACTTGGCCTCCAGAAGCTTGCATTGCTGTTGTTGTTTAGTTATATTCAACAATTTGTGAAGCCATTGGGGGTTTTCTTGGCAAAGACACTGGAGTGGATTTCCATTTCCTTTTCCAGTCTATTTTATGGATGAGGAAATTGAGGCAAATAGCATTAAGTAATTTGCCTAGTCACACAGCTAGTAAGTGTCCAATACTTACTTAAACTCAAGTTTTCCTGACTCCCAGGTGCTTTATCCACTGAGTCACTTAGTTGCCCTTAAATTCTAATAGGGGAAAGAAAAACATAAAAGGGAGGTGAAAAGAGTGTATCTGTGTATGTGTAAGAGGGTACTTACATGAAGACATGAGATGGTGGGGGAGAAATCCAGAGTCATACCCTGACACAGAATATTTTTTTTTTCTGGATGCAGTTGGCTAATTTGCACACAAAAATGATGAATGGAAGCTAAGGGGGGGAAATCATATGCAACTATTTAGCATCAAAGGAGATACGAAGAAATGAAATTGATTGACAGTTTTGATTCTGGCCATTGTTGAAACCTATCACAATAAAAAAATTGTAATTTCTAACAAGTGACAAAATTAATTATCTGAAATTTCATTATCTGTTGGTATAGATATTAGTAAGAAAGCTGACTTTAAATAATCCAGAAAATGGATAGTCATATCACAGCAACTTCAACCTGATTGCAGAGGGCAGAAATTCTATTGCAAATGCCTAATTTTATTTCCCAAAGGCTCATTTAATCCTAATTTTTCTTCATTCTAACTCTTACGAAAACAGAATTATATAAGGACAAGAACACTGAACAGGAAGTCAGAGACTTGGGTTTAAGCCCCATCTTTGTCACTTTTTAGCTTTGTGAACTTGGGCAAAAACCCTTACACCTCTATGTCTGTTTCCTTATCTGTAAAATGAGGGATATGGCTGCATGATTTTGCCCGAGGTTCCTTTCAGCTCTACCATCCCTCAGTCTGGTTAATTATGAAAATCATTTAAAGGTCTCTCTTAGTCAATAAATAAGTATGATTCGAATTGCCAGTTACAATCTGAAAATTAAAAGCATCCAATAAAAGAATGAATTTCTTGGCTATAAAACTGGAACATAGCAAAGATATTAGAATGTTAAAATATCATGTTCCCATTATTGGGTAGGGGGCTAGTTATATATGTCAAATACCTGAAGATGATTGTAAATTTTACTAGGCATGGAAATTGTTCATTTGAAAGAACCTCCGGCATAGTGTTTTTCCTTGTTGTACATCAAAATGGAAATGAGAATATTCTCATGAATAAAATATACTTTTTTTCCTCTAGTTGGCCGTTTAGTTAAACCCAAGAAAAATAGAACAGAAAGTGAAAAGAACTCCGACAAGACCAGAAGAAAGAAAAATAGAGGCAAAAAGAGAAAACCCAAAAAGAAGGTTAATCCATGTGATGCAAAATACCAGAGTTATTGCATTCATGGTGAATGCAAATACATAGAAAGCCTAGAAGCAGTGACATGCAAGTAAGTTGTACTGTAAACCAAGTCAGAGATGCCCCATTATCCACTTTGTTTTCCAAAATAACCCATCACTTATTTATGTCAATATTTTTCTCAAAAGGAAAAAAGATCCTGTTTATGCTTTTCAGATTTCTCCATTGAAAAATTATCTGTCATATAAATTAAGTGATAGTATAATTTTTAAGCTGAATAACAAATCATTGAACTCATCCTCAGGTCATAAAATAGAGCAGGAAGAATAAAAAGGTGTGTCTTCTTGGAATATCACACCCAAACTAATCCCAACTTGTTCTAATATTGACAGACATTCTAATATGTCATGGCAGTGTAGGGTAGAACATGCCTTCCCTTCTCAATTCCATTTGGATGCATATTGCCAGGTCTTGAGAGAGTTTATAGATATCATGATGGCATTGACTTTTGAGTCTGATTTTTGTTGTTTGCTTGTGGGTTATTTGTAGGTGTCATCAGGATTATTTTGGTGAACGCTGTGTAGAGCAATCAATGAAGACCCACAGCTTAGGAGATGGAGGTCGCTTCGGCACAGCACTGGCCATTGTGGCTGGCCTTCTTTCTGTCCTTTGCTTCTCAGCGATTGTTGTCATTATCGTCCAGTAAGTAAGGAGATATGCAAATCTCTGTTTCAGAACCTCCAGCAGTAGAGGTAATTTTCCCAAGTCTATTGGCAGAAGGAGATGGCTTCTGAGGTCTTTCATTTCCCAGGATCTATGATCCTACAATCTTCTGTAACTTGACAGTAACAAAAGACAAGGGGGCTCCTTCTTTACACATTCGGTTAGGGGCAGCTAGGCGATACAGTGATACAGTGGATAAAGCACTGGACCTGGAATCAGGAAGACTCATCTCTGTGAGTTCAAATCTGACCTCAGACACTACCTCTGTGACCCTGGGCAAGTCACTTAACTCTGTTGACTCAGTTTCCTCCACAAATGGGCCAGAGAAAGAAATAGCAAACCACTCCAGGATCTCTGGCAAGACTACAAATAGGGTTATGAAGAGTCAATGTGACTGAAACAACTGAACAAATCAGGGTTATACTCTTAGAGTCTAGTTAGTTGCTTTTAGTCATATGAATATTTTATTGTTCTGGCCAAGGGAAATTACTATCAAGGAAGTAGGCTGCCAAATATTCAACAAGGTGATCCAAGCTCTTGCTAAAGGAGCCTGGGAAACATTATGGATTCATGAGCCTAATTTTTAGATCTCAGATATTACTTGGATAAATGGATTGTGTATAGATGTACTAAACCACTCCTGCCATTCAGGAAATTAAGCACTCCTTTCCATGGTCTTTGTTTATTATTACTGCTTTTGCAAATCTTAATTTGATTACAAAGGATGGTGAAATACCCAGTGCTGTTGTTACTATTCACATTGTGTAAAGGGAACCCCTTCCTCCCAGGGTGGAGAACTTCCTGCTCATCCCTGTGGTTCTGAGCAGAAAGTTCTCGACCCTGGGAAGAAGGGGTTCCCTTTACACAACATCAAATTGGAGGTTAAATCTAAGGTTGCTTTGTATATAGCTAGGCCCTTTTTTTCCCCCTGCTAACATTTCAGACCAGAGATAAGTGTTTAGGCAGAATGCATTCCTTCAAGTAGTTTTTATTTGAATTGAGAAAACTGGAGATTGAAAAAAAAAATCTACTTCTCTTTGAAAAGTAAAAGTGAAAAGTAAAAGAACCATTTTCCACTATATTCTCTTTATCTTCAACAAAAGAGTTTTATCAGGTCCTTATCACCTCTTGCCCTAAACTGTTGGAATGGCCTCTTAATTGGTTTCTCTGCCTCAAGTCTCTTCTCTCCCACTCCAGAACATCCTTGGCACATCTGCCAAAGTGATTTTCCTAAAGTGCAGATCTCACAGTATCATGACCCTACTTTAGAATTCCTAAACTCCTTTACTTGGCATTTAAACTTCCTCACAGCATGACTGAATGACAGAAAAATTAAATAAAAAGGATCATATGTGGATATTGTTATAGTTCAGTCATCTCAGTCATGTCTGATTCTTTGTGACCCCATTTGAAATTTTCTTGGCAGAGATACTATAGTAGTTTGCCTCTAACATCTCAACCTATCTCAATTTCTGCATCTGTAAAATGGGGATAATAATATTGCCTCTCAAGGTTTTTATAAAGATAAGATGAGATAATATTTATAAAGTATTTTGCAAATATTAAGGAGTTATATAAATACTGGCTATTATTTTGAAAATAAATTCAGAGTCTAATGTTTTAAGAATGTTAATGACAACCTACTCCTTTGACATGGAAAACTTAAGTGACCCTTGCTTTGTCTACTTGGTTTTCACAGCAATATATGTGCAGAAATAGAAGAATAAACCCTCATTTATAATATAGCGGGGTTTTTTTTTTTGTCTTCCACAGAATTCGGAAAGTACATTCTAATGTTCATGACCTAGAAGCTGAAGAAAGAAGGCACCTCCAGCAAGAAAATGGAAATGGATCCATTAGAGTATAGCTGAAAGTAGCTTACAGGTCTGTACATTATATGAGAGTCCTTGGAATATGTTATTTGAAGGTGGGGAATATCTAATGAGGAAGCCACTTAAACAAAGAAACATTGTCATATATAGATAGACTAGTTATCCATAACAGATACGGTCAAGCCTAATTCCTGTGCCCAAAGCAGAGCATCTCATGGCGGGTTGGGTGAAAGATCTGTCTGGCCTCATAACAATTGTAAGAGGCAACAAGATTGTTCTAGTAAGTTGTACTGGAGATGACTTTAGCAGCTAGAGCATTGTTCACATCTGCTTGGTATGGTGAAACAAAGAGCAACAGCATGGATAGGGAGCAATAGTTTGGAATGAACTCTTGATTATATTGAATAGAGGCTAAACTTCTTGAGATAAAACATAGAATGAATGACTGTTAGAAAAGAGAGTGAGATCTGCTATTTTGCTCTAGAAACTGTCTTCTACCATACAAAGTTGCCCCCAATAATCAGAGCCATTTCAGTGGCATTCACCTGGGCCTCCACTATTAGGTTAGGTGTGTTTCATTATGAAAAGTGGAAGTAATTGTTTCTCATGACCTCCTTGTTATCTCTACCCTAATTAGACTGCTATTAAACACATGCAGTTCTTTTACTAAAGAAAGTATGTATAACAAAGATAGCTAAATAGAATCAAAGTCAAAATAGTAATTAGCACCCCCTTGTTGTGGTTCAATCTTTTTTGACTTTTCATTTACCCCTTTTGGAGTTTTCTTAGCAAAAAATAATGGAGCTTTTGCCATTTTCTTCTCCAATTCATTTTACAGATGAGTGAATAGGGTGACTTGCCCAGGGTTACATAGCTAATAAATATCCGAGGCCAGATTTGAACTTGGGAAGATGTCTTCCTAACTTCCAGACTGGCACTCTATCCACTGAGCAATCTAGTTGCTCTAGAGTTAACCCCCTGAAACATTTGAAAAGTTCACACAGAAAGGCCCCTAGGGTAGTCCTCTAGCCAGCAATTTTGTTTAATCCTCATCCCCCCCCCTTTTTTTACCCTTGATATTGGTTTGGAAATGAATATATACAATCATAGATTTCCCATAAATAACATGTATATTTTATTTCTCAACAGGCTATCCAGCTGAAGATGAACTGCCTTATGACAACCACACATGCCAACACTGTTTTTTATTTTTGTGGGTCATCTGAAAATTGGTTATTTTTCTGATGGTTTTTAACTTTTGAATGTCAACTTTTATGCTGAAAGTCTTAGTATTTCTGTACATACAGAAGCATGGAAATATAAAGTGATATGTTTCCATTTGTAAATAGTTTATTTAATATTTAACAGAAGTATATTTATTTTATAATTCATTAAACTTTTTAAAAAATTAAACAGACTAAGAGTTTGAATCTCATTCTTGGGATCTGGAGAATTCATGACATTTTCTCCTTTAAAACTAGTTTGACCATTGAAAGGCTCTTACCCTTTTATGCTCTATTGTTAGCTTCTATAACATCAGAGGGCAATCTTTAAACAAGAACTAATTAGTCTTAAGTAGTAGACAATTTTGCAGACATTTCCTTTTTACCAAGTTTGAAGTAGATAGGCATGCTCTCAAGTAGTTCATGTTATAGTAGGGGAAACAATAGATATCCAACCCAATCTAATAAGCATTTATTTAGTGTCTATGTATTAAACACTGTACTAAGGGCTGGGGATACAATTAATAAAAAGTTAAGACAATTCCAGCCCTCAAGGAGTTTACAGTCTAAAGGGGGAAACAACATTCAGAAAGAGGAAAGAAAATCAGGGTGGGATTGGAACAGGACACCAGGGAAACCTGGTAAAAGGGTTCTGTGAAGTTGAAACCAGACAGGTCAGGAGATTGAAAGTGTTGTGAGGTGATGCAAGTCCAACTTCTGCCTTCTACAAAGGAAGGCAATGGGAGGGGTTTGGCAATCTGTCCACCAGTCCTCCCAGCAGGAGGAATATGGTGTCATTAACTTACCTTGCTAGGACATCAGTGAATCAGTGAAGTTGAAACCAAGCAGAACAGCAGATGAAAGTGGAGTGAGGAATCTGAGGTTCTATTGAAACTGAAGATCACATGGAAAGTTCCCATAATCCTGCAGATGGCAATGCCTTTTCTGAATGTAATTTCTATTGATAAAACCTATATCCATTTATTTTATTTTTAATTATTCCAAATGTTTACAAATCCTAACAAAACAAGCATTTTCCTATATAAAGAAAAAAATTATTACACAAATGAAATCACAAATCTCCTTTATGTTTAACTTACTACTCTTCATAACTACATAATAGATCCTATTCACAAGTGTCCCAAACTCTTCCCAGCTTCCCCACATCACAAAGGATACCATCAAGGTGCCAACATATACCTATTAATTAACCCTTTCATATTTTACCTACCTGTTCACTTTCTGGAGATAATTTTCAGTCTATTATTCCAGGATTAATTCTGTGGCTGTGTATATTGTTTTTCTGGTTCTACTCATTTCATGATTCATTATCTCATATAATTCTTTCCAGGGTTTTAAACAATCAGTTTGTTCATTATGTCTTATGGCAAGATGTAATCCATCACAATCATATGCCACAATTTGTTTAGGGATCCACCAATTTGTTTAGTGATCCACCAATTGATGGTCATTCTCTCAGTTTCCAATTCTTTGCCACCACAAAGAGAGCTGCTACAGATATTTTGGAACATATGGGTTCTTTCCATTGCTGGGTCTAAAGTGTACAAAGTTTCATAACTCTCGGTGTAATTCCAAATTGTTCTCTAATATGAATGGATCACTTTACAGATCCACCAACGGTATATTAGTGTCCCAATTTTTACATTCCCCCCCTCTAATATTGGTCCAATATTTAGCTGGTGGGTGTGAGGTGATATCTCAGAGTTGTTTTGGTTTACATTTCTGATTTGGAATATTTTTTCATCTCCCCATTTATGGCTTTGATTTCTTCATCTGAAAATTGTCTGTTCGTATCTTTTGTCCATTTATATATTGGGGGATGGCTGTTATGCTTGTAAATTTGACAAAGTTCACCATATATTTTAGATATGTCCTCTATCTGAGGGGCTGTCTGTAAAATCCAGCCCCACAATTTCCTGATTTCCTACTAATCTTGGTAGCATTTATTTTATTTGTGCAAAACCTTTTTTTAATTTAATGTATGCAAAACTATCCATTTTACATTTCACAATGTTCTCCTCTTGTTTACCCATCCATATGGGTAACTCCTATCCATAAATCTGATAAGCAGTATACTCCCTGTTTTGTTTTGTTTTTATTTTACTTATGATATCTCCTTTTATGTCTAGATCATATATCCATTATTATCTTTGTGAATGGTATAAAATATTGATCTATACCGAGTTTCTCCCAAACTATTTTCTAGTTATCCCAGAAATTTTTTTCCAAGCAGTAATTTGTTATCCTAAAATTCTTACTCTATGGTTTTCTCATATACCACATTACTTTTATGATCTTTTACTGCTGTTTTTTTGTATATCTGTTCTGTTCCACTGGTTTACCTTTAAATTTCTTAGCTAGTATCCAATAGTTTTGATAATTACTGCATTATAATACAATTTAAAATCCGGTACTACTAGACCTCCTTCCTTCACATTTTCTCATTAATTCCTTTGATATTTTTGAACTTTTATTCTTTCAAATGAATTTTCTTCTTATTTTTCTAAAAAATAAAATAATTTTAGGTAATTTAATTGGGATGGCATTGACTAAGTAGATTAATTTAGGTAGGATTGTCATTTTAATTATATTAGCTCTGCCCATACATGAACAATATTTCTCCATCTATTTAGATCTGACTTTGTTTGGGTAAAAAGTGTTTTAGAATTATATTCATAAAGATCCTGAGTTTGTTTTGGCAGTTATATTCCCAGGTATTTTATCCTATCTGTGGTTATTTTAAATGGAATATTTCTCTTTAATCTTGCAGGGCTTTGTCAGAAATTTATAATAATGCTGATGATTCATGTAGATTTAGTTTATATCCTGCTTCTTTGGCTAAATATGTCATCATGTCATTGGCAAAGAGAGTTTTATTACCTGTTTACCCAATCTGATTCCTTTAACTTCTTTTTCTTCTCCTATTGCTGTTACTAGCATTTTTAATACTGTGTTAAATAAAAATATTGGCCATAATGGACATTCTCTGTTTCACTCCTGATCTTTTGGGGGGAGATTTCAAGATTCTCCCCATTACAGATAATACTTGCTAATGATTTTAGGGAGATGCTTTGTATCAGTTTAAGAAAAACTCCATTTATATTTATGCTTTCCAGTAATTTTAGTATAAACTAGTGTTGTATTTTATCAAAGACTTTTTCTGCATCTATTGATATAATCATTTGATTTTTATTACTTTTGTCATTGATATTATCAATTATGTTGATAGTTTTTCTTATATTAAACCACTCTTGCATTCCAGGTATAAATCCTTTCTTGTTCTGATTATCTAGGTGGTTTATTTAAGTATTCTATTTCTCATTCATTGTTAAATCTGTTTTCATATAATTGAGCAAAATAACTTTCTATAGTTGCTTTAATTTCATCTTCATTGGTAGTATATTTACTCTTTTCATCTTTCATGAAGATATTTTGGTTTTCTTCTTTCTTAGTTTGTTTTTAGTCGATTAACCAATAGCTTATTGATTTTGTTGACTTTTCCCATAAAACCAACTCCCAGATTTACTTATTAAATCAATGGGTTTTTTAATTTAGTTTTATTTAACTCATCTTTCATTTTTAGGATTTCTAATTTGGTGCTTAGTTGGGAATTTCCTATTTATTTTTCTAGTTGACAAAATTGCATTCCCAATTCATTCATCTTTTCTTTCTCTATTTTATTAACATAAGCATTTAATGATAAAATTTCCTATAAATACTGCTTTTGCTTTTCCCCATAGGTTTTGGTATGTTGTCTCATTATTATCATTCTCTTTAATGAAATCATTTGTTTCAATAATTTTTTTTCCTTAACCCACTCATTTTTTAAGATTAAATTAAGTCTCCAATTAATTTTTACTTTTTCCCCCCAGGGTCCCTTATTATATACAATTTTTATTGCATTATGATTTAGGAAGGTTGCATTTAATACTTCTGCTTTTCTACATTTAACAATAATATTTTCATAACCTAATATATGGTCAGTTTTTGTGATGATACTGTTGTGAAGGTATATTCTTTTCTGTTCCTATTTAATTCTTTCCAACTATTTATCAAATTTAACTTATCTAATATTCTATTCATCAACTTGACTTCTTTTTTTTTGATAGATCTATCTAGTTCTGAGGGGGAGAACAACATCCTCCATTATTATTGTCATCTATTTCTACTTGTAACTCATTTAATTTTTACTTTAAAAATGTGGATGCAATAATATTCAGTACAAATAAATTTAAAATTGATAATTTCTTGTTCTCTATAGCACCTTTTAACATAATATACTTTCCTTGTTTATCTCTTGATTATATCTATTTTCACTTTAACTTTCAGAGATCATGATTGATACCCCTGCTTTCTTTATATCAGCTGAGGCATGATATATTCTACTCCAACCCTTTATATGTCTCTCATTTTTAAGTGTGTTTCTTATAAACAACATATTGTCAAATTTTGGTTTTTGGTCTATTCTGCTATCTGGTTTTGTTTTATGAATGAATTCATCCTGTTCACATTTAATATCACAATTACTAGTTGTGTATTTCCTTCCATTCTATTTTTCCTCACCACTTGTCCTTCTATTTCTTTCTTTTTGCTATATCTCTCCTCAGACTTCTCTTATCCTGAGTCCCCCTATTATCCTCTCACCTTACCTCCTTATTTCTTCTCAGTATCCCTCCCTTTTCTTATCCTCTTGACTTCTTTACTCAACTCTTTCTTCTCAGTCTTTCAGTCCCTTTAGAGACTTTTCTTTGCTTGGTCACTCCCTTATCCTATGCCAATTCTTCCCTTATTCCTTTCCCTTTCCTTCCAGTACAAATCCTTCTTATTTTGTATGCCATTCACTCCTTATCTCCTTTTATCCATGTAAAATATTTTATTGTTCTTTAAAACAGTTCAGAGTTTGTTTAGAATCAGGCTACATACCTCTCAATCAGTCCAACAAGTCACTATGTCAAACTGGCTTCAGTTAGCAATACATTAAATTCAAAAGAAACCCTTTTAAATTTCTCTCTCTCTCTCTCTCACACACACACACACACATCTGATGAGAGTAGGGTTCTAATACTCCCTGCCCTCTATCTCCTTCACCCACTTTCTCTGGGAGTTCCACTGTTCATTCCTCTTCCATATGAAATAGCTGTTCCACCTACCTCCTTCTGATCAACTCCACTACCATTTTAGCTCATTCTATTATATTCAACTTGACCTCGTGTTCTATATTTACACATTTCTTGAAAATATCTAGGCAATAATGCCATTCCCAGAGACTATAAATAATATTTTCACATACAAGAATCAAATATCTTGACTTTGGGGATCACTTATGATTAGCATTTCAACATTACCATTATATGTTTCTAATAGATCAAATTTTCTACTGAGTTCTGGATTTCCCCCCAGCAATAGTTGAATTTAGTTCACTAAATATCTATTTTTTACCTTTTATAATTATACTCAGTTTTGCTGCACATATTATTCTTTGTTTTAAGCCTAGTTCTTTTGCTTTATGACATGCTATCTTCCATACCCTGTGTTCTTTTAATATTGCAGCTGCTAAGTCTTGTGTTATTCTGACTGTAGCTCTATAGTACTTAAATTGTTTTTTTTTCCTTGTTGCTTATAGTACTTTTTACTTAACGTGGGAATTATGGAACTTAGCAGTGATGGTCCTATGCATTTTCATCTTTCACTCTTTCAGGTGTTGATAGGTGGACAATTTCTATTTTCCCTCTGATTCTAGAACATAAGCAATTTTCCTTGAAAATTTCTTGGAATATGGTGTCTAAACTCTTTTTTTAATTGTAGCTTTCCAGAAATCCAACTATTCTTAGCTTGTTTCTCCTTGATCTATTTTCCATGTCACTTGTTTTTATAATAAGATGTTTCATATTCTCTTCTATTATTTCATTCCTTTGATTTTGCTTTATTATTTCTTATTGTCTTAAGTGATCATTAGCTTCCCCGTGTCCAATTATAGTTCTTAATAGATTACTTTCTTCAATGAGATTCTGGATATTTTTCCATTTGTGAGGTCTTTCATAATTTTCTTTATATTCTTTAATTGCTCTTATTTTTGTTCTAATTTTTCCTCAACCTCTCTCTCTCTCTCTTTTTTTTTTTTTTGAGGTCTTTCTAAAACTCTTCCAAAAACCATTTTTGAACTTGTGGCCATTTATTATGTTCCTTTGCTGTTTTTGAAATAGGTGTTTTTATTTCATCATACTCTGATTTTGAACCAATGTCCTTTCTGTCCCCACTAGTAACTATCAATAATTTGGTTCTTTCTCCTTTGACTGCTCTTCTTTTTAAAAATTACTTTTAAAATTTTAGTGGTGAGGTCAATAGACTTAATTACTGGATTTTTGCTGGGCCTCCAGAGATCCTATGGTGTTGGGGTATGTTATCTTAGGTTTTAGGATTTTTTTTGTGTGTTTGTTTTTCTCCCAAGCCTTATTTAATTATTACAACTTTTATGGCCCAGGATCTGATGTCTTCCCTAGGTCCATTGGTCAAGCCCCTGCAGACAATTCTGCCCCTGAAACTGCAAGCAGACAGACCACATCCCTCTGAGATGGAAACCAGGGAATCCACTCTCCCAGAAGCAATCAGTGTTGACAGAGTCCCATTCCCTGAGGAATCACACTCACCAATATGGGTTCCTTCCTTATTCCTCCTCTCCCACCATGCAGCCCTGAACAGAGCAAGTATACAGTCCACATTCCCCAGGTCTCCAACATCCCTCATCTGTCTTCAGCAAGGCTTAAGGTCCTGCTTTTAGTGTCCAACACCTACTTGGTGGTATCTACTCCATCAATATCAAGCTGTTAGCCAGTTAGAGTCCCTGGTGAGGAGGCTACCATAGTCACTGCTGCTGTTATTTTGTTCAACTGCTCCTTGGGACCAGGGAATGTGGTTTCCAGTGGTGTCCTCTTGCTTATAGGTTTTGGGACTTTGCAAATAAGGTGAGGTTTTTATTATGCCCTCAGGGGTTGTATTGTTGTGGATACTGGGGATAAGAATTTAGGATGACATTGATGTTGAGTGACTGTGAGGATGATGGTAACTTCAGTAATAGGAAAGATAGAAAATTGGAGGGTTTGGCAGGGAAGACAATGAGTACACTCTGGACATGTTGAGTTTAATATGCCAACAAGACATCCAGTCCAAGATGTCCAATATATACATGGAGATTATAAGACCAGAGTAAGGTTGGGTTAGGGCAAATAAGTCTGACAATCACTGGCATAGAGATGAGCTGAATCCATGGGAGTTTACAATCTGCCTGAGTCTCCTGAGGCATGCAGACTCTCCAAAGTGATGACAGGCTAAGCTTCTTTTTGGCAAGAATCCACCTTAGTCATTCTGAAAAGATTTCCAAAATGTGTCAAGACCAGAAAAGGAAGAGCCTTTCTAATGAGTTGTCTTAGTTTTCAGATGGCACATTTAGATGTTCAAAATTCAGATGTTTGCTTCTTTTTTTCCCCCCAGGACACCCTATTTAAGTGTCATTCCCATTTTCATCTTCTGTGAAATCAATGGAATGTCATCATAATGCTGGTATGCTAACTGGTGATACCTTTGATTCTTTGCCCAAGTCTTAGTATTTGCTCTCTAATAACTCATCTTTCCCAGTGATGTGAGTAGAAGATTAAGTGTGACTTTTGGTATTCTACTCTTTTTCTGTAAGTAATAAACTTGGTTTAGAATCTTCATCCCTGAAACTTTCTTGGCACCTCCCCAACTCTGCCACTCCCACTGATCCACCCACTCAAAGAGAAGATACTATCTTAAGGCCATATAAGAACAACTTAGCTGCCTGGAAGGACTTTTAAGTGTGTGTTGTGGGAGTGGGGAGAGTGTGTTTCTCTCCATGCTTCCAGTTTCTTATATGACCTTGTTTATAAAAAGATCCACAAATCTACATGAATGAGGCACATCCTAGATTGTATGTATATATGCTGTCTACTGCTAAGATTTTGAAATAAAGAAAACTAGCACAAATACAGTGTAGACAGGAATAAGAGAAAACCTCCACCAGCCTGTGAGGCCTGGCCTCAGCTCCAAAGCTGAGAAAGAATCCAACCTTATTTAGGGATATCCCTCTTCCCTTTATGAAAATAATTCTGAGAGAAGAATTTCAGTGTCCTGGAAATCTGAGTCATAAAGCCTAATTGCTCTTTTAAATTCTTTCAAACATCTCAGAGGTTCTGAAAACCAAGAAGGCATCCATTTTTTTCAGACTTTCAAGGTCAGCTGTTTTATGTGTTTTAATATGAATTATGCCACTATCTGGTTGTAGGCTTGTTTGATCTCTTAGTGGCAACATTCGTATTCCACCTTTAGCCCCATCTGTATTTTCTTGCTTAACTACATTGTTATTTTTATGTATGTTATGTTTTGTGTTAATATATTTGCCACTTTGTTTCTCCTTAGTAAGTTGCTTAATCATTTGCTTTAGTTGCATCATCTCCTCTCTCATGGCTAAAATCATCACGGACATTTCATTGTCTTTTTTTCCCCCATAAATTAGGTGCACACCTTTTTTTAGGACATAGTATAATTGGATTAAGATGAATAATGCTCCAGCATTTGTGGGAATGAATGAAATCAAGTGATTTACACTTATATTCAGCCATTGCAAACTTTCATAGATCCTAAGCAGAAAATAACTATAATCTAGAATCTTGACAAAAACAAGTTATAAAACATATTTAAAAATGTCCAATCCAGGCTAGATAACCCATGGCAAGTAACAGTTTTCTTTGCCATCTTGTATCTTGAAAAGCTTTTTGCAACAGAAAAAAAATGTTTTTAAGTCTGGCCCTTTAAGAGTTGCCTCCTCCCTTCAGAAGGAGTGGTTTCTTATGGCTGTGGTGTTACTAGGTAGATTAGTTGCACTCAACACTGCTCTCAAAATGGCTGCTTTCCACAGTCACACAGGCTTTTGAAGTGTATGTAGGCCCAATTTCTCTGAAACTTCTCTGATACCTCCAACTGCCTTCTTTTTCCTAAATTCTTGACAAAATAGGTTGGAAAACCTATCTGGCTCACCAAAAACTATAATATTTATAGGGAAAAATGAATGGATATGAAGAGCAGGGGATATGGGAGGTTTTTAACAGGGAATGGAGGAGTTAAAGGGAGAGAGGGAATATGGCTGCTGGTGAGGCAAAGGAGAGAGATGCCCCCTGCTGAGAGGATACTGTTGAACCAAATGGGGTGTCCAAGAAATGAGCCACTTATGATAACCTGCAGAGACGTCTTCTCTATGGATTGATGCAAAAGATGCCCCAGAGCAGGTAAACATGGACCCTCCTGAAGGACAAGACTTTCCCAAGACTTTGGTCACCCAGCAGGGGTCCAATAAGGGCCATTTGCATTTGAATGACTGAACTGAGGTTCAGCTCCCTCAAGGCTCCAGAAAAGATAGTTCACTTATCTGACTGCGATATTCAAATAAGATAAATTTTAATAACCAGTTTGGATTGGAGGGGTATCAGGGAAAATGGAAGAGGGATGTCCCTAAATAAGGTTGGATTCTTTCTCAGCTTTGGAGCTGAGGCCAGGCCTCACAGGCTGGTGGAGGTTTTCTCTTATTCCTGTCTACACTGTATTTGTGCTAGTTTTCTTTATTTCAAAATCTTAGCAGTAGACAGCAAACAAAAAGAAAGTTCTGACTTTCAGAGCTGGTTGGGTCTGTCTCTTCAGGCTGAAGAAATAGAGGCACCTCAATTCAGAGACTGGGAAGTCTAACTCCTCCCCCTTCCAAGGCCAGGAAGGAAGTGCTGGTCACAAGACCAACTGACACTCTCAGTTGCCCCTTGTGGAAGAGGCATGGAGGAAGAGAGAATTTCAAGCATGCAAGAAACAAAGCTGGGAACCTGATCTGTCAATTAAGGTGTTCACTCCAAAACTGAATGTTCCCAGGAAAGATAGTTGGGAGCCTGGCCAGAGGAGATGAACTGAACAATTTTTCCTTTGGGGGGTTTTGGACCAAGGGAGATGGACTTCGTCTGTCCTAGGTTGAAGGACATTGGGGGAGGGGGAGGGCTTCTGGAATTAATCAAAGAAGAAATTAACTTTCTTTTTTTTTTAATCATGGAGAATAGGAAACGTGTTGGAAACGAGCAAATGTCCCATATAATGTCCCAGTATAAAATCTCACTTCTAGGTCATGCTCAGTTCCTTCCCATAGGTAATCTTATCATGTGGAATACTATGGCAATCTTGCAGTATGCCCAATATTCTAACACCAATTAATAAAATTTCACCATCTCTCAACAATGCTGAGTTCCCATTCATGTTCATCAACAATTAGCTACTCAATAAATAGAAAAACCTTCTTTCTTAATAGTAGTTATTTATCTCCATATATCAAATCCTTTGATCTAAAATTAGATAAATATTAAAGTTACTGAATAGGAATAGAATTGATATAATTAAATATTACTTTGTCATTAAATATTAGTATTAATATTACCACTATTGGTTAATAATCATATTAATGATGTGAATGTTGTTAGTTATAATTAATTTAAAAATCAATAAGAAAACTATAATATTTTAGGCTTTGGGGAAAGGATTAGGAAGCTTTTATATATTAATATATAAATTCTATATATGTATGTGTGAATATGTGCATATGTATATGTATACATACACAAATATATATACATTTTAGAATTTCCAAAGAATAACCAGAATGGTATAATGGCATATATTCTCTTTATCCACTAGCACTATTAATAGCAGTTGACATGTTTATGTAGTGATTTCTGCACATTATCATATTCCATTTGACCCTCACATATGTAGGAGATAAATACCATGAATATTAACATTCTCGTTTTAAAGATGTGGCAAATGTAGCTCAGAGTATGTGTATCCTGACCATATTCACACAAGTATTCAGAATTCTACATACTGCTAGATTTGTTGAATAACCAAGGAATTTTTAATTGAGAAAAGACTCAAGATTGACTTGGTATTGCTTTCAAATATTTAAAGGGCTCTCTCACAGAAGAAGAATTAAATCTGTTCTGTGATCATAAATAAGAGTGATGGATGTGAGCTGAAAAGAGGCAAGGTTATAAGGTTATGTATATATATATATATATATATTGTGTGTGTGTATATATGTATATCTATACATTCACACACACACACACACACACACACACACTTTTTTAATGCAATAGCCTGTCTCAGGAGGTAACAGAGCTGTAGGAAGGCATGTGGGATCTCATGGTAAAAATTTTAGAGTCCAGGTTAGCTCTAAGTGTGCAATCTCATTTTACTGAATTAGCTTGGCACAGTTTTAAAGAATTAAACTCTCTTTCCAGGCAACTCCTTTTTTTCACTCCCTTTCCAGTTAGTGGGCCCCTCCTCTAGCCCCAACCCCTAAGGGGACATGTTCTTTCTTGCTTGCAGAATCTACTTCTCAGGCTTAGGCTGACTGCTATCTTTTTGCCTCTTAAATCTCTGGAGAATTAAAGTCTTGGTGTATAGGGGTATAAGATTTAGATCAAATAGTGTTGGGCTAAACAGTTCCTCTCATAACCATATGTCCAATCAACTCTTCCAGGGTCTGTCTATAGGAACCTTTTCAATAATTCCTCTCTTGCCTCTGGCATTTGCCTACTAGGTTTCCTGGAATAAAATCTCCCAATTTAATCATCACCTCTTAAAGTTCTCCACAAATCTAATTCTTCTCTTCTCTTCTACTTTTGCTCTTAATCATTCCTTAGAAACAGAACCAGTCTCCAGCTCCTCCATTCGGAATCAGACCATAAGGAATGAAGATTTTGTTCAAACAAAATGAACATACCCTGAAGATCCTTTTCTGGGACTTCCAAAAGCCTCCTTATTTCGTAGAACCTCAACCTAAGGTCATGAGCACACCTCAACTCTGAAGCTCCTGTGCTCTTACTCAAGGAATTCCACATCCCTCCCCCAAGCCCTTAGTTCTTTTTCATCAATCAGTTAATCAACAAATATTTAATCACTGACTATGTGTGAGGACATAAAGACAATAATGAAACAGTACTTGCCATTCTAATGAGGGAGATACCATGCATGAAACACGTATAAAACAGATACAGGTTACCTTGTTTTGGCAACAAGAGCAGTTAGAAAGACTTATAGAATCAGCAGAAAAGAAAAAAAAATGAAGAAAGTCAACCAGACCCATCAGAATCCAAGGGTGTAAACAGCTGGAAATCCAGATGGAGAATGGGGAGGGTGGATAGGAAGGAATAGAGAAAAGTGAATAAAGTAAGGCAACCAGGAAACATTGGATATTACATTACAATATATACAACAAAAGACATTCTATTACAACTCTGCTCCCCCAGTATCCACTCTGGCTAAAAACCCTCAGATCTGCTCTTGGGTCAGGAGATGGGACCCTTCATGTCTTGTGTTTTGTTTGTTTGTTTTTCCCTTGCCTCTTAGTAGCTTGGGGGCAGCTGCTTATTGCAATGGATACTAGTCTTGGAAACAGGAAGACCTGAATTCAGATTTGGCCTCAGATACTCACTAGCTGTGTGACCCTAGAAAAATCACTTCACACTGTTTGCCTCAGTTTCCTTATCTGTCAAATGAGCTAGAGAAGGAAATAACAAGTCCTTCTAGAATCTTTGACAAGAAAACCTTAAACAGGGTCACAAAGCATCAGACACGACAAATTAGAAACTTGAATAGTTGTCTTGATTGGGAGTCTGAAAAGCTCAAGTTCAAATCCAGCCTCAGACATTTACTGGTTAGATAATTCTGTGCACATAACCTATTTGCCTCAGTTTCCTCATCTGCAAAATTGGGATAAGAGCAGCACCTACTCCCAGGATTGTTGTGAGGATCAAATGAGAGAATATTTTTAAAGTGCTTTGAAAACTTTAAAATACTATGCAAATGATTTAGTAATGCAATAATAAATAGAATGCTAATTATTTTAAATGGAACATTTTTCTTCTCTGTGTCAATATTTCTGAGAAAAATGTGAGTTAGCAGAGAGTGGCATTGTATGGCCTGTTATTCAGGAAGATATGGTATGAACAGGGGCAGCTAGACAGCTCAGTAAATAGAGTGGTAAGTCTTGATTTGGAAGTAGCTGGGTTCAAATACGGCCTCAAACAACTCCTACTTGGGAGACCCTGGGCAACCCTGTTTGTTTAGCCCTTACTTTTCTGTATTAAAGTTGTTACTAAGATAGAAAGTAAGGTTTGTTTTTTTTTTTAAAGGATATGTTATGAACAATCTATATGACCCTGCTCAGATCATTTAATAATAATGTTATAATAATTTTATAATATGCTTACTGTGGGCCAGTCACTATGCTAAGTGCTTTATAATTTTTATCTCATTTAATCTTTTAGCTTAACCCAGGAAACTCTCTAAGATTAATTATGACACTTCCTACCTATGTGACCCTGGGCAAGTCACTTAACCCCCTTTGCTCAGCTCTTACCAGTCTTCTGGCTTGGAATACAAGTATTGATTCCAAGATGGAAGGTGGGGTTTTTTTTTTAAAGACTAAGTTATGAACTTATCTGCCCTGGTAGACAGAGTTTCTTTACTGGGAATTCCCCATGACATGAAATCATAGGTCTGGTCCAAAAATTAAGGCAAAACAAAGGGTGCTAGAAGACTGTCTGCCCTTTGATCCAGCCATAGCACTGATGAGTTTATACCCCAAAAAGATCATAAAGAAAAAAAATGACTTATACAAAAATATTGATAGCCAGGATCTCTGTGGTGGCAAAAAATTGGAAAATGAGGTGATGCTCTTCAAATGGAGAATGGCTGAAAAAATTGCAGTATCTTATGGTCATGCAATATTATTGTGCTAAAAGGAATAATGAACTGGAGGAATTCCATGTGAACTGGAACAACCTCCAGGAAATGATGCAGAGTGAAAGGAGCAGAACCAGGAGAACATTGTACACAGAGACTGATACACTGTGGTACAATCGAATGTAATGAACTTCTCTACTAGCAGCAATGCAATGACTCAGGACAATTAGGGACTTATGAGAAAGAATGCTATCCACATCCAGAGAAAGAACCATGGGAGTAAAAACACAGAAGAAAAACAACTGCTTGATCACATGGATAGATGGGGATATGATTGGGAATGTAGACTCTAAATGATCACCTTGGTGCAATTATCAATAATATGGAAATATGTGACAACCACTAACTGACAATGGTTCCTGTCCTAATCATCTGGGGTGCCAGTTGTAAAAGAGGAAGGAAATAGAGAAAGAATGGAGGATTTCTCTCCTCTCTTACTGATGGAGAAGGGTAAACAAGGTACTGTCTCAACTGGAAGAATATAACTCCAGTGAAGTGTTGAAAAGGAGAAGTGGGGGCAGGAGATAGCATTTGAAGCTGGTTGATTAAGTTGGGGTGGCTCCCTCAGTGGAGTTGTCTCCCTCCATGGAGTTCAGGACCCCTGAGGCTGTTAGCTTCAGTGAGGCAAGATGACCACTTTTAATCCCACTTCCCCAAAGACACTTTAGCTGTCAGCCCTTTGGAGTTATTATATGGCATTAACTGGAAAGAAAAGATGATAGTGTTCTTTTGCCAGCAGTACTGAGCCAAAGGGGTTCAGAATCAAACCCCTTCTCTGGGGAGAGTTATGACAAACCCAGGTCTGGGTTGTCACAACAAAGACAGGATTTCAGCTTATCCTTATCCCTTTATTTATATTATAAAGGCAGGCCTAAACCCAGATCTATCTATTTCAAGTATAATTTATTTGATGTCAGGGGTGTATGGGGTGTTCAGGGAGGGGTAGTATCTCTGGTATGGAGGGCTGACACTACTGGGAGACTTCAACGCCCTCGTTGGCCAGGACCATGAAAGATGGAAAGGAGTGCTCGGCAAACAGGGCATGGGCAAAATGAACAACAATGGCCTACTACTACTCAGCAAATGCTCAGAGTTCGAACTCACCATCATGAACACTGTTTTCAGAATGGCGAACAAATATAAAACAACGTGGATGTACCCACGATCAAAACAGTGGCATCTCATTGACTATATCATTGTACGCCGGTGAGACATCCAGGATGTACAGATCACCAGAGCCATGAGAGGAGCTGAATGCTAGACAGACCACCAATTGGTTAGAGCGACTCTTCAAATGCGCATTACGCCTCACCATCCAAATCGCTCCCAGACAGTTCACGCATTTTACAATGTGAGTCGTCTTAGAGAGCCATCTTATTTGCAAACATTCCAGTCCTGCCTGGATGACAAGCTGTCTTCTAAGGGACCACTCACTGGAAGCTCAACCAAGAAATGGAACCAGTTCAGAGACGCAGTGAAGGAAACATCAAAGGCAGTCCTAGGCCCCAAACAACGCAACCACCAGGACTGGTTCGATGAGAACAACACTGCTATTGAAGACCTATTGAGCAAAAAGAACAAAACATTTATGGAGTGGCAAAATAACCCAAATTCTGCTCCTAAAAAGGACAGATTCAAGTCTCTCCAAGCCATGGCACAGCGTGAGATCAGGAATATGCAAGACAGATGGTGGGAAAAAAAGGCAGAAGAAATCCAGTGCTTTGCTGATACGAAAAACTACAAACAATTTTTCAGTGCCCTCAAGACTGTCTATGGGCCATTAAAACCCACCACCACTCCCTTGCTATCCTCTGACAGTAACACTCTCAAGAAGATAAAAAAGGCATCAGCAACAGGTGGAAAGAACACTTCAGTCAGCTCTTCAACCAACCCTCTTCAGTCGACCAAAGTGCCCTTGATCAGATCCCCCCAAACCGCACCATTGAACAATTTGATGTCCCTCCTTCAATAGAGGAAGTCCAAAAAGCCATTAAACAAATGAGTGCAGGCAAGGCACCCAGTAAAGACAGGATCCCAGCCAAGGTGTACAAGGCCTTAAATGGAAAGGTGCTCCAGGCATTCCACATAGTGCTGACCAGCATATGGGAAGAGGAAGACATGCCCCCAGAACTCAGAGATGCCTCCATTGTAGCCCTATACAAGAACAAAGGCACATGAGCAACCTGTGACAACTACAGAGGCATCTCACTACTCTCCACTGCTGGAAAGATCCTTGCCGGTGTTATTCTCAACAGACTCCTGTCATCTGTTTCAGAGCAGAACCTGCCTGAATCACAATGTGGCTTCCGACCAGATCGCAGCACCATCGACATGGTCTTCATGGTGAGGCAAATGCAGGAAAAATGCCTTGAGCAGAACCTGAATCTCTACATTGTCTTCATAGACCTGACAAAGGCGTTCGACACAGTGAACAGGGACTCATTGTGGGTGATCCTCAGCAAGCTCAGTTGCCCAGCAAAATTCGTCAAACTGATCCAGCTCTTTCATGTCGACATGACAGGGGAAGTCCTATCTGGTGGAGAGACTTTCGATCGCTTCAACATCTCCAATGGCATGAAACAAGGCTATGTCCTCGCTCCGGTACTATTCAACCTATACTTCACCCAAGTATTACGACATGCTGTGATGGATCTAGACCTAGGCGTCTACATCAAATACCGACTGGATGGCTCACTATTCGACCTTCACCACCTGACTGCACAAACTAAGACAACAGAGAGACTCATCCTGGAAGCTCTCTTCGCAGATGACTGTGCTCTCATGGCCCACCAAGAAAATCATCTCTAAACCATTGTGGACAGGTTCTCTACAGCAACAAAACTGTTTGGCCTGACTATCAGCCTCAGCAAAACAGAGGTGCTGTTCCAACCTGCACCAGGGAGGCCAACTAACCAGCCGTGCATTACAATCGATGGCACACAGCTTTCTAACGTTAATACTTTCAAGTACCTGGGCAGCACCACTGCCAATGACGGGTCCCTAGACTACGAGATTAATGCCATGATCCAAAAGGCCAGCCAGGCACTTGGGTGGCTGCGCTGCAAAGTCCTCCAACACAGAGGTGTAAGCACTGTGACGAAGCTCAAAGTGTATAACGCAGTGGTCCTCAGCTCGCTCCTGTACGGTTGCGAGACATGGACACTGTACCGGAAGCACATGAAACAGCTGGAGCAATTCCACCAACGCTCTCTCCTCTCAATCATGAGGATCCAATGGCAGGACCAAATCACCAACCAGGAAGTCCTCGACAGAGCCAACTCCACCAGCATTGAAGTCCTGGTCCTCAAAACCCAGCTACGATGGTCTGGACACGTCATCCGCATGGACCCACAGCGAATACCAAGATAGGTATTCTACGGTGAACTGTCAGCTGGACTCAGGAAACAAGGCTGACCAAAGAAAAGATTCAAGGATCAGCTAAAGTCCAACTTGAAGTGGGCTGGCATGACACCAAAGCAACTAGAACTTGCTGCCTCTGTCAGAAGCAGCTGGCAAACCCACATTAACCATGCCACTGCCACCTTTGAAGATGAGCGACGTCGACGTCTTGCTGCTGCGCGTGAACGCCGACACCAGGCCACAACCGCACCTCCCGTAACAACTGGCATCCCATGCCCCATGTGCCACAAAATGTGCGCCTCAGTCTTTGGACTCCAAAGTCACATGAGGGTACACCGTAGATGAAACTGCACAAAGACAATAGTCATTCTCGGTCACCGAGAGACTACTACTACTATTTGATGTCAAAGGAGAAAGTAGTGATGGCGGAATGAGAGAAAAGGGTAAGTGGGTAAAGGATAATCTATGGTCTACCCCCTTGATGATTGGCTTTCAAAGTCTGGAGGCCAAAGGCTTCTGGGCCTCGGCCTCCTTTCCCGTCAAATGCTTCTTGTTCCTGCACTTAATAAAGTAACTAAATTCTAGTATTTAATCTGAGGGACAGGTAAGGGAGAGAGATCCAAGGGAAAGGATCAGGTTGGCTCAGACCAGAGAGTCCAACAAAATCCCTCTTGAGAATCAGGTAGCTGTTGATAAATCCCAGAAGAGTTGTTTAAGATCTCTTGATAAAGACAGGTCCTCAACAAGGAGAGAAATCTGGTTGAAAACTCCCCTGAACCTCAGGAAACTGCTCCTTCTCCTTTCCTTCCCAGGTTGGAAGTCCTGTCAGTTGCTTCAGAGTTCTACTCAGCTGCCATAACTGCCAGGATTCTCTTGCCCCTCGTCCACTACTCCTCAGGCTGATCTGTCCATCAAACTGGCTTCTCATTTCAATAGCAGGGTCTCTCTCCCTTACTTTGCAATGTCTTTGACACATGTAAAACCCAGTGGAATTGCATGTTGGCTTCAGGAGGGGGGGGTGGGAGGAGGGGAGAGAAAGAACATGAATCATGGAACCATGGGAAAATATTCTAAATTAATTAATTAAATAAAAATTTCCAAATTAAAAAAAATATGGCAGAAGAAAGATGTGAATGGTACCTACAAGGCCATTGACAACTTTAGGACACAGCACTTTCCAAGGCTTCTTGAGAAAGATGAAGAGAACGCCAGGTAGATGAATCCCTATTTACCTACAAGTTGAAAAGAAAGGACAAGAATATAGAATATTTATGTCTATTTACCCCTCCTGTCACTTGATCTTTAAGTTACAAATACAAAGACTGAGACCCAGGGAGGGAAAGTATCTTAGTATAGGTCATTTAGCTAGTTATTCATTGAGACATGGAGTCTAGAGCCTGGGTCTCACAACTAAAGGTATGCTAAAGCCAACTGTTCTAAAGGTTTCTAAGTTAGATTTAGGAACTCTGATCCTAACTCAGGAATTCAGTGACCAGTTACAATTCCAAGGGATTTATGGTTAAATATGTTACCCACCTTTAGGCATAGAAATCAAGAATTCAGAGGGCATATTTATAGGTAGACAGGTTTTAGACAGATAAACAAATAGAAAGAGATATGGCCAATGTGAGAATTGGTTTTGCTTGATTATCTCAGCAGGTTTTGCTTTTCTTGCTTCCCAATGGGCAATTTTAGGGGCTGGGAGGAATTAGAAAATATAAAACCAAATTTAAAACAAATATTTTCAATTTTTTTAAATACTGTGTCACTGGGTAAATTATACTACTAGTACAATTCATTTCATTCCACCTCAGTCCATTAGAGGTCTTCCCAGTTTCCTCTGAAATTATCCCTTTTGTTATTTATTAAAGTTCGATAATATTCTAATACAATAACATACCATAATTTGTTTAGGCATTCCCCAATAGACGGGCACCCCCTTAGTTGACAGTTTGAGTCTATTACACTCAAGAATTCTTATAAATATTTTTGTCCTCATGGGTCCTTTTCTACTTTCTTTATGTCTTTGAAAGATAATTTAGTTGTGGTATTTCTGGGTAAAGATAATTTAGTAGTGGTATTCCTGGGTCAAAGACTATGGACAATTAAATGACAATTTAGATATAGTTGAAAATTACTAGACCCATTTAGAATAATTCAAGACTGCCACTGTTTCCCTGTTGCCCTTCCAACATTTGCTATGTTCCTCTTTGATAATCTGATAAGTATGAAATAGGGCCACAAGATTAGCTTTAATTTATATTTCTGTAACTCATAAGTTACAAAATATTTTCATATGTTTGTTGATAGCTTGAATTTCGTCCTTTGATAACTATCTTCATATCTTTGGCCATTTATCTCTTGGGGAATGGCTATTAGTCTTATAAATTTGAATGAGTTCTTTATATATCTTGGATATGAGACCTTTATCAGAGAAACTTGCTACAAAGAACTTTTTTTTTCTGTTACCTGTTTCGCTTCAAATTTTAACTTCAGTCTGGGCAAAAGCTTTCAATTTTATGTAATCCAAATTCTGTATTATATTTTCTGTATTCTCTCCATTCCTGGTTTGGCCTTGAATGCTTCCCCTCTTCATAGACAAGTTAGCAAGCATTTATCAAATAATTACCATCTTTCTGGTAGTACTAGGTACTGGGAACACAAAGAAAAGGGGAAAAAAATTAACACCTGATCTCAAAACTCAAGTCAAATGGGAAAGAAGACATGCAAACAACTATGCAGAAAATAAGATACATACAGAATAAATTAAAGATAACATCAAAAGGTGAGGAAAGCATTATGGAGCAATCAGACTTTATATGTCATATTTTAACTAGAACCTGAGGAAAGACAAGCCAGGAAACAGAGACAGGGAGGGAGAGAATTGCAAGAATAGGAAAACAAACAAACAAAAGAAAACAATGAAAACACTCAGAGTTAAGAGATGGAGTGTCTTATCACAAGGAAGCTTACTTATGTCATTGGATCATAGAGCATGTGGAGGTAAATTATGTGTAAGATAACTGGAAAGGTTGGAAGGGGAGCAATTTACAGTGGTCTTTGAATGGCACATAGAGGATTTTATAGATGATCCTGGAGATAATTGGGAGCCACTGAAGTTTATTGTGTAAGGAAGATCATTTTGAGTTGGGGATGGATTGTAGTGGTGAAAGACCACTTGCTTTAGCAAAGAGACCTTTCAGACAGCTGAGGTGGAAAAAAATCTATACCAAGCTGTAACACTTTCAGAGGAGATATAGGACATATTCCAAAGCTAGAATGGACAGGATTCAGCAGTAGATATAAGGTATAGGGATGATAGAATGAGAGTCAAGGATGTCACCTAGGACATGAGCCTAGTGTATCAGAGGTTTTGCACTCAAGGAAGAGTGGCAGCCTGATGGACTGCTGGAGCTGCTCACAATTTTGAGCAATGACAAGTTTTAAGAGGAGGAGGAGGAAGAGGAGGAGGAGGAAGAAGAGGAGGAGGAGGAGGAGGAGGAGGAGGAGAAGGGGGAGAAGGAGGAGGAGGAGAAGGAGAAGGAGGAGAAGGGGGAGGAGGAGGAGGAGGAGGAGGAGGAGGAGGAGGAGGAGAAAAAGGAGGAGGAGGAGGAGGAGGAGGAGGAGGAGAAAAAGGAGGAGGAGGAGGAGGAGGAGGAGAAAAAGGAGGAGGAGGAGGAGGAGGAGGAGGAGAAAAAGAAGAAGAAGAAACAAAGAAATAAAGAAACAAAGAAAGTTTCTTCCACAAGGAAGGTACTATGGCTTTACAAAAACAGGTTCCAAGATATTCTTATCACTTTGTTCCCCACTCCTAACCCCTACGCCCCAGGTCCTAATACAATGCATTGTAGCTGCAAACACTGGACACCCAGTCTTCCTACCTTTCTGGCCCTGAGACAATCAGGAAAGGAACAAAGAGTTTTTCTTCCTTTAGCATCCCTACTATTGACACTCCACCCAAGTGTTCCAACTATTTAGTTTGACCAATCACTCAAGATATTGCCATAAGTTCTGGGAAATGATGAATTGAAGGTGGAGAAAAAGTATCTTTACAGGTTTGACTACGCAATCCATGTTTCCTAAATTCTGAGCACCTTGATTGCTCAGGTTGAGTTCTAAGCCTTGCCAGTCTTAAAAAAAAAAAGTTCAGTGATTCTCATTAAGCTGTTGACAGATTCTTCAGCTGGTAGAGCTTGAGAGGAATTCCTCCCTTACTGCCCTCTTCATGCCAAAGAAAGGTGTGGCTCTGTTAATGAAGAGGGCACCAAGTTCATCACCTTAAAATCATAGACAAATAGAGATCAAAGGAAATTTCTCTTCTGTAAAAGTACTCGTTAAACCTTCTCCTGGCTTATTTTAGCAGGGCCAAGCACTGGGCATTGTGCCCGTTGTGCTTGCATAAACATGATGAGGCTCAGGAAACTGTGGCCAGGATAGTAAAAACAGGTGAGAATTCCAAGAGAATATTGCCATCTGGTTGGATTTTGAGAATGAAAGGACAGAAAAGGAACATGCTGGACTAGGAAGAGGGTAGGAAGGAAGTCTGTAGGTGTCAAAGTCATTCTTTGGTTTGAAAACACCAGCTTTATGAGACATGTATGTGTACAGATTCCACAGGACGCCAGAAGTTACTGGAGAACCCTCTCCCATCACCTAAAAAATTATCTCCCCTCATTCCAACTGTATAGCTATCAGACAAAGTCAGGTAGAGGACTTTCTACCCTCAGATCACAATGGAAACCAGAGGGACATAAAGGGAATCTTCAGAAATCTTAGGGACTTTCCATTCTTCTCATGTTATCTTTCAAATACTATGGAAACTTCTTGAGAAGAGTCTTTTTCCCTCTTCTATTTATTTCTCAAAGACTCCATATAGTACTTGGTACATCATGACAGAACTCTATTATTCCCTACTTTTATTGACAATTTCTAGAAATGCTTGCTCTAATAATAAGTGAACAAAAAGAACAATTTGAATATTGTCTGTTTTCCCAACTTCCACTCACAAGTTTTCAGAGTGGGTGCCCAGGGGAATGACTACCTTGTCTCAAAATAAGGGGAGGGGTGACCTTACAATGTTCACTCCTAGCACTTCTAGCACAATGTCCACTCCTATAGTTTGCAAGCAAGCCTTCACATGATGTGTTTCCCATTAACAAGCACTAGGCAATTAGTGCTTATTCAAACAGAATAGCATGAACAGAAGTTAGAAAGTATCTTCCTATTAACTTAGGACATACTCTCCCATGAACACAATATCCCTGGGAAGAGTGAGATCAACCTTAGAGGAAAATGGTAGTGTGCTGGGGGCCATCAGTCCACAACGCCTTGACAGAGTCACGTGTGGTAGCCGGGGAGACCACAGAGTGGTCCTTGGTGAGATGTGACTACCCACTCTATCCCCCTTGCATGATTTCTTTCATCAATGCCCCTTACCTATGAATTGACATGATTATTATTCCCCCGGTCTCAAAAGAAATAATGCAAGAGAAAACACATGTGCCCTAATTCTCCAAAACATCACCAAAAGATCAGACCCTCAAACCCAATCCCCAAAGACAATCATGGGTTAACTTTTATTTAGGTGCATAATTCCCAGTGAAACCGCAGCTACAGGCCAAGCCCAAAACTTTCTCATGAAGCCAGCACACAAATCAATCCTAGAGGCCCATACAATACGTACAGGTACAGTACAGGTACACTAAGCTTCACTATGCCTCAGTGACTCAATTACACAAATCGGTAACTCGCACCCCCTAGTAAGCCATGTGTGAAGAAATCATTTATCTTGTATTCTGTCTGTAATCATAATACAAAAATACAGAATGTTAATCAAGTGATTTGTTAAAAGTCAATGTATCACTTTTCCAATTATCTCTCTTTGATTTTGTATAACTGAGTGCCAAGAATATGGATATAAAAATAAATCCGAAGCCTGGGAAAATGGAGCATCTCAGAGATGCAAGGCAGTCCCATGGCCGTAATGATTAAGCTGTCTTCCATTTGTTATTTATTTTGTTTTATTTATTTTGACTGATCGTTCTCCACCAGTCAGGAACCCTGGAGTTGCAAGTGGGGCTGGACCCTGACCGTGGCAGTAGTGAGGTAGTTATATAGGATAAATTTATGGCAAAGGCAACTAATAATTCCTAATGCAAAAAACATGGGAGTCTTCTCTCTTAGAAGAGTCCTTCTTCTTAGTTTCTAAAATCTCTTCCCATGTTGACTCTTAGTTGCTATGGATTCTACTCCTTGAAGCTGCTTTTTCCCTTAGGTTCCACTGGAGCTGTCTTTCAGTGTTCATGTCCATCCCAAGTATGTATCTCTTAGTTCCTAGCTATACACGCAATATCTCCTACTGGTCCAGTAGCTCCCCTTCAAAGTGTTATAACTGATATGTGGGGGAAAGGAGTCATTTCTCTGCCCTTTCTGCCCAAGTTCTTTGAACATTGGCAATCTCTACTTGTATTACCTTCAAATCTAGAACTAGAACTCTTGCAATTTATCCAAGACTGAGTTATTCACACTTAGTTAACAGATTAACACCTACTAATTATTTTCTGGGTCTTCTATGACTACATCATCTGAGGTAACAAGAGTAATTCTCTCCCTTACACAGACAACATCATGATATACTTGTAAAACTCCAGAGAAAAAGCAATTAAATTAATTGAGCCTCTTAATTGTTTCAGTAAAGTAGAAGGATTCAAAATAAATACACAAAATCATTTA
Organism: Monodelphis domestica; assembly: GCF_027887165.1. Lineage (NCBI taxonomy): Eukaryota > Metazoa > Chordata > Mammalia > Didelphimorphia > Didelphidae > Monodelphis > Monodelphis domestica. The sequence continues at coordinate 289,102,657 of NC_077232.1, read as the reverse complement.
GGTATCATCCTAACAAAACCCAATAAGAAATAGGCAGAGATATCAAACCCCAAAATAACAAAAATAGCTTAGCCTTCACTTAAAAATAAAGAAAAAACATAGGCATAAATATACATTTTACATTAAGAGCTAAATGAAAACAATTGTGAGTTCCCTCTCTTCCTTTTCTCTTTATTTCAAACCCTCTAGATAGTATCCCTATTCTCTCTAATATCTAATAATGAAGGTAGCATTTTTTTTTTTGGCTGATTTCAAGAACCATTGATCCTATCTCCAATCCAGAAGATTGTCTTCTTAATTACCCTTTCTCCCTCTTGACACTCCACCCATCTACTGGTTCCTGTGAGCTTCCATGATTCATGACTGTGACCTAAGCAGCCCAGCAGCCTCTGGAGATTGTTAAAAACCAGAGAGCTAACCAAGAGGAACCATTCATCACTGAGGATACAATCTGTGTGGGGCTGTCCAATGTGGGATCTGAGGAGCAAAAAATCATTGTTAGCAACTTACTGTAGATGTCTACTGTGGAACTGGGCAGCCCTTTGCAATCATTAATTATAACAGGAAGCTTGCATCCTCTGGAGGTGGAAATACTGACACTGTGTCCTAAGCCAGAGGATGGCTCATAAACCCCAAATGTTAAAAGTTCTTGCCCTCAGCCACTATGTCTATTCCCCTTTCTCAATGTCAGATATAGATATAAAGATGTACAGCTTCAAAAGGCAAAATAAAATAGACAAACATCTGGCTTCATCTCTTGAACAAAAATAAATTAAACTACCAAAACCTACTTTTATATAGAGGTCACATTATTCCTTCTGATGTCCTCCTCAGCTGGCATCACCTTGATAATTTCCCAAGATAACTATTCGCAGCAGTGGACAAGCAAGGCAGGAAAGTAACATAAATACGGGCATAATGGTTTTATAATTTTTCATTCAATTAAGAAATTGAGTTTAAAACTACTTTGACTAGGGCAGATACTTGACTCAGTGGGTTGAGAGCCAGACCTACAAATGGGAGGTCCTAGGTTCAAATCTGGCCTCAGATACTTCTTATTTGTGCGATCCTGGGCAAATCATTTCATTCCAAATGTCTAGCCTTAACTGCTCTTTTGTCATGCAACCAATTAGAAGTATTTAGGGTGGGGGCAGCTGGGTAGCTCAGTGGATTGAGAGCCAGGCCTAGAGACAAGAGGTCCTAGGTTCAAATCTGGCCTTAGACACTTCTCAGCTGTGTGACCCTGGGCAAGTCACTTGACCCCCATTGCCTAGCCCTTACCATTCTTCTGCCTTGGAGCCAATACACATTGGCTCCAAGACAGAAGGTAAGGGTTTCTTTAAAAAAAAAAAAAAGTATTTAGGGTTAGGGTTAGGGTTAGGGTTAGGGTTGGAGATAGGGTTAGGTTAGGGTAAAAGTTAGGGGTTTTTATTGCTTTGACTGCAATTATAAGCTATAACTTAAAGGGACTGTTGGAAAATGAATCATTCTGATTTAAATACAGCTACTATTTCTTTTTGTTTTAAATCCTTACCTTCCATCTTGAAATCAATACTATGTATTTGTTCCAAGGCAGAAGAGTGGTAAGGGCTAGGCAAATGGGGTCAAGTGCCCCCATTTACTAGCTGTGTGACTTGCCCAGGGTCACACAACTAGTAAATGTCTGAGACCAGATTTGAATCTAGGACCTCCCATCTCTGACTCTCTGACTATATATCGGTTCTAAGGCAGAAGAGAGGTAAGGACTAGGCAATGGGGAGAGGGGGGGTGTCTGAGGCTAGATTTGAACCTAGGACCTCCCATCTCTAGGCCTGACTCTCAATCCACTGAGCTACCCAGCTGTCCCCTACAGCTACTATATCTGAAAGGGTAGAAATGATTCAAATGTACAAGAATAAGAATCTTTCTCTAGTTGATAAATGGTAAAAAGAAAGTGAACAGGAAATTATCAAAAGAAAAAATCTAAGCTTTCAATAACCATATGAAAAAATGTTCCACATCACTAATAATGAAATTAAGAATTAAAGTAATTCTGAGATTCTACCTCACACCCATTAAACTGGAAAAGACAACAATAAAAATGTCAAATGTAAAAGGAGTTGTGGGAAAACAAGAACACTAATGGAGTATTAGTTAATTGATCTAGCTATTGTGGAAAGTAATATGGGTGCACATATACTAAAATTGGAATGATGCAGAGAAGATAAGAATGGCCTCTGTGCAAGGATAACACATATTTGTAAAGCATTCCATATTTTTTTCAAAAAAGGAAATAAGGGTGCAGCTGGGTAGATCAGAGATTGAGAGCTAGGCCTAGAGATGGGAGGTCCTGGGTTCAAATCTAGCCTCAGACACTTCCTAGCTGAGTGATCCTGAGCAAGTCACTCCCCCCCACCCCCGTTGCCTAGCCCTTACCACTCTTCTGCCTTAGAACCAATATATAGTATTGATTCTAAGGTGAAAGGTAAGGGTTTACAAAAATAGAAAGAAAAAAGAATATGGGCCTGATTCAAAACTCATTAGACTATACATATTCTTTGAATCAATGATACAACTACTAGGTATGTACCCAAAGAGATCAAATAAAGAGGGGGGGGAAATATTCCCATTGTCCACTGTAGCTCTGAGACTAAAGGACTGAGATTCTACTGGCCCTTTTTACTGGAGATCCGATTGACTTCAGTCCCTGCTGGGGCATCCCCACATAGAATACAAGCAGATGGATGGCCATTCCTTGTACAGTCCTCATCAACACAGAATAGCCTCCTGGAATTTCTGTTTGGCTTTATTGATCATTGTGTCCTCTAATGCCTTTGTCAGTCTTCATTAGGATTTTTGTCAATGGACCTAAGCTGGGACCTAGGACTTTTCATGTCCTTACCTTAATCAGAAATTTTTAAATGCATCAGTCATGGTCTCTAAAAAACTCATCATACCAATAGGTAAAATTCTAGTCTTGTGAGTTGAATTAAGGATCTTATTAAAGAGAAATATGGGCATCTTAGTGCTCATAGTGCTCATAGACTTCGCTTTGGGATCTTGTCTCCCTCTCTCACTTCAGTACTCATTCACCAAGTTTGCTTTTTATCTCTTAACTTCTAGTCCTCTCTCCAAGAAGACCTCTGGATATGCTTGACAGATGTATCTCCAGACTTGGCTCAAGAAGCTCTCGTTCCTTTGCCTGGAAGCCACTGAATCCATTTTTTGTCACAGTTTTAAGTATTTCATTGATACCAACACTGAAAACTCTATTCATCTTCCTTGTGGCTTCTCTTCTCTGGATGCCTCCTCTCTATCTCCTTTGTGCATACACCTTTGGCTCATGACAATATGAAAAACAATTCTTGTAGCCTTGAGTCCTCTTGCAGCTATTATATACAGGAAAGCTTGTTGCTAGCTCTGTGCCCTATTAAAAAGCATGTTATATGTTATCAAATATCAAATATGTTATCAAAAATGACTCACATGGTAGAAATAGTAAAAGAGACACTGAATACCAGTCACTCTGCTAATTGCTAAGAATACAAAGACAAAATTCAAATAGTTCTGGACTTTAAGGAACTCACATTCTCTCAGGGAGAGAGTGTAGATAGATAGATAGATAGATAGATAGATAGATAGATAGATAGATAGATAGATAGATAGATAGATAGATAAATAGATAGATAGATAGATAGATAGATAGATAGATAGATAGATAGATAGATAAAAATATTACACAAAAGGTAATTATTGAGGGTAGAGGTCACCAGATAGTGGAATTCCTAAAAAACCTTCTATAAGACATGGTGCTTGACCTTTGAGGGAAAATAGAGATTCTAAGTGGTAGAAATAAGGAAAGAAGGCATACTAGGGGTGGAGCCTCTGTGCTGTGGAAAAGACACAAGACAGGAGATGGAGTATATGAAATGGAAAGAATAATTTGACTGGACCATAGGGTGCATGATGGGGAGTTTTCAATAATTAATCAAGAAATGTAGGTTAGAATCTGATTATGAAGGGTTTTAAATGACAAATAAAGGAGTTCTAATTCTATCCTAGAAGTAATGCGATACCAAAAAAACGTATTGAACCAGAATGGGGAGGGGTTAGTGACATGGTAAAATCTTTGCTTTGGGAAAAACAGCTTTGGAAACAAATCAGCAGAAAGTATCTCAGAAGATAAAGTGGCCAATTATGTAAAATTTTAAAAGTTTTGTGTAAAGTCAACAAAGTTCAAATTATAATGGAAACAATGAAGTGGGGAAAAATATTTGCAGCAAGTTAATTTGATAAAACTATAATTTCCAAGCTATATAAGGAATTGATTCAAATTTGTAAGAATAAAAACCTTGCTCCTATTAGATTAGAAAAGACAACAAAAAGAAAAATGATAAATGTAAAAGAAATTGTGAGAAAACAGGTACATAATGTAGTATTGGTGGAGCTGTGAATTGGTCTAGCTATTCCAGAAAGTAATATGGGCCTATATTTCAAAATTAATTAAACCGTTCATACTCAATGAACAAGTGAAGCCATTTCTAGATATGTACCCAAAGAGAGTCAAAAAAGAAAAAAACCTATTTTTCCAAAGACATTTACAGTAACTCTTTTTCATAGTAGTGTGAAGATTAAAATCAACTCTCCCCTGATTGTGAAGATTACATTGTAACCCCTGCCTATTTTTAGATATTAATCACAAAAAGTGTAAACACCCTACTTAAAAGTTGAGTATGGCAATCTGCCTATTTTTAGATCTAATCACCAAAAATGTAAATATCTCACTTAATCATTAAGTGTGTGATAGTGGGTGACAAATCAGAACTGATTGACTGCCTCCTGGGCAGTTCTAAAGCAGGAATTAAACTATGATTAGTAGACATAGAATTAGGGGAAGGCACAGGAAGTGACACAAGAGAAAGTGTCTTTAAAAGAGAGTTACAACTTCCTGAATGCAGTTCTTCTTGGAGAGGAGGCTGAAGAGAATCTGCTGACTGGATCCGAGACCCTATTGCTGGTGGGGTTATTTTAAAATCTATTCCTTTAAACTGACACATTGTAAGTGAAAAGCTGACTCTTTGCTGGATTTTTCTGAAATGACTTCCCCAAGTCCTTGACTTTGCTGAGGCCCAAAGACTGATTCTCCCTGCCTGGGTTGAGCCAGGGGCCTGAGTCAATTGCTTAGTGCTTAAGCTAGATATCTTACCTTATTCTCTCTCTGATTTTACTTAACTCTTTCTACATTTTGTAAATAAATTGTAAATAAATCTCTTTGGAATAATTAAATCCTGGTGACCACACTCTCAAATAATCCAGTCCAACTCTGTTAAAACTAACCCCCTTTCCCCCTTAGAGTAGCAAAAAACAAAAAACAAAAAAAAAACCCTCATGGCTAAACAAATGACACAGCATTAATATAATGGGTTATGATTGCACCATAAGAGATTATGAAATTCTCAAGAAACTAAGAAAACCTCTATGGATTTATGTAAAGTGAGTAGAACTAGAACAATTTTGTTTTGTTTGATTATATGTGCTTGTCAGGTAGGTTTTCATATTAATTTTTCTTATTCAGTGGGGAAGGAGAATGGGAAGCAGATAAAATAAATACTTGTTATTTGGAATAAAATGAATTTATAAAAAGAAAATGATCCTGGCAGCTGTTTGGAGGATGTGTTGAAGAGGAAAAAGAAGTGAGTTAGGGAGTTCAATTAAGAGGCTATAATAATCTTCTGAGTGAGAAATGAAGGAGAAGCATCATGGAGATAGATACAACACTATACAACACTACTTGGCAATTGATTGGCAATGTCATTTAGCATGGTGCTAGAGTAATTTATTGGAAGTTTTAGAACTGATGTTTGAATATGAGCTTTCCTATTCACTGTTTAATCATGGAAAACATAGTTTACCTAGTTGGGCCATAATTTTCTTCTCTGAAAATTGAAGGAATTGTCCTAAATTGACCAATTAATAAGAATTTATTAGGAAAGTCAGCCTTGCTGTATCATGAAGGCACTCTGAAATAAAAAGCCAATATGTGCCAAGTGATTCAAATGACTTCCACCATCACCTCAATAGAGTGGGCCCAGGACCTTGAACCCAGGAACCTCATGAATAGCAGCAACTCTTCCCTCATACCAATGCTTCCAGATCAGATCTTACATCCATTAGTGAAAAGAGTAGTCCCTGTGCCAATCTGATATCCATTTGTAGTCACTACTCCACATTATCAGCCACAGCTAATGAAAACAAAAAAATCTCTTGCCACTAAAGGCTTAGTTATGTCAAATTGTTCACCATTGGGTAAGCATGGCGGCAGTATAGACACAAGACACTTCCTCTCCTCAGACCAACTGATATAGACTACCTCAAATGACCCAAAAAAACATTTTCATAAGAACAAAGGGACTCTACAGTAGGGCTCAGCATTGAAGGTATGTGGGATTTGGGCATTTCCACACTATAAGGGGATGAAAAAGCTCCCATGGAAACGTGAGCTGATATACCCTCCCCCACCCCATCTATGGAGCCAGAGGCAGAGCCAGTGTGTGCCAGAATCAGCGAGTGAGTGAGGGACACCTCTGGAGTGAACAAGGGGAACCTCTAGGTCCTTGGGAGTTGAATAAAAATACCGAGGACCTACCCCTGAGAGGAGCTACACCTGAAACCCCAGGGGGCTGGGGAGTGCAGACCGTAGGCCCTCTAGGCAAGGAGGCACAGAGAAGGGCAGTGAGCAGCAGAAGCTACACTTGAAACCCTGGTGGCTTGGGGTGTGCAGACTATGGGCTCTCTCAGCAAGGAGGCACAGAGAAGGGCAGTGAAGAGCAGAAGCTGCTGAGATTGGAGGGCTTGCCTCAGGCAAAATCCTTGCTCCTTGACTCCATACACAGAGACCCTGCCCATCTAACTCAGATCTCTGACTGAAAAGGAAAGGAAAAAACCCCACAGTGATGGCAAATTGCCATCAGGAGCCACAACCTCCATCCACCACCAAAATAAACCAAATAAAAAAGGCATTGATCCTCAAAATTTTTTACAGAGGAAAAACCCAGGCTACAGAGGAAATACAGGAGAAAATTCAAACAATGACAAAACCTTCAAAAAAATGGAAATTGTCTACAAGCTCTTGAAGAGCTTATCCAAAAGATGGAAGCCTTCAGGCAAGAAAAGTGGGAAATAGTTCAAAGAGAAAATAACAGTTTGAGGGACAAGAACTCCCAATTGGAGAAACTGCTGGAAGCCACAAAAAATCAGGATAAGCCAAACTGAAAAGGAAGTTCAAAAGATTAAAGCAGAAAACCCAAAGATTATAATGGAAAACCAGGCCTTAAGAATTTGGGCAAATGGAAACCAATGATCTTGCAAAACAGCAAGAATTAACAGAGCAAAGTCAAAAGGCTGAAAAAATAGAAGAAAACATAAAATATCTCAGTGACAAGATGACAGATCATAAAAACAGATCACAACGAGACAATTTGAGAATCATTGGTCCAACTGAAAATCCAGAAATAAACAGAAATCTTGGCATCATACTACAAGAAATCATCCAAGAAAACTGCCCTGATGTTCTTGAACAAGGGGGAAAACTAGACATTGAAAGAGTTCATAAAATACCCTCTACACTAAATCCCCAAAAAGATAAACTCCCAGGAATGTAATTGCCAAATTCAAGGGCTTTCAATCTAAGGAGAAAATTCTACAAGAAACCAAAAAGAGACAATTCAGATATCAAGGAGTACCAATCAGGATGACACAAGACCTGGCAGTTTCTACACTAAAGGACTGTAAGGCCTGGAACACAATATTCAGAAAGGAAAGAGAACTGGATCTTCAACCAAAAATCACCTATCCATCAAAATTGACTATATACTTCCAGGGGAAAGTATGGGCACCTAACAAAATAGAAGATTTCCAAGTATTTATAAAGAAAAGACTAGAACTAAGTGGAAAGTTTGATATCCAAACACAAAGATCAAGAGAAACATGAAAAGGTAAATAAGAAAAAGAGGGAAAAGGAGAAAAATGGGTTTTTTTTATACTCAAACTCTCTTCTTTAAGGGCTACAATTAGATCAAATTATATATATATATATATATATATATATATATATATATATATATATATTAATATATGGGGAAATGTTATTTGTAACTCTCAAAAATTATATTCATTATTATAGTAATTAGAAGAATCACTCATAGGAAATGATTGGGACATTAAGGGCTATAAGATGATATGTAAAAAAAGAAAAAGGGTTGAGGGGAATTGAAGATGATACCAAGAGATACTTGAAGAAATAAAATAAATAGGATAATCTTTATCAAACAAAGATACATATGGAAAGGGGAGGGGAAGAATAATAAGAAGGAGAGGAAAAGAGTGCTAATAGGTAATACATAAATCTTACTCTCAGTGAAATCAATTCTGAGAGGGAAGAGCATCTAGATCCATTGGGATCTTGAATTCTATTGTATCCTACAGGGTAAGTGAGAAGGGATCTCTAAGGGGGGTAAGGGGAAAGGGAGTACAAAAAGGGAGGGAAGGAGAGGGAAGATGGAACTTAACAGACCCTAAAAAAAAACAAGAAGGGAGCAAAAAGGGAAGGACCAGAAAGGGAAGCATATCAAGGGAGGAGATTAGGGGGATTGGTTAAAAGTAAACCACTGCTTTAAAAGAATATAGCAAAAGAAGAAAGGACAGAACTAAGAAAGGATATCAAAAATGCTAGGGAATTCACAAGTAACAATCATAACCCTGAATGTGAATGGGATGAACGCACCCATAAAACGTAAACGAATAGGAGAGTGGATTAGAATACCAAATCCTACCATATGTTGTCTACAAGAAACAAACCTGAGGTGGGTAGATAGATACTCATAAGGTGAGAATTAAAGGTTAGAGCAAGACCTATTGGACCTCAACTGATAGAAAGAAGGCAGGAGTTGCAATCATGATATCTGACAAAACCAAAGTAAAAATAGACCTGATTAAAAGGGATAGGGAAGTTAAATACATCCTGATAAAAGGGAGTATAGACAATGAGGAAATACCACTAATCAACATCTATACACCAAATGATATAGCATCAAAATTTTTAAAGGAGAAACAAGTAGAATTAAAGGAGGAAATAGATAGTAAAACTATACTAGTGGGAGACCTGAACTTAACACTATCAGATTTAGATAAATCAATTTAAAAAATAAATAAGAAAGAGGTAAAAGAGGTGAATGAAATCTTAGAAAAATTAGAGTTAATAGATATATGGAGAAAAATAAATAGGGACAAAAAGGAATACACCTTCTTTTCAGCAGCACATGATACATTCAAAAAGACTGACCATATACTAGGTCATAAAAACAAAGGAAATAAATACAGAACAGCAGAAATAGTAAATACAACCTTTTCAGATAATAAGGCAATAAAAATAATGATCAGTAAGGGTACATGAAGTCCAAATCAAAAATTAATAGGAAATTATATAATATGATTCTCCAAAATCAGTTAGTTAGAGAACAAATCATAGAAACAATTAATAATTTCATTGAAGAAAATGACAATGATGAGACATCCTTTCAAACTCTATGGGATACAGCCAAAGTAGTACTCAGGGGAAAATTTATATCCTTGAGATCATATATTAACAAACTAGGGAGGGCAGAGGTCAATGAATAGGACATGCAAATCAAAAAACTTGAAAGCAAAAAAATTACCCCCCCCCAGAAGAAAACTAAATTAGAGATCCTAAAAATGAAGGGAGAAATTAATAAAAACAAAAGTGATAGAACTATTGAATTAATAAATAAGACTAGAAGCTGGTATTTTGAAAAAAACAAACAAAATAGAAAAAGTACTGGTCAATCTAATAAAGAAAAGGTAAGAAGAAAACGAAATTAACCGTATCATAGATGAAAAGGGAGAGCTCACCTCCAATGAAGAGGAAATTAAGGCAATCATTAAAAACTTCTTTGCCCAATTATATGGCAATAAATATGGTTATATGGTTGAATCTAGGTTATATGGATGAATATTTACAAAAATATAAATTGCCTAAGTTAACAGAAGAAGAAATAGAATTCTTAAATAATTCCATATCAGAAAATGAAATCCAACAAGCCATCAAAGAACTCCCTAAGAAAAAATCCCCAGGGCCTGATGGATTCACAAGTGAATTCTATCAAACATTCAAAGAACAGCTAATTCCAATACTATACAAAATATTTGACATATTGAGCAAAGAGGGAGTTATACCAAATTCCTTTTATGACAAAAAGATGGTACTGATTCCAAAGCAAGGCTAGTCAAAAACAGAGAAAGAAAACTACAGACCAATCTCCTTAATGAACATAGATGCAAAAATCTTAAATAGGATACTAGCAAAAAGACTCCAGCAAGTGATCAGGAGGGTTATTCACTATGATCAAGTAGGATTTATACCAGGAATGCAAGGATGGTTCAATATCAGGAAAGCCATCCACATAATTGACCATATCAACAAGCAAACCAACAAAAATCACATAATTATCTCAATAGATGCAGAAAAAGCCTTTGACAAAATACAACACCCATTCCTATTAAAAACACTAGAACTTATAGGAATAGAACTATATACATTCCCAATAAGATCAGGAGTGAAACAAGGATGTCCATTATCACCTCTATTATTTAACATTGTACTAGAAACACTAGCAGTAGCAATTAGAGAAGAAAAAGAAATTGAAGGTATTAAAATTGGCAATGAAGAGACCAAGCTATCCACTCTTTGTGGATGATATGATGGTCTACTTAAAGAATCCTAGAGAATCAACTAAAAAGCTATTCAAAATTATCAACAACTTTAGCAAAGTTGCAGGATACCAAATAAAGTCACATAAGTCATCAGCATTTCTATATATCTCCAACACATCTCAGCAGCAGGAATTAGAAAGAGAAATTCCATTCAAAATCACCCTAGACAATATAAAATACTTAGGAATCTATCTGAGGTGACAAACACAGGATCTATATGAACACAACTACAAAACACTTTCCACACAACTAAAACTATACCTGAGCAATTGGAAAAACATTAACTGCTCATGAGTAGGATGAGCTAACATAACATCCTACCCAAACTTATCAATTTATTTAGTGCCATACCCATCAAATTTCCAAAAAACTTTTTTACTGAATTAGAAAAAAAAAACATAACAAAGTTCATTTGGAAGAACAAAAGATCACATCTAGGGAAATAATGGAAAAAAAATACAAAGGAAGGTGGCCTTGCAGTCCCAGATCTCAAACTATACCATAAAGTAGTGATCATCCAAACAATTTGGTACTGGCTAAGAGACAGAAAGTAGAATCAGTGGAATAGACTTGGGGTAGGTGACCTCAGCAAGACAGTCTATGATAAACCCAAAGATCCCAGCTTTTGGGACCAAAATCCACTATTTGATAAAAAACTGCTGGGAAAATTGGAAGACAGTATGGGAGATATTAGGGTTGGATCAACACCTCACACCCTACACCAAGATAAACTCAGAATGGGTGAATGACTTGAAGGAATAAAGAAGGAAACTATAAGTAAACTGTGTGAACACTGAATAGTATACATGTCAGATCTTTGGGAAGGGAAAGATTTTCAAACCAAGCAAGACTTAGAAAGAGTCACAAAATGTAAAATCACTATTTTTGATTACATCAAATTAAAAAGGTTTTGTACAAACAAAACCAATGTAACCAAAATTAGAAGGGAAATAGCAAACCAGGAAACAATCTTCATAACAAAAACCTCTGACAAAGGTCTAATTACTCAAATTTACAAAGAGCTAAATTAATTGTACAAAACAATCAAGCCATTCTCCAATTGATAAATGGGCAAGGGACATGAATAGGCAATTTTCAGTCAAAGAAATCAAAACCACTAATAAGCACATGAAAAAGTGTTCTAAATCTCTTATAATCAGAGAGATGCGAATCAAAACAACTCTGAGGTACCACCTCACACCTAGCAGATTGGCTTACATGACAGCAATGCAAAGTAATGAGTGCTGGAGGGGATGTGGCAAAATTTGGACATTGATTCATTGCTGGTGGAGTTGTGAATTGATTCAACCATTCTGGAGGGTAATTTGAAACTATGCCCAAAGGGCGATAAAAGTCTTTCTGCCTTTTGACCCAGTCATAGCATTGCTGGGTTTATACCCCAAAGAGATAATAAGGAAAAATACATGTACAAGAATATATTCACAGCTGCACTCTTTGTGGTGGCAAAAAAATTGGAAAATGAGGGGATGCCCTTCAATTGGGGAATGGCTGAACAAATTTTGGTATATGTTGGTGATGGAATACTATTGTGCTCAAAGGAATAATAAAGTGGAGGAATTCCATGGGAACTGGAACAACCTCCAGGAAGTGATGCAGAGCGATAAGGAGCAGAACCAGGAAAACAATGTACACAGAGACGGACACACTGCAGTACAATCAAATGTAATGGACTTCTCCATTAGTGGCAATGCAGTGTTCCTGAACAACCCAGAGGGATCTATGAGAAAGAACACTATCCACATCCAGAGGAAAAACTGTGGGAGTAGAAACACAGAAGAAAAACAACTGCTTGATTACATGGGTTGTATATGATTAGGGATGTGGACTCTAAATGAACATCCTAGTGCAAATACCAATAACATGAAAATGGGTTCTGATCAAGGACACATATAATACCCAGTGGAATTGTACATCAGCTATGGGAGGGGTGGGGGGAGGGATGGAGGGATAGAAAATTATTTTTGTAACCAAGGAATTAATGTTTGAAATTGACCAAATTAAAAAATAACGTTAAACAAATTATTCAGCATCAGAAACTGATATTTTTCAGCAGAAATGACATTAAAGAGCAAGCATTCCCATCTGCTTTGCTGCTGCCTCTTGGACCTTGAGACCTTTCTATTTGACTAGCAGCTAAAACTCTCCATGTATGTGTTGGCTCCTCCATTAAAATGTGAACTCCTCCAGAGCAAGGACTGCCTTGCTATTTTTATCTCCAGAGTTTAGCACATTGCTTTGCTCATAGTTAAGTACTTAATAAATGCTGTTTCATTCATTCTTTCAATCATTACATATGAGTTTCAATTCTATTGTCTATTTAACAAGAATGAGAAGTAAAAAATAGTTTGAATTCTCTATTATTCCATTAAATGGGAACAAAAAGAACAAGAAATCTTTTCATCATTTTGAATGCATCCTCTTGGGAGGATTTGTGAAAAGTTATGAGGGGGAGCTGTGAGGAAGCTTAGATCAGACTAGATGACAGTAGAGCCCACAATGATGAAGTCATGAATACCCTAAGAATCAAGTACATCACTTTAGGGAACTTTAGAATCACGGCTAGTGGGTACTGTAAGGATAATTTAGGGTTGTGGCCTAATCTAAATTTGATTTTTTGGTCACCAGGGAATATCCCAAATAAAATACCCAAGTCAGTTTGGAAATATATGGTGGTTTAATCAATATATAGGGAATAAATCAAGGATAAAGGAGAGGAAAAGTATGGGATTTCTCCCGTCCAGCCTGTGCCAGGCAAGTTCAAAGCCCTCAGCCATTAGGTCCTTGAAGATTAGAGGCTTTCTCTAAGAGAATCATGTTTGGAAGGTAAAGGAGAGAAAAATCAGCCTAAACTCTGTGAGATCTCAGAGAAGAGCCTCACCGAACTAGGTTACTAGGCTTCCTCCAGTATAGTATCAAGGAAAACTCATTGCTAAACCCAGAAATTAGCAACTGCCACACCAAAATGCCGCCACGCTCAGCAAGCTGCCACCAGCCATCTCTCTGCTGTCAAAGAGGCTGAAGCGAGGAAGTGACACGAAATATACAGATGGTTTTACATCACTTTCCTGCATCTCACATGTACCAATGATATCTTGGGCTGTTAGATTTAAAATAGTTTTGAGTGTTAAATAGTTGTAGATTAGAGAGTGGGAGCCATAAACTGTGATCATTAAAATGTTTGGGAGCAAGGGAAATATATATATATCAATTATGACCGCTGAAATATGTTTTCTACTGTGTCTTGGTTTTATATAAATATAAGATGGTCGCCAGGAAATATATTCCCAATTTATGAATATGCCCAAGCCAACTGGGTTTTATAGAGAAATTTAATTTATAAAACACTGATTAATCAATAGAAAAAGAGAGAAAGGAAGAAAGGAATAAGAATGAATAAATCAGTCAGTTGGTTTTATCACTCACCCACGATCTCTCTAGGTAAGGCTTCTCATGCCAACCTCAGGCTCCACCTTCAAGAGAGCCTCCTTTCAAGAAATGTTTCCAGAGCCTTCTCCAGACTCCTCCTGAGTTCTCCTTCCACAGCCTCCTTCAAGACCTCTCCAGGAGCTCTCCCTCCAGGACCTCTCTCCTCCCTCTCAGAACAAAAAACTCTCTCCTGTCTGTCCTCAGACCCCGCTATCTTTTAGGAAACCATCTAAGTTCCCTCCCCTCAGTTCTCACATCTACCAATCACTGTCAATGTCTCCCCTGTGCCAATGGTGGCTCTAGTTTAACCCAGGACCGCCCAGAGGTCTGTGGCTTTGCACATGTCTGTTGAAGGTCATATTCTCAAATAATTAAATCTTGATCTTGCTGCAGCCCTTCCTAAATCCTGTTACTCTAAGTAGGGTAGAGATTGTATTTTCCAAGACCTGGTTCTGTCATTCCAAGTATCTCTATTGTGTCAATTCTAATATCAATCATGACTCAAAGAACTTACTGTTCTATGCTTAAGCGTAGGTCAAAGCCCTTTCCATTGTTTAGCAAAAGGTTTCTGTCCTAAAGTAGTCTTAAGTAGGGAGGAGAAGGATCCTCCCATGCCAAGGGGTTTCACATTCCAATAGAGTTCTTACTATCAGTAGGAAATTTTTTCCAAGTATGAAATTTCCCAATGGTGAAATTTCCAACATTCATAAGTCTAAGAAATTTTAAGGTTTACAGGGCTTGACTTAGGACAGCCCAGGGGTCTGTCAGTTGTTTTTTATTTGTCATTTGCTAGCACATGTCTGTCACAGGCCATCCTCCTAAATACTTAATCCTTAAGTATGGGTGTAGACATTCCTGATTTTGTTAGACTAAGTAAGGTGAAGTAATCTAAAGTTCACAATTTCCTGATTTTTGTTAGACTAAGTAGGGTGGAGTAATCTAAAGTTCATAGTACAGGGGATAATATTCTGGATCTGGAGCCAAGAAGAAATCTAGATTCCGCCTTATCTGCTATGTGATTCTGAACAAGTCAGTCACTTAACCTGTAAGCCTCAGTTTCCTCATCTATAAAATGAGGCTAATAATAGCATCTATCTCACCTGGATTGTTGTCAGAATCAAATGAGATAATTATTTGTAAAGTACATTGCAAACTATGGCACATTATATAATAATTAGCTATTGATTTTTTTTTCCTTAAGGGAATTTAGACTTTTTTGACTTTCTGAGCTAGCCCTTTCCTTTAAATTCTTTTTTATCCCCAATTCTGTTTTGCTTTTCCTCCATTTCCTTACCCCCATAGAACCAAATAATGCCAAAATTGGAAGGTAAATTGGTAGGTAATAGGATCTTAGAACCTAGATTTAGAACTGAAAGGGACATCAGATACTATCTAGACTAATATTCACATTTTACAGATAAGGAATCTTAAGTCCAGAGAGATTAACTAACTTGCCAAAGGTCACAGAGGTAATAGCAGCAATGTAATTTGAACTACATTGTTTAGAGATCACCAGACCCTAGGTCTAGAGTTGGAAGAAACCTCCAAGGTCATCAGATTCAAATTCCTCATTTTACAGATATAAAAGGGAAATTAAATAATTGGCCCGAGGTAGCACAAATGAAAGGGTAAAGATCTGAATCACAGATTTCCTGATCAAGTAGAATACTCTTTAGATTCTGCTCTGCTTCTTTACATGAATGAAATTTAAAACATATTGAAGTTTCTACCAATTTACAAAAATCTCTTTTTAAAAAGCATGAAGTGAGCTAGCTAGATGGCTGATAGAATAAAGAGCCAGGCCTAGAGGTGGGAGGTCTTGGATTCAAATGTGACCTCAGACACTTCCCAGATGTGTAACTCTGGGTAAGCCACTAAATCACAATTGCCTTACCACTCTTCTACCTCAGAACCAATATTTAGTGTCATTTCTAAGACAGAAGGTAGGATTTTTTTATTTTTTCAAAAAGTTGTTTCATCAATCATTGTTTCAAATTCCTATACTTTGATTCCCCCATCATAGGTACCCAATTAGAATATTGTATCTATCCATCCCTAGACAGAAGGTAAAGGTTTTTAAAATAAAAAACATGTAAGTGGTTTTGTTTTGTGTGTGTACATGCATGTTTAAACCTCAATCTGGTATAAAATGTGGGAGGACATACGATCCAAAGCTCCTAGATTCTCTGACTCTTCGTTTCCATGAGCTAGGAGATGAAATGCAGTATTGAAGACTGATAGACTAAAGATATTAATGTGAAATTCCTGTTGATGGTGAGGGGAGAAATAAAGGAGCTAGATGTCTGCTGAGATTAGCATCTCCCTAGGCTCTTAGACAGGTGGGAGGAGAGGAAAAAAACTACTATAAATTCTACTGTTAATACTGTTTACTACTCATTGAGTGACCCCAATGACATGAAACTGGAGCTAGCTTTTTAAACCCCTCCTATCTTTCCAGGTTTCTTAGCCCTTATCTCCCCCTCCCCCTTCTCCCAATACATATTCCATAATTCAGGGATGCTGACCTTCTTGCTCTTCCTCAGACATGACACTCCATCATCTCCTGATTCCCTCCATTTTCACTGACTTGTGCTCCCATGCCTGGAACTCTCTCCTGAAAGGACCACCATCTGCTACATTCAGGAGAGTACAGCAGCCTGTTAATCATAGCACTTCTGTCTTCTGTCCATCCCTTCAGTCCAAGCAATAGAAAGGTACAATGCCGTGTACAACTGAAAAATAAGCCCCTTTTCCATAAGACAAAAAGTGATGCTGTTTAGAACTCTAGAACAAGCTAGGAATGGATGTTATTAGAACCCATCTGAATACCAAGAAATGATTTAAAAGCATTTCAGTTGCTAGCATCTGTTTTCATATTAGTTTTGTTTTACATCCCTCTGAAGAGAATAATCAATAGCACTGATGATCCCATACCCAGATCTGAAGACTGACATGTCAAAAATCTGTGGGGGAAAGCTATTTGGGATTTATGTGAATGAAGAAATGAATAATGAATAAATGTGCATTTAAGTGCTTGCTCCATGTGGAATACTGTGTTCAAGTCTGGGGATACAAATGAAAAAGAAAGATTGTCCAGTTCTGAAAGACAGCACGTTCTAATACTGCGAGAAAACAAGAAGGTAGAGCTGCCAGCCAGATGGAAAGGTCTAGTGATTCTTGGTGTCTATTGGCAGAGCAGATTGTAATACTTCAGCTAAATTCATCTACTTGCCCAGCTGGGGACAATTGGTGGTAGTAGTGCCAGGAATAGTCTTCCCAGTGGGTGTTTTCCTAGGGGTTAGGTATGCTGGCCAAATTAGAAGTAGAGATGGTGAGAGTTTGGGTTTTTTGAGGGGATTTAGGATGATTCCTCTGCTATTCCCAGGGTTCTTGCGCTTAGGGCTCTAGATGACAGTTGGTCTTGGCCATCATTGGGTTGGCAAAAAAAAAAATCAGAAATCTATGTAAGACTCTAAGAAGTTTTATTCTCCCTATTTGGAACAAGAATGGCTGTTTTTCAGGTTTGTTTCTAGAGATGTATGTGCTCAGGGCAGAAATGACCCTCAGTATGGCTGTCAAGCCCTGAGGGTTTATTGAACAGGTTCTGGTCACGGGAACCTTTTGAAGAACTTGCAGACGGAGCTTAAAATTGCTCATAATGACGCTGGTAGCCCTTAAAAGAAGGAAGCAGGTCCCGTCACCTAGCCAACAGGATGAGTTCTAAGTGGGCTCCGTTCACAATGTTCTCTAATGTTGCTAAGCAACCAGCCACCTCTGTAGGCAGTGAGCTTTGCTGACTGAATCCCTGCAGGACTCAGGAGCTGGGCTCTGGCTTTCAAACTCTCCTGATACAGGGAAGCGTTTTTCTTGGATTATTGGCACAAACAATGACGGATTTTCTTCTTCAAAGGCCTGATTTAATCATGAAGGCGTAATGCAATGTCAGGGCTGTAATTGGTGAAAATCCGTACTATTCCTTTAAATTCTGAAATTAATTCAAAGGAGTTCTGCAATGGAAAGGTGGGGTGGAAGATAAGACTTTTTGAAATATAGACTACAGTCTTGGTCATTTCATGCAGCTTTGTGGGCACAAACATGCCCAGGCAAAGATGTACAAAGGCTCTTTAGAACACTGCTTTTCCAAAGGGTGCCAAGTGGCAATGGCATTTGTGTGTTGTATTTATTGAAATACAGCCAAGAACAAATACCCCCCCCCAATAAATACACAGACAAATCAAAGCATAGTCAGCTTCATTAGCTTTGAACTTCTTTCCTTCCAGAAAACAAAATGAGTTCAGACATGAAGACCTGACAGCAAAAAAGGAATCCACAAAATGAGAAGGATGGTTTTGTTAAGGGACTTTCACTTCCAATGATGAACAAAAATCCCAAATAATTGGAGCATCTTTAGATTTGACTAAAAGGCTAAATAATAAGTGATTCAGGGGTAAGAGGTAGCATTTTAAAAACCCTCACCTTCTATCTTAGTAGCAATTCTAAGACAGAAGAGCAGCAAGGCCTAGGCAATGAGGGTTAAGTGACAGCTGAGGACAGATTTGAACCCAGGTCTTTCCAACTCCAGGCCTGGTACTCTTTCCACTGTGCCACTTAAATGCCCCTAAGAGGTGATATTTAACTATTCCATATTACCTATACCATATACTCCATTAACCACGGAATAGACTGTCCTGCTTTTTTAATTATACTATCAATGTGCCCAGTGCCATTCATATCCATTTGGGTCTGACTACTATGGGCCAGTAGTCAGTAGTCTGACTACTATGGGCACAAGTATGGACCAACTTTTGGTTCATGAAACCCTTAGCCTCTAGCCTTAGTTTTTCATTTCTATTTCTTATGTTTAAAAATTGCTCTCTAAAGTGGGAAAGAAAAAGTAATGTCTTTTCCAGCACTACCTTATGAGCTAAAGATCACAGATTTTCAAAATGTGATCTATGTGGCAAAGAATTGGAAACTAACATGATGTCCCTCAATTGGGGAATGGCCAAGCAAATTGTGGTATATGATGGTGATGGAATATTATTGTGCTATAAGGAATGATGAACAGGATAATGTCAGAACGAATTGGAGGACCACAAACTGATGCAGAGTGAAATAAGCAGAACCAGGAGAACATTATACACAGTAACTGAAATGTGAGACGATCAAATGTGTTACACTGCTACTAACAGCAATAAAATGATCCAGGACAATTATGAGGGGCTTAAGAAAAAGAAGGCTATCCACCTCTAGAGAAAGAACTATTGGAGTAGAAATGCAGATGAAAAAATACGATTTATAACTTGGTTATTTGGGTCGACTTGAGGTTTGGGATTTTATAAGATTATTCACTTACAAAAATTAATTATATGGAAGTACATTCTGAGTGATAATACATGTACAACCCAGGTTGAATTGTTTATCAACTCCAGGAGGGGAGAGAATATGAATAATATATATTTGAAAAACTTATGTGTAAATTTGTTATTATTTTTTAAAATAAAGATAAAACTAAAAAAAAATGTGATCCAGGGACCTTGAGACATTTTCAGAGGACTTACAAGGTCAAAATTATTTTCATAGTAATACTAAGATCCCATTTGCTCACTAAATGATGCCTTCCTTTCCCAAGTATGTATCTTTGTAAGGTTGTAATTTCTTCATATACTTCATCCCAAACAATATAACAGATTAGATGCAGAAGCTTTTATCAGATTCTGACTATCTTTTAGTGCCAGACATTAAAGAGACTGGCAAAAATATGTAAAACAGATATGTAAAATAGTACCACTCTTTTCACTAATTCCATTTTGTCCACTGGATTTTACATGTTTCATTGATGGAAGACCTATTTCCCTATTATTGATATTTGTACTAGGGTGATCACTTAGTCAACATCCCCAATAATATCCCTATCGACCCATGTGATCAGGTAGTTGTTTTTCATCTGTGTTTCTACTCCCACAGTTCTTTCTCTAATTGCTGCTAGTAGAGAAGTCCATTACATTCGATTGTGCTACAGTGTA
This sequence comes from Monodelphis domestica, assembly GCF_027887165.1. Classification (NCBI taxonomy): domain Eukaryota; kingdom Metazoa; phylum Chordata; class Mammalia; order Didelphimorphia; family Didelphidae; genus Monodelphis; species Monodelphis domestica. The sequence continues at coordinate 289,082,417 of NC_077232.1, read as the reverse complement.
TCCATCTCTGTGTATAATGTTCTCCTGATTCTGCTCCTTTCACTCTGCATCACTTTCTAGAGGTCATTCCAGTTCAAATGGAATTCCTCCAGTTCCCTATTCCTTTTAGCACAATAGTATTCCATCGCCTACAGATAGCAAAATTTGTTCAGTCATTCCCCGATCAAAGGGCATCCCCTCATTTTACAATTTTTTTGCCACTACTAAAAGCACAGCTATAAATATTTTTGTAAAAGTCTTTTTTTCCTTATTATCTCCTTGGGGTACAAACCCAGCAGTGGTATCAGAGGGCAGTCAATCTTTTAAAGTCAATCTTTGGGAATAATTCCAAATTGCCCTCCAGAATGGTTGGATCAATTCACAACTCCACCAGCAGTGTATTAGTGTCCCTACTTTGCCACATCCCCTCCAGCATTCATTACTTTCCTTTCCTGTCATGTTAGCCAGTCTGCTAGGTGTGAGGTGGTACCTCCAAGTTGTTCTGATTAGCATCTCTCTAATTACAAGATATTTTGAACACTTTTTCATGTGCTCATTGATAGGTTTGATTTCTTTATCTGAAAATTGTCTATTCATGTCCCTTGCCCATTTGTCAATTGGGGCATGGCTTACTTTTTTGTACAATTGACTTAGCTCCTTATATATTTGAGTAATTAGACCTTTGTTGGAGGTTTTCTTTATAAAGATTTTTTCCCAATTTGTTGCTTCCCTTCTAATTTGGGTTGCATTGGGTTTGTTTGTACTGTTATAAGGAAATGAGCAGGAGGGGCTGCTGAAAAGGCAGAAGCAGGAAGATTCTGGAATTCTGGAGAAGTGACAGGATTTTCTTTGTCTAACAGAGAGTTAGACTAGAGGTTGAATTTTGTCTAGTCTCCTAGAGTGGATCTAGTGAACTAGCTCTTGTGGCTTTCCTGGTGATCCATCATAACAACTACCTGTACCCCTGTATCCTGTGGACTTACTGAGATATTCCTGCAGAACTGCTTGAGACGCCTGAGGCCATCTGTCAGTGAGACCATTCCTTTGAGTCTTGTTCCGGCTTACCTTCCACCCTTAGTACCTCTATCACTATCTATAGGGGAATTAGGGTTAGTGAAGTGAAGTTTATTATAGGAACTGGGACTTTTAGGTAGAGAGCTAACTGGCAGTGCAGACACCATCTCTTTGAAGCTACCAGCTTGATTTGGGGGCAAGTTTATTTATATTTCTTAGTGTAGGTATCCCAAACCCCTTTTCACCTTTCCCATAGTTATTAAACCCAAACTGTCCTGTTATTATATAGTGTCTGTGTTTGTTAGCTTAGGTTCTGCCTGCCCTGAACTGGCATACCCTTCCCAAACCAGATTACTGGCCCTATAATATCACCCTTGAACCTACATTTATCCCAAATACTTATACAAGTGTAAAAATAGTTATATCAGTACAAAACCTTTTTAATTTAATGTAATCAAAATTATTTATTTTACATTTTGTAATTTTTTCTAACTCTTACTTGGTCATGACATCTTTCCTTCCCCAAAGATCTGACAAGTATACTAGTGTTCACCTAATTTACTTATACTTTCCTTCTTTAAAAATGTGTTATTTGTGTTAATTATTATATGAGTTTATTATTATTCTTTTAAATGATACATATTTTAAAAACTTAACAGTTTTAATTGTGAATTCTATAAATATTAACTGATACATTCCATGTATACAAAGTTCTCTTAAATTTTTAATAATTTTTAAGAATGTAAAGAGGTCCTGAGAACAAAAGGTTCAAGAACTACTGGTATAGATAAAGGTTTGAGAACGATTTGTGTAAAAGATAGGGAAGCAGGGTGGTCAGTATCTGTGACTACTGATTGCCAAGCTCCCATGACCTCTGACATAAATGTGCTTGAGAAAATGGGAAAGGACTTATGAGATACTGTTTATAGCAGTTGTGAATAACCCTGTGATATATTCAGTCCCTTACATTGCTGTGTGATTAAGCTCTCAGGCAGCCCTCAGTATAACCCAATCCTTAAACCTTTTCCAGGGTTATACATTTTTGTTGTTGTCATTCAGTCTTGTCCAACTCTTCATGACCCCATTTGGGTTTGTTTTTTGGTTTTTTGGTTTTGGGGGTTGGGGGGAGGGAGTTGGCAAAGATAATGGAGCAGTTTGCCATTTCCTTCTCCAGGTCATTTTACAAATGATGAAATTGAGGTAAACAGGGTTAAGTGACTTGCCCAGGGTTACAGAGCTACTATGTGTTGGAGGCTGGATTTGAACACAGAAAGAAGTCTTTCTGACTCCAGGCCCATACTCTGCCACCTAGCTGCCCCAGGATATACATAGGCCATAGGAAATGAAACACATAGAGACAAAGGAAAACCTATAGGTAACAGACTCCCACAAATCTCCCAACTGTGCCACAAAGAGCTTCTAACTCTTTCTTCTTTTGTCCCCTCCCAACCCAAGCAGGAAAGAGTCACAATATAAGTCTAGAGACCTGAGTTTTTCTTGATTTTATATTCCTATAGGTATGCTTACAGGATAACTCTGTTAGTTCAATTGACCAAGACCACTGATTGCCTGCTTCAATAACTCATGTGTCCCACCTTTCCAATTTTGATTTCACTTAATACACAAACAAACATTTCAAAATCTCCTATTGCCCAGGATGGGAAATATATCTTGCTTATAAATAAGATATGACGCAGGGCATGGAAGATATGATTTGTCAAAGAGAGTATTTCAAGCACAGGAGAATTTCTTATTCCAAACAAACATAGAATCGAATTTGAAAAAAACAAAAATAAAAAATTTCTGATCTAAAGTTCATAACAAAATACCAATGGATCATTAACTTATAAGAAAATCAATCTAAGTCAAATATTATTTTAAATATATGATCAAACAAGAGATACATTTTATGCCATAAATCATCACTTCAGCTCCACTGATCTCTGAGTATACTTAAAATGATCATTTAATTTTGGCTATCAAGTAGAGCAGAGATTTGGCTATTACCCAGTAAATATGATTAATATAGATAGTCAACAGGGAGAGCTCTTGAATTTAAATGAAAGAAAAAAAGTCATGGAAATCTATAACCAAAATTGTAACTATGTACAGAGGCTGCTCTTGGAATTGATCCTCTTCTTGGTAACAATATGGCCATTCCTGACCGTCCCAAGATAATGAATTTTATTCTTTGGGGAGTGTTATTAGTTACCTGTCATACTGAATGTCATCTTTAATCATAAATTTTTCAATGTCTATTTTTTTAAGACCTTGCTCTGTGTCAGTCATGGTATTAGGTTCTGGGTGAAAATTTTCTTTCTATTTGCATTTGTATTCTTAGCACTTGGCACAATGCCTGGCATGGAGTAAACACTTATTAAATGCTTGTTGCTATTGTTGTTGATACAAATGCAAGAATGAAGTTCATTCCTAATCCTCAAGAAGTTTATATCCTAAGGAAGAAAACAACAAGGACACATAAATATATATATATATATATGTGTGTGTGTGTGTGTATGTGTGTGTGTGTACATATGTAGCATAAATAAAATGTCAATAAGTACAAATATATACAAAATAGTTAAATAGAGGATGGGTTGGGAAAGTGGTCATTGGTTGGGAGAATCAGGAGATGCTTCAGTCAATCAATTGGTCAATAAACACATTTACTAACTGTCTATTATTTATCCTAAGGTACTGTGAAAAGAGATGGTGATGTAAAGAAAGGAAAAAGATAGTCCCTGATCTCAAGGAGCTCATGATCTAATGAGGGAAAGAACATAAAGACAACCATGTACAAATAAGCCATATAGCAGATAAATAGGAAATAATTAGCAGAGGGGAGGCACTAGAATTAAGGAGGATAGAGAAAACCTTCTTGTAGATGATGGGACTTTTGCTGGGACTTGAAGCAAGCATGGGAATCCAGGAGACAGTGATGAGAAAGCAGAGCAGTGATGAACATTTTAGAAGGGGGGGGGGGTGATGTGAGAAATGCCCTCAGGCAAGGGGTAGGGGAGCAACCTAGCCTAGCATCCCTTTGGCTTTCTAGGAATGAATTCTGTCAAACTCTGGGCTGGGGTGATGGCATGCATGCCCACAGAGAGGGCTCTTATTGCCCCCTCTAGTACATGTGCCTTAGGTTTACCACCATAGAAGTAGAGTATTCCAGTCATGGAGAAGAGCATTTCCTTCTTGCTACCTACTGATTGGTAACTGAATATAATAGAGAAGAGTACTATGGTTCACAGAGAGAACCAACAATTGAAGATTGTTATAACTTCATTATGGAAATTAGCTGTTTTAATCTAGAAGCAATATTAATGATCTCTAAGGTCCAAATGGTTTTCTCCTGTTATAGTTGGATGTTAATTTTATACATAGACACACACACACAAATTTACTATGAAAATAATGAAAATTTATCCAGAAAAATCTGTTGGGGAGGGTGAGAAAGTAGCTAAATTCTACAAACAACTCAATAGGACTCTCAGAATTAAGCCATATGATAAATTAACAGAGATTTTCAAGTTGTTCATCAAGAGTCAATTTCTTTAAAAAAAAAGTCAATTGAAAAACTGAAAGTTTTTTTTTTTTAAAAAGCTTACTGCCAGGCTGGCACATAGTAGGTTTTTTTTTTAATTTGGTCAATTTAAAACATTATTCCTTAGTTACAAAAATCATATTCTATTCCTCCCTTCCCTCCCCCTCTCTCATAGCCTGCATGCAATTCCACTGGGTATTACATGTGTCCTTGATCAGAATCTATTTCCTTGGTGTTTCCATTAGGATGTTGATTTAGCTTACATCCCCAACCACATCCCCTCAACCCATGTAATCAAGCAGTTGTTTTTCTTCTGTGTTTCTACTCCCACAGTTTTTCCTCTGGATGTGGATAAGTGTTTTTTCTCATAGATCCCTCTGGGTTGCTCAGGATCACTGCATTACCACTAATGGAGAAGTCCATTGCATTCGATTGTGCACAGTGTATCAGTCTCTGTGTACAATGTCCTTCTGGTTCTGCTCCTTTTGTTCTGCATCACTTCCTGGAGGTTGTTCCACTTCCCTAAGAATTCCTCCACTTTATTATTCAATTGAGTACAATAGTATTCCATCACCAACAGATACCAAAATTTGTTCAGCCATTCCCCAATTGAAGGGCATCCTCTCATTTTCCAATTTTTTTTTTTTTGCTACCACAAAAAGCACAGCTATGAATATTCTTGTACATGTCTTTTTTCCTTATTATCTCTTTGGGGTACAAACCCAGCAATGCTATGACTGGGTCAAAAGGCAGACAGTCTTTTATCGCCCTTTGGGCATAGTTTCAAATTACCCTCCAGAATGGTTGGATCAATTCACAACTCCACCAGCAATGAATCAATGTCCCAATTTTGCCACATCCCCTCCAGCACTCATTACTTTCCCTTGCTGTCATGTTAGCCAATCTGCTAGGTGTGAAGTGGTACCTCAGAGTTGTTTTGACTTGCATCTCTCTGATTATAAGAGATTGAGAACACTTTTTTATGTGCTTATTAATAGTTTTGATTTCTTTGACTGAAAATTGCCTATTCATGTCCCTTGCCCATTTATCAATTGGAGAAAGGCTTGATTTTTTGTACAATTGATTTAGTTCTTTGTAAGTTTTAGTAATTAGACCTTTGTCAGAGGTTTTTGTTATGAAGATTGTTTCCCAATTTGTTACTTCCCTTCTAATTTTGGTTATATTGGTTTTGTTTGTACAAAAACTTTTTAATTTGATGTAATAAAAATTATTGATTTTACATTTTGTGACTCTTTCTAAGTCTTGTTTGGTTTGAAAATCTTTCCTTTCCCAAAGGTCTGACATGTATACAATTCTGTGTTCACATAGTTTACTTATAGTTTCCTTCTTTATGTTCAAGTCATTCATTCATTCTGAGTTTATCTTGGTGTAGGGTGTGAGGTGTTGATCCAAACCTAATCTCTCCCACACTGTCATCCAATTTTCCCAGCAGTTTTTATCAAACAGTGGATTTTAGTACCAAAAGCTGGGATCTTTGTGCTTGTCATAGACTGTCTTGCTGAGGTCACTTACCTCAAGTTTATTCCACTGATCCTCCTTTCTGTCTCTTACTTAGCCAGTACCATATTCTTTTGATGACTGCTGCTTTATAGTATAGTTTGAGATCTGGTACTGCAAGGACACCTTCCTTTGCATTTTTTTTTCATAATGTCCCTGTATATCCTTGATCTTTTGTTCTTCCAAATGAACTTTGTTATGTTTTTTTTTTCTAATTCAGTAAAAAAAGTTTTTTGGTAGTTCAATGGGTATGGCACTAAATAAGTAAATAAGTTTGGGTAGGGTGGTTGTTTTTATGTTAGCTCATATTACCCATGAGCATTTAATGTTTTTCCAATTGCTCAGGTATAGTTTTAGTTGTGTGGAAAGTGTTTTGTAGTTGTGTTCATATAGATCCTGTGTTTGTCACCTCAGATAGATTCCTAAGCATTTTATATTGTCTAGGGTGATTTTAAATGGAATTTCTCTTTCTAATTCTTACTGCTGAGATATGTTGGAGATATATAGAAATACTAATGACTTATGCGGGTTTATTTTGTATCCTGCAACTTTGCTAAAGTTGTTGATTATTTCAATTAGCTTTTTGGTTGAATCTCTAGGATTCTTTAAGTAGACCATCATATCATCCACAAAGAATGATAGTTTGGTTTCTTCATTGCCAATTTTAATACCTTCAATTTTTTTCTTCTCTAATCGCTACTGCGAGTGTTTCTAAAGAAGGAATTTTGAAATTCATTTAAAAATATTACCTGTGAAGTTGGAATGAGAATGAAAGACAATAAAAATTAAAGGATATGTTTAGAGGTCTGCATGTATTTATGTGTGTAGATATGGTTATGTGCATGTGCATTTTTTTAAAGTTATCTCTCTACTTTGGAAAAATACTCTTGGGAAAGGTAGAAGGGAAGATTCCTCATTGTTGAGGCTCAGAGCTGTATTCAAAGAGTGCAAAAGCTGGGAAAATTCCCTTAACGAAGTCACTCTTCTGCATTCTTTTTTTCTATCTATCACCCTCTTGTGTCAATAGCATCCCTGAACAAATAAGATAGTATAGTTAAGGATAAGAATCAAGTCTGGGATGGAGTGGTACGCTCCAAAGTCCCAGGTATATATCACCCTTCTCTTCTGCCTTAAAATCAATACTAAATTCCATTCCAAGGCAGAAGCACAATAAGGGCTAGGCAATTGGGATTAAGTGACTCACCTAGGGTCACATAGCTAGGAAGTTTCTGAAATCACATTTGAACCCAGGGCCTCCCATCTGTCTCCAGGCCTGACTCTCTAGCCACTTAGCTACCTGGCAACACCTCCAGGTATATTTTTAATATGCCTTCCCCTAGATCAACAAAAGCCAGGTAATGGGCAAGTTGGAAAAGTCTCCAGATGTCAGATCAGGGCATTTCTCAAATAGCATAAAGAACTTTTAAGTAAAAATATGCCCCTCCTTTTCCCCTCATGTTTTCATTTTCTCATGTTAGATCCTTTAATATTCAAGAAGGATAAGGGAGACAGATGCCTGCCTAGTCAAAGGGCATTCAGGTTGTAGATACAATCTTTGAAGGTTTGCCCTCCTGCATTTCCACCCCAGGCTTTCATTCATCTTCACACATATGAACTCTCTGACTCCTAAAGAAACTACCCCATGAAACATTCAAATGAATCCTGGCTAATTTTCTTATCTTGTAAGGTTTTGTGAAACTCAGCATTCTCACTCCCTCGCCCATTCTGCATACAATTAGAAGTAGAGGTGCCAAGTATGTGGTACACATCCAAGCATCCGCTCCCTATAGGTTGGGATATATCTTATTATCTAACTTGCCTTAGCAGAATTAGGCAATGTGATCCTGTGAAAAGAGCAGCACATTTCAATTTAAATATTGAGCAGTTCTGTTCCTTACCAGCTATATATCTTCACTTCTCTCCTCATCTATAAATGAATGTCTTACAAAAGTTGCTAAGATCTTGTCCAACTCTACTAGGTAAGATGAATGTGCAAATATTATTTACCTGGATTTTAATTTTTAATTTTTTTACATTTAAAATTTTATTTTTGTTGTGATGCAAAACACACTTCCATATAGGTCATTGTTGTAAGAATAAAGTCATATAGAACCAAAACCCCCAAATAAAACCCAAACAACAAGGATGTGAAAGATGATTCCAACAGTTCTTTTTCTGGAGAGGGAGAGCATTCCTGATCATCAATCTTTCAGGATTGTCCCAGATCATTGCATTGCTGAGAGTAACTAAGTAGTCACAGATAATCATCATACAATATTGCTGTTACTGTGTACAATGTTCTCTCAGTTACACTTTTTTCACTCTGCATCAGTTCCCACAGATCTTTCCAGCTATTTCTGAAACGATCCTGCTTAGCACAATAGTATTCCATTCCCAAGTTATTCCCCAATTGTTTACCTAGATTTTAACAAAACATTTATTTCTTAAGATTCTTTTGAATATTATTCAGTTCCAACCCCTCATCCATCTATGGAGAAGGCAAACAATAGCAAGATTTTTAATAGAGTATCACATACTGTTCTTCTAGAGAAGATGGAGAGATACGGATTAGATTAGAAGATAATACACTCGGGTGGGTTCAGAACAGGGTGGATGGTTAATCTCAAAGAATAGTTATTGATGGTTCCATATCAAGGAAGCAGGGAGTATCTAGTGTGTCTGAGGGCCCTCTTTTTGGCCATAGGCTATTTTAATATATTTATCAATGACTTGGATAAAGATGAAGGTGATATGGGAAGTCAACAGTCATTTATTCTGTACTTACTATATGCCAAGCATGGAGCTAATTTTAGGTATATGAATATGAGCAAAAAAGAAAGACAGTTGGTACCTGTCCTCAAGGAGTGTACACTCAAACGGGGGACAGGCAATACATAAGAGAAAAAAAGAAACACTGGGAGAGGGGAAGGTGGTGGTATTGCTGGTGGTGTTAGAGAAAGTCCGTTGTCAAGAACTGAGCTTAGAGAAGAAGGGAGCCATGACTTATTTGGGCATGCTCCTTAAAATGGAAGTTCTGGAATAATAATCCAGTTAGACAAAGGAGCTTTGGGGGTCTCACATTACATTTGTACAATATTGCACATGTAATCCTTATAGCAATTAAAAACAATTGTGTGAAACAAATAGTACAAGCATTATTTTCCTTGTTTTAAACACAAACTAGAATGGGCTAATATTGCATAAATTGCATGTGCTTAGGGGATATGGAATAAAGATATGTCTAGGATAAAGTGCCAGTAGGGAAGGCTTTCAATTGTGACAGAATCTTTAACAAAAACATCAAAAAAAAATCACAGACTAGATAATGCCTAGATAATTGGTGCCATAATAATAGAAATAACTAACACTTACAGAATTCAACAAGAATTCATTCAAATCAGCCAACCACCAACTGCCATCTGTGGGACAGGATACCAACTAGCTGAAGCCATATTGCACCTTGAGGGAAAGACGGGAGAAATAAGCATCTCTATCACTTTGACTACCACCTGGCTTCAGTCTGATGGAGAGAGCTTAGGACTCTCATTCCTAGAGCCATCAATCAATCAATAAGCAGTTATTAAGCTTCTCTGATGTGCCAGGCAATGTTCCAGGTACAGTGAATATAAGGAGAAAGAATAGAATAATCCTTACTCTCATGTAGCTCACATTCTAAAGGTAAAGACAGCAAACACAAATTAAAATATATCTAGAGGCAATTAGATGGCATAGTGGAAAGAGAACTGAACTTGACGTCAGAAAGACTTCAGTTCAAGTCCATCATCATATTTACTAGCTGTGTCATCCTGGGCAAGTCATTTTCACCCTGACTCAGTTTCCTCATCTGTAAAATCACCCATTTTACAGATAAGGAAACTGAGTTATAATAGAACCTGCCTCTCAGGGTTATTGTAAGGTGCAACTGAGATAATAATTGTGAAACACTTAGCACAATGCCTGGCAGGTAGTAAGCACTCTATAAATATTTGTGATTGTTATTATCTGTCAAATGAAGGTAATAATAGTTTCTACCTCCCAGAGTTGTGAGGATGATATGAGCTAATAATTGCAATGTGGTTAGCCCAGTGCCTGGTCCACGGTAAACATTATATAAATGTTAGCTACTATATGTAACATATAAATAAAGTTAATAAATATATATACTCATACACACATTTATATAATACAAAGTAATTAAATGGAAGGTACTTTGGGAGGGAGGATTAACTAGTAGTTAAGGAAATGGGGCAAAGCTTCATTCAGAAGATGGTGGCTCTGAGGGAGCCCATTCCAGGCAAAGAAGATGGTAATGAATGCTTTCGTTTCTATTTCTACTGGGGGGAAAATCCATTTCTGATATTGATATATTTGGTAATGCTAAGGATTTTAATGGTGAGGATTTTCTTTTCTGAATCATCAGATGTGCCTACTACAACCACAACTATATGTGGGCTATCTCATTTACTTCCAATCCTAGGATCAAACAAAAACGCCTATACAATCTGGCCCCAACTCACCTGTCTAGACTCAAAGATTTGATTTCTCCTTCCCCATTTTGTGATTCAGACAAACTAGCTTTCTCTTCCTTCCTTTTGTGAGATGCTACATCTCCTATCTCTGTTCATCTGCCCTGGCTGTGCCCCATGCCTGGTATCTATTCTGTGGCATTTCTGTGGCATGATTCGAATCCAGGTTACCTAATATCAAGTCCAGCTCTATAGTTTACTTGATTCTCTGAATCTTTGTTGCTGAGGTTTTTTTTTTTAATTTGAAAAATGTTTAATTAGTTAATTTAGAATATTTTTCCATGGTTATATGATTGATATTCTTTCCTTCCCCTCCTCCCACCCCCTTCCATAGCCAACGAGCAATTCCACTGGGTTTTACATGTGTCATTGATCAAGACCTATTTCCATATTATTGATATTTACACTAGGGTGATTGTTTAGAGTCTACATCCCCAGTCATATCCCCATCGACCTATGTGATCAGGCAGTTGAGTTGCTGAGGTAAAGCCCTTACCTTCTGTCTTAGAATCTATCCTAAGTATTGTTCAAAGTGTGAGGGGTAGCAACTGATGTTAAGTGACTTGCCCAGGGTCATACAGCTAGGGAGTATCTGAGGTCAGATGTGAGCCCAGGATCTCCCATCTCTAAACCTGGCTCTGTATGCACTGAGTCATCTGGCTGCCCCAATTCCATCTTTGTTTCAAGGCTATTTTTAATTTTTAAAAGCAATTTTATGTTTGCCCTTTTGTGAATATATTGTTCCCTTTTGTCCTTCCTTGGTTGCTACATTCCTCACTTAAACAAAAAGATGCTCATTGTTGAGCTGTCTGTTATTAAATGCCAGCCACAGAATTTAAGTAAACAAAAGATTATTTGAAAAGGAGCCAGAAAACACAGCCTCTATTAACCAGAGATTCTCATAACCAGGTTTCTTTATCTCAGGGTTTATTCTTGCAAGATCTTTAAAGTAGTTATTTGTACAAAAGCAAAGGGTAACTCTAGTAGCTTAAAAGGCACAACTTCCTTAGCCTATATTCTATTTTTTCCCTCAATGTCTTTCCTAAATAGTCAAAATGTTTCTTTCTGAGACTCTCAAAGGACCGCACAGATGGGATGCTCCTAAGAGGAAGAATGAACCTCAGTTCAGGCTATTTAGATACTAAGATACTGCTGATATCTCATCAATCACTCCAACACACCCCATATTCCTCAATTACATTATATTCTTCATTATCAATGTCACCTTTGAATCATCCTCAGTGACAGTCCTCAGATATCCCAGAGACTTTGCCCTTATTATAAGCGTTTTCCCAGTCTATAGTTTTTTTTTCCCCCCTAGGGACAGTCATTTGGCTGTCAAGAAACAAAAACAAAGCACACGCACAAAAGAAATCTGGACTTTTTCATGAAAATCTTTGTAAACTTATAAGTCACCAATATAGGGCAGGAGAGTGGTGAGCTTTAAGCTTTGATTCCAGGTTGTTAGTGAGTACATGTTCCCAGTCAGCACAGCTGGAACTAATGTTTGCCATCCTCCTATTATAAAGAGCAGGTATGATTTACTTAATTAAACGTGACGATAGGAGTTATGTTCTTTTTCTGATCTAGTTTGGTACATGAACACTGAATATCTCACTTTTCTTTTTTTTAATATTCATTATTTTCATTTTGTTAAACTTTAGTCAGTAAGCAAATATTTTTTAAATGTCCACTATGTGCCAGAGGTATATGAGGTGTTTGGGGAGGACTAGAACCTCTAATGTGAGGGCTTGCAAAGCCCTTTTCTGGGTTATTTGTCCTTGTTTGGTGTCCACTTGGCACCTAATTCTCACCTGTGGCTCCAAGAAACCATAACATCCAGAGCAGGTAGACCCCCAGTAAAATCATCTTGGTACATGGAATAAAACCAAACTGAGAAATAATTAACTGGACTCAAACCAGTGTTAGATTTTTTATGGTTGGACTTGAATATATTAATTGGTCGTTGCCAGGGATACTAAATCCCAAAATGAATTACTAAAGTAGAATGGAATTTATGGTAGTTTGTTTTACAATAGAGGAAAGATATTAAATAAGAGATAAAAAGGGGGAAGAGAGAGAGAATGCTCTGGCTTCCTCTCAACCAGGTAGAAATTCTAAGCCCCAGCCAGGAGAAAGGAGACTCAAGATGAAAGGCCTTTCTCAGAGGTTCGCACCTCCAGAAAGGCAAGGAAACTAAGTCAGTCTTTCACTCAACATGGTGACTGTCTAAAATGAAAGCAGTCTGAGGTCTCCTGCCCAAGATCCTATTAGGGGTCCAGTTCCACAGTCAAGTGTCTTTACTCCAAGTCTGAGTGACTTCCAGTCTCTCCTCAAGTGTCTACATTCCAGTCTCTACTCCAAGTGAATATTCTTCCAGTTTCTCCTCCGAGTGACTCTTCTTCATTCTTGATTGACCTTTGTGTATCTCTGTTTCCTCTATTTAAAGACCTTTTTCCCTTGTCTCACCTCCCCTAAATTTTTACATCTACCAATCACAGCAGACACTCCTCTCCAAGACTGCCCATTCAATGTATGAAATGGGTGTTCACATCTTTTTTAGTTAGTTATGTCTTTTGTGACGAGTTAAGACCTTTTTTGGTTAGTTCACCTTTTGTAGTTAAAATGGGTAGATCCACTTTAAATACTGAGTTAACACTTTTGGGATTAAAATCTAAAAATAGACAGGGGATTACAATTTTATCTTCACTGTCAAGGAAGAGCTAAGTAGCTTCATTGTTGCAATCAGGAGATAGCCAAATCCAATCTTCACACCAGTCAGAGTTATGGGGATGTTTACCCCAACTATGTGAAGAGTTCTCTAACAGAATGGGAAGATGGAACAATTGTTTCAATGACCATGAAGGCTGGTACTATGGAACATCAGACATCAAAGATGCTAAGGTTATCACTGTATCCTTGGCCTTCACCAATTGTTCTGTCTTCTGTCTTGTCAATGGACTTTGATGACTCTAGAAGAGAAGGTAAGGCTGGTGATTTTGTGCAACTCTTCCTCATTTGAATCCAATTCACATGTAAATTAAGCAAAAATATACACCTTGTTCTCAAAGAGCTCAAAGTCTCATGGGGGAAAACAATATGCAAACAACTATCTGTATTAACAAGATGTAAACAGAATACATTGGGAATAATCAACACAGAGAAGGCACTAGCATTGAAGGGAATCAGAGAAGAGTTCTTGAAGAAGGGAAGATTTTTGCTGGGATCTGAAAGAAGCCTTCACTATTTATCCCTTCACTACCTTCCTCCCTTATTTTACATTGGCATAGTGAAGCAAAACAAATCATATTGATCAGGTCTGGAAGCATATTTCTCATTTCCCACCTCCTGTCCACTACTTCCACACCCCAACAGCATCTCATTAATCTACATAGTTAAAATACTGCTTAAACTCTACTTTGGGGAGTAGCTTCAATCTGAGGTTATACTATTCCTACAAAAGAAGCCTTGGGGCCATCTTTGGTGGGCAGCTAAGTATAGAAGTGGGTTATGTATCAGGCATAGGAGCTGGGGCAGGGAGACCTGAGTTCTAGACTTGCCTCAGACACTATTCCTGTGACAATGGAAAAATTGATTAATTTCTGTCTGCCAAGGGTTCAAGTCAAGTCAAATGAACAATTTTAGCTAACATTTATATTATTTTAAGATTTCAAAGCACTTCACAAAATAAAATAACTTATCTTCACAACAACTCTGGGATGAGGTATTATTATTATCATCATCATCGCTATGATGAGGAAACTGAGGCAGGCAGTGGTTACATGAATGAATTGCCCTAGGGTTACATGGTCATTAAGTATACCAGAGAACAGATTTAAATTTTAAATTAATTAATTTTTAAATTTATGTTCTTATGGTCATAGCTCCAGCCTTAGAGTGGGCTTGTTAAAGGAAGCTAAAGATCCCTAAATGGGCACCTAGGTGGCTCAGTGGATAGAGAGCTAGTCCAGGAGGATGGAAGACTCATTTTCCTGAGTACAAATCCAGCCTCAGACACTTGCTAGCTATGTGACCCTGGAGAAATGGCAAACCACTCCAACATCTTTGCCAAGAAAACCTCAAATAGGGGCACAAAGAATAGAACATAATTGAAACATCTGAACAACATAGATCCCTCAACATAATCCCAGAGACTTAATCCCAAACTACCTAAGATTTTTAAAACCTGTAACCAAATGAAATATACTTTTGGATTTTTGGATGGCTACCAGAACTTGAAAACAATATACATATTTTAAATTTTAATTACTTATTTGTTCATTTGTTTGTTACATAAAAATTCCCAAGTATCTCCCTGCTTTCTTCCCTTTCCCACACTAGAAAAGAAATCATTTGCTAAAAGATATATGTATATATAAAACAATGTCATTTATTTCAATTTGTCAGTTCTTTCTCTAGAAGTGGACATATACCAGTTATTCTTCAAATAACATTTCTGTTGCTGTATATAATATTTTCTTGGTTTTGCTTTTTTCACTCTTTATAACTTCATGTGGATCTTTCTATTTTTTTTAATTAACTCGCTTGTCATTTCTTACAATGCAGTGGTATACTATCGCATTCATTTGTCACAACATGTTTCGCCATTCCTCAATAGACATGCATCTCCCTCAATCTTAGAATATAGAAGTTCTTTTGCTTTTTTCCTCTAATCAACTTAGGAAACAAATCTAGTAGTGATGTTGTTGGGTAAAAAGGCATACACGGTTTTATAAGTCTTTGAGCAAAATTCCAGATTTCTCTCCAAAATGGTAAGCTCATAGTTTCACCAACAATGTATTAGTGACCCTATTTTTCCACATTCCTCCAATATTCATCATTTTCTCCTTTTATCATTTTAACCAATCTAATAGCTGGGAGATGATATCTCAGAATTGTTTTGAGTTGCATCTCTAATCAATAATGACTTAGAACATTTTTAATATGGTTATATGTATATATTTGATTTCTTCAATAAACTATCTATTCATATCATTTCACCATTTGCAAATTGGGGAATGGCTCATATTCTTCTTTTTTAAACCCCTATCTTCTATCTTAGAATCAATACTATGTAGTGGTCCCAAGGCACAAAAGTGATAAAGGCTAGGCAATATGGGTTAAGTGACTTGCTCAGGGTCACACAGCTAGGGATATCTGATTCATATTTGAACCCAGAACCACCCATCTCTAGGCCTGGTTTCAACCCACTAAGCCACGTCATTGCCCCTGGCTCATATTCTTATAAAATTTAACAAATTTCTCTATATAGTTTAGATATAAAACCTCTATCTGAGGAAATGTTCATAAAATTTCCTCCTGATTTTCTGCTTTCTTTCTAATTTTGGCTATATTAATTTCATTTGTACAAAACTTAAATTTTAATATATTCAAAATTTTCCATTTTACATCTCACAATGCTTTCTGTCTCTTGTTTATTCATAAATTCTTCTCCTAGCCATCAATCTGATAGGTAATATCTTCCTTGTTTATGATAACTTTGTTTATGATAACTCCCTTTTAGTCTAGATCATGTATTAATTTTGACCTTGTCTTGGTAAGTGGTGTAAGATATTGGTTTATATCTAGTTTCTGCTAGGTTGCTTTCCAGTTTTCACAATAACTTTTACCAAATAGTGGATTCTTCCATTATTCTCTTTCCAAGTCCTTAATTGAGGGAGAAAATTTAAAAAATAAGATTAGGAAGGTCAAGAGCTAGGTAACATGTCTGTGTCTGAAAGAGAAACAACTAAAGCAAGCAGGCAATACAATTCATGGGAAAACAAGTATGCTTTGGTGCTGACCAATGGCATTTCATAGACTACCCAGTTAAGTTCATTCAGGTCAGCTTTATAGTGGAGTCACACTTTTGGTCCTGTCCATTTTAGCCATATTTATATTGTCATTGTTTTAAAGTTTTCAGCTGTATCTCATTCTATCTTTTAAATCTTAGGACTCTTGTCACCATACTAAATATTGTGAATTTCAAAACTACTCAACCCTGTTCAAACCATTCTTTAGAGGATGGGATTTGGCTATTTCCTGATCAATAACAATGGAGATACTTAGAATGACAGAATCAGGTCTTGGAAACTACAATCTCCACCCTACTCAGGGTAACAGGATTTAGGAAGGGCTGCAGCAAAGCTCAAGATTTAATTATTTGAGAATATGACCTTCAACAGACATGTGCAAAGGGGACAGACCTCTGGGCGGTCCTGGGTTAAGCTAGAGCCACCATTGGCACAGGGGAGACACAGGAAGTGAGGTAGAGGAGAGCTGAGGAGGCTGGGGACTTCCTGTGTGGAGGAAAGGAGGTTGTTGGAGCCTGGGTGCTTGGAGTGGAGGCCCTGAGACTGTTTCTCCATTTTGGTCATGTGAGTGATAGGGTCTGATCTCTTTTCTTTGCCTCGGCTATCCAAGGCCTTGGGCCTTTGGCCCAGTCTAAGCAGAGGGGGTATTTAAGCCCTATTCCCTTCTCTCACCTTTCTCTCTCTCTCTCTCTCTCTCTCTCTCTCTCTCTCTCTCTCTCTCTCTCTCTCTCTCTCTCTCTCTCTCTCTCTCTCTCTCTCTCTCTCTCTCTCCTCTCTCTCTCTCCCTCTCCCTGTCTCTCTCTCTCTGTCTCTCTAATACCTTTCTTCCTCCTGTTAGTAATTAAAAACTCCATAAAAGGTTGAATGCTGACTTGAGTTTTCATTTAGGAATTACATAGCTGAATTCCTTGGCGACCTTAAATTAATATATATCAGTCTTTTAATGTGATTTCCATATCACAATATTAAGTTCTCCAAAGCCATGAAATTCCACACAAATTTATTTTCATAAGTTATTTACAAATATTCAAGTAAAAGCTTGTCCTATATAATGTCAGAAGTGAGAAATATTTCAAAGGAAGAGCATCTTTCATGTGGTGTCAGTTTCTGACAGCAAACCTCAAAGTGGCTTTACATCCCAGACAGAGATGCAGGACCACAATTGTTCAGACTTCAAAATCCACTATTAATCTCTGCATATTCCACTGACTAATCTTTCTGTCCTTTCATCTAAAATGCCATAGAGAAAAATCAGACAAAGGCAACACTGGGATAAACAAGTTTGTTCTTGGAGATCTGCATAATGACACATTTTCTCTTGACATGCTTGGCTATTGTTCTGGGTGTAAACGCAGTTCAGAATAGTCCTCTGACTGAGCAAATGTTCTTTTTGCTTAATATTAATTATTTTAACAATAACATCTGCTTCATCTCCTCCTGTCCTTCATCATGGGGGGGAGGAGATAGAAGGAAAAAGAAAACTCTCATAATATACATATATGTTCAGAAACTTGGCACCTCATTGTGCTCACTGAGTTCATCTCTTTTCTGTCAGGAAGTGAGTAGCACCTTTAATCATGGGTCCTTTGAGCCAACACAGCATTCATCAGAGTTCTTACAGATTTCAAAATGTTTTTGAAAAATTGTCATCATTTATAAACTCTTCTGTTCCTTCCACTTTCGTGCTGCATCAGTTCATATGTCATTGTGGGGCAAATGTTCTGCTTAAAAAAACACAATAATACTTCACAATATCTAAAGTTTATATGTACAGAGCCCTGTGCTGAGTGCTTTAAAATTAATTAGTTATCACGATGGATCCTCATGATAACCCTGAGAGATAGGTGCTATTATTATCCTTATCTTACAGATGAGGAAACTGAGGCAAATGGAATTTAAGTGACTTGCCCAGGGCCACATTGCTAGTAAATGTCTGAGGAAGGACTTAAACCCAAGTCTTCCTGGCTCTAGGCACAGCACTCTATCTGTGCAACACTCAGCTGCCCAGCTAGTTGAGGCAAAATGGAGTTGGAAGTGGGGGAGGATGAAGGATTCTGCTATTTTTTAGGCAGAAAAATATCAAATAATTTCACATATTTGATAAAATTTTAAAAACTAAAGACACATAGATTCTTAAATTTCATAGAATTTATGAAATTTTCTGAAGAATCAAGTGACTAATGATCAGAAGACAAATAAAATGGAGACACAAAGAACACAGGAATCTGTTTTCAATTCTATTTGCTAGAAGCAAGTTATTTATCTTTTGCTGGCTATATCCACAGCATTCAAACATTTGTGATGTTTTCTCCTCAAATAGTCACTACTGTTCTTTGGAAAGATGACATAAAATCAAAATATTTTAGACACTGTCCACCTTTCATCTATTTTCCTAACAGAGAGAATGCTGCTATGGAGATTTCACAAAAACAAATAATAGTATCATCATTTCTGGTTAACTTGGGAATGCCCTTTACAATGCTCACTGCCTTCCTAAGGATTTTAATTCAGTATTAAATCTGATCCCATTTTCTTTGAGCACTCACTGATTAAACAGACACTTTCTGGGACTAAATGTATGCTAATAAGTCACCCAGTTCATAAACTACATAGTAGAAATAATTGAAAGTTGTCTTTTTTTTTTTATTTAACTCTGGGACAGCTAGAAAGAAATCTGGCCTCTGACACTACCTTGCTATGTGATCCTGAGCAAGTCACTTGACCCCCAACTGCCTAGCCCTTACTGCTCTTCTACCTTGGAATTAATACTTAGTATTGATTCTAAGACAGAAGATAAGGGTTTTGTTTTATTTTTGATGAGAAATTAATTAAGAGTTGACTCTAGCCATGGCTGTACATTTTTGTATCCATGACTAAATTCTTTAATCTTGTTTTCAACGTAGAATAACCAGGGGTGGTACTGGGGCTACCCAGAATTACATACCTCCATTCAGCCAGCAATATGTGCATTTGAGTGCTTTGAGGATGACTAAAACACTGGTTTCCTCCTGGCAGACCATGTGTGTGACTCAGCACTTCAGAGGCTTGGTACTTTAAGGATGATGAAACAATCCCATGTTGGCTGCTGAGCTCTAGCTTATGACTCAGTGCATCTGCTGCATTCTTCTCTTCCCTTTCTGGCTGCAGATTGCATCAGAACTATTTTCAGCCATTTTTCCTGGCAGGTAGGGGAAGGGCTCAATCTTCCATCTTGGCAACTGTACAGCCTTGAGAACATGGCAGCTAAAACCCACACCTTGCTGAGGCAAGTTTAATCTTGAGTTTTAGATGGCCTTGCCTATGCTCATTCTAGCAGACTGAGGGTTTCCACGTGGATCTGTCTAAATGTGGCTCACAGAGAGGCATACATAGAAAAATATCTCTAGAGTCTTTTTTGCCCAGACTTCTCCAAAGAAGACTTCCATTCCTGCCAGGAGGGAATCAGGACCAGAAGGTCCAACCATAAGGTTGGACATTCTGTTAATGTTCATAGCCCGCCACCCAGTATAAGAGGTGCTGGGGCAGAATTATCTGCCTCAATCTTGTTAGCATAAAGGAAATACTTTTTAGCTGCTCTTCTGATCCCTTGCCCCAAAATAGATACCCAAGACTTGACTCCTTTCCTACCGAATGCTGGTTCTACAAACACCACACATAATAAATAACAAATATATCCATCTATCCAAAGCAATGGAAAACAGAAAGCAAAGAAGTTGTACAAGCATATCTCATTTTATTGCATTTCACTTTTTTGTGCATCATAAATATTGTGTTTTTTACAAATTGAAGATTTGTGGCAGAACTGCCTCTAGCAAGTCTATCCATTTTCTAATAGGGTGTGCTCACATTTTGTAACTTTCACAATATTTCAGACTTTCATTGTTATTATTTTATCTGTTGTGGCAATATATGATCAATGATCTTTGATGTTACTATTATCATTGTTTTGGGGTCCCACAAATGGTAACCATTTAAGGCAGTGAAATGAATCGATAAATATTATATGTGTTCTAACTGTTTTGTCAACTTGTTCCCCATCTCTCTCATTCTCTTCAGATCTCCCTACCTTCAGAGACACAACAATATTGGAATCAGGCCAATGAATAGCCCAATGATGGCCTTAAAATGTTTAAGTGAAAGGAAGAGTGGTAAGTTTCTCATTTTAAATCAAAAGCTAGAAATTATTAAGCTTATCAAAGAAGGCATTTCCACAACAAGAGAGGCCTAATGCTAAAGCCAAACTAGCTATCCTTTTGAAGGAGACTCTAGAAACGACATCAGTGCTTTGAAGATGATCCCTAGCCAAGGGAGGAACCCAATCTCTAATCAGGCTTGCTGGAAGACCTGGGTTTTAAAGAAAAGAGTGTAGAGTTGTGATGGCATGCAAAATGCCCAGCCAGAAGTCCCACAAATTGTTTCATGTTTAGATGATTCTGAATACCATTCACTTGGCAGGACATAATTGTGGAAAGGGCAGGTAGGTATCACAGTGGACTCATCTTCCTGAGTTCAAATCTGACCTCAAACACTTACCACTATGTGATCTTGGACAAGTCACTTCACATCGTTTATCTTCATTTTGTCATCTAGAAAATGGGCTAGAGAAGGAAATGGCAAACCACTCCAGTATCTTTACCAAGAAAATTCCAGATGGGGTCATGAAAAGGAAAGCTACCTATCTATACCTTAATATTTCTGTTGTCAGTCATTTCTTGTGCAGGATCACACAGCTATGTGTCTAAGGTCAAATTTGAACTCGGGAAGATGAGCCTTCCTGACTCCAGGGCTGGCACTCTATCCACTAAACCACCTAGTTGTGGCATTAAGAAGACATGTTCAAATCATTCCTTTAATACAAACTAGTCGTTTAATTTCCCTCATTCTCAGTTCCTTCATCTATAAAATGGCACCTTCTCTGTAGTATTGTTGGGAGGAATGAATGAGATAATGAATGTAAAATAAGATATTCTTGTAAACAATCAACATTATTCACATTTTCTGGTTAAAGAACTCCCTGAGAAGACTGACTTAACTGTTAGCAATTATGGGAAAGGCTTTTTCTAATCAGCAGCACCTCTTACACAGATATACCAAAAGGCTTTTCTTAATCTTAGCAAAAAATTCTCATCATATTGGCTTACTCGCCCAAACATTAAACTACACTTCAGACTTGAGATTGTTTCCCCCATTAGGTCTAGTCAAACCAAAGGACTTTCTAGCCTTCCATAATCTTCTCAGCTCCCTTTAAATAGGACCTTCTAGAAACATATTAAAAAAAAAAAGCTTCCAGAAGACCACATCTCACTAGGGATGAGGTCCTACAGAAGGGTTCTCTGAGACCTTCAAGCCAGATATACCTTAAAAACTAGAGGGATAGAGCCAAGGTGGTGAAGCAGAAGCAGAAAAAGCTCAAACCACCATGAGAATCCTCTCCAACCAACCTTAAAATAACATTTCAAGACAAATAGTGGAGTAGAAGAACCATCAAGGAGGCAGGGTTAAGGGACTTTCATGCATAAAACAACTTGAAAGATAGAGAAGGTCCGGTTCACTGGGGTGAGAGGTGATCACAGCCCGCAGGAGGTTGCGCCAGGGAGGACTGTTGAGCCAACAGCAAGCACCACCACCCCACCTCTATCTTTCCAGTTTCTGACCCTGGGCCCAAGCCAATGTTGTATAGGATTAAAATCAATGCCCAATACTCCAAGGATTATATTTTATACAGTTTATTAATAATCAATTGAAGTATGAGGGTATGATTGAGGATGTAGATTCTAAATGATCACCCTAATACAAATATTAATAATACGGAAAAAGGTCTTAATCAATGATACATGGAAAATCCAGTGGAACTGCTCGTTGACTATGAGGGGGGAGAAAGGAAGAGAGGGAAAAAACATGAATCCTATAACCATGGGGAAATATTCTAAATCAATTAATTAAATAAAAATTTTCAAATAAAAATAAATTTCATGTAATCAAAAAATAAAAATAAAACAAGAACATTTTTTAAAATCACTTGAAGTAAAGGAATAAAAAGGTAATTATCTAACAAAATACAAAGCCATGTGAGTAGATTCTCCTGCCACTCACCTCATGCTACCTCCACCAAATGGGATCATAGTAAGAGAGCCCAAGAGGCAGAGCTACACCAAATTTATATCCTGCCTACCTCAGCACATGAGGTGAGAAGGAGAGTGGGGTACTGGGAATTGTAGTTCTATGGTACAGAAATTTATTACGAAGTTAAGACCCTGAGATGCTGCCTAAGCCAATAGCAATACAATGCCACACACACCCCTTAAGGTTCTAAGCCCCAACCCAAGCCTGAAGTGAGGGTCCAAGCCAATACATGGGGTAGTCCTAGGTGTTCCTGGCTAGTACAGGCTCAGAGGGCGACTCTGAACCCCTGCCTGAGCCCAAACTGAGGCCCCCAAACCCAGAGCAAGTCACTTGGCAATGTGCTTAGCTTGTGTGAGCCCAAGGGAAGACCTAGAGCCCTCTGCCAAGCCTGCATTAAGACCCTGAATCCAAGCATAAGACAATCAGCTTGGCATATCTGGTCTGTATCATCATAGAGCAAGGAGGTCTGGAGGCCAAGCCCAAGCCTTCAGCGAGAATTTGAACCCCAGCACAAGGCAGTACATAGGTCTGTGTAAGCCCAGAGAGAGGTCCAGAACTCCTACCAAAGCTCAAGGCGAAGTTACATGCTCCAGGGCAAGGCAATCCACAGTGTGCCTTCCCTGATCAAACCCAGAGTGAGACCAAGTTGAATCAGCAGTGGGAGGTGGCTTTCAGAGCTCCCAGCCCACAGGCCATCATACCACCTTAGAAGAACTGAAACTTGCAGAAATCCAGAAACAGAGCTAAAGGGTAGCAGCAAGGGAAAACTGAAGCTTCAGAGACTAACTCTTCTAACCTGAGAATAGAGCCCACAAGAGTTAAATTCAAGAAAAAGGCTGGGAAAATGAGCAAATATCAAAGAAAAACACCTAGCCATAGAAAGCTTTTATGGCAACAAAGAAGACCAAGACTCAGACACAGAAGAGTACAGTGAAAACAAAGCAAATATATGCAAAATTTCAAAGAAAAATATGAATTGGTCTCAGGCTCTGGAAGAGCTCACAAAGGATTTCAAAAATCAAGAGATGTAGAGAAAAAATGGGGAAGAGAAATGAAGGCAACGCAAAGCAGATTTGACCAAAAGGAAAAAGAGACACAAAAATCCAATGAAGAAAAGAGTTTCTTGAAAAGTAGAACTGACCAAATGGAAAAGGAGGTTCAAAAATTCAAGGACAAAAATCATTTGTTAAAAATTAGAACTGATCAACTAGAAGCTAATGACTTCATGAGACATCAAAAAAGATGAAAACAAAATCAAAAGAATGGAAATAACCAGAAGAAAATGTGAAATATCTCGTTGAAAAAACAACTGACCTGGAAAATAAATTCAAGAGACAATTTAAGAATTATTATACCATCTAAAAGTCATGATCAAAAAAAAAATCTAATACAAGAAATTATCAAAGAAAACTATCCTGATATTCTTGAACAAGTAAATAAAATGGAAATTGAAAAAATCCACAGGTTATCTATGGACATGTATAAATAACCAAATGACAACTGCCAGTTATAGTATAGTTAAACTCAAGAGCTCTTAAGCCAAAGAGAAAACACTAAAAACAGCCAGGAAGAAACAATTCAAATACCATGGAATCACAGTCAGGATTACACAGGACTTAGCAGCCTCTAAATGAGCAAGGTGTGGAATATGATATTCGAGAAGGCAAAACAATCTAAGTTTACAACTCAAAAATCACCTATCCAACAAACATGAGTATATTCTTTGGGAAAGGGGGAATGATTATTTAATAAAATAGAATATTTCTAAGCATTTCTGATGAAAAGAACAGACCTAAAAGAAAATTTGATTTCTAAAAATAAGACCCAAGAGAAGTCTAAAAGAGAAAATAATAAAGAGAAAAATTTAAGGATTCAGTAAGGTTAAACTGTTTATATTTCTATGCAAAAAGATGATATTTGTAATTATCACATTTTTTCTCAGTATTAGAGCAGTTAGAAGGAGTACATGTAGACTGAGGGTGTAGGAGTCAGCTGTTTAGGAAAAGATGCAAAAAATAATCAACAGGTAAAAAAGAAGATTGCACTGAGAGAAGAGGGAAGTGAGAAGTAGAATGGGGTAAATTATCTCACCTAAAAAGGCATGAAAAACTATTACAGTGAAGAGGGAAGATGACAGAGATGACAGTCAGTGTTTAAATCTTAATCTCATTGTAATTGGCTCAGAAAGTGAATAACAACCACACTCATTGGGGTATAGAAACCTATGTAGAGAGAAATAGGAGGGGAATAGCACAAGATGGAGGGGGTAATATAGAAGGGTGAAGTAGGGGGTGGTAATTAAATACAAAACACTTGTGAGGAGGCACAGACTGAAAGGAAAAATAACAGGATCAAAAGAGGAAAATAAGATGGAGAATACACAGTGATACTTATAACTATGAATGTGAATGGGATGAACTAACTTGTAAAATAGAAGCAGATAACTGAGTGGATTAAAAACCAGAATCCTATTATATATTGTTTACAAGAAAAACATTTGAGGCAGGGAGACACACAGAGTAAAGGTAAGGGAATGGTGCAGAGTTTATTTATACATCATCCAAAGTAAAAGAAGCAGGAGTATCAAAGATGATCTCAGACAAAGCTAAAACAAAAATAGATCTAGTTAAAAGAGATAAGGAAGGAAATTACATCTTACTAAAAGGTACTCTACACAACAAAGTAATATTAGTAGTAAACATACATGCATCAAATGGTAAAGACTGCAATTTTTTTAAAGGTGAAATCAAATGAGCTTCAGGAGGAAATAGACAGTAAAACTATACCAGTGGGAGACCTCAACTTTCCCCTTTCAGATCAATAAATAAATAAAACCAAAAAATAAACAAGAAAGAAGTGAATGAAATTTGAGAAAAGTTAGAACTGATAGTTTGCTGGAGAAAATTGAATGGGAATAGAAAGGAATATACTTTCATTTTTGGCAGTACATGGTACCTGCAAAAATTGACCATGTATCAGGGCATAAAAACTTTGCAAGCAAATGCAGAAAATCAGGAGTAATAAGTGTATCCTTTTCAGATCATAATGCAATAAAAATTATAATCAATAAGGGCCCATGTAAAGAAAAATGATCTGAGGTGAAGCAAGGATGCCCATTATCACCACTATTATTTAATATTGTACTAGAAATGCTTATTTTAGCAATAAGAAAAAGAAATTGAAGGAATTAAAGTAGGCATTGAGGAAACTAAAATATCACCCTTTGCAGATGATATGATAGTATTCTTAGAGAATCCTGGAGAATTAACTAAAAAATTAGTTGAAATAATTAATAATTTGAATAAATTTGTAGGATACAAACTGAATCCACATAAATCATCAGCATTCCTATATATTACCAACAAAGTTCATCAACAAGAGTTAGTTAGTTAAAATAACTCTAGGCAATATAAATTACCTAATAAACTACTTGCCAAGACAAATACAGGGATTACATGAACACAATTAGAAAACACTTTTCACACAAATAAACTCAGAGTTAAAAAATTAGAAAAATGTTACTAGCTCATGGATAAATTATACCTAAATTGACTTACTTATTCAGTGGCATACCCATCAAACTACGAAAAACTTATTTTATAGAACTAGAAAAAATAATGACAAAATTCATCTGGAGGAACAAAAGGTCAAGAATCTCATAGGAATTAATAGGGGGGAAAAATGTGAAAGAAGGTGGCCTAGCAGTACCAGATCTCAAAATGTACCATAAAGTAGTAATCATCAAAATGGTCTGGTATCCACTAAGACATAGAATGGTATATCAATGGAATAGATTAGATACACAATATACAGGGGTAAATGAATTTAGCAATCTAATGTTTGATAAAGCCAAAGGCCTCAGCTTTTGGAATAAGAACTCATTGTTTAACAAAAACTGCTGGGAAAATTAGAAAGCAGTATTGCAGAAACTAGGTATATACCAAAATCTTACATCCTATGCCAAGATAAGGTCAATATAGACATATGATTTAGATATAAAGAGTGATACCATACCTAAATTAGGGGAGCATAGACTAGTTTACCTGACAGATGTGTGAATAAGAGAAGAATTTACGACCAAACATGAAATAGAGAACATTATAAGACATAAAATGTATAATTTTGATTACATTAAATTTAAAAAGCTTTTGTACAAACAAAATGAATGTAACCAAGATTAGAAGAGAAACAAAAAACTGGGGGAAATTTTTTTAACATATTTCTCTGATAAAGATTTCATTATTCAGATCTATAGAGAATTAAATCAAATTTATAAAGAAGACAAGCCATTCCCCAATTGACAAGTGGTCAAAGGATACGAACAAGCAATTTTCAGATGAAGAAATCATAGCTATCAATAATCATATAAAAAATGTTCTAAATTACTCTTGATTACAGAATATCAATTAAAACAACTCTGAGGTATCACCTCACAACTATCAGAATGTCCAATATCATAGTAAAGGAAAGTGATAAATGTTGGAGAGATTGTGGTGAAACTGGGATACTAAAGCATTGTTGGTGGAGTTGTGAACTGATCCAACCATTCTGGAGGGCAATTTGGAATTATGCCCAAAGGGCTATAAAATTGAGTATACCTTTTGCATCCTATAATATCACTACTGGGTTCACATCCCAAAGAGATAGTTAAAAAGGAGAAAGGATCTACTCATACGAATATATTTATATTTGCTCTTTTTGTGGTGGCAAGGAACTGGAAATTGAGGGTGTATTCATCAATTGGGGAATGGCTGAACAAATTGTGATGTATGTATGTTGGTGTTAGAATACTATTGTATGTACTGTAATGATAAGCAAGATGCTCTCAGAAAAAGATGGAAATATATTTATGAACTTATGCAAAGTAAAATAAGCAGAACCAGGAGAATACTGTACATAGTCACAGCAATGATCAACTGTGAAAATTTGGCTAGTCTCAATAGTGCAATGATCTGGGAAAATCCTGAAGATCTTATGATGGGGAATGTTATCCACCTCCAGAAAAAGAACTTTTGGAGTCTGATACTAATCAATGCATACTATCCTTCACATCTGTTTATTTGCGGTTTTATTTTGGAGTTTTGGTTTTGTATGAGTGTATTTTTTTGACAATGACCAATAATGAAGTGTGTTTTGCATGATAATATGTGTATGGCTCATATCAAATTGTTTGCCATCTCTGAGTGGGGAGAAGGAAGGGAGGGAGAAAAATGGTTTGGATCTTATAATTTTAGAAAACATGTTCACAATTAGTTTTACATGTAACTGGTAAAATAAAATATCTTTGAATTAAAAAAAAAAACCAGCCAGTATGCTCCCCATAGAACAAAATTCCTTCAACAAGGACAATAAAATTTCATGACATTTGTGGACTTGGGTCATAGTTGCCATCCATGCTATCCAATTAATCCTGCCCACCAGCAGATATTTTCAGGTATACATTTCTTGAATTTTATATTTCAGTCTATTGAGCATTACCCAAAGATTCTTATTTCTTTTTTTTTTTAATTTTTTTTTGTTAAACTAAAAGGTACAGATGATGCATAATCAATTTCTCCATAGTAACTTGCCTACTTTTTTAGAGATTTTGCTGTTGATGCTCCTTAGTTTAGAGTGATTGTATTAGTCCCTAATACAATTCCTAACATCCCATCAGAATTCCTGATCTAGGAAATGAGAACTTTTTCCACCAATTGAATAGTCCCTTGGTAGGTAAATCTAAGATATATTGAAGTAAATTCCATAAAACTGACCATTGCCCATGATCAATGCAGCCAGTAGATATCATTTGAATCTAGGTCTTTTTAACTGTATTCTCTACCCACTAAACCATACTGTTCTTTCTGGCATATCCCTTTCTTAAATTCTACACTGACCGTGAGTGTCAGTGTTGAGTAAAAGTAACATTCTTGAGTCCATCAGCAGCTGGTAGTAGGAGTCATCTTTTCCTACTTGAGGATATTTCTTTTATCAACTTCATACGTGAGGTAATAACTAATATTTATATAGTACTGATTTTATGTGAATTTTACAATTACATCATTTGGTCCTCAAAACAATCCCCAGGAGGTAGATGGTAACATAATTCCCATTTTACAGACAAGGAGATTGAGGCAAATCAAGGTTAAATGCCCAGAGTCACACACCTAGTAAAGTATCTGAGACCAGATTCAGACTCTGGTGTTTCTAAATCCAGGCTGGACCTTCAAGTATATAAGGAAAGTAGAGATTATTAACTATAAGGTTGTCTTGATAGTGATTATGGTAATGCTTTTGAATATATAACCAAGCAATCCCTCTCT
The DNA here is from genome assembly GCF_027887165.1 of Monodelphis domestica. Classification (NCBI taxonomy): domain Eukaryota; kingdom Metazoa; phylum Chordata; class Mammalia; order Didelphimorphia; family Didelphidae; genus Monodelphis; species Monodelphis domestica. The sequence continues at coordinate 289,053,598 of NC_077232.1, read as the reverse complement.
CTGGAAAGTTTTAAAAATAGGTTTCATTTTCATTCATCTAAGTATGGTCTTGATTAAAGGAGAATGTATTAGAACTTATCAAGGTACTTTGAAATCTACCCATGAATCTAAATGAGGTTCCTCCTTCCCTCAAACAATGTGTTCATATTGTGTGTCAGCTACTGGGGTAACTTGTGAGCTCACACAGAATTAAGTTTTCTCAGAGTTGCTGTCTCTAAGACTTTCAAGTAAGTTTGGTAAGATTGGATTTTTCAAAGCAACAGACTTTTTTGGGTAATGTTTTTTCTTTTTTAAAATTAATTAATTAATTACATTAAAATTCCCAAGTAACTCCTTCCTTCCCCTACTCCCCTCCCCATGCTAGAGAAGACATCATTCAACAAAAATGATAAATCTATCTATAAAACTATGTCTGCCTTGTTTCTATCAGTTCTTTCTCTGAGGGGGACACACACAAGTCATTCTTAAACCAATATTTCTATTCCTGAATATAATGTTCTCTTTGTTCTGCTCATTCCATAATTTCATGTAGTCCTTTCTGTGTTTTTCTAAAATTAACCTCCTCTTCATTTATTATGGCTCTATAATATTCCATCATAATCATATGACATAACTTGATCAGCCATTCCCCAATGTTCAATTTCTGATTCTTTGCCACCATAAAGAAAGCTTTTATTAATATTTTAGAGTAATGCTCAAACATGTATTGCATGAAAGCACTGGTATATCAGACTATTTATTGTCTGTAGTGGGGAGTGGGGGAAGAAAATCTGAATCCTAAACTGTCAGAAAACAATTTTCAGAAATTGTTTCTTCATTTAATTGAAATAATTAATTTTTAAAAAGAAAAGAGGATAGAGTAATGCTTCAGGGAGGATCTCAGGGTTGTAGGGGAGGGAGGGGAGGTGGAAGGAGAATGAAGATCATGTTAGATCTAGAGTTAGAAAGACCATAACTCAAATTTTGCCTCAGATAAAAAGTGCTCCCACCCCCAATAAGTGGCTGAGCTTTGCTTTAAGCCTCTGTTTCTTTATAGGTGAAAAGAGGATTATAAGAGCACCTAGCTCTTAGTGTGGCTATGAGTTTCAAATGATATTTGTAAAGCACTGCAAACCCTGAAGTATGACATAAATGCTAATTATTTTAGGGCAGGGCTATTTTGTGAACATTCTCTTTTAAATTTTCAGTTTTGTTTTTCATCCTTAACTTAAACAACAATAAAAAGAGCATTTCCATACCTACTAAATCATAATCTCAATTTCACACCTACTTGCTTTTTAAAAAAGTACATATTTGACACATTACTTTCAAAAATATTGTTTGTGTATCCTTTTGAACCTTGTGTTCTTGAAAAAATGTTACAATGTACTTGGTCCCTAAAGACATCAAAGGGAAGAGCCCCATACATACAAAAATACTCATAGCAGTTCTTTTTGTAGTAGCAAAGGACAGAGAATGACTGAGCAAATTATGGTATTTGAATGTAATTAAATAGAATTGTATCATAAAAAAAAAAAATAAAAGGTAAAGGGAGATAGTTTCAGAAACCCCTAGAAGATTTGTATGAATTGATGCAAAATAAAGTGAGCAGAACCAGAGAAAAATTATACTAACATATCAACATTGTTACAACAATTATTTTAGACCTGAGAACTCTACCCAATAGCCAACCATGTTTCCAGAGAAGCAGTGATGCTACTCACCTCCTGAGAGAGAGATAACAGCCTAATATGAAGAAAGAGGCATATTTTGGTATATGATTAAGATAGGAATTTGTTCTTTTCTTTGTTCTAATTTGACAATACTTGTTTTTAAAAAGGTTTTTTCTTTTTCCCTTTGGAAGGGGGTATTGGAAAATAATGCTTAGTAATTAAACAATAATTTGAAAAAATGTTTAAAAGTTCAGCTTTGGGGGAGCATCACTAATGCAAACATCTCTTTCCTCAACCTCTACCCATTTAACCTAAAGAATAATGGAGGGAAAAAGTGGCCTTGACCCAAAGGGTGTCTCTGCCTCATTTCTGTCTCCTCTCTCTCAACAGGTAGCATGCCTCATTGTAGATTTTCAGAAGGCATGACTTTGATCAAAGGACTCAAGCCTTTCAAGGCTGATTTTCATTGCAATGTTGTTGGCTGTGATTAAATTGTGCTTCTGGTTCTGCATTAGTTCAAACTTACCTGTTTCAAGGAACTCCTCTGATTATTTTTACTAACAAATAATATTTCATTACCTTCATTTCCTTATGATTCGTTCTACCATTCTTCCAACTGTCGAAGAAATAATTATTTAAACCCCTCCCTGTATGGGGCTTCTCTGCCTCCCTCCCAAATCTACCCACCTAAGATCAGGAAATGTCTCTTCCCTAGTACTATCCTTCTTAATCCACCTCCGTCATGCTCACTTGTTTCCCCAGTGAATTTTATGTACAGTATTTCTACACCAAACTGTGTGTGTATATGTTAAACCCTCCTTTGTCCATTTCAGACAAAGGTAAGGGCCATCAGATGTCTGCTGTCACCATACCTTCCTCCATGTTTAAGACTCACCCAAATTACGAAAAATGGCAAGTTTCCCCTCCCCTTTCCCTTCTACTTCTCCTTCTACCCTTCCTTCTCATACCCCTTGGAACACAGCTTTGCCACTGCAAACAATGCAGGCCCTGGCCAGTGGCCTGAGGACTAAGGATCTTCCTCTTCCTCTTCCCTCCTACCCCACCCTGGCCCAAATTCCTCTCATCACAGTCTTTGTCTCCACCTCTGGGGAGGTGGCTGTCGTCATCTTCTCAGAAGAAGATGATGCCAAAGCTGCCGCAGCCAGTGGGTGGGCGGACAGCCAAGCTGCATAGCCAATCACTGAAGTATCACTTAGCAACCCCCCCACCATCACCATTTCTCCTCTCCGCAGCTCCCCCACCCCAGCCACTGCAGCTTGTGCAAACCCCGCCCCCCGAAAAACCAGAGTCTGCAGCAGAGCTTCGAAGACAGCCGCTGTAGTGTCCCTCCACAGCATCTCCTTTCCCCCTTTTCCCTTCCCCCTTCCCCTTCCCCCTCCCCCACCCCACCCCCTTCTCTTCCTTTTTCTCCCCTTCCCTCCCCTCCTCTCCCAGGGTCTTTGCACATAGACCCGACCCTTGGAAGGGTCTTTTCCCTCCAACGAGATACCACGGGTCCTTCTGCACGCCCCCTCCCCACTTGTCGCTGTTTGGGCGCATCCCGCCCAAGGAAGATCAGAAGACTGGCAGCAGAGCTTCTAGGTTAGCGGCTGCGGTCTCCCTTTACCTGATCATCTTCCTTCCCCTCCCTCCTCCTTTCCTCTTTCCCCTTCCCCTTTCCCCCTTCCTCTACCTTCTTTCCCTCTTATGTCCTCCCCACCCCCACCCCCCCCGCCCCGGGCTGCGGCCCGGAGTGGGTAAACCCCACCCCTGGAAGACCCGAAGGATTGAAGACCGGATTCCTCGGAGACCTTCAAAGGAACTACTAATGTAGTCTCCTTTCCCCTTCCCTCTCCCCACTTCTCCCTCTTCCCCTCTCCCATCCCTTCCCTAATCTAACCCCTTCCTCTTTTTCCTCCCCCCCCCGCCCCCACAGTCTGGTGTGGGTGGACCCCACCCCTGGAAGACCAGAAGACTAGATCCTGCATTTGAGCTTGGTGGGAAGAGGAGGAACTGCCTCTGCAATCTTCTTTTATTTCCCCCCTTATATCTCCCCACTTCCCCCTTCCCTCCCCTCCTCTCCTCTCCCCTTTCCCCTCTTCCTATCCACAGGCCTGTGTGAGCAGATCCGGTCTCTGGGAGGCCCTTGTCTGCAGAACCACTGAGGCTGGGACTGCAGGTTGTCCCTCTCCCTTCCCCGAGACCCTTTGAAACCTCCCCTTCCACTCCCCGTAGTGATGGGGAACCCTATCCCTGGAAAGCCCCAGCCCTTCCGCAGAACTGCGGATGCTGTGGACCAGCTGACCCCCCCAAAGGCAATTCTTCCCCCTTCCTTCAGCTTCTCTGGGCTGTGTCTTGGAGAAAGGCCCTGAGACCCGACTGTGCTGCTGTCATTCCTGCGGAAAAGACTGAACCTGGAGGATTTCACTGCCCATGACTAGCCCTTTGTCAACGGGGCAGCCAGCGCCTTCTTCAACTTGGCTGGAATGGAGGCTTTCAATTCCTTGGTGCCCTCGGCTGTGAATTGGTATGCAACTGTTTCCTTGACCTCTTAAATGATGGAGAAATTGGGAGCTCCCCTTCCCCTATGGCTAACACCCCACCCACCCCACCCCTGCCCCTGATCTACAAGACTCAGTGCTACACTTCCCGGGCTGGGGCTAAATCTACCCCAACCCCCACCCCACCCCGCCATAGCCACAATGAGATACTGGGGCAGGTGTTAAGCAGGTTTATGACCAGAGTAAGCGATACAGCTTTGCTCTTTGCTTTGGGGCCTTCCAGGGCGGATGGGATGTGTCCATTTGTATGGGGGGGGGGGGGGGGGGGCTGAGGCAGCAGCTGCTGGGGGAGGTGCAGGAATGCAATAAGCCTACACAGCCTGGCTAGCACCACTGCCACCAGGGAGCTGCCACCACATGGAGCAGGAGCATATGTAAGCTAATTTGGCCACATCAGATCCCAGATCTGCAGTAGGACACTCAAGCTGGGTGGCTCCTTCTGGAATGACTGGCCAGATTCTGCTGAATCTCCTTGGTTCCTTGGTGATATTCGAGGGCAGCCTGGGCCTTCTTTTCTGCCCAGAGCAGAGTAGAAGCTGTTTCACTGTGGATGGGCAGAAAATCCAGCCCCACCAAAAGCCTTCCTTCTTCTGTTTCTCACAGGCCCCACATCCCTCTTCCCTGTGCAGGAGCCCACTGAGGGGAGTCGCCTGATGCTTCACTTTGGTTGGCTTCTGATTCTCCAGGATTTCTCCATCCAGGACTTCAGTCTGTGATATGAAAGCATCTCTGGTGCCAGTGACTGCAGCAACCTTCTCCCCCAGCCTCTTAATGAGGCATGTCTCCTCCCTCTTCTTGTTCTTCCCCTTCCCCTTCCCCTTCCCTTTCCTTAAGACTGCACCGAATCCTTCTCCTTAGGACCATGGGCAATTTTGATGACCTCAGAGGGAACAAACAGCCTCTCTGTGCCCTGATGGAGGGATTCTGAAAAAGACTGTAAAAATGTTTTAAGTTTCTATGTACTTTCCTTCCCTTCCCCAGAGCTTCCAGGAAGTTCTTCTTTCCCTTTGTCTGTCCTTAGTATGTAAGATTCCCTATATGTCCTTAGTAAATAGGAACTCCCAATGTGTCCTTAGTATGTAGGGTTTCCTTTATGTCCTTAGTATCTAGGGTTCCTGTATGTCCTTAGCATCTAGGGTTCCCTGTGTGTTCTTAATAGCTAGGGTTCCTTATGTGTCCTTAGTAGCTAGGGTTCCCTATACCTTTCCTTTCCATTTAATGCAATTCAGCAAGTATTTAATAAGTGCCTACTATATATACAGTGCTGGGGAAAAAGAAAAAAATAAAGCAGTTGGTGCCCTTAAGACGGCAGAAGTTGGTTGTTTTGTTTTCTCCTTCCTCCAGGGAGAAAACGTGTTGAAAGGGCTCATAGATTTGAAGCTGGAGGGACCCTTAAAGGCCATCTTGTACAATTCCTTCATTTTACAGATGAGGAAACTGAAGTAACCATATGGCTTGCACACAGGGTCCCAGGCGTATCTATGAGCTACCGAGATGGGATTTAAATCCAAGTCCTCTAAACCCAATGATTCCCACATGTCCCTCCTCCTCCCCCCCTACTCTCTCCCCCCCTCAACCTTCCATACTCTACCCCTTTCATACCTACCCCTGCCACTGGACGACTTTGGAGCTCTCTCTTTCCCTTTCCTTATCAGACATTGCCCAGAACAAGTACTCACCCCTGGATGTCTGGAAGGGTAAGGGAAAATGTAGATGAAAGCTTAGTTCTGGGCCTCTGAGATACCCTGAGGCAGTCTACCCCTGCTGGGTGGTTTCTGGCCCCCAGCCCTCACTGACACTTAGAGGGTCTAGCTCTTGGCCAGTGGCACTCCTAACTCTCAATCCCGATCCAATACATTCATTCCATCTGTATATAAACTCTTCCATTTCGAAGGGAAAGGGGTCAACAAATTTTCAGAAGTCCTTCCCTTTCCCTGTGGTCTAGCAATGACCCTCTTCTATCAACCCTGTGTTTTTCTCATTTAAGATAAAATGCCTAACAAGATACCTTCTGTAAGATAGCTTGTTCTGATTTATATATTGTGGTTTCTTTTTGCTAATTCTTTGTATCTCCAGCATTAGTTTAGCATAGTGGCTGAATAAATACTTGCTGTTTGTAATGGAATCCCTAACACTTTCTTCTGAGCCACAAGAGCTCAGTAGGGTCTAGTAGTTAACAAGGGCTTTCTTCCTTTCCAGCTGTGAATCACATAGACTGATTCCAGTTGGGTCCCCAGAGTTGGGTGGGAGAAGGGACAATTGCCCCATCTCCCACCTGGCCTCCATGCGGCCACAAGGTCGCCCCTGTATTTTTTGTTTGTTCTTTCCTGTTTGTAGATGAATAATTCTTCTGTAATGCATGCAACCCAGACTCATAGTGAACTTGTGGACTCCAAAAGGTCTGAATGTTTAGAGGCAGCAAATCCAGAGCAGCTGTGGCTGACAGCAGAAGTTAAAACTGGACTATTTGAATGCCAGGAGTGATTGGACAGTGCAATGATAAGAAGAGATTTAAAATACATGTAGCAAATCTTGCAGAATTGCTCTCTGTCTCAGTGAGGTGTAAATATTAGCTTCCCAGCTTATTGTTACAGTAGTTCAAAGTTAAATTGCTAAATCTTGTTAATCCTGTTAAACTTGTTGATTCTGTTAATGTGAGCTATGATTCTTTCATGATTAGCATTTCTTTCTGTATAGAAATGAGCTATCTATTCCTTACCTGTGAAAAACAACAAACAAACCCAGAATAGAACCCTATCCATCTCCAAGAAGTCTGGGTTTTCTTTTTCTTATTTAACTCTTTCAATACCCTTTTGAAGATACTACATTTCTGAAGGGACACTGGTTTCTTCTCTCCCTATTAGAATATCCGCACTTCTTCATCATCCAGCTCCTCTAACTGCTTAAATAAATTGACCTTTCTGTGTTTCTCTGGACTCATGACTGTTATTTCTACTTAGTTTATACTCAGCCTAGGCTGTCTCATTAGTTATGCTTAAAAGTCCTCTATTCCATTAAGGATCTATTTTCCCCCCAATAGAATTATGCTAAAGTTGAAAGCCTAGATCTTTTGCCTCTTGGAATATCATACTCCAATTTTCCCTTTCATTTTTAGTAGATAATGCAAGATCACACCAAGTTTGGTGGTGAGTGCAGAGACACATTTCAGGAAGTTCCTGTACTGGACTATAAGGAAAGAGGCTGGGAAACATCTCCCAAGTAACTCATGAGGCAGCTAAGTGGCATAGTGTGAGCCTGATAATTTTTTAACTCCTTTGTGTATTTTTTTAATATGAGAGCTATAGAATGTTGGCTATTACATTCCTGGAACTTTTTCTTTGAGGTTCCTTTCAGAAGATAAGAAAATAAAGGGTAGATTCCTTCAATTTTCACTTTTTCCTCTGTTTCAAATAGATATACGTAGTTTTAACTTCTGATTTCTTGAAATCCATTGTCTTTCTTGAAAAACACTGTCTATCTTGAAATCCATTTTGGAGAGAAAAGGGCCAGGGAATAATGTTTTTCAGGGAGTCCAATGATTCATAAAAAAATCCCTGTCTGATGTTTTCTGGGCCAGTATGTACACATATACATACATACACACACATATGTGATTTTTTCTTAGTCAAAAGATACGTGCATGATTTAATGAATTTTTAGTATAGTTCCAAATTGGTTTTCAGAATGGCCACACCAGTTCCTAGTTCTACCAATATCACAATAATGTCCCAGTTTTCCCCCAGCGCCCCCAGCATGTCAGCCATAATAGAGAAATTCATCTGGAGAAACAAAAGATCAAGCCATTATGAATCAGGTCCATCATAGAGTCTCCTGATTGCAAATGACTCAGTGGTATTAGGGGGAAAGACGCTTCCAAAAGAGGAGTCCTTTCTCCCAAGGCTCCTTGGCTTCAAATGGTCAGAAAGAATGAATCCACTCATAGGAATATAAAGGCCAGATAGAAGAAGCAACAAATTCCCTCTCTTCAGCTAAATACCTCTAACCATTTGATAGAATATAAGTTCCTTGGGTTCGGCAACAGTTTTATTTTTGCCTTGGCATCTCCAGTAACTAGACTGGTTAGTGCCTTCTACATAGGAAGCACTTAAGAAATCTTGCTGATTGATAAAATTGAATAATATTGACATTCAACATATTTGTCCAATGTCACAGTTTTATAATGTGAATAAATACCCCATTTCCATTGATGAGAAATTAGTACCTTATAAATAACATTATTCACAGAGACACTTAAAACAGAATGAGATTTAGTTTATCCTTTTAAAAAATCCCTAACCACTTATAGTCATATTTGTTCTCTGTATGGTTTGCCATTCTCAAGACCTATGGACTATAAGGAAAGAGGCTGGGAAACATCTCCCAAGTAACTCATGAGGCAGCTAAGTGGCATAGTGGACAGAGTACTGAACCCAGAGGCAAGATACAACTGAATTTACATCACTTAATCACAGATTGCCTTAGTCTCCTCACCTATAAAATGAATATGAGTGCAAAATCTGTAAAGTGCTCTGCCAACACCAAAGTGTAGCATGCATGCTGGTTATCATTCCTTTCCACCTAAAGGTGGATAATATGGTTTGACCTGGTATGGATTGGCAATTTCTCTGAAGTTCAAGAGCCCTTTAAACATTAACAGGATAGGCATCCTGACTTCAGTGTTCTCATAAGAGCCCATGATGTTGCTTCTTTCCTTTCTTTCCTCTTTATCTCATTCCTCCTCCACACTCCAGTACAGGAACTTCCTGAAATGTGTCTCTGCGCTCACCACCAAACTTGGTTCTCCCACCTTCATGGAAAAAAAAGTAACAAAGAATAAATAGTTCAGTTTGCCTTAGAAAGTTCTTCTCAAAATAACTGAGCAGGACATATGATGGCAGGAGATTTAGATCTTCCAGTCCTCTATGGATTCCATATAAAAAAGGACACCTATGTTTTATACACCCAAATGCCATTAAGAAAAACAAATTTCTTTCCCTTGTAGGAGCATGCACAGTAAAAACCATTTACCATGAGAGACATCTGCCACGTTCCTTCTGTTTTGTCAAACTGGTTGGTACTCAGTTTATAGGCATGAAGTCATGAAAAGGAAGGTAGGCTTTGCCACTTTTGAGTTTTTTTTGTTTGTTTTGTTTTGTTTTTTGGTTAGGACATGATGTTTCCTGATGTATGTAAAAGAGAGACTATACATGCATGCAAAGGACATCATCTGTCAGTCAAAAGGAACATTCCATTTTGGAATGTTACCGGGAAAGACAGTTGAAGCCAAGCCAGGCTGAACTGGGCTGAACTGAGCCTTTGGCTTCTGACAGAGTGGTAGAGAAAAAAAAAAAAGTTGAGACTTTGGCTGGTGTGGCTGATGGTGAAGACCCTGAAACTTTTGCTGACTGGCTGAGGTTATTTGGCTGATTGTCAGAAGAAGAAAGAAGACATACAGTTGTCCTCATATCTCTCTGACTGACTTTGTTTCAATATCCTCCAATCTTAGGCTTCTTGTAGTGTAAAAATTAAATTAGTCTCTAGTAATAAAAATATTATATTTTATAAGGTTTATTAAGGATTATTAGAATTCAAGGAATAAAGAAAATACAAAAATAAGAAACCACGTGCCCATGGCTGATTAGCCAATTCAGAATACCCATGCTTAGCTTGTGTTACTGCCAGTTTAAATACTAATTGTGATCTCGCCCAGGTGGAGACTCAGGTGAGATTAGAGGGAATTCTGGGAAATACCAAGGATTTCTGGGGATTGAAGTCTAGGGTTCAAATCTCCATTTTTACATATCTCCCTGTGATCCTATTGGGAAACCAGTTTCCCCAAAAGGATCATAGAAACATAATTAACTTAAAGATTGCAATAATTTGTGGATAAAAGGAAAAGTGTTAAGGATAATTTTAGCATTGTGACCTAAACTATATTAATTATTTGGTTGCCATGGATATCCCAAATAAAAAAATACCCGTCAGCTGGAAATTTATGGTGATTTAATATAATGGAAAGAAATTAAGAAGAAGGGAGAAGGAAAGGGTATAGGATTTCTTCCTCCTGGCTTGTGCAAGGGAAAAGATTAGAGGCTCTAGGAAGGTAAGGTTTTGGAGAATAAAGGAGGAAGGAATCAGCCTGAACTCCAAGAAGGCTCAGTCAAGATGCCTGAACCTGAATCAGCTCAAGGGCAAACTCACCACCAAAACCCAAACAAATAGCTGTCACCACACCAAGATGTCAGAATGCTTAGCACACTGACAGCCTGTGTCGCCTCTCTGGGGAAAGAGGGCGAAGAGAGAAAGTGATGTGCCTTAAATAGACAGGTTTACATTACTTTCCTGCATCTCATCTGTACCAATGTTCACTTAGCTTGACTTAAGACAGCCCAGGGGTCTGTCAGCTGTTTCTGCACATGTCTGTTGAAGGCCATCTTCTTAGATACTTAATCCTTGAGTATGGGTGCAGACATTCCTGACCTCATTAAACTAAGTAGGGTGGAACAATGTAGAGTTCCCAAGACCTGATTCTGTTAGACCAAGTATCTCCATTGTTACAAATCAGGAAATAGCTAAATAAAATCTTCTAAAGTACAGTCTGAGTAGGGTAGAGTAGTTTTAAAATTCACAAAGAGACAGTAGTACAACATGTAATGCAAATTCAAAAGGTATCAATATCCCCCAAATTCTCAATAGCCCAATTAATTACAATAGCAAACAAACCCACTATCATATTTCACATAAGTTGCTGGATGGTATTTTTAAAATCCTATGAATTGATGGATATTTGTCACAATTTTTACAGATGTAGCAAATCTTTCCACCTTAGCAAACATTTTTAAACAAAGTAAAACTTATTTGGGTCAAGAAATCTAGATATCATTCTGGTAGAAGTAAAGTGTGCTGAAGAATTATAAATGAGAGATGCTCTTCTTTTTTGGGAGTCATCCAGGGGTACCATGCCCTGGGATTAACTTCCCAGCTCCTTTGGTATGAGACTGTGATGTCCCATCCATTCACATTTTTATAAATGTGGGAGGTGGGGATTATAATTGTATTACACTTCAGCTACTAAAATGGACCTTACCTCCTGTTAGAGGCAGGCAAAATGATTAGAGTTGTTGAAAAAAAAAATCTAAAATCATGTTTAAAGAACCCTTAAAATAGATTTGAGACATTTAGCTTATTCAATTTTCCAAAGGTTGTTATACATTTTTAACCAGTTTTTATGAAGTTTATCCATCCTTTAGGTGACAATTTACAAATTCAAAATAGAAAAAGGGCTGTGTTTATATATGGGCTTATTCAATAATGTTTGTTCAGTATAGTTATAGGGGAAAAGCAACAATATAACAGTAGTTAAAACCCAGTACATTAAAATGATTCAGAATAGTATTGAATACATTGATATATGAACTTAAAACCAACAAAATTAAACCTTAAACAAAACAATCAGCAAAATACAATAAAATACAGAGATTTTTATAAAACATTGGACTCTGAAAAGCCTTAAAAATATAACCTCCAATCTCTTTAAAGTTCATTTTTTTTATTCATTTAGATGCCTTTTGTCAGAACTATGGAATTGGTTCCAAGGCAGAAGATTGGTAAGGGGTAGGCAATGGGAGTCAAGTGGCCCACCCAGGGCCACACAGCTAGGAAGTGTCTGAGGCCAGATTTGAGTCCCATCTCTAGGCCTGGTTCTCAATCCTCTGAGACATCCAGCTGCTCTCCCATAGTGAGGTTGAGTTTGTGGAATCTCAAATAAAAGGATCAATGCACTCAATAAATATCCTTTGAAATAGGAAATACACTGCTCTCTCATAGAATAAGCCTTTGGAAAAGTCTCTTCCTTCTCCTTGCCTTCCTCCCCTCCCCCTGGTCCTCTGCCACGAGGAGGCTAATTGTAGCCTAAGGAAAGATCACCCCCACTTTTACCAGCTGGTTTTTTATTCCCAAGACACAAGGGGCAACTAATAGCAGCCTGGGTCTTGGGACTGGCCTGGGGTGATCTGGCTTGGAGGCTGGAGATCAGCTGGGGCTGGGCCGGGGTGGGTTGGGACCAGGAGATCGATCTGGGTCAAGCAGGTCCCGAGCGGATGAATGGAAGCAAGTGTGGAAAGAGCGCAGAAGCAGGCAAGCAGGCATTAGGAGCAAGATGAATCAAGAAGCTTTGCTTAAAAGTCTTGGAGAAACATGGCTTAAAAAAAATTATCTAGGCTATCTTTAAAAAAAAAAAGAGAAGTTCTCATCCAATCTTGTGATCACCAGACTGTAAAAATTAAATTAGTCTCTAGTAATAAAAATATTATATTTTATGAGGTTTATTAAGGATTATTAGAATTCAAGGAATAAAGAAAATGCAAAAATAAGAAACCACATACCCATGGCTTATCAGCCAACTCAGAATACCCATTCTTAGCTTACTTACTACATCATTGCAAATGAGAAAGCAGAGCATAGAAGAGCAAGAGGTAGGCGTTACTGCCAGTTTAAATACTAATTGTGATCTTGCCCAGGTGGAGACTCAGATGAGATTATAGGGAATTCTGGGAAATACCAAGGACTTCTGGGGATTGAATTCTAGAGTTCAAATCTCCATTTTTACAGTAGAGAATAGGGAAAACCCCATCCCTCTTTCCTTATCCTCCATCCTTGTCCTGTCTTCACCAATAAACCCTTATTTGAGTTAAAAAAGAGAAAAGAGTTTTTCTCTAAAGCATCATAGTCCACACTGACTGAAACTGAAAAAGGTTGAAGGGAAAGGGGAAGGAGAAGCTGAAAGGCTTCTGAAGAGAGGAGGAAAGGGAGATTGAAAAGGGGGGAGGAAGGGAGACATAAAAGGAATAGGATAGGCAAACCTTGATCCATTAGTTATCCAGAATCAATCAATATACACCCCCCAGAATAACTATCTATTACAAATATCTGAAGCACTTGAATTTGAACATATAAGGAAGAGATAGGTGCCTGAAGCACCAAAATAGCCTTCTGAGCAAGGTATTTCAACTCTTATGAAACGAAAGAAAAATAAACAGTTTTTTAAATCAAATAAGTTGATGGAATACTACTGTGCTGTAAGAAATGACAAAAAGGTTAGTTTCAGAAAAAACAAATATGGAAAGACTTGCATGAAATCATGCAAACTGAAATAAGCCCGACGGAAGCAAATTGAGCACAGTAATCTAGTGTTGAAGAACTTCCAGCTCCAAGGTATTAGAGCAAGAATACACTATGTCAAAAAATTCTTAGAAAACTGGAAAGTAACTGGTAGAAACTAGGCATAGATCAACATATCACATTGTACACCTAGATAAGCTCAAAAAGGATATTTGATTTTAGATATAAAGGATGATATCAGAAGCCAATTAGTGGAACATGAAAGAAATTACTTGTCAGAGCTGTGGCTAGGGGGAAAAATCATGTCCAAAAGGCCAGCTATCTGACAATGATTCCACTCCTTGTTTTTTCCATGTAATTCTCATGTTTTTCATTCAGTAATTTGTAATGTTATACATAGACTAATATGTATGTAACACTGTAATTCATAGTGATATGAATTATTAATTATTTGCATAGCTGCACCTCAGTTGATAGGAGCTATCATTTAACAGCTGAAGCAACTCCTATATCTTGGCAGGAAAATCTACTTCAAAAGCAGGAAAAGGCAGCAAAAGGGTGGTTTAATTTTATGTGAATTTAAGAAAAAAATCACTTCTAGGAAACCTTTTAAACTATGAAAATCATCCATTTCCCATAGGTTTCTCCTATAGAATATGAAAATGTCTGGGATGTGACAAGGAAATCACTTTAAAAGACTGATATATATTAATTTAAGGTCACAAAGGAATTCAGCTATGTAATTCCTAAATGAAAACTCAAGTCAGCACTCAACCTTTTATGGAGTTTAATTACAAACAGGATGAAGAAAAGTATTAGAGATAGAGAGAGAGAGAGAGAGAGAGAGAGAGAGAGAGAGGGAGAGAGAAAGGGGAGAGAAGGGAATAGGGCTTAAATACCCCTTCTGTTTAGGCTGGGCCAAAAGGCCCAAGCCCTTAGATAGCTGGGGCAAAGAAAGGAGATCAGTCCCTATTACTCACATGACCAAAATGGAGAAACAGTCTCAGGGGCCTCCACCTCCAGCTTCCTTCAGAGCAAGCTTCTCAGAGCACCTCTCCAACCACTCAGAGCCAAAACTCTCCAACCCACCACCTCCAGTCCTCAGACCCCTCTCTCTTTAAGGAAGCCATCCAAGTTCCCTCCCCTCAGTTCTCACATCTACCAATCACTGTCCATGTCTTCCCTGTGTCAATGGTGGCTCTAGCTTAACCCAGGACCGCCCAGAGGTCTGTGGCTTTGCACATGTCTGTTGAAGGTCATATTCTCAATAATTAAATCTTGATCCTTTGCTGCAGCCCTTCCTAAATCCTGTTACCCTGAGTAGGGTAGAGATTGGAATAATTAAATTTTGATCTATGCTGCAGCCCTTCCTAAATCCTGTTAGGACTGAGTAGGGTGGAGATTGTAATTTCCAAGACCTGGTTCTGTCATTCCAAGTATCTCTATTGTATCAATTCTAAAATCAATCATGACTCAAGGAAATTCCTGTTCTATGCTTAAGCATAGGTCAAAGCCCTTTCCATTGTTCATCAAAAGGTTTCTGTCCTAAAGTAATCTTAAGAAGGGAGGAGGAGGAACCTCCCATGCCAATGGGGTTCACATTCCAATAGAGTTCCCACTATCAATAGGAAATTTTTCAAGTATGAAATTTCCCAATGGTGAAATTTCCAACATTTATAGGTCTAAGAAATTTTAAGGTTTACAGGGAGGAGGAAAGCCCAAAGGTAGTTTAGACACTGAAATATTATAAAGCCCCATGTAGCCCACACTATGCTAAAACAGATTGGAGATCAATCAGTCAACAAACATTTATTAAGCATCTCCCCAGGGATTGTGCTAATTAAGAGGCATGCAAAAAGATGCAAAAGATAGTCCCTGTCCTCTAGGAGCTTTCAGTCTAATTTGGGAGATGTGCAAACAAAAATATTCAAATTAAATTATATTTAGAAGGAATTTCTATTTTTGTTCAGTTATGTCCAACTCTTTGTGACCTCTGTTTGAGTTTTCGTGGCAAAGATACTGGATTTGTTTGCTATTTCCTTCTCAAGCTCATTTTACAGATGAAACAAATGGATTCCAGTGACTTGCCCAGAGTCACACAGCTACTAAGTGTCAGAAAGCCCCAAGTGGAGTCAGAAAGAGTTGGACACAATTGAAAAATTCCTTTCATGGCTTGCTCCAGCTCCCCTGTTGTTCTCTCATTTAAAACTATCCCAGTCTCCTATTGAATATCTCTGATGCTTCCTCAGCTTTTGAATGCCAAGATGAATGTCATGTAGATGAAGTATGATAGTATGGAGAACAAACCAACCTTTCTTGCCCCCCATCTCTTAGAGGCTAACTTCCTTTTATCTCTTTGTAGTCCAGTCTGCCTTAATTCCAGATAATCCATAGTAGGAAAATTGCAGAACCAGTCTCAAAAAATGGTAGATACCCTAAAGCAATCTCTTAATTGAAAAAGAAACAAGATTCTACAGGAAATCATCCAGCTTCTGTTTGAAGAGGCAGCTACATAGCCTCTGCTGAACCAGAAATCAGTAAGAACCTAGTTCAAATCTAGCCTCAGATGCTTACTAGATGTGTCAATCTGAATAAATTATTCCATCTGGTTGCCTTAGTTTCCTCATCTGTAAAGTGAAGGTAATAATAGTGTCTTCCTCCCAGGGTTGTTTTGAGAGTAAAATGAGAAAGTTTGTAAAGTGCTATAATAACATCTAGGAAGGTTGAAGAAACCAGCTCTGAAGAAAGTCCATTTGGGAGTGATGAGGGAAATTCCCCAAACTCCATTTCTCAGATGCCACAAATTAATCTGGACTTAGAGAAGCTGAATCCTGAGACAAGGACTCTGAATGATCAAAGTGTTATGGAAGAAATTGATTTTCCTGCTTGACTTTTCCTTGTTATTTGCCATGATATTCAGTTTTGATTTAAGCTTGGTTTCTTGCCTGTAAATAGACTAGAATGAGAATTTGTACAAATATGATTATCCAAAACACCTCGCAGTGTACCTAAGGAGCAAGAAGTTTCAGAGTTCAACAAGACATCTATTATACTTATATCAAGCCTAAACCAACCCTTGGCAACTTCTACTTTTTACTCCTACTTTTGCCTTTTGGGACTCAGCAAAATAAAACTTCCTTTTCTATGTGACTGCTCTCCACCTACCTGAAGATAGTATTAATCCCTATTTCCACCTTCCATTTCCTACCAATATTCTCCAGGCCAAATATTACCAGTTCATTCAAATGATAGTCCTATGACATGATCTCAAAAGTCTATCCCCATCCTAGCTGGCTTATACAGGATGCAATCCAGCTTATCAATAGCCTCCCTAAAATCTGACACCAAGAAAGAATATAATACAGTAGATGCTGTCTAACCAGTTTTCAACAGTGGAATGATCATCTCCCTTTGTTTTGGACACTATACCTTTTTTAATGTTGCCTAATTTCCCATTCAATTCTTGGACTGCCATATTATATTTTTGATTCATCTTGAGGTTTCAGTCTACTGAAACCCACCAAGATTTTTTTTCAGATTGGCTGTATCTTTGGGGTACTCCAATAGAGATCTCCTTTGGAATTAGTTGGGAGAGGGAATAAGCATTTATATAGGGCCTGCTATATGCCAGGGACTTTAAGAAATATTATTTCATTTGATATTCACAATAATCCTGAGAGGTAGAAACTATTATAATCATTCATATCTTACAGTTGAGAAAACTGAGGCAAATGGAGGTTAAAGGACTTGTCCAAGGTCACACTGCTCATATTTAAGGACAGATTTGAATTCAGGTCTTCCTGATTCCAAGCCCAGGACTCTCTATCCATTATGCCTCCAACTATGTGTGTGTGTGTGTGTGTGTGTGTGTGTGTGTGTGTGTATGTATAGATGTATGTATGTATTCATTCTATAGTAAATAGAATCTTGCACCAGAAGTCAAGAAGACCTAAGCTCAAATTCAGCAACTAGCTGTATGACCATGGGTTAGTCCCTTAACCTTTGTTTAATCTTAGTTTCCCTAATTATAAAATGGGATAATAATAAAACCTAACATAAAATTTTGATGATCAAAGAGCTTGACACATCATAAGCACTTAATAAAGAAATAAAACTTATTTGTTTTAGTCCTCCCTCTTCAAGTTTACATTGATCTACTAAAGACTAATTTTTTGGGTAATTATTTAATTAGTACATAAATGACATCATCTTATTCATTTTGTATCATGCCGTCATAAAAGAGAACCTTTGCGTCAAGACACACCAAACTATACTGGGTGAGTTGAGGATAGAGGTTGAATTCAAAAAGCTAGGTACTTTTTTTTTTTTACCAGACAAAGGAGTTAAATTTTATTAAACAATAGTTACAAGCTAGATGCCAAAAGATACATTATCTTTCCTCCCACGACCATCTCTTTCCAGAACTTTCCAATTACTTTGCAAGACACCATTATCCTTCCAGGCAATCAGGTTCACAACCTCAATGTCACCCTCAACTCTTCACTCTCATCCACCCCACCTATCCAAACAGTTGCCAAATCTTGTCATTTCTATCTCCCCAACATCTCTTGCATCTATGTCCCATCCATTCACAGAACCATAGTCCTGCTTTCATCACTTCTTGCTTAGTCTATTATCATAGCCTCCTATACTATCCTCCTGTCTCTCCTCTCTCTCCCCACTCTTATCCCTCCTACATACAGCTGCAAAAGCGAGCATCCAAAAGTTAAGGACTGATGGTATCAATCAGTCAATAAACCCCACCCAGTAATATCCAGTGACTCCTTTGGCTTCCAGAATCAAATGCAAACTCTTCCTTTTTGACATTTAAAAAGCTTCACAAGCTGTCTAATTCCTACTTTTCCCAGTCGAATCCATCACTTACCTTCTCTCCTATGATCCAGCTATTCTGGACTATTTGCTGCTGTTCTTTATACATGGCATCCCATCTCTTCTCTCTGTGGCTTTGAACTAACTTTTCCTCCTGCCTAGAATGTTCTCTGTCCTTATTTCTACTTCTCAGAATTTCTAGCTTCCTTCAAATTTCAGTTCAAGTGCCATCATCTACATTCATATTTTCTAGATCTCCCAGCTACTACTGACCACCCTCTTCAGACTACCAAGTATTTGTTTGGTAGATATCCTGTACACATTTTAGTGTGTACATCTTGTCTCCCCATTATTAAAGGGCATGCAACATTTTGTGAACTTAGTACCAAATCATATCAAATAAGAGATTGCAACAAAAGAAGGATGTGTTATCAATTTTTTTTTTAAGATGTAAGAGGCAAGGTTTGTTATTGTAGTTAATCAGTCATTTAAGTTGTGTCCAACTCTTCATGACACCCTTTGGAGTTTTCTTGGCAAAGATACTAGAGTGGTTTTCCATTTCCTTTTCCAGCTCATTTTATAAATGAGGAAACTAAGGCAAAACAGGATTAAATAACTTGCCCAGGGTCACACAGCTAGTAAGTATCTGAGGTTTGTTTTATGTCAACATATTTAAGTATGTTACTTTGTCCTTGTTTAATTCTCCTTCCACTTAAGAATGTGAGCCAAGAAGCCTTTCTTAAATTTTGCTTCTGCTACTTTATTTGAACCTTTTCATCTTAAATCATTTCTCAATGTCTCCCCTGAAATAAAAGTAAAGACTTCCTTTACAACAGAATTGTGTGGCATATTTAGCTAAGATCACAAATTGTTATCACATACAGTTTGGTAACATGGAAAATGGAAGGATATCTACTGGCTTGAGAATTCAAAAGGTGAAGAAAAAAAAGACTTATTACATAAGATCTTTTCATGAGCCTCAACTTTTGACTTTGCTAACTTAAAAAAAATATTACTTATGTTTTATATTTTGTTTTCATTTCTAAAGGTGTTCTTCCCTTTCCATCAAACCATTCATCCCTTGTAACAGATTTTTTTGTTTTTTAAATTTTATTTTTAACTTTATTAATTACTTTAGAATATTTTCCATAGTTACATGCTTTATGTTCTTTCTCTCCCCTCCTTCCTCCCTGCTCCTGTAGCCTATGAGCAATTCCAATGGGTTTTCACATGTATCATTGATCAAGGCCTATTTCCATATTTGCAATAGGGTGATTGTTTAGAGTCTACATTCCCCAATCATATATGCAATGAACCATGTGATCAAGAAAATATTTTTCTTCTGTGTTTCTACTCCCACAGTTCTTCCTCTGGATGTGGAGAACATTTTTCTCATAAGTCCCTGGATCATTGCATTGCTTCTAGTAGAGAAGTCTATTACATTCAATTGTATGTCAGTGTATCAGCCTCTGTGTTCAATGTTCTGCTGGTTCTACTCCTTTTACTCTGCCAATTCCTTGAGGTTGTTCCAGTTCACATGGAATTCCTCCAGTTCATTATTCCTTTTAGCACAATAGTATTCCATCAACAAAAGATACCACAATTTGTTCAGCCATTCCCCAATTGAAGGACATCCCCTCATTTTTCAAATTTTTGCCACCACAAAGAGTGTGGCTATAAATATTTTTGTACAAGTCTTTTTCGTTATTTTCCTTTTGGGGTAAAAAAAAAAAAAGCAGTGGTATGACTGGATCAAAGGGCAGGCAGTCATTTAAAGCCCTTTGGACATAGTTCCAGATTACCTTCCAGAGTGGTTGGATCAATTCACAACTCCACCAGCAATGCATTACTGTCCCTATTTTGCCACATCCCCTCCAACATTTATTACTTTCCTTTGCTGTCATGTTAGCCAATCTGCTAGGTGGGAGGTGGTACTTTAGAGTTGTTTTGATTTTCATTTTTCTCTAATTATGAGAGATTTAGAACATTTTTTTCATGTATTGATAGTTTTGATTTCTTTATCTGAAAATTGCCTATTTATGTCAATTGGGGAATGGCTTGATTTTTTTATACAATTGATTTAGTTCCTTATATATTTGAGAAATTAGACTTTTGCAAGAGTTTTTTGTTATAAAGATGTTTCCCCAATTTGTTGCTTCCCTTCTAATTTTGGATGTGTTGGTTTCACGTGTACAAAACCTTTTTAATTTAATGTAATCAAAATTATATTCTCTATCTCTTGCTTGGTCTTAAATTCCTTCCTTTCCCATAGATCTGACGGGTATACTATTGTATGTTCACCTAATTTACTTATAGTTTCCTTCTTTATATTCAGGTCATTCACCCATTCTGAGTTTATCTTGATGTAGGGTGTGAAATGTTGATCTAAACCTAATCTCTCCCATACTGTTTTCCAATTTTCCTAGAAGTTTTTGTCAAATACTGGGTTTTTGTCCTGAAAGTTGTTGTCTTTGTGTTTATTGAACACTAGCTTGCTGAGGTCACTTACTCCAAGTCTATTCCATTGATCCTCTGCTTCTGTTTCTTAGCCAATATATTGTTTTAATGACCACTGCTTTATAGTGTTAGAGTGAAGAGAGCCCCTGTTAAGGCGACTGGGATTTTATATGACCTGGTCTGACAGGTCTCTTCAAGGCCAGAGAGCAAAAATGACTGAGCTATCAGACCTCCGACTAGTGAGTAACCAATCTGACTGCTTCTCAGTGATAACAAGGTTTAATCACAATAACTGGGTATGGGATGAGGGAAGTGAGTTGAAGTTTATTTCTTATACCTAATAAAATCTAATTTGTTTTCCCACCAACTGACTTGAATGGCAAGACTCTTCAGTCCTCAACCAAAGAGGAGGCTATGCTAACTATTCTCTATGCCTGATAAAATCCTTCTCTTCTTAACTAAACCTAGGCTAAATTCAAATAGGAATGAGTCTTTAGATTATAGATTGAAATAGAAGTGGAGACTGGCTTTCAGGAGCAATCCAGTTTCCCTCTGGGGAGGGCCCCCAAAGGCAAACTGATGAGTCTGATCAGCTCCCTCTCAGATCTTGTTCTTCAGAGAGTCTCAGGGGAGTTATAAGTCTCAGATGGTTTCATGCTCTTCTCAAATTCTCATACAGGAATGGTTTCCACTTTCCAAAGGGTTAGAGCAGGGTGTGAGAGCTGGTTGTCTCTCCAGAGACCAGGAGCATCCCCCCCCCCACCTGTCCGTTGGAATCCAAGCATCCCCTCTCCTTCCAAAATTCTAACAGGGTTAACCCCTATCAGTTTTACTTCACTGCATTCTATGAGACTCGCCTTGTAATCCTTTTGTCTTCCTAAAGTCTTTTATTACAATAATACAATAACAGATTTTTAAAACAGAAAAAAGCAGTATTCTAGTCATGTCAAACAATGCACCTACTCTATCTGCCAGAACATGATATATTTCAGACTCATTGCCTCTCACCTTAGCAAAAAAAAAAAAGGCTTATATGCTTTTTCTTTCTGCTGGCCATATGTGTATATGTCTGTGTGTATATGTGTAAAGTCAGTAAATGTTGGCCCTCTCCATTCACAGAGAAGCTGTATAACAATAAGAGGAGGATTCTTTTCTGCCTTCTTTGGCCTGCTCATATATTCACTTGATAAGATGTGCTAGATAGTCATTTAGTCACTCAGTGTAGAAGCTACTTGGAACACCTAATAAGGACTGGGTTTCAATGGAGATGATTTAAATAAATAATTGACCCACAGCTGCCTAGAATCTTATTCACTTCAATACCACTGACCATGTGGTTCCTACTGAAAACAATTAAGATGGGCACACCCTTTATTCACCTTAATGGATTTGTATTTCACCCTTTGGACTTGTGCTATCTGTCTACTATTCTGTAAATTGAAGGCAGGGACAGCTTGAAGAGAGCTCCACCCTGTTCACACACTGGGGTGTGAGGCAGCTCATTGCTTTTACAGACTCCATGGAGACCAAAGAAGTCTGGGAGGAAAAGGGTTATCTGCCTGAGGAAGACTGAATAGGAGGCTGGCCAGCATTTAGTTTTGTCTTTGAGCTCTACAAAGTAAATCTTGTCTTGACCCTGCATCCATCTCCTAGAACAAAACTTATGCAAATTGAAATTTGGAACTGGACTATTACTAGCCCAACTCTTAGATCATCATGTGAATTAATGCTCCTGATTCTTTTTTCATTTCTGCCACAGCCTGTGATTCTTTGGTTTCTTCTAGCTAGTTAATCTATTCCCCTGGTTCCTGGTATCAGCCGGTTGCCCTTTATTTCTGAGTTCCACTGCTCCTGGAAATCCCCCATGTTGCCTTCCCAGAGCAACCTGGATATTAGCCAATCATGGTTTTTACCAGACCCCAAACTAGACTTTGCCTAATGGCTAGTCCACATGGGCTAGAATTCTATCTCCTTTCCCACCACTGAACAACATAACATAACATAATAATAAACAACACTGAAATATGATTTTAGGGAGAATTTGGTCATATGTATAGTATCTTTCAATATATCCAAAATAAATGTAACAGTAGCATTTGTGTAACCCTTTATAAATATCTGCATTTCATTCATTATCCTCACAACATTCCTGGGAGATAGGTACTATTATTATCATTTAATAGATGAGGAAACTAAAGCAAAGACTGTGTAAACCTTAAAATTTCTTAGACTTATAAATGTTGGAAATTTCACCATTGGGAAATTTCATACTTGCCTGCCCAAACAAAAAGAATCTGAAAGTTAGCATAAACTCATACTTTCTTGATTCCAAGCCCAATACTCTCTACTGCATCACCTAGTACCCAGCTGTCTTTCTAGTTCTGTCATCATGCTTAAGTAAAAGCCTTTTGCTTCCACCTTGCACAATGAAGCTTTCAGAGAAAGATACTGAATTCATCTCTGATGATCTCCCACAGTTGGGTAGCCAGGATTTTGTCCAAAGATAAAATGAATCAATCAAGAGGACAATCAAGAATTGGGATTTGGTCACCAGGATGAAGAAATCCAAATGGAGGAAGTGAACACAACTAAAATCAGGAGAGGAAGACTGGAAGGACTGGAAAGGTAGTTAAGGCAAACAAATACTGACAGTCTTAATTGCCAGGAAAGAAACTTGACTGCTCAGTTGGCAAGGGAAGCCACTGAAGGTTTTTGAATGGAGTAATATGATCAGATGTGTGTAATTAGAATGGTCTCTCCAGGACTCCTTTTCCCAGAAGCCATTTCCCTTCTCATGTTACAGGCTTACATATGTAGGGTATAGTTTGATGTGACCCCACCCTTCACTCTCTTTTTTCTCCTGATTTCAACTGGGATGTTGGGTAAGTGCCAGGCAGGAGAATTTTTCTCACGTGTTTTTACTCAGGCTTTTACTTTTGTTCTTGTATTTTTTCTACTTCAAGTGATTATTAATAAATCTTATAAAATATAACAGAGTTATTCGATATTAATTTTAATCTTACAGATGTATGTCTAAAAAATTATTGTGGCAATGGGTTCTGTTCTAAGCCCTCTGCTTACTCTCTCCTATTTCACTTGGTGATCTCATCAACTTTCAGAGACTAAATTATCATCTCTATGCTGATTATTCTTGAATCTATTTGTCCAGCTTTAACTCTCCTGACTCTCAGGCTCTGACTGCCTATTAGACACCTTCAATCGTATTTCATGCCAATATCTTTATGTCTATGTCATGTCCAAAACCGAACTCATTGTTTTTCCCTTCCCCATTCCAAACTTCCCTACTATTGTCTAGGAAATAACCACCTCACCACAGCCTTCTAGACTTGCAAGGTAGTTGTTATCAACTCCTCGCTCTCTCCACCACCATCTTCACCAATATGCAACCTGTAACCAAAACCTGCTAATTTTACCTTCATTACTTCTCTCATAGGCCATCTTATGTTCTTTGACATTGCCACCTCCTTGGTACAGACCTCCCACTACCTCATACTTGGACTATTGCCATAACCTGGTTGGTTTCCCAGTCACAAGCCTTTCTTCCCTCCAGGTCAGCCTTCACTCAGCCATCAGTGACCTTCCTAAAATGCTGGTCTAACCAAATCACTTCCTGCCCTTAATAAACTTCAGTGGCTCCCATCCTCTAAGATCAAATATAAAATACTCTAGTATTCACTACCCTTCAGATCCTGACCCTTCCTACATTTCCAATCTTCTTACACCCCATATTCTGGCATGTACTCTGTGAACCAGTGACTCTCACCTCCTTGCTGTTCCTTGAACAAGATGGTCCATCTCCTGACTCCAGGAATTTTTACTGGCTTTCCCCCACTCCCACCCAGACCCCTACCTCATGCCTGCATTGCTTTTCCTCCTTATATCCACCTCTTGTGTTTTTCTGGCTTCCTTCAAGCCCCAGATAAAATCTCACCTTCTTCAAGAATCCTTTCCTTTTGCCTTAATTTTAGTACTTTCCCTGAGATTACTCATCCCCTTTGGTAGTAGGGTTGTCTTTTACTTTTCTTGGTATCCCTAGCAATACCTGGCATATAGTAGGCTATAACTACTGACTTCAGAGATCGGAGTTTTCCTATGATGCCATATGTTCTATAGATTGAAGGAGCCTCATCTTTTCTTGTCAAACCTCATTTTATAGAATCCTAGAGAGATTGACTTGTCCATGGTCACAAAGCAAAAATTAAGAGAACTAATATTGGAATCCAAGCCCTCTAGCTCCAAACCCAATTCTTTCTGACTTCTACCTCATGGCTCAACCCATGTTAGGGGAGAGTTGTGTGCCTTTGTTGTACTTCTCTATTTCACAAACTCATGTAGGGAAGCTGCTGCTTGCTTGGCACAGGTGGTTGGCATGAGATTCACTTAACAAGCCCAGACAAGGATACATTCTGGACTGTAGAAGTGCCTGAGAGAAAACCACAGCACCTGTGTGTTTCAATTCTTGCCTCTTCATCCAAGACCCAGCCTGCTGTGATAACCTTCAGTAAATTTTGCCGATATACAAATATTATGGGGAAAATATCTTTCTGTTTCCCTGGCATTCTGGCAGGTTTATCAAATAACCACACATTTAAAGATCATTTGCTAATTGTAGGGAACTGATAGGAGGAAAATGATGATCATTTCTGCTTCCAAAAATAAGTTTGTTAAGTACCTACTGTTTTCTAGAGACTGTGGGTTTTTCTTCAGACCAAATGGGTTGTAAAAAGAAGAGGCATTAATCTGGTGGCAGTAGGAATGCAGAGGAAGAAAAAGCTACAAGAAATATTATAGATATGAAAAGTGAAGACACGATTAGAGTTCAAGGTAATCTGAAGGCTTAAAATATGGAGGGGCTGGGGGAGTGGTACTATAGCAGACAGAGTGAGGTCATAAAAAACAATGGATAAGTAGCTATCTTCTTTTGTCTGTAATCTATTTCCAGTCACAATTTCTTGATTCTCTTCTCACTCATGTTATGTCCATTAGTATGTTCTCTCCCTCAAATACATGGATGTCTACATCTTCAAGTCAAGCCTTTCATTAAACACCTACTCTATGTCAGGCACTGTTTTAAGGACTGGGAATACAAAGAAAGGCAGTAACAAAAATAATAATATTTTTTTAAAAAGAAGTCTGTTCTCAAGGAGCTCACAGTCTAATGGACATCTACTTAACATAAATGTCATTTTGCCTTCTTTTTACCCAATCTATTGTACTAATAGGGTGGCTACATGGTATAGTGGATAAAGTGCCTGGCCTGAAGTCACATCCAGCCTCAGATATACACTAACTGTGTGACCCTGGGCAAATCATTTAACCTATTTGCCTCAGTTTTCTCATCTGTATAATGAACTGGAGAAAGAAATTACAAACCACTGTGGTAAAGACACCAAGAAAACCCCCAAGAGGGGCACAAAGAATAAGACACAACAAAACAAAAAAATTATCAAATTTATCATCATATCCTCTTTTCTCTTTCCCTCTGGTAATAGAAGCATCCTGGCTCCTTTAATTTAATTTAACCCTTAACTCCTTTCCCTCTTCCATCCTCCAGGATCTTATCTCTAATATACAGCTTCAATATCTTCTCTGCACTCCCTCCAAATATTCTTAGTCTGCCTCCAAACAATTAAAAAAATTTTAGAGCCTTATATTGACTTTTATTTATTCTAACTACTGTCATCTCTCTCTCTCCCTTTCACTACTAAATTTCTTGGGAGAGGGAGGAGTAGATAATTGTCTATCCCTGTATCTTTACTTCCTCTCTGTGATCTTTTATGTCTACCCGTTATGACATATGGCTTTTGCTCATACTGTTTTATTGACATTATTATCTCAAAGGTCCCTGATGACTTTCTAACTACTAAATCCAAGACCATCATCTTCACCACCGCTGCTGCCATCTTCATCTTCTTCTTCTTCATTGTCATTGTCATCTTCTTCTCCGTCATCGTCTTCTTCTTCATCATTGTCTTCTTCTTCATCATCATCTTCTTCCTTCTTTACCTTCTTTCTTCTTTTTTAATCTTTATATCCTTTGGCTTGTCTCCAAGTTTTGACATGATTAAGTACTCCCTCCTCCTGGATGCCTTCTCCTCTCTTAACTTTAGAGACATCATAGTCACCTCACACTCCTTTGGTGTCTCCTTCATTGCTTCTTCCTTTTCTTCCTTTCTATTGGATAGCATAAAAGGTAGGGAAAGAGTAAGTCTATCGTTTTGCAGCAAATCCTAAAGCTTTCTATTTGAACATTTTTTAAATGTTTGGTTTTCCAAAACATTTTTCTATTTTTAAAAAAGTTAGCAGGGTTTCAATGAATCTCATATGTATTGCTGAATTTTATGAATGAAAAGAAAAAAAAAACACTTTTGAATGTGGAAACTGGAAGGTGAGCTCAGAGATAAAGGAGATTCCCTGTTTTCCAAGATATTCCAGATGATAAGAGGGTAGACTGATGGGAAAGGGAAATGGGTTACTCATGAAGTCAGAACATCATCTGAATAATGGAAGGAGGCCTTTGGGAAAAACTTGCTATCACTGAGGTAGCCATCGAAATGATCATCTAAAGGTAGTGCCACATGTTGGCCAATTTCTGCACTACATCCTTTAGGTGGTTGGTTAACTATGTAAGAAGAGAATTCAGGGTACTCTGTAGCTTGCTGAAAGCTGAAGAAGCCAGGTGTGGATGAATGTAACTCTGGTATCACCACCATATTCACACCTAATACTCACCACCCACACCTCCACATAAAAATAATTTTGATAGATTTATATGTTTGTATTAAGCTTAATAAATGTTTATTGATTAATTTCTTTTATTTGAAGTCTATCCCCTCTCTGATCCATTCCATACACAACTGCCAAAGTAATTTTCCTGGAGTTTAGGTCTGACTGTATCACTTTCCTCTAAGATCAAGTACAAACTCAGTTTTTTCATTGAAGATCCTTTGCAACATGACTACCCTTCTTACCATTCACAACTCTCCTTCATTTCTTCCACCTTCTTAGTTTTCCTCACAGATGACATTCTATCCCTGGTGTCTGTGCTTTTGTATCGGCTTTCCCCAAGTTTGGCATCCATGCCCTTAGAATGCCTAATTTTCTTTAATGATCAGTTCAAATACTACCAACTCTTACATCAGGTCTTTCCTGATACCTTGCCCAGCAACTGCCACTTCTTCTGCTGAATAAATTATTATATACTTTGTATGTATTTCATTGATTTAGACTTAGAGAGAATTTAGAGGTCATCTACTCTAATATACTTATTTTGCTGATAAGGAAACTAAGTATCAGGGTTATTAAATGACTTTTCAAGGTCCCATAAATGGAAAATAATAGAATCACCTTGTTATTATAGTGAGTTATTTGGGCAGTGTGGCTCTGATGGGAGGGGAAATTGCCTATCTATGAGGCAATTGGCTATGTGAAGTAGTAGGTAAAGAGGGAAGTAGATCTAAGAGTCATCTGCATAAAAATGACAATTGTACCCATGAGATCAGATGAGATACCCAAATGAAACACTATAGAAGGAGAATTGAAGAGGGTCCAGAATAGAACCTTGGAGTATGACCTTAATAATGAGCCAGCAAAGGAGATTAAGAAGTAATCAGAGGAGTAGGATGAGAACTAAAAGAGAATAATGTGGCAAAAACCAAGAAAGAATAAACTATTTTAAAAGGAAGGAGAATAATCAATGTCAAAGACTACAAAGAGGTCATAAAGGATTGATAATGATAATGATGGTGGTGGTACTGATTTGTGTGAGCCTTTTTATCTTCCGTACTTTGAGGGTGAAATAAAAGATATCCTTTATCAAATTCCACTTTCACGTTTACTATGGGATCTTGGGACCCCTTGTCCCAAATCTAATCAAACTCAGTCACAAGTTACATGAGTTATTTGTAGATTGCACTATTGGGAATGAGCATAATGAACCCCCAAAGTATAGTCCAGGATCCTCTATGTAATGTTTACATGATCACAGTTTGTATCTTGGCACTAGAACTTGCCTATGTAAGCCCAAAGGATGAAGTCTTGTTCAATGGATTACATGGGAATGTAAGAGGTCATTCATAAATGATTAGCCATGGCATCTATGAAAGGAGTAATGAATCCATGAATCAGAGGTTTTCAGCACCTTGGAAATGGTAGTAACTGACTAGCAGTTTAAGGACAGAATCAAAGTGCAATGAACAATAAATGATAAGTGGACTTTGGTGATATCTCTATATTTAATACTCCTTTCCTGAAATTGCCTCCTGTTTTAGGAATAACATCTTTTTATCTAGACTTGACATGGTTTCATTTTAAGGGGACAAAGATGCTATCCTTGGAATTTCACTCGTCCTAAGGGCAAGGGATAAACATTGGTATTATTTTCTTTGAGCCCAAAGATGCTACAAGGATGCAGAAGTGGAAGGGAGTGATGCCTATTTGAATAAATACATTTTTCCCATTTAATCTTTTTATTTTAACTCAATTCTCAAAATCTAATTTTGTGGTCCATGACTGTTTCATTGCATCCCAGGTCCCAAAATGAATCACTAAACTGGCTTGATCTAGGCTTGACTCAGAATATTTGACATTTGTTGGAAGGATTAGAGAGGAGGGACTGTCTGGTTAATTTCATGAATGAATTGGAGGAAGATCTATAAGGAAGAAAGAAAGGGAGAAAACCAGACACTGTACTAGCTATTTTACAAATATCTCATTTGATCTTACAACAACCCTTTGGGTAGATACTATTATTATCTCCATTTGACAGACGAGGAAACTGTAAGTGTCTGAGGTCAAATTTGAATTCAGGTCTTCCTGACTCCAAATCTAGCACTCTACCCACTGTGCTACATGGATGATTAGATGGTGAAATGCTAGATTCCAGTTCCTTCCAAATGCTATCCTTCCAGCTGAATGTAGGAAGCCCTCTCAGTAGGATAAGAAGATAAATGAAGAACAACAAAGGTATTATAAAAACTAGTATTCACTGGGTCTTGCTAATGGTTTTTGAAAAACTATATCTCCAGCATAAAGGAAATGAAAATAAATTGTTTTGCATATTCAGCAATTGGAGACAAATATGACTGTGCTTATGACTTTTAAACATTATGCCTTCCAGGTAGAAGGGCACTTTAGTAAAAAAAACAGGTGAAAAGGGAATTGATGAGATCACCGAGGTCAATAGTATAGAAGGAAAAGATAAGAAGGCTCAGGTCAGAGCCTTTGGAGACACCCACAGTTAGTGGGTATGACATAGATGCTGGTTAGCAGGAGAGTCATCATACAGGTAGAAAGAAAACCAGGAGGGTGTCGTGTCATAAAAGTCAAGGGAGGAGATGGTGAACTAGAGGAGAAGGTGAGAAACAGTTTTCTCACATGTCACAGAGAAGGCAAGAAGGAAGAGAACTGATCAAAGGTCATAGATAGGGCACTTGAGAATTCATTGATTTTTCAGTTGAATTAGGAGACTGAATACTGTGACTGAATGTGGCTACAGGGATATACAGGAGCCAGTTCTTACTCTTCAGAGGCAACTGTTACGTTTTCAGGAGATTTGTACCTTAGAAATCAATATACAGTGAAAATTACGACTTGATTCATTGTATTGCTGATTGTCTAAAAGGAAGAAAGTGATGAAGGAAATATTAAACTTAAATGTATGTCATGGGGTACTTTTTATTTTTTTTTTACCTAGTTGTTAAACATTTATTTGAGAGATTAGAAGAAAAAGTTTAAATAACCTTCTGAGTCACTGGAAACATTGGTTAGTGAAAATGTGGTCTTGTAGGTCTAATGTGGAATTCTTTCAGCTGCAATTAGACAATACAGTTGTCAGTTAGAGCCCTCAGAGAGGGGATTGCCTACAGACTCTTTTTAGATAGCTAGAGTAGGAAATCCTGCATACTTGGCCTCATAAAGGGGAAGTTCTCCATTGGGTATCATCAATTGAAGAGTAAAATTCCTAAAGGAGATGGGTTTGGTGGGCTGAATCTATTTCCCATTCTTGCCTCCTCCCTTCAAAACACACACACACCTCCCCCACACACACACACACACTCATACACACATCCCACCACCATCACTTTTGGTATAACCAACCTGTGTCAGGAGTAATGTCATACCTCCTTTCCTTTTCCGTAGAGTTTCCCCTGATTGGCATCAGGCATTAACTATGGGATTTCCCAGCCACACCAACATAAAGATCTGACCAGATTATCTGATATTTGTGTGGGAGACTGAGAACTGAGACAATTCCAATGAACAGATAATACAACTCATATAGAATTGTTCTGGGGGTGATGGGAGGAGGCACTGTGATTGACACTACTTTAAAATGATGAAATCTTCTCCCACAAGAAGTTTTAGGAATGACTCTTGAGACACAGAATTGAATAGAGTATGATTGATTGACATTCTAAGAAGAGTGATGGTATGATTGGAAAATGACTGAACAAATTGTGTATCTGATGGTGATGGAATACTATTGTGCTATTTTACTATTGGAATAATGAACTGGAGGAATTCCATGTGAACTGGAATGACCTCCAGGAATTGATGCAGAGTGAAAGAAGCAGAACCAGGAAAACATTATACATATAGACGGATACATTCTGGCACAATCGAATGAAATAGACTTCTCTACTAGCAACAATGCAATGATCCAGGACAATCCAGAGGAACTTAGAAGAAAGAACAGTGTCTACATCCAGAGGAAGAACTGTGGGAACAGAAACCCAGAAGAAAAACATCTGCTTGATTACAGGGTTTGATGGGAATATGATTGGGGTTGTAGACTCTAAATGATCACTCTATTGCAAATAGTAATATTATGGAAATGGGTTTTGAACAATGATGCATGTAAAACCCAGTGGAATTGCTTGTTGCCTCCAGAGCAGAGAGGGAGGAGGGAAGGGAAAGAACATGAATCATGTAACCATGGGAAAATATTCTAAATTAATTAATTAATACATTTTAAAGAATAAAATAAAATAAAAAAGGATAATGGTAAAATTTCAAGTGATGTCCAACATCAGAACAATAGGGATCCTTCTTCCTAACTGGGCTTTAGGCCACTCATAAAAGTGTCTCATTCTACATTGTCATTCTACATCATTCAAGTTTTTGTATACACATTTGAAGGAATGTTGGCATGGTTCAGTTTCCAGAATTCTACTCTTTATTACCATTGTGAGGTAATAAGGGACAAGATGCTGTTCTTGTCTGAGCTTCAATTTCCTCATTTGAAATATATAGTAATTGGATTAAATCATCTCTAATGTCCCTTCCAGGCCCAAATTTTACAATGCTATTAAAAAGAAACTCAGTGTTATGTTAGGGCATGATAACAGGTGAGATGGATATTCAGGAGAAGAAAGATTCTTTGGGGAGGTTGTAGAATTCAAAATTTAAAGATTAAAGAAAAACAAAAGTGCTTCTAATTCAAGTAAGGTGCTTAATTTTAGTCCCCAAGCTTACTTCAAAGATGTCATTTAAATTACAGGATCTGAAATTAGTGGAGGGAATGAGGTATATTGGTAACCACATAGATCCAGTCCACCAAACGCAGTCATGTTAGAAATTTCACCTTCTCCTTTTCTGACTAGCCAATGGGGAATTGGCTGCTGAGGGGAATTAATCTTTTTGGGGTCAAATAAACAGAATTGTCTATTTTAGCCAACTAAAATGGGACAGTGGCCAATCCCTACATGAGGCCTCTTACTTAATTAGCTTTGAAAAAAAAAAAAGTAAATATAAGAGCTCCCCAAGCCTATGGAACTCTGCTGTTGAAGAATTCTACTTTGACCTCGTTAGATTATACCCTCACTAAAAAATGCTCTAGTGATTCATGAGGTTGCTGCTTAAACTTTTCTGGAAACCTACTGAGTTAGTTGGTAATAAAAGCCCTTTTAAGATTTCTGTGGAGGAAGTTAGTCTTCAGCATCATTATTCAACTGAAACTGCCATATCTTGAATAAGTATCAACTGTCATAAAGGCAAACCTCTGGCAGAGGGCCAATATAATCAGCTTTCTAGTTGGAGGCAAGTAAATAACCACAAGGTATCATTCTCTATTGATTTTCAAAGATAGGCAATCTCATTTCATAAGAAGCACCTTTGGGATCATATCATCCCTGGCTCACACCACATAGCATCCCAGCTCTCATGTCCTGATTGATGATATATTCCCAGGTCTCAGTCTCTGCCATTTTCATAAAGGTGTTGACTTGATTATTCAATTGAGCAGAAAGTATAAAATGTCTCTGAAGGGCACTAATATATCTCCCAAATAAGTATCTGCTCTAGGGACAGCAGTAATTTCCTCCATTGGTTCCAAGCCCAAAAGGGAATATCTCTGATCATCTCTCTAGTCCTATTCTCTGTAGCCCCCAGATTACTTCACTAGACTTATGGCCACTGATACAAGAAATCAGTAAAGATGAAAATCTTATCCATTTAGCTTTCAGATTACATCCTATACCTGTCATGAAGTTCACCAGAAGGTCTTGCCAGAGTCTTCCCCTTTCAGAGCATCCCAAACTGAGATCTGGTGGTGCATGGCTCTCTCAGAATGATCAGAAACATCCGAGAACTGAACAAAGTTGTGTCCCCCAAATATAAGAGGCCACTGGACTAGGAGGGGAAACTAAGCATTGGCATACTCAGTGAGCCTGAGAAAGCTACTTCCATTTCGTGATAGAAAATCTCCTGTGCTCTACCCAGTTTGTATCATTGAATTCATAATGGACCACTTAGGACAATGGTTGTTCTATTTGTTAACAGCTAATAGAAGTGGGTAGATGCTATTCAAGAGTTATTAAACTTACTTTTATTGTTAAAAGCATTAAGGTATGGTCAGAAATAGATGCCTCAGTGGATTGAAAGCAGGCTTAGATATGGGAGGTCCTGGGTTCAAATCCAGACTCAGATACTTCCTAACTGTGTGACCTTAGCCAAGTCATTTAACTCCCATTGCCTAGCTCTTACCACTCTTCTGCCTTGGAATAGGCAGTATTGAGTCTAAGATAGAAGGTAAAGTTTAAAAAAATAAAGCAATAAGGTATAAGATTTTGTGAAAAAAAGCATCTCCACACAATTCCAAAAGGAAACATGAGAGCAGGGGTTACATGTATCTCATTCTGTTCTCACATCATTTTGATGTCTTCTGCCAAGACCCTATACTTTAAAATCATATTATTGCACCTAGCTTGGAGATGATGAGTATTTTGGAGATCTATATGGTTTGCCAGTCAATAAAAGATAATGAGATTCTGATGGAGCATTTTAGCCATTAAGTTATAGCTTCTTAGATGTCAAATAAGTGTTTAATTCTTATGTGCTACAGTTATGTGCTATACAATTTCTACCATGGCCTGACTTGTTCTAAATTGTTCACTAAATCAAGACTGCTTAAAGAGGACCCTTCTGGAGTTTCTGAAGGCAATGATTTGGTCCTGAAATTCTTCTATTTCCATAAACAAATACATATGACTTAGCTATTTCTTTGATAAATTGTTTTTGATGTCTTATTGACTGAGTGAATGCCATTCATTAAGGGTCCTTTTAATAACATTCTTGGATCTTATTTATTTGATAGGCTCCATTCATAGCTAAGCAACTTTTGGTTACATTCCACATACTTGTTGCAAGTGATAGTGGCTAATTAAAAAATATTTATGAAGTTTTTGAATTTGTTATTATTATTATCTTTTCTTAGAAAGAGGTTAATCTCTCTGAACCATATCAAGAAACTTGTGATTTTTAGATTTAATTTAGATTAAGAATGTAATGTAATCATTATAACTTTACATAGTTTTTATGTTGTAATTTTTACATCACAATATTGTGACATCACAACAATTTAGATAAATGACATGATAGAATCCCCATAAATTCACAAAGCATGTGATGCAGAAAAAAGAATGGTGCCTTTGGAGCCAAAAGACATTGGTTTGATTTCCTAGAAGTGTTACTGGGTAAATTTTCAGTTTTCTTATCTGTAGCATTAGAGATTGTTACTGGATTGACTTTTAGCTCCCTCCCAGCTCTAAAATACTATGACTATAATCTTGGGTTGTTGCTGATTCACTTGCTGTATTTACCCTGTGGTATCAATAATGTGAATGAGTATGGTGGACAAAGCTGACACCAAGCAATATTGTAGTCCTTAAATGCTATAGTCATAGATTTGGTTTAGGGGACTTTTGAGGAAGAATCAGTTATCTCAGTTTTTATTCTGACTTCTCTATTCTTTCAACTCTTATAAAAGAAAATCTAACCCTTCATAAAATCAGCAAAATGCAGAGGACTACTATAATTGCATTTCAGAGACATGTAAAGATACCAAATACCTAGTATTTGATTGATTATCCTTCATACACAAAGAGGATCAAAATGAAATCATAATGTAAGGGTCAATGTCCTAGAAAATATCATTCACCAGTATCTCAGCTCCAGCTGAGGGAAGAGTAGTAATGAGTATGGTGGTCCCAGTCATTCCTCTAACAGGTTAGTCTCCCTGACCTGACTCTATTTCCCTCCTTTCGTTTTCTTTCCTCTTCTCTTGAGATTCCTGTTCTCTTCCCCCTGTATAATTGAAAATCTGTTATCCTTAAAAAAAACACTACATTTCCCAGGAGCCCACTGACTTCCTGTCATTATGACAGGGAATAAATATCTAGTGGGAAGTCCTACCTGCCTCTTCCTTTGACATGCAGTCAGCAGTGATGGTGGTGAGTGAGGATTTTGAAAATGGCTAACCAGCCATGGGTACATGGTCTTTATTTGTATCCTCTTTATTCCTTGATTTTCTAATAATCATTTAATAAACCTCTTAAGTTATAATATTTTTATCATTGATGTTAATTTTAAATTTTACACCCCATAGGACTAGGAGAACATCACTCAATAGTCAAAGTGTCATGACTGCAGGGGCTTAGGTACAGGAATGAAGGAAGCCTCTGTCAACCAATGGAAGCTAATGGCAATGCCTTGTTACACATAATTAACAAATTAACATGGGGAGCCATTATAATGTGGGGGGTTGAATAGAACAGCATGCAAAGATATGGATTTGAATTCTGACTTGTTGATTTATCATGTGACGTTGGGTGAGTCACTTCCCTCATCTGTACCCAAGTCTGTTTGTACTAAGTTGTCTCTAAGGTCTCATCCAGTTGGGATCCCAAACACATGTCTGTGTTATAAAGTAAATACAAAAAAAAATCAGTAATTTCATGACACCTTTTTTCATTATTACAATATTACAAACTTTGAGGAAAACAAATCTTACCTAAAAGAATGAAGGAGAGAATGAGGAAAACTGAATGGGTGATGTCAAGCACTTACCTATTTGGTCAGGGTTATTTCCCTGGAGGTCAAGCCAGTCAGCTCTTAATTTGCAAAATAAACCACATTCTTTCATTAATCCTTTGATCTCTTTATAGTGTCATTGTTCATTCTATCTACTAGGCTGGTACTAGTTTCACATTAGATATGATAGTTAATAACAGACAATAGAAAATGAAGTGGGTGTGTAGTCAGAGCTAAGTAGGATGAAATCAGTCTTGGTGGCTATTTATAGCAACAATTCAACTTTCATCTGTTTAAATTGCTATTTTCATGGAGTAAACTCCAATCTCTCTGGCAACAGTGTAAGCAGCATAAGATTAGAACCAGAAATGATAATTGGTGTTAGTCAAATATATAATGACTAAGAAAAATACCTCCTTCACCATAAAGGGCAGTCACTTACCAAGGAGAAGATCAAAATAAACATTAGCCTTGGAAAACAGTAGTGAGCAATTCATCTGAGGAGAAGTAGTTATTCCAGTCTTACAAAGCCAGCGATCTGGAAAATGGAGAGTAATGAAAGCTATCTCAGCTGAAACTCTTTGTGTAAAAGACCTTTTGGGGAGAAAATTAACCTAGTTTCACATGAAATGGGGGCTGGTGGGAGAACTGATTGGGTAGTTGAATGAGACCCACCTGAAAGTCATGAAGTTTTTACTGAAATAGTAAATGAAGGAAATGCTATGAATAGAATTTACCTGGATTTTAGCTAAGCATTTGATAAAGAATTTCATACTGGAGAAGATGAAAAAAGAAAATTAGATGACATAAGAAAGATGAATTAGGAAAGAATACAATCAGACATGTTCAGAATTGGAATGAAAGCTAGAATCAAAGAATTGTTCATGTTTCAGTGTCAATATGGCAGATTTCCAGTGGAGAACCCCAAAGATCTGTGCCTGAATCTGTGATGATTAACATTTTTATCACTGACTTAGATAAAGACGTAAGTGACATTCTCTTAAAATATGCAGATGACACAAAGGTGGAAAGGGTAAGTTACATAATGCATGACATAGTCAGGATTCAAAAGGATCTTAACAGACTAGAACATTGGATTGAATCCATGGACATAAATATAAAACCTTGCACTTGGGTACAAAAAAATCAAGTAGAAAATGGAGTGGGAGGGTGTCATAGTATATAATTGTTTTTTGAATCAGATCTGATGGTTTTAATGGATTGCAAGCTCAATATGAGCCAGCAGAGTGAAGTTTTAGTGAAAAAAAATCTAATTCAATCTTGATGATTAAGAAAAGACATAACTTCTAGGAATGGAAGGGAATAGTCCAATAGTATTATACCTTCCTCAGACTTCATTTGGAGTTCTGTAGTCATTCTGGATGCCATGACTTGATAAATAGAAGTGTCCAGAGTAGGGCAACTAAAATGGTGAAAAGATTTGAGGCCAGGTCATATGAAAGTTAGTTGGAAGAATTAGACTGAGAAAGAGAAAACTCAAGAGGGGATGTGATAGCTATTTTGGCATACTGAAAAGATTGTCATTTTGGGAAGGATTAGACTTATTCTGTTTTTGCCCAGAAGGCTGAACCTAAACAATGGGTACAAGTTTCAAGGAAGCCACTTTAGGTATGAGGTCAGGAAAACATCTTAATAATAATTAAACCTGTCCAAAAGAAGTCTGGGCTACTTTCGCAAGTAAGCTTACTGACTTAGAGTTAGTAAACATTTATTAAGCATCTATCATGTGATAGGCACTGTGCTAAATTCTGGGGATACAAAAAGAGGCAAAAGACAGTCCTTGCCTTCAAGTCTTGAAGGAGATCAGAATTTAAAAGGGGAAGATAATAAGCAAACAAATATACAAGATGAATTGGAAATAATTAAGAAAGAAAAGGCACTAGAGTTAAGAGGAGTTGGAAAAGGCTTCCTGTAGAAAGTGGGATTTTAATTATTACTTAAAAGGAACCAGGGGATATAGAAGGTGAAGATGAAAAGGGAAAGCATTCCAGACAGATATCCAGAGAAAATGCATTGAGTCCAGAAAAGGAGTGCTTATTCATGGAACAGACAAGAAACTAATATCATTAGATCAAAGAGTACATGGTAAAAGCACATGGTGTAAGAAGACTAGAAAGGTAAAAATGAGTTGAGCTAAGTGATAGTCTTAAACATCAACTAGTCAATGGTAACCACTACTTTGAGGGCTTCAGAGTCTAGACAACTATGCTTTGAGCAAGTTATGGAAAGGATTCTTTTATGTACAGGTTGGATTAGAAGGCAAGGTCCTTCACATACATGACTGAAAAGGTTCCTGTGTCTATAGTTAAACATTTTCTTGTGTGAGAAAGAGACAGACAGACCTTGAGCAAGCTATTTCCCAAATCTTGACCTCAGTTTTCTCACCTATAAAATGAAGGGAATGGAGCAAACTCTTCCAGTTTTCCTCATTAATAATCATGTTGTGTTAGGATAGGATTTTGGATAAGGGAAAGACAAGAGGAAAAAAATATAAAACTATTGTTTTGGAAGGGAAAGGAAAAAGGGCTTAGGGATTTAATTATGCTTATTCTTATTTTAAAAAACTAACAATGCTAACTAGGTTACTAAACTAAAACTTAACCAGGTTCCCAAATCTTACTCAGCAGGGGCCCAAAACCAGTTAGAGCCAGGATCTGTTGTTGTTAGATGTCCAAGCAAGTCCTGATGTCCAAGTGAGACTGAATGCTGCCAGCAGCTAGATACAGGAACCCTTCCTCAGTTCATCACAGGGAAATCCTCTTCAGACCTTCCTCTTGACTTCCTCAGGAGACCAGAGAAAAGTCCTGGGGCAAGATGGAGTCTTCCCAGATCCTCCCGCCCAGGCTCCCATGTGACCCTTGGTCACCTGGCACTGTCAATCATACCTAGGAGTGCACTTTTCAGTTTTTGCACAGTTTTGCAAATTGCAAACCTTTCCATCCTTTATCACAATTCCCCCCTATTGTACGAATCAAAAATCATATTGGAAACACTATTTTTGAATGTGTGCACAATCTAAAATACTTACCAGTTACCTAAACTAAGAAATCTACCCAAAATAACAAACAACCTACACTCAACTATCTTACTCTAACTTACACTAACCTATTCTAAGGAATTGTAACAAGGGCAAAAGGAAAAGGAAAACAAAGTAAATAATGAACAAGTACAAAAGTCAAGCAGAAGCCATATCAGAACAGCAAATAACATCAAACAGATGAACATAACTTCCATGCAAATATAGAACTTAAAACATTATCAGCTAAAACAGAACAATGTACTAGTATTGCAGACATTAACATTAAACTTAGAGAAAAAGTTTTGAAAATCACAACAAACACAACATTGCACAAGTTTTACAATGAAAATTAAACGAAACAATAAACTCACTTATGTAAATACATGTAACAGTGAGCTATGTACATAATCTACACATATATACATATTGTACATACACACAATATACACATGTATGCCAAACATATGCACATATATACACTTACACACACTTCATATTTACACATAGTTTACATATCTACATACACTATAATACAATTAACTTACGATGCTATTATATACTCTCTATATATTTGCATATTTATTTACAATTTTGTTTGATATCTGAAGTCATATGTTGTTTGTGTTGTGTAATATATGATGCAGTGCAAGTCAGTATCTGATTTTCTTATCTTACTTAATTTTACCTAAATTCAAAATATTTTTCCTAACTAAATTTCTATACCTAAGCTAAATCTAAGAATGTAAATATATTTGTTAGTAAATAACAGATCTATAGCTAATCATAACACTGTTAGTACCCTAACTATACATTGTTTCGCTCATTTAAGTAGTGATTCAATGCAACCTAGCCATGTTTATGTTTTGTGTTTATGTGTTATGTTGTTACTTTTGTTGTCATGTTGTTTTGATATTTAAATGTCAGTGTTAGTGTTATATAACAGTTATGTTACTGTTGTATGCAACATACTTACCCCTACTTCCTCTTCAATATCCTTCCGTCATTCCATAGTAGGAAATATATTTGTGTTTGTATGTGAATAAATGCTATGTTATTTACTATAATACATTACCCAAAGGATAAAATCATTAGTCCATTTATCCTGTAATCCTCTTCATTGTAAATTTCACGAAGTCTTTTAAATTTTAAGTTCTCAATCTTTCATCAATGTCCATTAATTCCTGAATTCTCCTCTTCATCTGCATTATCCTCTTCTGCAGGAATGGTCCTCTCCTTACTGATCATTTTGACTGCAGACTCAATTTGACTGAAGATTCTATCTTTCTGCAATCTCTTCTTCATTTCCTTCTTCAATGATTTGTACATTTTCATTATTTATACCATGTGTTAATTTTATATGTGAACAATGATACCAAGAATCTCTATGCAAAACTTTTACTGAAGATGGAGAAACCAACACAATAGTGTAAGGACTGAACCAACTTTCCTGAGTTGCTGATGTTTTAGCAAAAAAATTTTACATATACCATATCTCCTGGTTCATAATTATGAAGAGAATAATCCAAAGGACCAGTTTGAATTAATACTCCCATTTCATGTAATTCTTTTAGTCTTTGTTATAAAGCACTTAAGTAAGAAGCAAGTTGACAATCTCCTCCTAAGAGAGATGTATAGGCTGTCTTACAAGTTTTTGCTTGTAGTGGAGCGTGTCCAAAGAGCATTTCATAGGATGATATATGCAAA
This sequence comes from Monodelphis domestica, assembly GCF_027887165.1. Classification (NCBI taxonomy): domain Eukaryota; kingdom Metazoa; phylum Chordata; class Mammalia; order Didelphimorphia; family Didelphidae; genus Monodelphis; species Monodelphis domestica. Next base: position 289,012,904 of record NC_077232.1, on the reverse strand, counting down.
TCTGCTCTTGGCCTTGTATGTAAGTAAAACAAAGCTGTGGGAAGAATCTCTGGCCACTTAAGATGAGTTTCAGCACAGAGCTTCCCTACCATAGTCTTTATTTCCTTATTCATATGCTCAACTTGGCCTGAACTTTGGGGATGATACGGCACATGATATTTTGGTGTTATTCCTAGATTTTCATAGACTCTTTTCAGGATGTCTTGAGTGAAATGGGACCCTTTATCAGAGTCTATTGTTAATGGTACTCCAAATCTAGGTATAATTTCCTTAATCAACACTTTCACCACAAAGCTAGCTGTATTTGTATTTGATGAAAAAGCTTCAGGCCATTTAGTTAATATATCAACAATTACCAAGCAAAACTTGTATCTTCCAGCTTTTGGCATGCTGATATAATCAATCTGCATACTCTCAAATGGACAATATGCTAAAGGTCTACCACCTAAACCTTTCTGTCTGAATGCTCCTTGATTGAATTTTTGGCAAACAGAACAGCTTGAACAGATCTTATTTGTTACAGTACTTATTCCAGAAGCAACCCTTTGCCTCTTTACAGTGTCAATTACAGCTTGACTACCAAAATGACCTTTTGTATGAATGGCTTGACATAAATAGATATACGGGTCTTTTGATAACAGCAGCTTTCCTGTATCTCTTAACCATATACCATGTTCTTTTTTAGTTCCAAACTTCTCTTTCCATTTTTGTATTTCTGAGTCTACAAAAGTTTTTTCTAGATCATCAGATTCTATAGTTGATAAGTTCATAATATACACTAGAGCATTTCTGGCCACAAATTTTGCCATTATGTCAGCTCTATGATTTCCTTTAGAAATAGAATCTCTTCTATTAGTATGACTTCTACAATGAATTACCGCTAGCTGTTTAGGCTTCTGGATAGCATCCAACAACTCAGTTATTATTTCTGCATAAGCAATTGGTTTTCCTAATGCAGTAATAAAACCTCGTTGTTTCCAGCTCTTTCCTGTCACATGACAAACAGAAAATGCACAATGAGAGTCTGTGTGAATGCTTGTATTTTTACCAGGTGCCAGAAGAAATGCTTGTTTTAAAGCGATTAACTTTGTGGTTTGAGCGCTAAGGTTACTAGGTAACGATCCATACCACAGCATCTCAAATTCTGTGACAACTGTAGCACCTATACATCTAATTCCATTACACAAATATGAAGATCCATCTGTGAATAAAACCAAATCTGGATTTTCGATCGGAGTGTCTTTTAAATCTGCCCTTGGCATATCCACTAGATTTACTACTTTTAAGCATTCATGTAATGGTTCACTGTTCTTTGGCAAATCAGGAAGAAGTATAGCTGGGTTTAATACACTACACCTTTTCAATGTGATATTTTCACTACCTATCAGTATAATTTAATACTTAGATATCCGTTGGTCTGAATATGCTTGAGTACGAATACCACTTCTATTTGATGTAAACAGAATACCATCAATGGACATCCTAAAACTAATTCTGATGACTTTCAAACTAACACAGCTGCGGCAGCTACACCCCTTAAACTGTACCTGCACCAATTGGATCTAGCTGACAACTATAGAATCCAATTGGATGATAATTGTGCCCTAAAGTCTGTGTCAGTACACCAGATGCAATACCATTGGTCTCATGCACAAATAATTGAAAAGGTTTAGTATAGTCTGGGATTCCAAGATCTGGTGCAGATAAAATCACTTCCTTAAGCTTACTTAAGGCTTGCAGATGTTCAGGTTTGAGTTTCAGAGGTTCTGGTTCTGTATTTCTAGTTAGATCTATTAAACATTTAGTAATTTCACTATATGCAGGTATCCATTGTCTACAAAACCAGTTGTCCCAAGAACATCTCTGAGTTGCTTCTTGGTCTTAGGTGCACTCAGTTTCTGGATATCAGTTATTCTTTTCTTAGTAATAATCCTGGAACCCTCTGACAAGACAAAACCAAGATATTCAACCTGTGGCAAAACCCACTGAAGTTTTGCTTTAGAGATTTTTATGTCCATGTTTATATAATTCAATCAAAAGAATCTTGCTATCTCTCATCAAACACACTTTAGCAGATGGAGATGCTAGGAGAATATCATCTACAAAATGAACTATTTTACTTTCCCTGAATGAAAATGTTTTAAGGTCTCTATTCAAAATTTGAGAGAATTGGCTCAGGCTGTCACAGAATACCTGTGGAAGATGAGTGAACGTCCACTGGGCACTGTCCCATGTAAAAGCAAAGATCTTTTGAGAATCCTCATGAATTGGTATTGAGAAAAATGCTGAACATAAATCTATCATGGTGAAATATCTTGCTTGACTTGGAATGGATGATTTTATAGTAGCTGGGCTTGGTACCATAGGATGAGTCTTAATTACATGATCATTTACAGCTCTTAAATCCAGTATGAATCTATAGACAACTTTGCCATCTTGATCAAACTTTTGTTTCTTTATTGGCAGTATGGGAGTATTGTAATTTGAAAAACACAGTATTATGATCCCTTGTTGAATTAGGGACTCAATAATCGGCCTTATTCTGTCTATAGCTTCTTTACTCAAAGGATATTGAGAACACAAGGAACTGATCCTTCCTTCGTTCTCACTATCACTAGATAAGCTGATTTCAATAGGTCAACATCTGTGGAAGACTTTGCCCATAAACCTTCTGGTATATCCTCAGGAATAGGATATATGGAATTCAACTCATTCTCTGCACTGACTGAATCTAAGAACAGCAAGGGAAAGGCTTTCAGAGATTCTTCTGGGAGTTGTAATGATATATCCCCAGTGTCAGTACATTGAATCTTTGCTCATCATTTACAAAACAAGTCTCTCCTGAGAAGGTTCATTGGGCATCCAGGCATACAAAAAAATGTATGTTCCATGCTTAATGGACCAAGGGTAATCATTTTAGGTTGTAATTTAGCTACTCTCTCTGTTTTTCTAGTAGCTCCAATACCTTCCATAGTACCAACAGCTCTACAATCTTTAGTAAGACTTTGCAAAACTGATTTACTGGCTCCCGTATCCACCAAAAGATCATATATCTGATCCCCTATAGTTACTGAAACATAGGGTTCAGTACTATTTTGGGGTTGGAAGGTTTCAAGAATTGGTGCAAGCACAGTAATATCAGTACAAAGCTCAGTCATTTCCTGTCCATCCAAGGCAACATCTGCATGAATTATATGACTTTCCCAGGATTTTTCATCATCAGCTTTTATGTTACTCTCATTGGTCCTTAAATTCTCCATCTTAGTATCATTGTTCTCATTTACAATTTGCTTATTATTATTTAGGTTATATTCTTCATTAATTTCTCTTATCATACCTTCATTAGAATTGTCTATTAAATTTATATTACAATGTTCTTTCTCTGTACAATTATTTACACCAACCATATCCTCCTTTGATTCAATGAATCCATTTGTATCACCAAGTATTTTATTTTCATTACTCCCATTTTCATTTATCCTCAACCCATTTGCAATTATATCACGCTCATTCCTTGATTCATTCTTATGTGTTCCCTGGGCAAACCTTCATAAGACAGTATTCTTACTCTGGTCACCCTTTACAACCTGGCTATATTGAGGCCTTGCTCCAGCATTTACCCAAGACTACATAGTATTTAAATCAGGTGCTTGTTGTCCCTGGCAACAGGCATTTTGACATTGATTGGTATATCTAGTTTGATTATTGTTATTATTTACATTATGTCTATTATAATTATTACTATTCCAGTTATTGTTTCTATTATACCCATTACTTAATTGTCTCCTAACCTGATTCCTAAAGCAGCAGTCTCTGAACAGGTGTCCAATGAGATCACATAGGAAACACCTCCAAGGGCCTGATCTCCTTTCATTTGGTTTATAAGTATTATTAGTATACCTTGGCTGTACAGATCTTAATGCGGCCACAGCTTTTATTTCTTTGATTTCACTTTCTCTAGCCTTTAATTCAGCTTCCTTCAGTTTCCTCTTTAAGTCCTCAACAATAGTATCCCTGTCATCATTCTTTTCCTCTGAGTCTGTAATCAAATATGTGGCCTTCCTCCATAGATCATCCAACTCTAATTCCTCCCAGTCAGGGTAATTTGTTTTAAAAAATTGCTTGATCTTTGGGACAGCATTTTTAACAAAGACCCTCTTAATATGTACAATTGAGTTCTCTTCCAGGGGTTCCATTCCCAATAAAGTTTCAGCTGCCTTGGTTATCTTTTCCAGGAAAACCACAGGAGCTTCAGAGACCTTCTGTTTGATTGCCTCAAATTTTGACCACGAATTGGCTCTTTTAGTATACCTTCCCATTACCTCCAGAATTGCATCTCTTGCCTCTACTAACATCTTATACACTCCCTCTTCATGTGTATCTAACTTCAAATCCTCTGGCCAGGATTGCAATAACGGATCTGTTGTAGTCTCCTGAATAAATTTGGTTCTTTCTCTCTTAGTCAAGACCTCCTTCATCAGTAGGGCAAAATGTTTCAGTGACCCCAAACCAAAAAATTATTTTGGTGGCTACTTCAAAACTGTAATTTTTCTACAGTTATGATTTGGAATGTAAATATCTGATATGCATTATGTATTCTCATTACTACAAATTGAGAGGTTGAGAACTGCTGCATTAGGGGTTTCAGACAGTTCATAGCAAACACATAATGACAATAATTAGGGAGCATTACAAATACAAAATACAATACATATAGAAAATAATTGAAGAACAAAAACAGTACATTGCTAAACATGTCTACAGACATGCCAGCTTCCATTGTAAGATTATTTCTACAATGTATATTGTACATAAACTAAAGACAACACAAATAAATGTCAAACAATCAAAACAGTTTGTTTTTAATTTTTTTTATCTTAAGACAGCTGCCCCAAGATGGCTGCCGGGGTCTGTGGTACAGCTTCAGTAACCCCTTCAGGAAGCCACCCTCAGAATTCTATGTAACCCCCTAAGCTCCTAACTAGCTAAGTACACAGAGAAATATAAAATCATACAAGAAATAAATACAATATACAGATTCTTAATTCTGGCTGGCTCGCCAAACTGTTAGGCTAGGATTTTGGATAAGGGAAATGCAAAAGGAAAAAACATATAAAAATCTACATTATTGTTTCTGAAGGGAAAGGAATAAGGGCTTAGGGATTTATTTATGCTTATTCTTATTTAAAACTAACTAACTATGCTAACTAGGTTACTAAACTAAAACTTAACCAAGTTCCCAAATCTTGTTCAGCAGGGGTCCAAAAAACCAGTTAGAGCCAGGATTTGTTGTTGTCAGATGTCCAAGCAAGTCCTGATGTCCAAGTGAGACTGAATGCTGCCAGCAGCTAAATACAGGAACCCTTCCTCAGTTCAACACAGGGGAAATCCTCTCAGACCTTCCTCTTGACTTCCTCAAGAGACCAGAAGAAAAATTCCATTGGGGCAAGATGGAGTCTTCCCAGATCCTCCCACTCAGGCTCCCATGTGATCTTTGGTCATGTGGCACTGTCAATCATACCTAGGTTTGCACTTTTCAGTTCTTGCACAGTTTTGCAAATTGCAAACCTTTCCATCCTTTATCACAGTTTCAAATATTCTACTGAGAAGAAACTCAGAGAAGCTTAGATTTTTTGTTGTTTGTCTTTTTGTTTTTGTTTTTGTTTTTTTGGCATCCAGGAAATATAATATGCATATATGACAGATGAAATTTACTTTCTTTTATTTTCTCCTTTTTTTGATCCACACACATAAGTTCCTTGATGTAGGAAATTCCCAAAGAGTAAATACCCTCTACCAATGCATAGTTACAGTTCTGTCATTTTTTTGTGTTAAGGAGTCATCTGGGACACTAAGTTCAAGGAACTTTCCCAGGGTCACAGAGCGAGGCTATGCCAGAAACATCACTTGAACTCAGGTCTTTTTGATGTTATAGCATCTCTTTAGAGCCACATGGACTATAATGGATAGGGCTGTTGTTACTTAGTCATGTCTGATTCTTCATGACTCTGTGGAGCATGAGGCTTTCTTGGCAAAGATACTGGAGTAGTTTGCCATTTTCCTCTCCAGTGGATTAAGGCAAATAGAGGTTTAATGACTTGCTCAGGGTCACATAGCTAGTAAACGATGCTAGATTTGAACTCCTGTCATTCCTGACTCCAGGTTCAGTGCTCTGTCCACTGAGCCACCTTGCTGTTCCTACTAAGGATTAGTACAAAGCAGGAAAAGTTGACTGCTAAGAGAAGTGATGCAGAATCACATTCTCTAGGCAATCAATGGCATAGAAGATTACTGTGTTTGATGTGGTCAGCAAACTTTCATGGAAAATATTGGGTTGTTTGTTCCCTTTAATGAATATTTCAATAAATAAGAAAAGCACTAGAGTCTGAAGAAACAGCGTGAACAAAAACAAGAGAATGCATTTGGATGGTGTAGTGGATAGAACAATGGGTTGGAATCAGGAAGACAAATTTAAATCCTGCCACAAATTACTAGCTGTGTGACTAGTCACTTAAGCAAATCATTATACTACTCTCAGTCCCAGTTACCTCATCTATAAAATGGGAATAACAAAAGCACTACTTCCCAGTGTTGTTGGGAGGATCAAATGAGATAACAAATGCAAAGTTCACAGTATATTTTGAAATACTAAGTAAATGCTATTAATAATTCAAGGTATTGCAAGTGTTGAACATTTCATAAGTGGACTCTAGAGGTGAAAATCAGTTTACAGAGGAGAAAACTGAAGCCCAGAGAAGAGAAGGTCCTGCCTCAAATCATATTCGAGTATTCACTGTGCACACGTAGTACTGAAGTTTGAAAAACTCATGTTCCTGTGTTCAAATCTGACCTCAGACTTAGTAGCACTGTGACACTGGGAAAGTCACTTAACCCTGTTTTCATCAGTTTCCTCATGTATAAAATGAACTGGAGAAGGAAATGCCAAACCACCCCAGTGTCTTTGCCAAGAAAACCCCAATGGGTTCATGAAGAGCTCGAAATTACTAAAAATGACTGAACAACAACAAAAAGTGAACATACTTAAATGTCCTAAACTCTAACCATTATCTCAGTGTAGCTACATGTTGCTGGGAGGAATGAATGATGCCTATGAAGGAAGAAGTGTCATAAGCCTCTGGCCAGAAGAACTCTTTGCCCACATACTAACCACTGGTCTCAAATACATGAAAACTTGTTTGTTTGTTGTTTTTGTCACTGTTTATAAGTTCCTGACCTTAGTGAAAGAATATAGGGAATAGAGTGGGCCAGGTCATGACCTTGTAAACTTTTTCACCAATTGAAGTCCATAGAAGAGTTTGAGTCACTGAAGCAATGAATTTGGTGATGAGCTGGTGCTACCCTGAAGGGAGATCACCCTATCCATTGGTGAATTGTCTTGGCAACCTAGATACCATGCCCTACCATTAAGGGAGTGATTAATCTATCTTCCATCAAGTAAGCTTCACCCAGAAGTGAACTTAGTGAGAGGAATGTTTGTAGAATTCACTTTAAGTTTGAAATCCAATTCTCTGGGGCCTGAGATGGTAGAGGGGATATGAACCCTGGTTTAGAGGAATATATTTATACTTCTATCTTGCTTTATCCTCTCTCAGTCAATAACACTTTCCAAAAGCTTTTCTTTAAGACAATGAAAGATATTTTGAAATATGTGAGATCATGGGAGCTTGGAATCTCAGAACTGAAAGGAACCTTGAAAACTCTCATAATTAAATTGTACTAGGTTAATCTTCTTGTCTTCTACATTCTTCTGAATGACTCTCCCAACTACATTGTGAAAACTCTAATCAATAGAAACCAGACATTCTTCTTCCACTCAAGTAAGAATATTAGGAACTCATCTATTCTGGGAAATCCCCATGGTTTGGATAGCTTAGAAATTAAGCATCTGATTCATTCATTAGCAATAGGAAGAATGTCCCAAGATGCCATCGTTAACCCCAGAGAGCCTCCCTATACTCCATTATTGTGAAACTCCTGGGTAATGTTAGGTGTGTTTATAAGAATTCCTTTCTCACCCAGCGTTAATACTGCTGTGTCATGGACCTTTATTTACAGAGCTTCAATAGTGATTTGGAGACACATGAATATAATTATCATAATCATTGCCACTTAAGCTGAGCTGTTCTGATATCCATCCTGACACTGAGATTTTGTGTTACTTTAAAAATGGACTTAAAAAAAGCAAAACACTTCAGACTTCTAGCAAATTAACATAAGTCAATATCAGTAAAACTGAAGTTTTATTTGGAAATATTCTTTATTATGTCCTGCTTGGATCTTTTGAACCATCAATGAATTGAGAGTATAGGGCTTCTGAAGCTTTTATGGCATTCGCCACTGATTATGCATTAAAAGTATAGTTCCTTATTGCAAGAGAGCTTATGGGTACAGTCTTTTTTTTTTTTTTAGTTTTTAACAAGGAGGGAAGCTAGGAAGGGGGCAAATTATGCTCAAAAAAGAATTTCATCCTTAACACCATCTTATTTAAGGATTGAATTAAATGAATCCAAATGATACAGTACTTTCTTTTTAAAAATATTTATTTGTTAAATTCATTCTCTGGTGCAAACACCAACAACATGGAAATGGGTTCGAATCAAGAACACTTGTGATACCTAGTGGAATCCCGTGTTGGCTATGGGATAGGTGGGGGGGGAGTAAATTATCTTTGTCTCCAATAAATAATGCTTGAAAATGAGCAAATAAAATAATGTTTAAAAAATAAATAAATTCATTATGGTTTGAGTGAATATTTAATTGGTGGTTGCCACGGATTTAATTTCTAAAGCCAAAAATGAATTACTAAAGTAAAATGTAATTTATTGGTAGTTTATTTTTACAATAGAAGGAAGATATTAAGGAAGAGAGAAAAGGGGGGGAGAGAGAGAGAGAGAGAAAGCTCTGGCTTCCTCTGAGCCAGGTAGAAATTCTAAGCCCCAGCCAGGGAAAAAGGAGTCTCAAGACGATGCGCCTTTCTCAGAGGTTCACACCTCCAGAAAGGCAAGGAAACTAAGTCAGTCTTTCACTCACCATGGTGACCACCTAAAAGGAAAGCAGTATGAGGTTTCCTACACAAGGTCCTACAGGGGTCCAGTTCCACAGCCAAGTGCCTTCACTCCAAATCTGAGTGTCTGTCTTCCAATCTCTCCTCAAGTGTCTGTCTTCCAGCCTCTCCTCCAAGGGACACTTCTTCACTCCAAGCCCGAGTGACTGATCTATCCAGTCCAACTCCAATTTACTGAATGATCTATCTATGTCTATTGATTCCTTGTGTGCCTCTGTTTCCTCTATTTAAAGACCTTTTTCTCTTGTGTCACCTCCCCTAAATTTTACATCTACCAATCACAGCAGATGCTCCTCTCCAGGACTACCCATTCAATGTATCAAATGGGTGTTCACACCTTTTTTAGTTAGTTATACCTTTTGTGGTTAGTAAACACCTTTTTTGGTTAGTTCACCTTTTGTAGTTAGTTAACACCATTTTGTGATTAAAATGGGTAGATCTACTTTAAATATTGAATGAACACTTTGGGGATTGAAATCTAAAAATAGATAGGGGATTACACTGTAATCTTCGCAATAAAGGAAGAGCTAAGTACCTTTATTGTTACAATCAGGAGATAGCCAAATCCAATCTTCACATATTTTAGCATTCTTTAAAAATTTTAAATAGAGGGCAGCTGGGGTGGCTCAGTGGATTGAGAGCCAGGCCTAGAGATGGAGAGGTCCTAGGTTCAAATCTGGCCTCAGATATGTCCCATCTGTGTGACCCTGGGCAAGTCACTTGACCCCCATTGCCTAGCCCTTACCACTCTTCTGCCTTGGAGCCAACTCAGATTCCAAATTGAATGGGACTCAGCCCTATCTGGTTAAGAGCAAAAATGCTTCAGAGCAAGAATGCAATGACATTCCTAGGACTGTTAGGAAAAAGGTAACTTTTTTCTTTTTCAACTTTAATGTATGGGATAGCCTTTTGATAGAGAAGGGAATATTACAATTGATATATTTTCTTCAATAATATGTTAACCTCCATGAAGTCTTATCTTTAAATTTAGGGTGTAGCAGGGGTAGAAATCATGATCTTAGACAAGAAAAAGCAAAACTATACCTAATTAAAAGGGACAATCAGTGGAACTAAATTTTGCTAAAAGATATCATAGAAAATGAATTAATATCAACACTAAACTCATATGCAAAAAAAAAAAAAATCATAGTATCCAAATTCCCAAAGGAAAAGTTAAGTTAATTAAAGGGGGAAATAGACAGTGAGACTATAGTAATAGAGTTATCTCATTTACCCCTCTCAGACTTAAATAAATCCAACCAGAAAATAATTTTTTTAAATGAACAGAATTTTAGAAAAGTTAAATATGAAAGACCTCTGAAGAAAATTGAATGGGATTAGAAAGTAGTATACCTATTTCTCAGCTATGCATAAAAACTTCACCAAAAATTGACTCTAAAGGTATTAAAAACCTCACAAAAATGCAGAAAAGCAGAAATATTAAATGGATCTTTTTCTGACAACAATGCAAGAAAAATCATATTAAATAAAGGGTTTTAAAGTATATATTAAAAACTAATTAGGATTCCCTTCTAGACAACTTTAAAATAATGCCTCAGATAAAAATTTTGCTGTGGCATAAGCAACAAAAGGTCAAAGCAAAACAGCTTTGCAATCTAAGACAATGTAAGATGTTAGCATAAGAAGTCTGTGACACTAGGGTTGAAACTTGCCTAGGAGTTTACATGATCACAGAACCCATCAACCCCCAAATGGTGAGGGAGTCAGACAAGTGGTAAGAAAGAGATTACAGGGGATGTCTGGCTGGCAATGGGTACAGGGTTTAGTGCTAATTGGCAACTCTATTGCCCCAAAACAGTTGTGGGTCACAGTTCCAAGGCAGAAAGGAAGACTAGGGTTTTGTGGCTAGAGGGAAACAGGGGCCCTTCCTGGGTAAAGACAAAAGCACTGGCCAGGAGGATAATGACCACACCTATTCCTGGATCATACTACCTTAGAAACACCAACAAATTGCAGACCCTCAGAAGTAGCTCTGAAAAACAGTAGCACAAAAAATAAAAAGCCTGAATCTTATGACAGTGCCACCCCATGCTGAAGTGAGCAGAGCCCAATTTTACATAAAGTCCAAAGTCAAGAAATAGGTTGCATCATACAACAAGAAAAGAACTTCACCTTAAAAAGTAACGATGGTAGTATAGAAGACCAAGGCAAGAACTCAGAAGAATACAACAGGAAAACAGCTATATGCAAGTTTTAGAGAAAACAAACAAACAAACATGCAAATGGGGCCCAAACTTAAGAAAGAGATAAAGTAAGAATTCAACAAAGAGATAAACATGGTAGAGGAAAAATTGGGTAAAGAAATGAAAATGATATAAGAAAATTCTGAGAATAGATTTAAAAGTGTGGCAAAAAAAAAAGGCAGAAAAAAACCCCTGAAGAAAATTATACCTTTATGCCCAAAGAATAAGTGGGTAAAAGAACAAATCATAGAAACAATTTCATTACATATAATGACAACAATGAGGCGATATATCAACTCTATAATAATTAAATCACAGTGCTGTTTCAAAGAGAGAAAATCTTGTATTTTCTTCTGAGATAAAGCAATCTGTGGATTTGTTAAATCAGTTCATGAAGCTCTTTTCAGTTTTCTCTGACTCCATGTTTGTCATTTCTAACATCGTAATAATATGCTATGAGTTGTAGCTTACATTGAATTGATTAGAGTTCTTAAGTATTTTTAAATTGTTCTTCATTACAATGTAGTAGCCATTATATAGCATTGTTTAATCATCATTATTTACTTAGTTTATATGTCTTCCAAGAATTCTTTCTTTAATGCTCTTAAATTTTCTTTTTTTTTTTCATTCTGAACTTAAGCACTCTTCAATTTCAAAGAAAGAGAAGTAAAACATTTGTAATGAATATGAATAGTCAAGCAGAACAAAGGCCAATTTGGTCATGTATGAGAATATATGTCCTGTTCTGCACTTAGAATTTATCATCCATCCATTATATGTAAGTAGCATGCTTTATTTTTGATCCTCTAGAAACCAACTTCATAATAAATTACTTCAGGAAGCATATTGTTATATTATTTTTGCCAAGATTTTATTTGAAATATTTGAGTCAGTGATTCATTAATGATCTTGGTTTTTAGCATTTTGTGTTTTTTTGGTTTCTCCTTTGTTGGACAAGTAATTAGGATTACATTTGTCTAATAAAAGGAAGTTGAGGGAATGGTTTTCCCCCCCTTATTTCTTGAGAATAATTTGTGTACTACAGATCTTAATTGTTATTTAAAAGTTTGATACAATTCTATAAATCAATCTGGGATAGGAATTTCATAGCTATGTCTGGTATATATTTTGAACTTATTGTAATTACATCTACTTTCTGCCAGAATTCTTTCTCGTTTTAGTTTTTGATGAATGGGGAGTCCTAATTCAAGTACTTAGTATCCTTAGGTTCATTCAACATTGCCGTGTAGTATTTGATTGATACTATATCTTGTTTATTCAATCTTTTCCACAGACCAAGAGGGAAGAGTTGGGATGTTTTGGGTTTTTTCAAACAAATCCTAAATAGTTTTGATGATAGTTGTGTACTTTGAGAGCTAGTATTAGTAGGCCTCCTTTAATTCTACTTTCATTATTTTCTTTGAGATTCTTAACCTTTTTTTGGTTACTCCAGATCAATTTTATTAATTTATCTACTACTATAAAGTCCAAAAATGCTATCAGATCCTTAATCGTTTTTGTTAACCTTTTTTTGAAAGATTTATCTAAGTAATTATTATCAATGTCTTAACTATTATAGTATTTTTAGATTACTTCTTCCTCTAATTGATTTAACCTTTTATGTTATTTTATTATGTTATTTGCCATTCATATTTTAAGTATTGATACTGTTTCATTACCTATGAAGCATTTAAACATAATATATTTTTCATTTATCTCTTTTACCCACGTCTACTTTTTGAGATCATGATTGCCACCTCTGATTTTTATGAATTTGCTGGAAGAAAATAAATTCTGTTAAGAATCTTCATTTTGATTCTATAAAAATTTTTGGTTCATACATGTTTCTTCTAAGTGACATTGTTAGATTCTACTTTCTAATCCCTTTTGCTATACTCTTCCATTTACTGCTGAATTTAATCTCATTCACATTCATGGTTGATTGCATGTTTCTCTTTGTCACATCTTGTTTTTTCCTTTCTTTGCCCCCTTCTCTTCATCTTTCATTTTCATAGAGAAAAGGGGGCTAGGAAAGAAAAGGGGGAATAGAATAAACAATAGTGATCTATCATTCTACTCCTCTGGTCCTCCTTTTTCTAACCTACCTAGGCTGAGATCACTGGTTCTTACACTTACTTTCTGCCCTTTTAATCTGTCTTCACAAATGGAAGTTTGTTTTCCTTGTGAGTATTCCCTCCCACACTCTTCCTCCCTCTTAAATCCTCTCTCCACTCTCCTTGTCATTGCCTGTTTCCCTGATTCCAGATAAACCCACTTCTCCCACCCCCACCTCCATGTTTGTATACTCGTCTGTCCCACTTCATATATGACAAATAAGTACTTCCTTCATTGTCCTCATTTCTTCTTAATGCATTCTTTTTTCCCCTCATTTTTCACTCCCTCTCTTAGAATCAACAAACAGAACAATACAATCCCCAGTCTCTAAGTTTATGTTTCTTTACTCCTTAAGTGGCCCTTGAAAATAGGATGATTTTTGTGGGGGCACATGACTCTTCTCCCTCTATCTAAGCATTTGGTCATTGTCTAGCCCGGTCATTGTCTAGCCCCTGCAACTTATCGAAAATATTTTCTAGGATTTTCTTTCAACAATTATGGTCAATTGTTCAAGGTAAATTCTATCATGCAATAAATATTTCCATATTGGTCATGAGGCTCTGTCTATATTAATTGTAGAGACACTTTCTTCCTCTTGAATTTCTTTTAACTCATCATAATTCTTCATTATATTAGGAATCTTATACAACTTTTTCATGTCTCCATACTCAATTTCTAGACTGAAAGTTTGAACCATGGATTTCTCATATTCTTGAATGGATTAGCTAGACCCTGGTCGCATTTTCTCTGCAATATGGAGGATTCATTGCTACTGCCCTGGTGGAGATCTGCTTGGGATGATGTATATTCTCTTTTCCACAATCTTAATTTGGGATAGGAAGCTGAACCTGGACCTGGCCTTGTCTTCTGTTTCAATCCCTGGCTTAAGGACCAATGCCACATGTTCAAGTCCAATAATGTCACTACTTTTCTTTCATTCCATGTCCTTTATTTATAGTAGTCATGAACTGGTAGTTGGCTTTTCCTCTCTTCGTGACTCTGATAAGCTCCATAGATTGGAGTTTAAGTTGGTCTCAGTCCTCTTAGACACCCCAAATTATGGGCTTCCAAGGAGTCATTGCTCCATCTCCAAATTCAGGAGCTGACTTTATCCCTTGCTTTGATTATAACTAAATATTAGAGATGTCACTTTCTGCCATCTCCCTAACAATCTCTTTGAACCCCAAAAGAAACTAGGACTCTGCCTCTCTCCAAGCCACCTGAATAGGTGACCCTTTTGGCTTATCTATCAGGGTGACCATGATATTCTTTGTCATTTCCTCTCCTTCCCTTCCTGACTTCAGTTCCACTCCTATTCCCCTATCCAGACTCCCCACCATCATCTTCAGCAAGATTCCCCTTCAGCATGTTGGAGGAGCTGATGATCCCTTTTTTATGGATTACTACCTCATTTGCCAATATTTTCCCCTTGGGTCTCATAGAGGAACCAGAAAAGACTAACTTTTCACATCACCATCTTTGCTGAAGGTTGCACCACTTCCTAAAAACATCTGTATCCCTGTCCTAAGGCACTTCATGTCAATGATGAATGAAGCTTAAAAGATAAATTGTGTCTAACCTATTAAATGATCTGGTGACCACAACATTGTCTTATTTTCAGGTCAATGCACCTAGTATGCACCCCCCTTTTCAACTTTGGGGGGAATCAGTTGAAAAGTCATCTTCTAGTAGAAGTTCACCAGAAGTGGTATTATTTATTAATTATAAAATGATAGCTTACATTAATTAGTACTTTATAGCTAATGCAGGACTTTAGGGTTAGCAAAATGCTTTAATTCATCATCTAACACGAGTGCCACAGAATAGCTTACTAATGTAGAAGAACCCCAATTCTTCCCAAACTAAACAATACACCCACATCCCTTAGGTATATGAACAGGAAGTCTGAGCTTCACCTACTGATTTGAGAATGAACAGCACTCTCCCTGTCTGCTGCCTGACACTCTCAGATCCTTAATTCACAATTATCTCATATTAACATCTACACCAGGGAGGTGAATTGTTCTCCTACAAGACAGTGACTGTGTGTAAAAGATGTGTGAAATTCAGGGCGAAACATAACAGACAGGCCTAGCTTTATACATAGGCAGAGTGGGTGGACATCTACGCCATGTGATTTAAGGAATATTTGGAAGGACTTTCTACCTAAAAATCTCCTTTATCAAAGTTCCACAGAGCCAGTAATTCTACCACTAAATAGTCATCTCTTTGAGCTAAACAATGCCTTCTTTGGACAACCTCATTGAAAACTCACATGTTTTTGAGCAATCATCAGCAAAAATTTTAATTAAGTTATATAATCAATTTCTTACATGCAAGAAGGGATCACGGTAACAAGAGAACACTGGAATTCAGAGGTAAGTAGGTACAAAAGGGGAGAAAAAGTCCATAGAAAGCCAAAATAGAGGAGCCCCAAAGTCAAATTTAAAGTGAATGCTGGATTTAGTGTTTGACTCTGCCAGGTGACTAATCTAATTTCTTCAAATCTTAGTTTCTTCATCTGTAAAATGGGAACAATAGTACCCGAATGCATTCCTCATTAGATTATGATGAAGATCAAATAAGATCATGTTTGGACTCTATGAACTTTAAAGGCTCTTCCAACTTCTAATCTGTGGTGCTGTGGTCTAATGTGAACAATTTGCTCGTACACTTTAAAGAATTATAATTCTGGTCATCTCATAAGTTATATGGTACTTATAAGGGAGGCTATTTAGCCTAATATATATGAATTTTTTTTAACCCTCACCTTCCATCTTAAAATCAGTATTGCATATTGGTTCTAAGGCAGGAGTAGTAAGGGCTAGGCAATGGGATTTAAGTGACTTGCCCAGGGTCACACCACTAGGAAGTTCTGAGGCCAGATTTGAACCTAGGATCTCCTATATCTAGGCCTGGCTCTCAATCTACTGAACACCTAGCTGCCCCCTATATAAATGTTTTCAAGTCTCCCCTACAACATACCTGAGAAGTTGTCATCCAGGGTCTGCCAAAAATCCACCAGTGAGGAAGAACTCAGGAGGTCCACTCCACTTATTTATACTATATTTAGCTCAGTACCTTTCATATAGTAGGTACTTAAGTATTTTTTCACTTTCCCCTTTCCTTTTCCTTTCTCTTACACATGCACATAAAAAAGAATTTCTTTAGGTACTATCATGATTAATAAAATACAAGTTCCATTTTATTAATTTTAAAATAAAATATGAAAAATTAATTTAATGTTAAAATATAGAATTTGTTTTAAATATACAAATAAATAAAAGAATTTCAGCACCTAAATTTAAAAACTGACTATATCCACTAGGCATGAGGGATTTGGATTCCTGGGTTTTTTGTATCTTATTCTTTCTGTCTTCCCCACTTACATTTTTTTCTACTTATTGGTAGCTATGGAGGTAGAAAAACAAAGTAGCCTTTTCCCCTTAGTTCCTCTGGTTTTAATTAACACTCTGGTTCTTAGTTTCTATAGAGTTTATGAATATTTACTTGAAATAGAGAGCATAGAGATAGAGGGAGATTTAAGCCTTTTCTAATCTCATTCTAATCTAGCCACATGATGCTCTTCACACTGCTATCTATCTCAGCCATGGTCCTACACTGCCCCTCCAAGGGAATAGAGAGAGACCGCTTCCTGAAGCCCCCCCCCCTTTTATTTTTTCTCCTTTACCACTGGATCCTAACCTGATCCTTTCCAGGTCATTGTGCATAGTTCACTTCTCCCATGACCTATGTTTAGAGTGCCCACCCATGAGGTCCAGTCATGTGACATAAAGCTCAGTCCTGGGACATATATAGGACCACCCCAGTATGTGATTTCAGGGGTGGGTTTCCCTTTACACAATTGCCTTACCTATTCACAGCCTAAAACAAATAAATCCTATTCAATTACTATTCATTAGACATTCTGTCTACTAAATGAGTATTAAATAATGTATTTAATAACTGT
This sequence comes from Monodelphis domestica, assembly GCF_027887165.1. Taxonomy (NCBI): domain Eukaryota; kingdom Metazoa; phylum Chordata; class Mammalia; order Didelphimorphia; family Didelphidae; genus Monodelphis; species Monodelphis domestica. The sequence goes on along the minus strand of NC_077232.1, from coordinate 288,995,530 downwards.
ATTAAATGTAATATGTAATATGTAATATATAATTAAAAATATGTAATAACTATATTAAATAATGGAAATAAAAAGACAAATCAGAAGGAAGCTTTCATTCTTACCCAGTGAAAATAATACAGCTGTCAAATGATTAGAGATGTCACAGGGCCATCTTGAATGCAAAAGGCAACAAGACTATGTGTGTCCTTTGTGGGTATCTCAGGGGACAATTGGGATGCTACTGAAGGAGTAACAGCCCTCCCCTGCCTTCCTGAAGTCCATGGAAATACTACTGGGTATCACTTGACAATTAAAGGAATACCAGATATAATTGTTTCACCTTGTGGGTCTCTTTGTGATCTCTCTGACACATGCACAGCAAGTCCCCTCTAGTATTCCTAAATAATGGGAATAAAATGTAAAGGAATAAGAAGACAATATATATATATATATATATACATCTATTAAAATAGTAATATTTTAATTCAGAATTATTTAATATTAATTCATTCAATCATAAGACAGACAGTAAGCATGCTCATTTATCTAGAGATGGATAACACAGTAATCACACTTACTGATCTATATGTGTGTGTATATTTAAAGATATAGACATAGATGTAGATGTAGAAAAATAAACACATCACTGTATATTATATAGAAATATGCCTACATAGACACACACAGAATGGGGTATTTTGTGTATACATACATATATGTGTCTATCAACCAGATGGCACAGTACAAAGGGATCCAAGACTAGTCAAGAAGACTTGAGGTCAAATTTGACATCAGACATTTAGTAGATGTATAATCTTGAGCAAGTCACTTAACTCTTTTTTACCTTGGTTTTCTCATCAGTTAAATGACCTTGAAAAGGAGATGGCAAACTACTCCAGTCACCAAGAAGACCCCAAAGAGAAGTCATGAAGAGTTGAACATGACTAAAAACAAATGACAACAAAATACATATGCATCAGTAAACTTAATTGACATCTTATATAGTTCTTTTTTATAGATGAAAAGCTATAAAGATAAATATATATAAAATCTTATGTATAGATAATATTGAAGATATCTTATTATTTTACAAAATATTATATAATACATATTAATAAAGTATTATATGTTAATGTATTATGAAACACAGTATATGTGTCTGTTTATCTGTAGGAAAGGATTATAACATAATTTATCTACACACACCCTGTATATATGCTATATATGGAGTCTCAAAAAATCTTAAGCAATTAAAGTTTAAAATCACACTAAGATTTTTTAAATGCCTTAAATGTCCAACATAAACTCATCACACTTAACAAGATAATGGCATTTGAAAGCCCTTGTTAATATATATGACAGATTCAAAATATTTCTTTCATTTGCTAAAACAACTTTGTGAAGTATACTATTAAGATTCTCAAAATTATTTAGATTAAAACATTCTGTGAAGGTCTTCAGAATTAAAAGTGAGGAGCAACATAGAAGAGGGAAACTGATGCTGGGGGGAAATGACCCAGGATGGACAGACAAGCACACTGTACCCTGATATAGGCACAGAGTGGCAGCTTGGAGAAGGACCAGAAATGATTGAGGAATCCATAACATACACAAAACATTAGGACATGATTTCTCTGTTCATAGAGAAATAAGAAACTATTCCCAAGATCTGAATGGAGAGAAAGAAGATGTCAGTGTTTGAGAGTCAGGAGGATAGAGGGAGCCAGAGGGAACCTTGGGGTGGCAGAATACTCTATCATTGTATTATTACCTTAAAAATAAGGTTTGAACTTAAGGAGCAAACTGCTGGTAGTTTCTAGGCTTACCTATCACCTGTCCATGCCATAATACCTGGGAGAGAGCATTAGCAACTTATCTTATTGAATGAATGAATGAGTGAATGAATAGATGAATGTCCCTAGATTATGATAATTGGAGTATTTCCAAAGGAAGGTACTATGATGGTAGGAATGTTCATTGAAATGAAATGAAATGGACCAAATATAATCTCTGTAATACAAATTAATGAAGTAGATATTAACTTGAATTCGATTCAACAACAGCCCTGGAATGGGGTGGGGTCATTGAAGGCCAGAGACAAAAAATGAAGTCTGGGTAAGTAATTTCATAATTATGCTCCATTTCCTAACTTATTTCCATTTCCTGATCCAATTTTATATTCAGAGTAGTGTATGTCTCAAAATAATCCATGTGTTGAGAGTAAGGGAGAGACCAGGTTCCTAATCCTCCTCAGTGAATGACTCAGAGGCAGGATCCTCATTCATTTGTAAAGAATACTAACTTGACCATTATAATTACACCTAATTAGGGAGGTAGGTGGTACAGTGGGAATAGTGCTGGTCAGGGAGTCAGGAAGACGTGAGTTCAAGTCCAGATTCAGTCATTAGCAACCTTTGATGCTGAAGTCACTTAATCTTTGTTTGCCCCAGTTTTCTCAATTGTAAAAATGAAGATGATAATTTTATAAAGTGCTTAATACAGAGCTAAGCACATAATAGCTGCTTAATAAATCATCCCCCTCTCTTATATGCCCAGTATAAATGCATCACCTATAGTAAAATAAGAAAATGAAGTCCTATCTCTGCCACTTATTATTTATATGATTTTGGACAAATTTCTTAATCAACCTTAGTTGAACTAGGTAATAATAATCTTCACAATAATAATTTATTATTATTGTTTATATTTAACATTAAATATATTAATTATTAATAAATATAATAAGAAAGCATATAATTTGTTATGATATAGTAAAACTATAAAGAGTATATATTAATTATAGGTATATGTATATAATAATTTGAATCATAACTTATATTAAATATATTGATTATTAATAAACAATAAAGCAGTATTATGGAGAAGATTAAGTATTTATAGAGCACTTTAGGGTTTACATAGATTATCTTATCTTAATCATGTTTGGATTATGTTATTCAAAGCCTTGAGACTCGATGATTGTCATGGTTGTCATGGTTGTCAGTGACTCTGTAGCTGGGTATATGAAGACCCAATAGATCCCATAGATATTTTGGCATTGATGAGTGTGAACTCTACCCTATTCCAGATACTAGCAGAGTCCAATTGGTAATGGCATATGATTCAGTGCTTCTATGCCCTGGAAACCCATGTAGAGAATTCAAAAGATTGAGGACAACATTGGAGAAGAGCCCCAAGGCAGAAGGTACTCCAGATATATGGTAAGAGAAGATACTCTTTGGAGAATTTTCACAATATCTAGAGAATGACGAGTTGAGAAGACGGCAGAATGACAAGAAGCAAAGCAATGCAGCTTGCTCCCCTCCACAACGAGCTCCTCTTCTTTATCCAAGGGAGAATCAGAAAGGCTAGTTGTACATTTGCTGCCAAAGAGGGATGTAGGATGTGCCAAAGAAACAGTCCAAACAACTTATTTGAACATCTCTTGACCAGCAGCAGCCTTAAATATCCCTCCTATATCAGTATCCTCTCTAAGAACATTAATCTCCCTAGGGGTGGGGTATGTATTCCTTTGATTCACTGGTGGGTGAATATGTGTAAAACTTTCCCCAGTTGTTTATAGAGGGATTTTTCTTACTTTTATTTTGCTAATATTATTTTTTCTTTTTAAAATATTTTATTTGGTCGTTTTCATACATTATTCATTGGAAACATAGATCATTTTCTTCCCCCCCCCCCATCCCTCCCCTAGCCGACACACGATTCCACTGAGTATCACATGTGTCCGTACTCCAAACCCATTTCCTTGTTGTTGGTATTTGCATTAGGGTGCTCATTTAGCCTCTCCTCAATCATATCCCCTCCACCCCTGTAGTCAAACAGTTGCTTTTCCTTAGTGTTTTTACTCCCACAGTTTGTCCTCTGCTTGAGGATAGTTTTTTTTTCCTCATAGATCCCCGCAGATTGTTCAGGGATATTGTAAAGCCATTAATGGAGAAATCCATTACGTTCGATTGAACCACAGTGTATCCATCTCTGTGTACAATGTTCTCCTGGTTCTGCTCCTTTCACTCTGCTTCACTTCCTGGAGGTCGTTCCAGTCTCCATGGAATTCCTCCACTTTATTATTCCTTTTAGCGCAATAGTATTCCATCACCAATATATACCATAGTTTGTTCAGCCATTCCCCAATTGAAGGACATCCCCTCATTTTCCAATTTTTGGCCACCACAAAGAGTGCAGCTATGAATATTCTTGTACAAGTCTTTTTCCTTATTATCTCTTTGGGGTACAAACCCTGTAGTGCTATGGCTGGATCAAAGGGCAGACAGTCTTTTATCACCCTTTGGGCATAGTTCCAAATTGCCCTCCAGAATGGTTGGATCAATTCACAACTCCACTAGCAATGGATTAGTGTTCCCACTTTGCCACATCCCCTCCAGCATTCTTTACTTTCCTTTGCTGTCATGTTGGCCAATCTGCTAGGTGTGAGGTGATAGCTCAGAGTTGTTTTGATTTGCATCTCTCTGATTATAAGAGATTTAGAACATTTTTTCATATGCTTATTAATAGTTTTCATTTCTTTAACTGAAAACTGTCTATTCATGTGCCTTGCCCATTTATCAATTGGAGAATGGCTTGATTTTTTGTATAACTGGTATAACTCTATAAATTTGAGTAATTAGACCTTTGTCAGAAGTTTTTGTTATGAGATTGTTTCCCAATTTGTTGCCTCCCTTCTAATTTTAGTTACATTGGTTTTGTTGGTACAGAAACTTTTTAATTTGATGTAGTCAAAATTATTTATTTTACATTTTGTGACTCTTTCTAAGTCTTGCTTGGTTTTAAAGTCTATACTTTCCCAAAGGTCTGACATGTATACTATTCTGTGTTCACCTAATTTACTTATAGTTTCCTTCTTTATGTTCAGGTCATTCACCCATTCTGAGTTTATCTTGGTGTAGGGTGTGAGGTGTTGATCCAAACCTAATCTCTATCACACTGTCTTCCAATTTTCCCAGCAGTTTTTATCAAACAGTGAAATTTGTCCTAAAAGCTGGGGTTTTGGGGTTTGTCATAGACTGTCTTGCTGAGGTCATTTATGCCAAGTCTATTCCACTGATCCTCCTTTCTGTCTCTTAACGAGTACCAAATTATTTTGATGACCACTGCTTTGTAATATAGTTTGAGATCTGGGACTGCAAGACCACCTTCCTTTGTATTTTTTTTTTCATTATTTCCCTAGATATCCTTGATCCTTTGATCTTCCAAATGAACTTTGTTATGGTTTTCTCTAATTCAGTAAAAAAAAGATTTTGGAAGTTCAATGGGTATGGCACTAAATAGACAGATAAGTTTGGGTAGGATGGTCATTTTTATTATGTTAGCTCATGACACCTATGAGCAATCAATGTTTTTCCAATTGTTTAGGTCTAGTTTTAATTGTGTGGAGAGTGTTTTGTAGTTGTGTTCATATAGTTCCTGTGTTTGTCTCGGCAGATAGATTCCTAAGTATTTTATATTGTCTCGGGTGACTTTAAATGGAATTTCTCTTTCTAATTCTTGCTGCTCATCTGGATTGGAGATGTATAGAAATGCTGATGACTTATGTAGGTTTATTTTATATCCTGCAACTTTGCTAAAGTTGTTGATTATTTCAACTAGCTTTTTGGTTGATTCTCAAGGATTCTTTAAGTATATCATCATATCATCCGCAAAGAGTGACAGCTTGGTCTCCTCATTGCCAATTTTAGTACCTTCAATTTCTTTTTCTTCTCTAATTGCTACTGCTAGTGTTTCTAGTACAGTATTAAATAGTAAAGTTGATAATGGGCATCCTTGTTTTACTCCTGATCATATTGGGAAGGCTTCAAGTTTATCCTCATTGCAAATGATGTTTGCTGATGGTTTTAGATATATACTGTTTATTATTTTTAGGAAGGGGTGTATGGGGTGCTCAGGGAGGGGTAGTATCTCTGGTATGGAGGACTTGTCATGCCCTCTTAGGGCAGCTTTCCAGCCTCTGACTCTCACCTGACACCGAGCTCTCACTTGTGGCTCCTAGTAGCTGCTAGCATGCGGCAGCGGCCACACCACGAGCAACGGCTTTGACAGGCCGGCTAAACCTTGTGAGGGTAGCCATCGGGTCGTAGACCCCTAGTGAACTAGGGCTTTGCTCACCCAGCATGTGAAGACTGCTTCAGCTGAACAGACGGAAGAAACCAATAAGAAGGTTCAATGGCTGAGATGGTGATGCAGCAAAGCACTGTGGAGTGCTTAGGGCGTGTTGGAGCACAAAGGACAACATGGCCATCAAATGCAGCTGAGGAAATCTCCAGGTTTAATGCTTTTTCGTGCCATTGGACCCAGGCTTCCAACGCTGAGAGAGTGAGACTATCTCTTTGCAATGACTTTTCAACTTAAATCTCCTTCACACACAAGTGTCTTTGTGCACACTCATCTATACACCACAGATGAAAATGCACAAAGACAATCATCATCCTCGGTTACCGAAAGACTACTACTACTACTACTATTTTTAGGAAAGGCCCTTCTATTTCTATATTTTCTAGTGTTTTTAATAGGAATGGGTGTTGTATTTTATCAAAGGCTTTTTCTGCATCTATTGAGATAATCATGTGATTTTTGTCGGTTTGCTTGTTAATATGGTCAATTATGTGGATGGTTTTCCTAATATTGAACCATCCTTGCATTCCTGCTATGAACCCTACCTGATCATAGTGGATAACCCTTGTGATGACTTGCTGGAGTCTTTTTGCTAGTATCCTATTTAAGATTTTTGCATCTATATTCATTAGGGAGATTGGCCTATAGTTTTCTTTCTCTGTTTTTAATCTGCCTGGCTTTGGGATCAGTACCACGTTTGTGTTATAAAAAGAATTTGGTAGAACCCCTTCTTGGCTTATTCTGTCAAATAGTTTGTATAATATTGGGATCAGTTGTTCTTTGAATGTTTGATAGAATTCATTTGTGAATCCATCTGAACCTGGGGATTTTTTCTTAGGGAGTTCTTTGATGGCTTGTTAAATTTCTTTTTCTGATATAGGGTTGTTTAGGTAATTAATTTCTTCCTCTTTTAGTCTAGGCAATTTTTAAAAATTTTATAATATTTTATTTGATCATTTCCATGCATTATTCTTTAAAGACAAAGATCATTTTCTTTTTCTCCCCACCACCCCCCATAACCGACGCGTGATTCCACTGGGTATCACAGGTGTTCTTGATTCAAACCCATTGCCATGTTGTTAATATTTGCATTAGAGTTTCGTTTAGAGTCTCTCCTCTGTCATGTCCCCTCAACCGCTGTAGTCAGGCAGTTGCTTTTCCTTGGTGTTTCTACTCCCACAGTTTATCCTCTGCTTATGAATAGTGTTTTTTCTCCTAGATCCCTGCAGATTGTTCAGGGACATTACACCACCCCTAATGGAGAAGTCCATTACATTCGATTATACCACAGTGTATTAGTCTCTGTGTACAATGTTCTCCTGGTTCTGCTCCTTTCGCTCTGCATCACTTCCTGGAGGTTGTTCCAGTCTCCATGGAATTCCTCCACTTTATTATTCCTTTTAGCACACTAGTATTCCATCACCAACATATACCACAATTTGCTTAGCCATTCCCCAATTGATGGGCATCCCCTCGTTTTCCAATTTTTGGCTACCACAAAGAGCACAGCTATGAATATTTTGTACAAGTCTTTTTGTCCATTATCTCTTTGGGGTACAGACCCAGCAGTGCTATGGCTGGATCAAAGGGTAGACATTCTTTTGTCGCCCTTTGGGCATAGTTCCAAGGCAATTTTTGTTTTTGTAAGTATTCATCCATATCACCTAGATTTCCACATTTGTTGTCATATAATTGGGCATAGTAGTTTTTAATGATTGTCTTAATTTCCTCTTTAATGAAGAGGTAAGGTCTCCCTTTTCATCTTGAATACTGTCAATTTGGTTTTTTTCTTTCATTTTTTTTAATTAGACTTACTAGTACTTTGTCTATTTTATTTGTTTTTTCAAAGTACCAGCTTCTAGTCTTATTTATTAAATCAATAGTTCTTTGACTTTCAATTTAATTGATTTCTCCTTTGATTTTTAGGATCTCTAATTTAGTCTTTATCTGAGGATTTTTAATTTGTTCACTTTCTAGTTTTTTAATTTCCATGCCCAATTCATTGACCTCTGCCCTTCTTAATTTGTTTATATATGAATTCAAGGATATAAATTTCCCTCTGAGTATTGCTTTGGCTGCATTCCATAGGTTTTGAAAGGATGTCTCACCATTGTCATTTTCTTCAATGAAGTTATTGTTTCTACAATTTGTTCTTTAACTAGCCAGTTTTGGAGAATCATATTGTTTAATTTCCAATTAATTTTTTTATTTATCTCTCCATGTACCCTTACTAATTATTATTTTCATTGCATTGTGGTCTGATAAGGTTGCATTTATTATTTCTGCCCTTTTGCACTTGTTTGTAATGTTTTTGTGCCCTAATACATGGTCAATTTTTGTGAATGTACCATGTGCTGCTGAAAAGAAGGTGTATTCCTTTTTGTCCCTATTTATTTTTCTTCACATGTCTACTAACTCTAATTTTTCTAAGATTTCATTTGTTTCTCTCACCTCTTTCTTATTTATTTTTTGATTTGATTTATCTAGTTCGGATAGAGAAAGGTTCAGATCTCCCACTAGTATAGTTTTTCTATCTATTTTACCCTTGAGCTCCTCTAGTTTCTCCTTTAGAAATTTGGATGCTCTGCCATTTGTTACATACATATTGAGTACAGATATTTCCTCATTGTCTATACTGCCTTTTATCAGGATGTAGTTACCTTCCCTATCTCTTTTAACTAGATTTATTTTTACTTTGGCTTTGTCAGATATCATGATTGCAATTCCTGACTTCTTTTTATCAGTTGATGCCCAATAGATTTGGCTCCATCCTCTTACTTTCACCCTATGCGTGTCTACCTTCCTCATGTGTATTTCCTGCAGACAGCATATGGTAGGGTTTTGGATTCTAATCCACTCTGCTATTCACTTGTGTTTTATGGGTGAGTTCATTCCATTCACATTCAGAGTTATGATTACTAGCTGTGTATTTCCCAGCATTTTGATTTCTACTCCTGGTCCTGCCATTTCTTCTTTCACTATTTCCTTCTACACCAGTGTTTGTTTATAATCAGTCCCCCTAGTTCCCACCCTTATTTTACTTCCCTTTTAACCCCTCCCTTTGTATCCCCCCCTTATTTTCCCCTGTAGTCTTTTTAAAATTCCCCCCCACCTTCTCCCTCCCTTATACTTCTTCCCTCCCTACCAGTCTGTTTTTTTACCCTTCTACTCCCCTATAGGGTGCAAATCTATTCTCTGCCCCAATGGATTGGATTGTTCTTCCCTCTTTGGGTCAGTTTCAAAGCACATAAAAGTTGAGTATTTCCTATCTCCAACCTCTTTACCCTTCCAACATATCAATGTTCTCCCCCCTCCTTCCCTGAGCTACTTTGTGACATATCAATTTATCCCCATTTGTTTCTTTTGCCATTTCTTTTAGTATTAGCCTTTTTTTTTTAGTTCTGGTTGTATACACACACACACACACACACACACACACACACACATATATATATATATATATATATACAAGCATGTATATGTATTTATGCATGCATGTATCTATATATCTATTTATGTCTTGTCCTTTCATCCTATACAGTTTGTCACTGTTCCCTCTAAGTGTAATTATTCTAGCTGCCCAGGTGATAGCTACAGTTTTTAAGCATTACCAACATCCTCTTTTCTTATAGGGATACATCTTTTAATTTTTTTTGTTGTTGTTTTGTTTTGTTTTTCTTTTTCTCCTCTTTTTTAATTACCTTTTGATGATTCTCTTGAGTTCTGTGCTTGGACATCAAATTTTCTGTTCAGGTCTTTTCTTTACAAATGCTTGGAATTCTTCTATTGTTTTGAATGACCATACTTTCCCCTGCAAGAATATAGTTAGTTTTGATGGGTTTTTTATTCTTGGTTGTAGACCTAGTTCCCTTGCTTTCCAGAATATCATATTCCATGCCTTTTAGTCCTTCAGTGTGGATGCAGCCAGATCCTGCGTTATCCTCACTGTGTTTCTGTAATATCTGAGTGACTTCTTCTTGGCAACTTGTAATATCTTTTCTTTGGTCTGATAGTTTTTGAGTTTGGCTATAACATTCCTGAGTATTGTCAGTTGGGGATTAAATACAGGAGGTGATCTGTGGATTCTTTCAATCTCCACTTTCCCCTCTTGTTCTAGGATATCAGGATAGTTTTCCTGAATAATTTTCTGTAGTATTATGTCCAGGCTTTTGTCATGGTCCTCTGGTAGACCTATGATTTTTAAATTGTCTCTTCTTGAATGATTTTCTAAATTGTCTGTTTTGTGAATGAGATGCTTCACATTTTCCTCAATTTTTTCATTCTTTTCATTTTGTTTTATAGTGTCCTGTTGCCTTGTGAGGTCACTTAATTCCAGGTGTTGTATTCTGGTTCTTAAAGACTGTATTTCATCCCTGGCATTTTGGTCGTCCCTCTCCTTCTGGTCTGATTTTCTTTGGAGGTCATCTTTCATCCTCCTTACCTCGTCTTTCATCTCCTTTTTCTCATCTTTCATCTTCTTCACCTCGTCTTTTATCTCCTTTGCCTCATTTTCCAGCTGGTTGATTTTGGCTTTCAAGACACTATTTTCTCATTTTAGTTCAAGTGCCTCTGTTTCCAGATGACTTATCTTAATTTTTAAGTTTTTTTTCCAATTGTCTTCAGCCTCTCTTAATTGTGTTTTGAGTTCTTCCACAGCCTGTATCCAATTCGCTGGGATCTCTGATTTATCGTTTGCTGATCTCTCCCCCTCTGTTCCATTTGCTGAGTAGAAGCTGTCTGTTTTAGTTTCTTTCCTCTTTTCTGTTGTTTGTTCAAATTCACCCCTTCTTTAATCCACGTATTTTTCTGTGCTCTTGCTCCTCTCATTTTTTTTTTTTGGTTTGGGGGCTTCTGTCAATCTCCCCTCTTGGAGCTTTAACAGGAGACCTCTTGGTTTAGTCTCTGGTGGAGGTTTTTTTGGGTTTCAGCTTCCCTGTCCTCCAGAGGCTCCCAATTGGATTAAATTTCAGCAGTCAATGAGGATGGGTGTGGAGCCTGGCCTTCCCTGAGTTCTGAAGGCTTTTGATGCGATTAAGTTCAGCTGGGTTGGGCTGCAAATGCTCTGAGGCCATAAACCTCCTAGAAGACTGGAGCAAATATGGAGGATCTCCACAGCTCTGGCCAGGCTGCCAGCTCTATGCTCCCTCTATAGCTCCTTCCCCTCCATCTTTGTTGGAGACTCTGAACTTATCACAGCCCTGGTTGCAATGTACTACATCCAGATCGGCACCTTTGCCTGCCCAGAAGTTCCCGCTGCTGCTGGGGTCTGGGAGTCTCTGTGCTCTGGGTGAGAGGGAGGATGGGTCCTGGGACCTTCCTTCTATCTTCCTCTTAAACCTGAGTGTTCTCAAATTCCGGCTTTTTGGGGGGTGTTCCTTTTGAATTAAGTCCAGCAGGAAGGTTCCTTGACTCTGTCTTGTTGTTAAGTTTGTTTTTCAGTCTTCTGGGACCATTCAGTTTATGATTGGTTAGGAAGGGTATTCAGAAGTCTGAACTTCTTCTCCTTCTAGGCTGCCATCTTGACTCTGCCTCCTGCTAATATTATTTTTTCAATTAAATATTTTTTCTATTTGATTTACAATTCCTGCCTAGACGATGAAATAATTTTTTCCTGGATTAGGGATCAAGATGTGCATCCCTCTCACACTCCTCCACATATACACTAAACTTGAGTAGTATAGCTATAGACTTCCTTTATACTTAGTGTATACCTAACATTTAACATTGTGCTTAATTAACACATATATTAAATAGTGGTTGACTTGACTTGATCTTCAAAAGAAGAGGGAATGTTCTTTTCACTGAAGTCAACAAATTCAGTTCCCATTTCTATTCCTTTATTTGTGTTAAAGTAAATTTTAAATGGGATCTTACTTTATAATTTTTAGGAGTTCCTTTTTCCATTTTCTCTTAAATTCATATGATAATACTGAAAGTGGGTTGAGAAGATGATAATGATAAGAAGCATTGTAATGAACTTCTCTCCATAAATTAGATCCCCAAATAGATCTAAAAAATGCATTAGAACTAATCCTGATGGAGAAATCCTAGAAAAGTCAGAATGAGTTTTGTCTAGTCCAGCTCCGCATAGAAAGGCAGACAAGTAAGTCTGTGAATGCTGGGGACAGGATCAGGCCAGGAGCACACTGTGCATTGGAAACTCCAGAACTCAGAAAAGCTATGCACTAGTGCCAAGTCATCGCAAAACCTACAAGTCCAACAATGGGTACAGCTACCCACTGACAGCTTTGCCACTTGCTACCCAAGCCTAGTGGAGTAAAACAGGGACCCACACAAGACAATGTTGTTCCTACCTGCATAATATAGCTAGAAAGGAAGAGTTCAAAATCCAGTAGCAATAGCGGAATAGAGCAGGATATCACTTGCAAGGTCTAGCCCAAATTACAAAGGAATTACCACAGGCCAAAGGGAAATCTACAATTCTGTCCCTGAGCCAACAGAGCTTTCCAACAGGTTGATAGAACTAGAGTCCACTAACAGTCCATTCTTGTTCAATCCCAAATCTAGCTATAGAACTTTCAGAGCTCATACTGGTTGAGGTTGGGAGATATAGCAATCAGCCTTTTTTCTGGATCAGACTACTTTGGAATCACTGAAATCTTGCAGTCTCGAGCCTGTTCCAGAGAAACTGAGATCACACAGGACCCCCAAGAAAACAGCAACAGAACCAGCCTTGAACTTCCCTATTATTGTGGCTTGGATGTTCAAGACACACATGCAGAAGAAGAGAATGACTTCAAGGTATCTACAAGCAACACCTCAAAGAAAAATACAATGTGGGCATCAACTCAACCAGACTTTTCCATCCTGGAAGAGATGAGAATTTAAGTGAATTTAAGTGAAACTTGCAGAAAATAGTTGGGAGAAAAATGAGAACTGTGGAAGAAAAAATTGGAAAGGGAATTACCAACTTGGCATAAGAGGTACAAAACTTTGCCCAAGAAACAAACTCCCTAAAAATTTAAATGAACCAAAAAGAAGTCAACCATTTGGATACAATAAGAAATATTAAAACAAAGTAAAAAAAACTGGGGGGGGGGAATAGAAGAAAATGTAAGGCATCTCATAACAAAAACAACTGATCTGGAATAAAAGGAGAAAAAAAATTAAAAATCATTAGACTACCTGAGCACCATGACCAATAAAAGAGTTGAAATATCATATTTTAAGAAATATTATAAGAAAACTGCCTACATCTCTTAGAATCAGAGGGCAGAGTAGAAGTAGAAAGATTCAATTAGTTACTTCCAGAAAGAAACTTCCTGATAGAAAACTCCTGGGAACATTATAGCCAAAACCCAGAATTTCCTAGTCAAAGGAAAAATACTGCAATAATTCAGAAAGAAAGAACTCAAGTCTTGAGGAGCCACTGTCATAATCACATGCTATTTGGCAGACACAATTATGGTCTCTCAGATTGCTGAGTTCCTTTTGCATTGTTTCCCATTTTTCCTGCCAGAAGGCTTCCATCTTTTTGATAATTTCCTATTTAAATTCTTGAAGAGTTTGTGGAGAATTTCCATTTCCTTTGGAAAGTTTTGGAGTATTTGTTTGTGTTTCCTCTTCTATCTCCTCTGTATTTTGTATTTTTGCTCCATAAAATGTGTCCAAAGTCACCTGCTTCTTCTTCCTTTTCTTGGTGTTTGGAGGCTTTTGCACTTCTGCACTGTTTGCCATCTCTATGATTTTTCTTCCCCTTTCCAGTCAGAAATCTGAGTGAGGAGGACTGGCTCTCAGTGTATCTGTCTGATGATCTGAAGCTTTAGCCCCAGGCAAATTGTCCATTCTCCGCAGCTGCTCTGTCTTCCCAGGGAAGCCCAGGGTCTGCCCTTCCCTGCTTGCTGACGTTTTGGGTGTTACTGCTCTCAGTTCTTTCCAGTTGCTTCTCTGCTGCTTTACTTCCATGCTCTGAGCCTGGCACAGCACTGTCAGCAAGGTACCCCAGTGCCTTTGCCAGCCCCGAGGTTCTTGTCCTTTTAGAGGCTCTGCACTCTAAGGGGAAAGGGGTCCTGGCATCCCTGACCTCTGAGGGCTCCTGATGGGATTAGGTTCAACTGAGTTGGTCTGGATGTGCCCTGAGGCAAAAACTTCTGGTGACACTCTGATGGAAGGACCCAGCCATGGGGCTACAGACTTCCCCCATCTCTCTCAGGCTGCTTCCCTGTCATCTGTGTTGGAGGCCCCAGGACTGGCCCAGGTTGCTTTCAAGGTGCGCCCTTCAGAACAGCACCTTTGCCAGCCCTGAGGTTCCCTCTGCTCCTGCGGGCTCAGCGCTTTGGGTTGGGAGAGAGGGGTCCTGGGACCTTCCTTCTGCCTTCTCCTTAGAGCCGAGTGTTCTAGGATTCTGACTTTTGGGGGGTGTACCTTTTGATTTGAGTCCAGAAGGAGGGTCCCTGGCTCTGTCCTGTTGTTAAGTTTGAATTTCAGTCACCTAGGAGCATTCAGTTTGTGATTGGTAAGGAAGGGTTTTCAGAGGTCTAAACTTTTGCTGCTTCTAAGCCACTATCTTGACTGGAAGTCTGTTTCATGTGTTTTTAAAGAGAATTTGCAATTCTTCTTTTGAGATCTGTTTGTTCCTATCCTGCTCAAAGCAATTTTCAGAGGATCTGTCATTATTGGTTAAGTTTTGCCTAACAATCCATGCAGCATCAAAAATATGGCAACAAACTTCATATTTCTAAACAATTCAGGAGTGATCCTGAGACCGTGGAACAGAAGGATTGATCCCCATGTGACAGTTTCACAATGTGAATTGACCTTGTCTCTAATAGATCCCTTTCTGTAAAGGAAAGACAGTGCTCTGATTAGACTGTGGGTCTTGCAGTACTTCCTGAAGCCATGGTTATTTAACAAGCCTATTTGGTGGGGGCAAAGAGGAATGGAAAGGAAGACTTTGGACTGCTTAAGGTGTGACGGGTTTTCTAAACTTGGCACACAGGTCTAAGAGATGATGCTGTTGCTTTGTTGACTGTTACCTTAGCAACCCTGGGTCTGGCCCCAGTTGCTGAAGGCTAATGCCCATATCATTCCTCTTTTTGATGACATTCAACCCCATCCCCCACCCCCACCCTCGATCTCAGAACTGCAAAATGCCACTTTTATTATGATTACTCAAATGCTCATTTGGTTTGGAGCATTTTTTCCAACCACAGGTCTACTTAATATTTTAACTTACTAAGCATATATTAGTAAAGATACTTTATTTTATTAATTATATATGATAACAATTTTTCCACATGAGTTTTCTGAAGTTATATGATCCAAATTCCCTCCCTCCCTCCCTTTCATCCCCCTTCCTGGAGATGGTAAGAAATTTGATCTATATTATCATGCAAAACATATACTCACATGTATTAGAAGGAACCAAATTTAAGAACATCTAGAAGAGAAGGAACAAGAAAAGTTTTTGTATCAATTGGTACACATGACCTATCTATTAATAATTTGCATCCTTGAACCTATATCTTTCATGTAAGCAATATGTTCATATCATTCATTATGTATAATTCCCTTCTCTTATCATGTTGTTGTTCAGACATTCGGTCCTATCCAACTCTCCATGATTCCATGAACCATAGCTCTCCATGGGGTTTTCTTGGCAAAGATACTGGACTGCTTTGCCATTTCCTTCTCCCATGGATCCTTTTGTCAGGTAATCCGAGATTAAGTGATTTGCCCAGGGTCACAAAGCTAGGAAGTCTACGAGGCCTGATTTTGACTCTGGTCTTCCTGACTCCAGGTCCAGTGCTCTAACCACTGAACAATAACTGCCTCTAATTATATCCCAAGTGATTTTTAGCTTGGAAATAGCCAGACATTTGTAGACATGGTAGATACAAATTTTTCAGCATACCTCCAGGAACTGATTTTCCTCTAGGAAAATTACACTAAACCTTCATTTCCTTATCTTTTATGTACTCCTATGTTTACTGATTTAAACAAGGCTTGTTTAAGAACTGTCTTTAATAGCATCACATATTAAAGCAAATTTGGCAGAATCTAACTGTATTTATTCTCTATAGAGCAGAATTTATACTAGGCAAAAACAATCCTTCCCCCCAAGGAGCTTACAGTCTAACAGGGAAGACAACAAATAAACAAATATATATATATATATATATATATATATATACATACATATATATGTATATATATACACATGCATGTGATAAATTCAATGAGCCACCTAGCTGCCCCCAATAGACTTAATTATGGAAGTAAAAAGAAGAATTCAATGAAATACATGTTCCAAATCCTTGATGAGCACACATTTTACTTATTTGTTTTTTAAAACCTTTGCCTTCTATCTTAGAATTGATACAAGTATTGATTCCAAGGCAGAAGAGCAATAAGTAGTAGGCATGATAAGTGTTTATTGAATTGAATTGATTAAATCATGTTTCATAGATCTTTATATTTCACACACTTCCTAGCAAAGTATCTATAGTATATATGAATATACAAATATATATACACATATATATTTGTATATATGTATATATTTATAAGTATGTATATATATAACACACATATACACAATGAGTGAATGAAGGCATGAAGGAATAAGTAAAGATCTACCAACTGATGTAAAAAGCTGGCAAAAAGCTATATTAAGGGGCTGAGCCACAATGGTGGAGAAGGTACATGGACCCATCTGATCTCTACTGAATTACCCTCCAAAAAACTATGATATGGTGCCTCAAAATGTTCTGGAGCAGCTTAACCCATAAGAAGACACAGTGAGGTAAGTTTTCAACCAATACAACTTGGAAGGCCAGCACAAGGGATCTAGTGCTCCTTGGTGGAGGTGGAGCACAGAGCAGTGTGCCGGGGCAGGCCCCAATTTTGGCACAGCCCCAAGTCCTGGGGGAGCTGAAATAGCAGCAAAGGCTTCTAGGGATCTTACCTTAGTGTGGACGAGAGAGATGTGGTATGCACTGCAAGGACTGCAGGGGGAAATGGAACTTTGGCTGACAACAGGGAATGGGACTGGAACCTCCAGCTAAGAAAAGGAGATGAACACTTAGAAAAGGGTTCTTATCCCTTCTGAACTAAGGGGGGGGGGGGGAAGAGCAACTCCCTTGAGCTTAGCTTGCTATAATCCCTCATTGATCTGAAGAGACCCAGATTAGCCATCTTTCCTCAAAAGAGGTGGATAGAGACTTTTTCCCTTTGTGGAAGGCAAGAGACTATCCACCCAGAAAATTTCCCATCAATATCTTCAAAGCTGTATCTCTATGCCAGGAAATTACACCAGCCTGATTCCATAATGATCCTCAGGGACCAAGGTCCCCAGACCTGAGCCCTCAAACCGTGAAAGGAATTTAGGTTGAAAATTGAATAGAGACTTCCTGTTTCCCTCTTCCCTAACCTACCAATCCTGAATCTCCAACCAATAAATAGTTCTTATAAATTACAGAAGAACTAAACATATCATTCTTCAAATGTGCTGAGGGGATCAAGATAATATCCACCTAGAGAGGGAAACATAAAACAGACTGAAGGGGATTTCCTCTTTACCTTTCAGCTCAACATAGATCCAACTT
Organism: Monodelphis domestica; assembly: GCF_027887165.1. Taxonomy (NCBI): domain Eukaryota; kingdom Metazoa; phylum Chordata; class Mammalia; order Didelphimorphia; family Didelphidae; genus Monodelphis; species Monodelphis domestica. The sequence continues at coordinate 288,977,834 of NC_077232.1, read as the reverse complement.
CCTTCTCTGGGACACCTCTGCCTGGGAGAGGAAGTGGTGTTTCTCTTTATCTGTTCCCTCCCTCTCAGAGACGTGTCAAGCTTTGGTTCCTGATAACCCTCTAGTACAATAGATGGTATGGGGCAGGAGGCAACTGTTCAGAAGGAGCTTACAAGTGTCCCTTTACCAACTCTGGGTACAACAATCTTCTTGATTTGCTTATACACCCATAATTAGCAGTCCCTGAAAAATAAATCCAGGAAAGATAGTCTAAGAATTATTGGACTACCTAAAAGCTATGATAAAAAAAAAAGAGTTTAGATATTATCTTTCAAGAAACTATCAAGGAAAACTACTCTGATATTTTAGAACCAGAGTACAGAATAGAAATTGAAAGAATCCTTTGCTCATCTCATAAAAGAGATCCCTAAAGGATAACTCCAAGAATATTATAGCCAAATTCCAGAACTTCCAGTTTAAGGAATAAATATTGCAATCAGTCCGTAAAGAAACAATTCAAATATCATGGAGCCATAGTCAGGATAACACAAGATTTAGTGGCTTCCACTTTAAAGTATTGAGGACATAGAATATGATACTCCAGAAAACAAAGGCACTAGGACTTCAACCAAGAATCACTTACCTACAAAAACTGAGCATAATCCTTCAGGGGGAAAATGTGCATTCAGTGAAATAGAGAACTTTCAAACATTCTTGATGAAAAGACCAGAGCTGAATGGAAAATTGACTCTAAAATACAAGACTCAAGAGAAGCATGAAAAAGGCATATAGGAAACAGAAATCAAAAGACATTCTATAAAGTTAAACTGTGTGTAATGTACTTAGAAGGCAAGGGTGTATGAATTCAATATAATGGGATGATATAAAAAATAAAATTAAAACACAAAAAAGAAAAATGCATTGGGAGGGGAAAGAGGAAAAGAAAACGAGGGAATTATTGCATATATAAGAGTCAAAAGTTTATAGTGAGGGAAAGATGGGGGAGGTGTGGAAGGGAGCAAGTGAACCTTATTCTTATCAGAATTTGTTCAATGAGGTAAGAACACACATAATCAATTGGGTATAGAAAGCTATCTTACCCTACAAGATTTTTGGAGGAGATGATAAAAGAAGAGGATTGAGACTGATAGAAAAGAAGACAAATTGGGGAGGGGGAAGTAAAAAAATAAAAAGAGATTAATATAATGGACAGTAATACAGAATAATCATGGGGGTGCAAAAAAATTTTTACAAGTCTCTAACAAAGGCCTCATTTCTCAAATCCACAATGGGTTGAATATGTAGGAATACAAGTGATTCCCTAAATGATAAATGGTCAAAGGATATCAACAGGCAGTTCTCAAACAAAATAATTAAAGGTTTTGATGGTCATGCCAAAAATTGCTCTAAATTGCTATTAATCAGAGAAATGCACATTAAAATAACTCTAAGGCACCACCCCACTCCTATCAGTTTGGCTATTATGACAAAAAGGGAAAATGATAAAACTTGGATGGAATATGGGAAAGTTGATACATGGATGCAGTGTTGGAGGAGTTGTGAACTGATTCAGCCATTCTGTAGAGCAATTTGAACCTATACCCAAAGGGCTATACAATATATTTTAGACATATATTGACCCAGAATCAGAATATCATTACTGGACTTGTATCCTAAAGATTAACAAAAAGAGGAAAGACCTAAATGTACAAAAATATTTAAGGTAGCTTTTTTGTGGGGGCAAAGAATTCGAAAATGAGGGGATACCCAACAATTGAGGAATGGCCAAGTAAGTTATAGTATGATTATAATAGAATACTATTGTGCTTTAAGAAATGACAAGCAAGAGAAGCTCAAAAAAACCTGGAAACACTTACACAAACTGAAGCAGAGTGAAATAAGCAGAACTAGGAGAGCACTATACACAGTGACAGGAACTATACAACAAATAACTGTGATTAACAGCAGTATATGTGTATTATACATACATACTGCATATAACATTATATATAGCTTTAACAGTTATACTCAGCAATACAATGATCCAAAACTATCCAAAAGGACTCATGATAAAAAAATGACAACTGCTTCTAGAGAAAAAGAACTGATAGATTATGAATCCAGACCAAAACACACTTTTTCGCTTTCTTTCTTTTTTTTTAATTTGAACTTCCTTCCACAAAAGAATTAACATGGAAAACTATTTTACATGATTTCACATGTAAAATCTATATGAGATTGCTTATTATGTCAATGGGGGCATGGGAGAGGGAGGAAAAGAATTCAAGACAATATTCTTTAAAAATATTGAGAACTGTTTTTACATGCAATTGGAGGACAATTTAATTTTTTTAATGCTATTTAGGGAAGAATTTTAAATGGGCTAAAATAGAATTTGGGGATTATTTGCAGATTCTATTTGTGCTGTCCCTATTAGTCAAATGCTATGACCATGTTTACATTTATAAGGCACAGCAATCAAAGAACAACTTGAACAAGAAGGCTAGCTGATGTCTACTGAGGTAAAGGTGGGTAGGGGCTTAAGTGTCACTGAGTAGACATATGAAAGAATCATGTGATTGTTGACAGACTTAGACTTTGAAGTCTGAAATGCAGTAGCTATTTGAGTCCAAACTAGGTCAATTGAAAACTCAGTCTGTCCTTAGCTATGAATAATGTCCTTAGCTCATTGAATAATATGAAACAATGTAAGACTGAGATGAATACTACCCAGTTGCCCAGTCTACTTCAACCCCCAGCATCAAAGGAGTGAAAACCAGAAGCCTGATTCTTTGGGGTCAAAGACAATGAGGTTAATGGAAGATCTAAGTACCAGTAGAAGTTTTCAATTTCCTGACAATTCTTCTAAGCCTCCAGAGTTTTCACCTTGAAGAGGCATCCAGAATTATTGGATCTAGCATTTGGCAGGAAGGGCAGAATGTGATAATTCCACTCATGCATATATGAGAAAGCCTGCTTACTTCTACATCCCACAGTGGCTTCATTTCCTTTATGGAGGTGTGATGACTGAGAGAGCAGCAATAACTACTAACTCTATCCATACATCTTTATTGCCTCCATTCCTCCACCCCTTTCTAAATCCTCTGATATCTGACTTCTGATTTCACACTTCAATTGAAACAACTGTCTCTGAAGTTTACCAATGATCTCTTAATTGTCAGATCTAATGGTCTTTTCTCAGTCTTCTTCCTTCTCAACTGCTCTGCAGCCTTTGACACTGTTGATAATCACCTCCTCCTGGATATTCTCTTCTTTCTAGTTTTTTTCTCTCCTGATTCTTCTCTTATGTTTGTTCCTTCTCAGTCTTCTTTGCTGGATCTTCTTCTGTGTTATATCTACTAATTGTGTATATTTATCAATGCTCTGTTCTAGCCTCTCATCTTTCTGTACCAAAGCATTTAGCAATCTCATGATAGATCTATTTATCCAGCCCTATATTTCTATTTGTTGCATGTCACAATGGTAAATATTACTGTTTGGGAACAGAATGAGGAGAGAGTAGACATAAGCAGTTTACAAAATAGGAGAGTTGAAAAAGAAGACTCATACAAACATATTTTACAGTTTCATTACAATTCAAAAGCACTCTTTCCACTAAAAACACAGCACACACTTTATGCATCTTATTAAATGGTCTTTGTGCATTGCTGGTATGGGGAACATTTGGCATAAATAAGGGGATTTCCACTGGTCATTTGCATCATGAATTTGGCTCAAAGCCTACTTGGGAAGCTCTATGCTATGCATAACTAAAGTTGCAAATGTCTCTCATTAGGAAATCATAGTCATTGTGAGTCATTTCACCTAGGCGTTATTTACAAACATACATTTTGTGTCCCCTAGGAGAAAAAAAAATAAAATTCTTGTGGGTGATGGGGTATCATCTCCAATGAAAATTGTAACTGTACTATTGAGAGACCATGGAATTGAAATTACAGTCCAAGTCATTAATACATTTTGCACTTGCATGAGAGAGAAAAAAATATAAGAATGTGGGTACCACAGAAAAACAAATATAAAACCATCAGTCCCAGGAGAGGAAGCAAATTAGAGATTGGCAAATCTTTAATTAAGTAGGCAAATCTCTCTATATGAACTCTACTAGATTCCTTTCCCATGTGCTTCAGAATCCTGGACTGTCCCGTGTCAGTATTTTTTGTGCCAGGGGTGACTATGCCTTGGGGAAACTATGGGGGTAGTCCTGAATGCCAAGGAAGTCCTACCTTCTCCAGTGACTCAGGTCCAGGAAATAGCATCATGCAGGACATGTTTATAATGACTACTGTGTCACCACTTCCGATTTCACCCATGACTTCAGCTAACAATTGCATGGGGATGACACCCACATCTCTTTATCCCATCCTAACTTCTCTCCCAACTATAAGTACTATATTTCTAACTCCCTACTGGACATAACTCATAGATTTCCTACCAACATGTCTAACTCAGATCATACAGAACTGAATTCACTATCTTTCCTCCCAATCATAGTTCCTTCTACTGGTGGTTTCCTTCTTCTATTCATCAATCATTTTCTCAGTTGTTATCAGGCATAAATCTGAGTTGCCTTTGAATCCTCTCTCTTTTGTACAATCATACAACTAGTTGATGCCTTAAAATTGTCATTACAATTAGCAATGGATGCTGAAGGAAACACACACAAAAAAAATCAGCATCTCAATGTCAACAAGTATGGTAGCCATGAAATTATTCTAATGA